>NC_084910.1:1106750-1706750 GCF_949316345.1 Pungitius pungitius
TGTATTGGGAATTCCTTGTGATTCATTTTTGGAAGAAAATAGCTTATCTTATCCCAAAAACACTTTAATGACTGCAATAAGTATTCATAAAGCAGTTGTAGGCTATATAAGAACCTCTCGGTAGCTGCTCCTAATTAACAGCCATGTAATGTAGTTTTTGCATTACATGTCATTTAGCTGAGGCTTTTATCCAAAGGAAATTACATTGTATTATAACCCATGCATTACATTTTGCCTGGGGAGCAACTGATGTTTGGGGGTCTTGCTCAGGGACACTTCGACACGGCACATGGAGCAGCTGAGACTTGAACCACCAACCTTCTATTTCCCAGAGCACCACGCTACTCCATGCGCCACCACCGCCTCAGTTTTAAATATGTTTACAGTTTGTCTGTGACACCAGTGTCTAGTGACACTAGAAAGTGAAAGTTAAGTATAATAAAGTTCATCTGTGGGAAGAAAGGAGCCGCTGTGCAGCATAGTCAACATAAATAGAATTACTTTCTATTCAAGAGTGCGGTGTGTATTTTATTTCTTTTAAAACTGTCCAATTTGGTTCACCCCCTTTATTCTGAATCCTGTTTAATTCAGACATGCCCAAACCTCCAGAAGAAGATGCCTTTATCCTTCCAGACGAGTACGGGATCAACCCGAGGAACAAAAGAGCGGTGCCAATGAAGAACCAGGCCAATCAGAAGCTCAATGTGGAGACGCTGGTGGTGGTGGACAGGAAGATGATGGAAAACCACGGCCACGAAAACATTACCACTTATGTTCTTACTGTGCTTAATATGGTGAGAGAAACCTCCTCACATGAGCCAACAGAAGGGAAGTCCCAATTAGCAACTGTTAGCATGCTAACACGCCTGACTAAGAGCATGATTAACATTAAATCTGCTAACAGTGTTATTGTTAGCATGTTAGCATGCTGGTTCTAGCATTTAGCTTGATACGGTCCCACAGAGCTGCTAGCGAGGCCTGCTCAGTCTTTTGAATGAGAAATGTGATGTAGGATAAGTCTTTCTACTAGCTACTCTGACTTTATGTCTTTAGTGTCATGCAGGGAAGAAAATCTTCAATATATCATCATATACAGTATGTATTGGAGCGAACATTTAGCTGGGCTTTATTTCCTCTCATCATAAACCTTTTGGGGTTGTACAATTGCTAAATTGTCACTATGCAGCATGTGATGGTCGAACATCGGCAGAGATCCATTTGGAAGCCGTGCATAAATTGGTTTAAAGTATTCCATGGTTTTAGGGTTTAGTGACTTGACACCCCTGTCTTCCATCCTCACTTTTCCAAATGAGCACATTTAAAAACATGAAACTGATACCTGGGTGAGATCATTGCTGCGACGCTAACAGTGTCCCGCCGTCCCCTCTCAGCTGATCCGCCAGCAAATTCTGTCACGGTCGTTTTGCTACTTAATGACTGACTGACAAATCCAAAGATAATCCGTCTATTTTGAAAACATAGTTGCCTCTAGTAGAAATCCAAGTTGGAGCAGTCACAACCCGCCTCAGAGGAGTCAACTAAATGCCGTATGGAGTTTCACAGAAAACACCCCCCCCCCTTACCCCAGCTGCCACCTCTCATGGGCCTCAAAAAAGGTTATTTAATTTAACCCTAACCCTTTGTCAAAAATAAAATCTGATATGCCCTTCCGGCATTTGCAAAGATTTTTGTTTTCTTTGTAGGAGAGTGGGAAGATTTCAATGGCATTAATCGGACATTTAAAAAAAAGTTCTACACTTAACTGTAGCACTTAATACTGGAGCTCTTTGGAGTCTGTTGATGGTTTCTTCTGTGAGATAGTGAAAACACAGTGATTCACTGGAGCCGTTGGATTTTCAAATCTGGAGCTCTGTCAAACAATGGCGAGGAGACCTTGGTTTAAGTAGGGGTTTCGACTGCCTCCTCGACCTATGGATTAAGCTTGAATTTGGTAACAAACCACAGCCATGAGGTTCTCATGCGTCCGTACAGAGGAAAGTCCAAACATCAGGAACATGGGGAATCATTGAGATTGTTTTGAAATTAATTAACAGCTCTCCTTGCTTCGGTCCAGATCCCTTCTGAACACTTCAATGACTAACGCATGTCTGAAAACAGAGAAGCACCCATGCAATCCAAACCTGAAAATACATACAAGTGTTATATGCTCACCTCCCCCACTCAACACAATGGCTGACAGTGCCTTTTTACAGGCATTTTTGTAAACAGTAGTAGTAATAACATGTGATCATTTATGTTTGCGTGCCCCAGGTCTCCAGTCTCTTCAAAGACGGTACAATAGGGGGGAACATCAACATAGTGATTGTTGGCCTTGTGCTTCTGGATGAAGATCAGGTGAGCATCTCAAAGCATGTCCGCATTTTCAAGTAAGAAACCTGATTTCATAAAAATCCAATTACTCACACAGGAACGCTGTGATCGATGGCTGATTTTTTGTTTTTGTGGTTGATGGTTTTGAAGATTATTTTTCATGCATAGTGTTAAAAGCACCTCAGGCACCACAGACAATGTGTCAGATTCAGACCTGAAAGGAATGAAAAAAAAAACCTCTAGGAACAGATCATTTATTTGTTTGTTTTTCTACATGCCTGAGGGACCACATTTCTTCGGTCTCCTGGGGTTGACGATTACTGTGGTTAATTACAGGGTGTGCATTTCCCTGGATCCTTGCCAGATTTAAGAGGGAAATTATCTTCGAGTGCGGGAGAATGAAGGATACTTTTAGTACAAGAGAAAAATAAGGAGAGTCAAACAGGTGGGGTACTGTCAACGAGGAGTCAAGTAGGCAGAGGTGAACGGCTTCTGGTTTCCATCCACCTGTGATGTTAATAGATTTCAATCTCCTTTAAGAGGCAATTATCCCCAGGAAGCATGCCAAAAATGGCAAAAATGTCCCAGACGTTTATCTTCCAGGTAGAAACACTTATACAATCATTGTTCCCTCTCACATCTTCAACATACGTCTAACGATATAGTTGATTGAATGTGGAGAATATGGACCGATCTGGTAACAGGATTAGCAATACGTGTATTTGCATTGCCTTTCCTTCTTCTGTTCATGTTGTGAGGTGCTTTGATTAAGATCTGTCAACGCAGAGGGAAGGGAAAAAGTAATTCATCCCACCAACTGGTTTATCTGCTTTGAGCCCCCAGCTTCCTTCCATGAAGACGACATTGTCTCTCTTCCTGGCTCCTTTTTATCTGCTTTACCTCACAGGACGGCTTGGTGATCAACCACCATGCAGATCACACGCTGAACAGCTTCTGCCACTGGCAGTCCATCCTGGGAGGCAGAGAGGGCAGACACCACGACCACGCCATCCTCCTCACAGGACTCGACATCTGCTCTTGGAAGAATGAGCCCTGTGACACTCTTGGTAGGCTACATCCTCAACATTAACATCTGTTTAAAAAAATGCCAGTGCAAGTTTCATTTAAACAATGTAAATACCCCAAAAAGCAAGGGTAAGAAGAACACTCTAAATACAATCTAATGTTAAGGTAGTGACAATAAAGAAAGCATTTTTGTCACATAAATGCCATCTGTCCATATTTTCTCTGGGTAGAAGCAATGTCAACAAGGGACATATGAGCGAAACCAGAAAAATAGTTTTAAATATCAGAGAAATATAAGAAAATGACACGTATTAATTGTGTTTTTACTGAATTAGCCCAGCATTCAGACAGTGCTTTTCAGCTATTATCTGTACAGAGCGTGTCTACTTTAAACCAACTCAAGCTCAGCATGTAAGTGTAAACCAGCTAACAAACTAACAACAGCTTGTTTGTGGTAATGACCATGCAAACACATTACTGTCTTGCCCACTGTGAGAAAAACCTTCCATTTAGTGTCCCAGAGAAACACGTTCATACTCAAACACACACAGATGTACAAGAAAACCCACATTCCCTTCAAACCCCAGATTTAAGTTTTGACTTCAAAGCGTTGAGGCTAGCATTAGCCCTAATTGTTGCTATGAAAGCCCAGTTCAAAGGTCTGTGTGTGTCTCTTTGTGTTTGCAGTCAAAGAAAGAGTTGCTTCTGACTAAGTCCAAAGAGGTGCAAGAACTACTAGAGCTACCAGTCAGCATATAACAGTTTATTTGCAATATTGTTATCGGCCCGTCTCTCAATATTTTTCTCTATTTTTTCAAAACCACTATGTAATATAACTGATCTACCTCTTCCCTCACTCACAGAGGGAACTCAATGGGAGTTCACACAGTCAATCTGTCTGCCTGTGGTTAATATCGTCATTCACATAAGCAATGTACATGGGAACGTTACTTTAGGAGTTTTCTTCCCTATAGCGAATGACTTTGAGCCATAAAATAACAAAACATCCAGGCTAAACTCTCCATGAGACACCGAGACAAAAACATTAAGAGCGGCCCCCATGGGCATTATCCTTTTTGATTCAGAGCCAGGGGGGTGGGTGGGTGGGTGTGTGTGTGTGTGTGTGTGTGTGTGTGTGTGTGTGTGTGTGTGTGTGTGTGTGTGTGTGTGTGTGTGTGTGTGTGTGTGTGTGTGTGTGTGTGTGTGTGTGTGTGTGTGTGTGTGTGTGTGTGTGTGTGTGTGTGTGTGTGTGTGTGTGACAGAAGAGGAATGGACAGAGTTATAAAGGGAGCTGCAGAGTAAAAGGGAGTTTAATAAAGAATGAGAGATGTGAGAAAGAAGTGAAGACAGATAGCAAATGTTTTAAAGGTAGTGATGATCTAGGAATGTTTCAATGGGGTCCTGTATTTTCACATATGGAGGGGTTTTAACCCAGTTGGGGTGTTTTTTACTTAAGCAATCAGAGGATGGGTTTTGGGCTTTCCATCTGAGAGAATCCTGTAAAAGTTAAAAGGTCCTTTTTGTCGTCAGTGGTTATTATAATCAAACAATTACCGTTTATGTTGGAATTGAAGTTACCATTAAAGGAATAATTGTAAGTGTGATGTAACATTTGTGAAATGATATCACTGGTTTTGCAGGTTTTGCTCCAATTAGTGGGATGTGCAGCAAGTACCGGAGCTGCACCATTAATGAGGACACAGGCCTGGGTCTGGCCTTCACTATTGCACATGAATCCGGACACAAGTAAGGATATCCATCCTGTTCATGAGTGCTGAAAATTATGTCGACTCATTTTTTCTTGCATTATTATCTTTCATTTTATCTCTAATTCAAATGAAACACTATTACCAGAACTCGTAAATAATTTGATCTTTTGTACACACCCCAGTTTTGGAATGGTCCATGATGGTGAAGGAAACGTTTGTAAGAAGTCAGAAGGCAACATCATGTCCCCCACACTAGCGGGTCACAACGGTATCTTCTCCTGGTCCGACTGCAGCCGCCAGTATCTCAGCCGCTTTCTCAAGTAAGCACACGTTTTTTCTCTTGATTTAAGGCTTTTGTTGTTTAGCAAATGGCATTAATGGATATGACCTCTTGAAGAGTCACATAAAGTTGACGCGATAGAAAAGCTCGATCACATCCATATGGCACATGGATATTGAGAAATGAGTAGTTCTCCATGCCTGCCTTTGTTAAGTGTTCATGCAACAATGACATAAAGCACTGTTTCAGTTTCTAAAGCAAGAGTCCCTCAGGCCAAAGCCATTTTGAACATGCAATTTGTTTTTATTATTCCTCACGTGTTACTGATAGAAAAACCACGTCAGCATCGGACATATCAGTAACAACTGCTGCTCTGATCCAAAGAGACTGAACCTATGTTATAACTATTATGGGACTACTTACATCAGCAAGGACCAACAGGCCTACTGAATATGAGTGGGAGGCAGGAATATACTGTATAGCTGACATTGCAACTAAGTGATATGTGGTGCTGCTATTCTCTTGTAAGTGTTATTTTACAAACTGCATACTGTAGGAATGATGTGTCAACGTATGTGTAGGAGAAAGGGTGTGAGGGGGAAAGTCGTGTGTGTGTGTGTGTGTGTGTGTGTGTGTGTGTGTGTGTGTGTGTGTGTGTGTGTGTGTGTGTGCATACCCTTGCATACAGCCTGCTCATCCATGTGAGGGATACAAGCATCACAGACATAGCGTCCATGTGTCTGGCTGTGTTTCTATGTGTCTGTGCATGTGTGTGTGTGTGAGTGCTTGAAAGGGGATAGCTCAAAGCCAGTGCCCGCCACTAAATTTACCAGTGTGGTCGCCCCCTCTCAGAGTGGTGGAGACAGACAGTGTATTTCCTCGCTCAGTTATTAGAGCTGGGGTGACCTCACTCTTGTTATGCCTGTCAGCCTTATATTAAACTCCCGTCGTCCCCTGAGGCCACGTGGAGGGGATCTCCTCAACACTCAAACAACAGGGGGTCGTCTTTCTGTACTACTTAATGATAAGAATGAGGAAATGTTGCTTGTTTTCTTAATGTCTAAATGTTTTTGGTTGGATGTGTCTCGTTGAGACCAATAAATAATAAGGCAAGTGTAGTTTACACCACAACCACTTTCAATCTACCAGCAGATGATACGTTTCGAAGAATATGTGTTACTCGTTGACTTGTAAAGCAGCAGATCAACACATAAACTCTTGTATCTGAACAATATCAGTATGAAGAGTTTTCTGTTTTATGAAAGGCTCTGTGCCCGATTCCGTTTGTGTGCTGATCAAACAGCGCATTAATCTGTGCGCTTTAGAAGCCCCGATAGGTGAATTTAGTTAACTTTGGACAGCCTTTCTGGCTGCTCCCCCCTATTTTAACCCAAAGCTAAGTTAATCGGCTTTTAAGTGTTTCTCAGTTGAGAATCCACCTGTGACCACTGATCTTCTTGGCAGTCTTGTCATTGGAATAATGTCAAGACTTTCTCCTTGGCCACTTAACATCATTTCGCTGTCTGCGTGTTTGCTACACCTACAAACCAGGAATTTAAGAGAAAAGAATGGTGCTTTTTCCTTTTCTGAGGGGATTTGATCATTTTATGTAATCTGCAGCTGTTGATAATCTCAATGCATACGTTGCTCAAAAGCCTCAAAACATTAAATGAATATGAAAAGATCTAAAGTGTATTTGTTACACAGGCTCCTAATTTCATGTGTGACTAAAAGTCCGGCGATGCTTGCTCACAGGCCTTACTTATGTCCCTGCTGATGTGTGTACATTGTAGATGTAATTTATTTTTCAGAAACCTTATTAGGTGAATAATGTTGAAATGCAGTTTATTGCACTTGTAGAACGGCCATTGTTCTTTGTAGACACAAAGGACCTATAAAGCGATGGAAGATCTCCCTCCCCACCACAAACACACACACACACACACACAGGCACACACTTACACACACTCTGCTAAAGCAATCATGACTCCTCACTAGAACGTTGAACCTTTCGAACATATTTTGCCTTTTTATGCCCTTTCCACCAAATCGTTGTTGCAGTAAAACATCTTTGTATAGTAGCCGCCGCTGCCAGTTAACACTGGAAACCCCCCGCTGGTGTTAGGATGTGAGCGGCATGGGCAAGGATTTTATATGTCCATCATAATTGAGTCCCTGCTGCATTAAAACCAATACTCTTAGGCTTTGAGTTTGGAAACACTGTTATGTTACCATGGCAACACTTTGCAGCACTCTCCAAAGTGAGAAAAAGTGGAGCATCATTGAGCGGTGCTTCCTGTTGGAGCCGTCCATTCCTTAGGTTTAAATCATAAAGCACTGAACGCCGTGTTCGTTTGACGGTTTATGACTGCATGCATGTTGGTTATCACGAACATGATTAATGCTTTTATTCTGCTTTCTTGTACTGTCTTCCACTGGCTTTTTCACCTCCACTCGCTTGCTGCTCTGCTTCTCTTGTCCCACTCTTTTTGGCTTCAATTGCCCATTTTTCCATTACTTCCTCTTTTATCCCCCTCTCCCCCAGTTCTGCGCAGGCTGTGTGCTTATCAGATGAACCCAGAGCCGTCAAGGAGTATCGGTACCCGGAGAAGCTGCCTGGCGAGCTGTACGACGCAGACACACAGTGTAAATGGCAATTTGGGGAGAAGGCCAAGCTCTGCACCCTGGACTTTAAGAAGGTAAAATTGATTTTGACTCAACTAAAACCACCCTTCATGCAAATTTATAGACAAGTTAAAAATCCCGTGACATGCAAACCTTTTCTCTGGGTTTTTCTCAGCACACACACAAACAAACTTGAGTGCTCAATTACTTTAAAGCAATGTGGTGGTAATGGTTCCCCAGGAAAAACCCAGTGAGGGAGATTGAGGCCAGAATGAGAATGGGTGGAGGAAAAAAAAGGCAGAATGAGGGATAGAGGAGGGAATAGAAAAACGGATTAGGATTGAATTCCTGCATGTGCTCATGTGCACACATGCATACATATTCTGTTTCTCCCACACACACAAACACAAAATAAACAGCAACATTTATAATTCTGGTCATGAAACCCTCACTGGGATAGATGACTAAATATACGCTGGAGCGTGGCCAATGGGAATCTATCCTTTTTGCTCTCCCATTGTCTCATTACTGCTGACGTTACTGTTTGAGAGACACTGCCTGAGTCCAGATAGGGTCTGCAGTGCTTCAGCGTGTAATGGCACTTGAAAGACCTGGAAGAGTGATCTTGCTAGGAACAATAATGGTACCCCGCTTGAAGCACACAATATGCACCTGCCCTTTAAGAAGAAGAAGGAGTTGTACATAAGAAAAAGGAGTGGATGGCTTTTTATTAATTGTTTTTGAGACAGTAAATCTAATAAAGATATTCAGTTCAGGTCTAGTGTTTGCAGTCCTTGATTTAGATGAAGTCGACCTGTCTCCCACCCTGGGATCTATCTTTACTCTGCTTTCCAATACAGTTGTTGGTGCACGGGACATGACTGGCTTTCTTCCTCTTTTTCCTTTTCAAGATCACATTGAAAGTTGTCTGCCTTTTAGAAGAGGATGTTGGAACGAAGTGCCTTAGATGATTTGCTAGGACGCCCAACATATTAGCACATGGTTTCCTACTTAGCCCGACCGTTTAAACACTGAAACGTCCATGCATCATTACAACCGTAGGATATAGAATTACCTTAATATGGCTTTGTTTTTGGTCCTGCATTGTCTTTTTTAATGCATCTGGTAAGCGGAAAGGTGCACAATCCCCAAGCAGCACTCATGTTCGCTGACATCCAGACATTTATTCATGAAAAAATATATATATATTTTTTTTTAATGAAAACACTGTGTATTTCACTGGCCCACTCTGTCCATCATCTCTCTGTGTCTTTCCTTTCCATCACTCGCTCACTCGTTTCCTCGTACCTCTCTGCCATATTTACTGTTGCAACAGGCCTGAGCAAAACAGCTGGACAAATCGGCTTTGGGATGAATTCCATAGTGGTTCTCTGCAGCAACAAGCTAAGGCCAAGGTGTCTGTCAACATCTGCACCGAGTTGTCCGACTCTGATATAGTCATTGAGAAAGTTATAGATTGGATATATGTAAAAAGCAGCAGTTCATGTTTCTCAGGCAATGAGGGCAGAGAATGCACCCGCTGCTCCGATCTGAATCTTTAAGATCTGACAAACACAAGCATGAAGTAGTGAAAGGTTAAGTTAATTTGACCCTGTTGATGCACATAATTAGAGAGCATTGTCTCTGTTCAGTCATTTTTGGGTTTCAATTTATCTGACATAATAAAGTTATTACATAAGCTTTATCATTTAATTGTTTTGTCATTTGGCCGAAACAGTGAGTCATTTTATTTCAAATGATTTGAAGGCTGTGGGTTGATAAAATGTTGTTTTATCATCCCACATCCTATCCTAGCTACTGAAGCATAAATATTTTGGAAATACAAGGTTGCTGCACACTAAAAGCTCGCCAGAAGGTCATTATTCAGACAATATCTATTTCCATCGTCTTGTTTTAGTAGCTCTCTGAAAATTAATAGTAATATATGCATTATTTGTTGACCTTCCCATCGCTAGCTTTGTTTACAGCTGTTGTAATATAAAATATATAATACATATTTAATATACTGATACTGGGCACGAGAACATATTACATGCAGCACAGTGTCATTTCTCACACTTCTCTGCCCTTCTCCTATCTTGTTTCAGGACATCTGCAAGGCTCTGTGGTGCCACCGCGTTGGGAGGAAGTGTGAAACCAAGTTCATGCCAGCGGCTGAAGGCTCAGCCTGCGGCCCTGATATGGTGTGTGTGTGTGTGTGTGTGTGTGTGTGTGTGTGTGTGTGTGTGTGTGTGTGTGTGTGTGTGTGTGTGTGTGTGTGTGTGTGTGTGTGTGTGTGTGTGTGTGTGTGTGTGTGTGTGTGTGTGTGTGTGTGTGTGTGTGTGTGTGTGTGTGTGTGTGTGTGTCAACGGTGTGTTCAGATTCTTTTAGTTGGGGTTCATTTGAGTGCAGTCTCTCTAAAGATCTTTTTTTTTTTTTGATGGAGGTTGCCACACTCTCCCCCTTCATTATTTTACCTCAAGGAGCAGCTGCAATCGGTTTGTTGCTGACGTGGCAAAAAATATGCCATTGGGGCTCGGGCCAAAACGCAATCTGTGCTCTTTATTTATTCTTTGCTTCATTCCTTACTTCTTTCAAGATGATTCTCCCCCCTCTCTTTCTTTCTTGCCCTCTCTCTCTCCTGACAACCCCTCATCCACATTTGCCTCTCAATATATTGAACTTGATGGTTTAATCCCGCCCTTCCCCTCCACGGGACAATTAGCTGAACACAAACAATGACAGGCTTGCTCAGGAATCTGTGGCACTCGGCCGCAGGGGGAAAACTGAGGGGAAAATCAGCTGTTCTAGTGCTTCGAGTCAAGGACGTGGAGATTAGTTGGAGGGGTGTGTGAGACTTGTGGCAGGCATGGACAGACAAAGAGGATAAGACCCGGTTAATATATATGTGACCCAATCAATACGGATGCATGAGTGGGTTGTGTGGGCACAGTGTGGATTCCCTTGCTGGACATCGCTTCAAAATAAGCAGTTGGTGACTGATCCTGGTACTTTTATTAAATCTCTATTCTTAATTTACATTTAAGGATTCATTTTGAAAAATGTTTTGGATTGGTTTGATAATGAATCATTTTACGAGGTACATGCAAAAAACATTTTGAGCTTCATTCAGCACCTCAATCATACTTTTCCGTAGAGACAAGCCGTTTTGACATTACTTGTCATTTAGTTTGGTATTCCTCTCTTGCCTGGTCTGCTCGCCCCACAGGGAAACACTTTTTGCAGTGATCATGGATGTTGTGTAGAGGAGCTGCGGCATCCTAGGAGCTGATAGTGATCTCCTCTCTGCAGGGTAAAAAGAGGCAGCTGGTGACTTGATGGGACCACCTGGCCCTCTGCCTCACCACATTGGGGGAACACGGGCACATTATTCTTCTTCTTCTTGAACGTGCTTTTCAGCATCAATGAAACATTATCATATTGATTTTTGTATTGTCAGCACCACTGGAGTGTCACTGTAACGAGGACTGAACTGGACCACAACCTTACAGCTGAAAGCTACAGCATGTCTTGTACGGTTTACCACAAAGACGATCAAGAGCAGAGTCCAATGGAAAAATTCTTCGATACTTTCACAGCGTGCTCTTGTTCGCCTCCCCGCTGCTGCCTCGGTCTCCCTCCCTCCCTCCCTCCCTCCCTCCGCTCCACTCTTAACTCTCCTCTCTCCTTCTCCAGTGGTGTCGCAGGGGCCAGTGTGTGAAGCACGGAGACGAGGGCCCGAGGCCTCAACATGGCCAGTGGTCAGCGTGGTCGTCATCGTCTGCTTGCTCGCGTAGCTGTGAGAGCGGAGTCACCTATCGAGAGCGCCAGTGCAACAACCCGAGGTAGAGATATACTCACACATAGGTTAAACAAACTGTGCAATCAGGTTGAGCAGTGCAGCGGAGATCAGTACCAGCTCACTTCTGCATGGTATTTCAACTAAACAAATACTTTATTCTTGAGCTTTGGCAGGAGCCAAGCTGTGTTTTATCCAAGGCTTTGTGGGAAGATAAGCTAATCTAAAAATGGATCTTCTTTGTAACATACTCCAGTTTTTGCAGGAATACACATTTCTTTAATTAATCTGTTAACATGAATTGGATCTGTATATTTCACCAATCATATAACAAAATGTATATTATTTATTATTATTATTATAAATAATAAAACTGTGCAGTAGAAAAGCTCATGACACGAGTAAAACCCAAAGCTAAAGCTAAACGTTGTTATGCTGTAAACTACTTGAATAGCAACAATTTAAACCCTATCCTGATGTATAGGACACACTGATGTTCTGGTCCGTAGACGGTCGGTACGGTTTGTGATGGCGAAACTCAAGGCCAAGAGTATATTAAGAGATGTGATTAAATAGCGAGGAGCACTGACATGGCTCTGTCACCTCAACACTTATCTGGTCACTTCGTCCATACGCTTAGGATTATTAGCTGTGCCCGTCAGTAAAGGGGCCCTAACCCACATGCCGGGGCCTCATATTCATCATGTCATGCCAAATTCCTGACAAGTGGCAGGTTAAATTGGACAAAGACAGACAGAGATGAAGTTTAAGGAAAGGTCCGTCCAGGAGAAATGAGAACGGATTAAAAAAGTAAAATAGGACATGCATAAATACAAAAGAAGAGATTCTGAGAATGAGGGCCAGATCATTGAGAATGTGACCTAAGGAACATAACCTTGGTATATACACCTCTTCACAAAGGCATACACACCCACATATAGGAGCAAGCATTGACCCATTAGTCCTTTGTAGTTCAACACATCTTTGCTCACTCCGTGTTTTGTTCATATTCGGCGCCTATTCTAGTGAAACACTGCATATCATGTAAACGGCATTATGCAACAAATGGAGCCTTACTTTTCAATACTTCTTTGCAGACCTGCTTTTGGAGGGAAGTTCTGTGAGGGCACCTCCCGGTCCTACAAACTTTGTAACACTGAGGATTGTCCCCCAAACTCGGCTGACTACCGAGCGCAGCAGTGTGCCGAGTTCAATGGCAAACAGTTCAGAGGATGGTACTACAGCTGGAGGCCGTACACCCGAGTGGATGGTGAGACCACTGTCACTCACCTATTCAAACTTGCAGTCACTCTGGAAAAACTACTTTGAAAGTGTTTCGAAAGAGTTTTTTCACCATTATTTACGTCATGTAAACTATTGCTTGTTGTCTGTTTTCTGTGGTCTTCGTCTTTCCTCCCAGATCAAGATTTATGTAAGCTGTACTGCTTTGCTGAGGGCTATGATTTCTTCTTTGCCCTGGCCAGCAAAGTAAAGGATGGTACACTCTGCTCACAGGACAGCTCTAATGTCTGTATTGACGGACTGTGTGAGGTAATACTTCTGAATGTCGAGCAGTAAGAAAGTAACACGGTTTGACTGAAGAATGATCTCAAAGTCCTTCATGTTGTAGAGTGGATTTAGCAGCAGGATAACAACCTGGTTGTGCTGTTTCCCTACTACTTTAAATGTCATGAGAAGGGAAACGTTCGACTAATTGACGGTTGTTTTCGACCCGTTCATTTAATAGCATTATGCATATTACCTTTCTTCGTCTAAATCAACCACGTTTTTCCCCCACAGAGAGTGGGCTGTGACCGCGTACTGGGCTCCACGGCTGTGCCTGATGCTTGCGGGGTCTGCAGCGGAGACAACTCCACCTGCAAGATCTACAAAGGGCAGTTCACCAAGCAGTATTACACCAACCGTAAGTCGGAGGAGTTCATACTTTTCAGCTCATTAGCTTTTGTGCGTGTTGCTTGATATGGTGTCCTCTTTCTCAGAGTACTACGGCGTGTTAACCATCCCGGCAGGAGCCCGGAGCATCCGGGTGATGGAGGTGAATACGTCCAGCTCCTACCTGGCTGTCAGGGACACCCAGCGACGCTACTACCTGAACGGGCACTGGACGGTGGACTGGCCGGGCCGACACCCCATCGCAGGAGCTATTTTTGAGTACAAGAGACCCTACAACAGACCAGAGAGCCTAATATCCACTGGCCCCACTAATGAGACACTAGTCGTCGAGGTAAATGATCCCTGGACACAGAAAGTGTTGCTTTGATGGATGTTATATATTTAATTTAACCGCCTGTGACACTTTCTTTGCTTTCCATCATCATGTGCCTAGATTTGTGTGTTTTGTCTAATGGCTCTTACCACAGTGTCTCTCCTGTAGATATTGTTGCAGGGCAGGAACCCAGGTGTACGTTGGGAATACACTCTGAAGAGAGCTGATGAGAAAAAGAGCCACGTCAAACACAACTACACGTGGGCCATCATACGGGCCCAATGCTCAGCTACTTGTGCCGGAGGTAAGTGTATGCACGAATGACAAAAAGAGCTTTCAAGTGCTTTAATATATCAAACTGAAAGAATATGTGTGTTTCTCAACTGTAATGATAGATGTGAGTGTGGTGTGGTTCTTATCATCTCCCTTGTCACATCAAATATGTGGAGTGGTTAGCTTTTTTTCTGCTTGTTAGAAAGTAAACAATACTTGTCTGTGTCTTTTTTAGTGCATTTAATTCTATAGTTATTTAAAAGTAGCGTGGATGAAGAAGAACATATCAACTTCAGATCCTTAATCTCGGCCTTCATCTAAAGCTCATGTCTGACCTCTGATCTGTAATAAGGCTTTTGGCTGCAGGTTAAATGAGGAGGGCAGCGTTCCCGTCATTAGCAGCTCTTATTTGGGACCGGTGGGACCTCGTTCTGTTCTGTTGGAGACCTGCTATTACATGCACGCACACACAAAACAAGCACACAGAGATATGCTAAAGGGAACAAGCAAACACATGCATGACTTTGACCAGTGCCTTTGTCCAACCGGAGGCCTAGTATTAAGTGAGCACATACTGATGACCCGGGGAGACCTCGGCCTGGTAATTTGAGGCCGGAAGTCAGTCAACAAACGTGTGCGTGAGAGTGTTCCTCTTTGTGTGTGTGTGTGTGTGTGTGTACGCACTTCATTGTGAACAAAGCGCCCAATGTGTAGAGTTCCTATTGATTGACAGTGCAGGTTAAAGTTCCCCACCCTCTTGTCTGTTGTGGTCCACCTTAATCACCTCCGTGTCCTGATTGGAGGCCTCGATGCCTTGGGGGGTTGTTTGCTTTATTAAAGAGTGTGACTGACCCAAATGAGTTAGGATGTGCAGATTGACCATTCCCAAGGCCAAATACCAACAAGCTTATCTGTAAAGTCTTTCAGTTCTAAGTTCTTAGCCAAACAAAAGTCATTGTATTCATTCATTCATTTATCTTTTTTATTTTTAAAAAGACTTTTTTATTTCTTCAAAGGTTTCCGAGGCAAAAAGTTTACTTGCACATCCCACATGCAGGAGAAGGTGTGCGGAATAGACACACGTTTTTACATATGCTTTAACGTTACTTAAACTAAAATGGTTTGTTCAATGTAAAGAATTAGGTAAAAGATTGGTAAAAAGGTTTTAAATTCATTAAAAAAGTTTCAAATATTAGCTTTACGCGCAGACTTTATCAAACTGCTTTTTGCAATGCCAAGAATGAGCCATCTAGCTCAATGACACTGTGGTTTTAATACTACATCGGTGCCAATAATCTATAATACCCCTCCTACTAACTATTTAACTATCTATCAGTGTACACAATGTTCTCCTTTCACAATCACGTTGTGCCCCAATCACCCACCCAGGTCAGATGAACACCAAGTCAGCGTGCTACAAAGACTTGAGAGTTCAAGTGAACACGTCCTACTGCAATCCCCGGTCCAGACCAGCCACTGGACTGATGCCCTGCAACAGCCAACCGTGTCCCGCCAGGTCAGACTCTCTGCTCCCTCACATCTACTGTGTGTCGTGTAATTTGAGGGATTTGTGACTTGTGGACGCCACTCGGGAGGAATCTTCATCACTTTGGGGGCTGTTTGTAGTTTTTATCCACTCGTCATTCGGTGACAAAGTGAAATGATCACTATGATTTGTCCAGTTCATTGGATTATAACTAAATAACTATCGACATTCGATTCCCACCAGCCCCAACTATGTGTGTAAGTGGTAATAAGCAAATATTAGCAATCTTTGCATAGTAAACAGAGCTTGTTCAAATTACAACACTATAATGACTTTAGACCCTTGTTGCTCAGATTATAATTTATGTAATCACTATAATGGCTTTAGACCCTCAGATTATAGAATCACTATAATGGCTTTAGACCCTCAGTTTATAATTTATGTAATCACTATAATGACTTTAGACCCTCAGATTATAGTTTATGTAATCACTATAATGGGTAATGTCGATGAGAATCCATTGCCTCAAAAGTGTGCAAATGAGCTCATCAATACCGCTATGTTCTGGGTCTCACTGTGCACACCATTTGGAAATGTATTTGAACGATGCAGGCATTTCCTCATATGTTCTTGATCCAAAGCATTTTGGATGGAACAAGACAATTATAGACTTCCATGATTGTTGAATTGGCATAGCCTGTTAGGGCCTTTTTCTGTGTCCTGATGGCTGTGTGACAGCCAGATACAATGTTGGCTGCTGCGCCTCAACATTCTGTACATGCATGTTCATGTTTGGAACTTGAGGAGGCAGCTTTAGGGGCCACCAGCCAAATGCGCCAACAGGCTCACAACGCTTGTATTGGCGTATTTGCGTGTTCTGTATTTTAATGATTGTCTCTTTTGGTCTCTGTCTTTTTGTCCTGCAGCTCTCCTCCTGCTTTCCCATACGGGGACTTTAGTCCTTTGTCTTCCGACTTTCTGTCCTTTTCACCTTCCTCCCTCCTCCTGACCGCCATGTGTTATTGGTCTACAACACCTACACATCTGTTTTGTAATTTCTTGCCACGTGGTGTCAAAAAGAGATGTTTATTGGTTGAGTCAACTCTTCCAAACTTCCCACACCATCTCCTCATAATAGAGCAAGTGAGAGGTGTCAGGCATAGTTGGCTGTATCCTCCACCCTTTCCCAGCCCCGTAGAACACCTGTTCTATGATGAGGACAATTTCCTCTCATGTCATAAAAAATAACTTGCATTTTGGCTTCAACATGTGTAATAGACATGGGGGAAAAAAAGGAAAGTTTCTTCTTGTCCAATTCAGCACGATACCTCACCGACTGTCAGGAACGTTAAGCTTCCGTGTCTTTTTTTTTAAAAACATTTTTTAACTCAGTGGCGAAGGACTTTTCACATGCAGCATCACTGTGGGACCCGAGCTAAAGACACAGTGCCAGTTGTCTCGCCCCATCAAAGGCATCACTTTTAAGCGTAGTTGAATAAAGCGTGCCTCATTTCACTGAACCGTTGGGGCACGTTGGGTCCTCCAACCAAACCAAAGTAGGAAGTCTCCACATATGTCGACGTTCCCAACCAGGATGCTGTGGCCAAGGGGGCCTTTGTAAAAGTTCCCTGCTGTCGCTTAGAGCCGCACTGACGCATTTTCCACAATGTGTGATGACACCATAACGAGGGAGAGTTTGAGTGAGACCCGCTAATAGTCCTGTGGTTTCAGGCCGAGGTTCTGTGGGATCTTGGCTCGGCGTAGCTGGTTCGGTCACTGTCTGGTCCCCAGACACACAGAGTCATGGCAGAGGATCAGAATCGGTCCGAAGCTGCAGAACCTCGTAGGGAGTGGCGCGTCCGTTGACAGGCGGGACATGTATGAACACAGACACACATAAAGACGCACACTGGGGAAATTTCCCTCCCTGGTCTGCGTTGCTCTGGACTGTGTCACGTTTGGTGAAGCCTTGGCCAGGAAACAATTCAGTGAAAGACACTCTTGGGATAACATTAGCTTTACAGGGAGAGGAGGTCTTGGTGAGGAAAATGGGATTTCTATGAAGTCAAGTAACGCTGTGTAGCGGTTGCTTTTTCAGCTTACGGCTAGAGGAGACAAACACATTCTGTTTTGGTTTTCAAGGGGCGAGAAAAGGACACTGACCTCCCAGTGACAGTTGCTAAGCTCTAATGGGTTAATGTTTGGGAAGAGAAAACAGCCAATTACGCTACAATTTGTACCAAACAATTCAATAAATCACCGCTGGTAATGACTCATAACGTCCTTCTCTCCGTGCAGTTATGGCCAAAGTCCCAAAGCATTAGTACTAAGTTGGCTTCAAACAAAGCAAAGTATGTGTAGAGCCTCTATCAGAGAATACCACTGCATAGATGCAGTAAACAGAGTCTATAGTAGATGCCTGTCCCCAACGAGAGCATTCATCTACAGGCTTGTGACAGCTGCTGTTGAGGCCTCTGCTCTGGGTATTCCCTCACACACTCCGCCACACTCTGAAATATCAGCCAGATTCCTGCAATTACATTAGACACTGCTGACGGGTCGTTCTCTAATTTATAAGCCGAGTGGTTAAAGCCGGGAGACGCTGACCTCATCTTGGTCAGTGTTGCGTGTGGATGTCCAGAAGAATTCCGTTGTTGTGCGTCCAATTGTGAGTGTGTCCCCGGCCTGTGAAACTGTTGTGGCCAAGTCCAGCCTTTTGAAATATTATAATAACCCTCGATGGTTCTCCATATTAGAAGCACATTTTATTTATATATTTATTAGTTTTTATAACTAACAAATAAAACATCAAATGTGACATCTTAAGAGATTCTACTGTATTATGCAGTTGTTTTATTAAATTGCAGTTGTTGTCATGCACATAAGTGTATGACACTTGCTGCTAAAATGTTGCAAGATCAGAATGACTGGCTAGTAGCTGCTATACACACACACACACACACACACACACAGGAAGACACCATGGCAGAGGAGCAGAACTGTGGTGGCGTTTGGTTACTACAAAGTCCACTCACACCTGAAGTCTCTACCCTTTCATCACGGCCTCTGAGGAACATTTTTCTCTGAATGAACACTGCAGGACAAAGTCTAAAGGTACAAAAAGAATTGTGCACACATTTTCATCTCTCCTTATCTTTTGCTCTGGATGCTTTTCTTTGAAATCCGTAATGAGGTCCATCTTCTGTGTATGATGGTGTCCAAAAAACAGCTGAAAAGAAAACACACGCTACCAATGATCCGTGCTGAAATAATGGAATCCCAGTTAGATGTTTTACAATAACTAACAGCTGTTTTTTTCCCTTTATATAGCAATTACAGTGCCTTATTTTTTCTTACTTGCTCATTTTGTGTCTGTCTCTGTTTTGGATCCTAGTATCCTAGGAAAATCCTGCATAATGACCACAGGGCTGTTACATATTCACTGACATAAAGTAACATTAGTGTTGACAGATAAAAAGATACATTTGTATATATATATATATATATCTATATAGATAGTTACAAGTTGCAACACCTTGCCGTTTTCAAATTTTCTCAGAATGTTTTGGGTCATTAGTGTAGTAGTTTGCATGCCTGTATTTGGCCGCCATAAGAAAGAACTTTAACACATGGTAGCCATGGCAGTTCAATTTTCACTGTGAAACGTCAAAAACATCTTGCCCCTTTCCATACTAAATTCCTCGCTATGGTTGTTCATTAACAATCAATTTACTCGCCAATGGAAAAACCAAAAGTTCCGTAAAGGATGATATTTCAGCATAAAATATGTCATATAGGCTATAATTGCTAATTTTATGCGCTCTGCAAATGCCAGTATATTGAAACAAGACTCTCTGAAATGTCAATTATACAGTTCACTTGTCAAAATCAGACAACACAAAGGAACATTTTAGTCTAAACACATATGTATGTGATCCTAATTTATGTTGTGGATTATATTTCTGTGCCACGCTCTCTTGAATGAAAATTGAATTATGCTTCTTTTGGTAGATGGATTGTCAGAAACTAACATTTCAGGAGAGAAGAGGGCATACCTCATCAGAAACTCCAAACCATTCCAGCTCCATCTCAACATGTACAGTCACACTGTCATTATTTAGTAGCCTGAGACCGTGACTTTTCCCCTTCCATCTGTTTCAGTCACTACTTAAATGCTTACTCATCTCTCAAGATGTAGGTAAAACAGATGCTTCATTGCACACGCAACACTTGTCTGTGTCCGTTGACCCCCCCCCCCCTCCGGTTCCCTCCGTCCCACTGTCTGACTCTGTCTCTCTTCAAGCCTTTGAGGTCAGCTGTGAGATCTTTCTGTCCAACCTCTCCCCCATCCAAACGTACACACACACACAGCTAAACAGAGCGTAGCTGCAAGACCTATTCCGGCTTAGCTGTAAACGTAACCCCTGGTGACCTGAATACTTTGATGTGAGGTCTCTTTTTTTACTCTGTAACCTGTCCAACCCTGTCCTTCTACACAAACACACAAACACAAACACACTAAGCAGCCAGCCAAGGATTGCTGTCATTCAACTTTGTTGTGTTTGGGCCGCGGCGCTTCCAACCTCTCAGCAGGGATTTGTGAGTGTTTATAGCAAGCAATACACACTCCGTCTGCTTGTCTGTCTCACTGCGGCCTTTAAAAGTCACCTCTAAGTAGGCTTAGATGTCTACAATCCTCTCTAATATTCCTAATACACCACTATCTGCATTTACTAATGGATTTTTGTGTTTACACTCATTTGAAAAAAACCAGCGTTAATAGTGGCTGAAAAGTAGTCCACACTTGGCTCCTGTCTCCTCCATTATATACAGCTGCGTATGTGTGTGAGTGGGAGCATGTTTAATATTTCTAATTCATTTTTGTATGTAAATTATACACTATATTTATCAGATAATCTATGGATTTTTCAAATATAATCTGCCTCAATTTATCCATGTAGTTTTTTTTAATTATTGCACAATTTTATCTGT
Organism: Pungitius pungitius; assembly: GCF_949316345.1. Classification (NCBI taxonomy): domain Eukaryota; kingdom Metazoa; phylum Chordata; class Actinopteri; order Perciformes; family Gasterosteidae; genus Pungitius; species Pungitius pungitius. The sequence goes on from NC_084910.1 coordinate 1,127,499, forward strand.
AGTCTATTAATAGCTGTCAAGACGATGTCTTCTAAATTCTCAGTTAGCATTGTGTGCCAATATTATCAGAAATGTGTGAATCAGTTTGGGGTTGAGGATCCATCCAATGTTGTATCAACATGTACTGTCTGCTTTAAAGCAGGAGAGCTCTCATGTTACAGCAGAAAACAGTACTAATATAATGAAATCTATCCTTTGTTTGTTTCCATGCTTTTGCCACACTCTGATTTTAGTGATTTGCAGCATTTAGTGGTGTATTAAAGTCTGGGATTCCAGAGGAAACATTCATGGCAGGCATATAATAAAGTTACAGTGTTGCTGTGGTGTTTTTGATCATCGCATACATTTGTGATAGTTTCTTTTTTTTGAACAGTAACTACACTGGAACATTGATGTCCTAGCATATGTGCATATGTTTCTTTTTTTTGAGAAAAGAGAAGAAACTTTTTCTGGACCGACCAAAACACGGCGCCTTATCTTTGGTCATCCGTCCTTCTCTGCTGTTCCTTCTATTTCGAGGCGCTGCAAGTCATTTGATTTTGCTGTGTCTGCACTCTGTAGGTTGGACTGAAACTGACATTACATCATGGAGAAAAAAAACCCGGTTTCCGATGCCCAGTCACATTTAGAGTATGATATAACTCTCTCTCACAGCGTGGCCGTACCCCGACACAAGCAGCCGTGCACGGCCACTGCACACATGCAAGCTCACACGCCGTAAACACCACAGTGATTTAGTGCCTCGTGGTGAGCATCTACACAGCGTCACTTAGACCACAGAAGCTATCCGGACACCTGATCCCCCTCCCTGCAGAGAGTGTGATAGTTTGATGCTGATTCATCTTCCAAACTTCCCCACTTTCAACTAACAGCCAAGCCAAAGATCACAAGGTGTCGTATAACTTGATATGACATGAATCCGTGTATTTACCGGTGACCATGCCAGTGCGCTCCCTGATGTGATAAATCCACGATAGAAGTCAATCTTTTTCAGTGATAATTAAAGCTCTAATATACCTGTTACATCAAGTACCGCTTTAAGGCCTCCATCGAAAGAAGACTAAATTTGACTTTTCTGTGCAGAAACTGATCTCTGAGACGTGACGTGAGACAAACATAATAAGTATGGTTTTATACTGTAGCAGGCAGCTAAATGTTCTTACAGAATACTCGTTAATGAAGATATTAGCTAACCACTGCAGGCTTCTATGTTACATTATAGAGATCCTGTGCTTTTTAAGTATTACAAATTAAGGAGGTGTATTGAATTTCCACCCATGTGTGTAATGTGTCTAAATGTGTCTCTGCTCTTGAAAGTCATGATGTACAGTAGCTCAGACTTTAATTGGTTGTCTCAAACCACCAATTTATGCGTTCAATAAATCCACACAGATTTAGCTCTATTGCCTTTGCCCAAAACACATCACGTGTTACATTTTTAAAGGAGTTTTTTTTTTTTTATCCCTACATTTCGCTCATCCTTCCACGGATCATCCTCGATGATACTGCACCACGTCTCTTCCTCTTGACAAGTCCTAACATATGTAAAACCAGATGGCATTTCTCCATCTGTATTTATTTAGATTCCATAGTGTATAACACTCTTTAGAGCCAAACTCTACTTATCCTCCTCATACAACATTCCAAGCAAATGATGCAGTAAATTACCACAAATAAAGTTTATACTGTTAATATATACAACTCTTTGTGCTGACCACAATGTTTCTGTTTGGTTTGGGTCGATCTCCGAAGGCTGGATGGGTACATTGGAGAAGTTAGTTAGAGGTTGACAGAATGTGAGATGAAGGATTGAGCTGCCTTCACCTTTGGTTTTGGGTCACTTAGGAGCCATGAAGCTCTGAGGAAGAGAGAAGGAATAAGAGGCTTTGGGATTAGGCAGCTTTGTGAAAGAAAATGCCCCTTTTTGTGATGATGTTTACTTCTAGTGGTGATGAGGGCTGAGTTTAGAGTGTGCAGTGGGGGGGGGAGTTTGTTATCTCAGAGCCAGTCTGCCACGGACAGATTGTTGGGCCTCCAACACTCCAACGAATTCAGAGATATGCAAAGACAGCTGATCAGTGAAAGATGAATACTCCTATTTCCACCTTTGCATTTGTTATCACATCATTGGCATCTTCCCTCAAGGCGCTGGGTTCCTCTGTGAAAGAGCCTATACTGAAAGGAGATGTTTTGTTCCACATACCATCATTCGGCCTTATTTGTGAGGAAGAAGAACGAGGCCACCGAAGAAGAGGCTTCTGCCATTTCTGTTGTTTGTACAGCTATCACGACAATGATGACTTCCCATGGGCCTGTGTGAAGAAGTGAATCAGTAACTCGGTAACCTTGTGTTGTGTTGTCCCAGCTGGTCCGTAGGAGAGTGGGGGGGGTGCAGTCGGAGCTGTGGAGGAGGGGAGCAGATGCGGCTGGTCCAGTGTGACCAGAGAACCGGTCCGAGCGGCGCCGACGCCCTGGCTGACTCTCGCTGCGCCCCGCCCACTCCGGCTCGGAGGCAGGCCTGCAACGCGCACAGCTGTCCCCCGGCGTGGACCGCTGGGCCGTGGTCACAGGTGAGCGCGGCTCCATGTCCGATTTTCCAATGTGCCCACACTGGTGTGAGTCAGTAGAGGCTGTTAGTCACCACAGAAATACAAAAAGCACAAAAAAGAACACTTCAAAGTTGCTCACTTGCCATTTAGCCTCAAGAATGTTGGCCTTGATGGCTTCAACCCTCTTTATGACAGTGATCTCAGTGGCTTTAAACGGTGAACGTGCCCACTGAGAGCAGTCGTCTTTGGTTCCAAGTCCGGTACCTGTACGTTGTGCGTGGCGGCTTGTTTCCCCGTTAAACTTTTATTTCAACAATCGTTTTAGCCAAATACCGGCACTTTACTTCCTGCATGGCGTCTAGGGCGTCACAGAGCCTTTGTTTCATACTTCATATGGTTGAATATATCCATTGAGGCCTTGGATCACAGTGAATATCCACCCAAAGACCATCTCAAAGGGAGAGTTGAGTACGTGAAGCAAAACAAGCCACCGCGTGTCTAAATGCTTTGTACATTTATTAAAGAGTCAAATCCATTCCTTAAGGCCACTTGTAAAAAGATGACTTTTTGTGATCCCATTACCACGTGTCTGTTTACCTGGCAGTGTTCTCGTAAGTGTGGCAGCGGCTTGAGGAAGAGGACGGTGCTTTGTGCGAACCCTGACCCGGGGGCCCGGACACACGCGCTGACGGACAGTCAGTGTGCTGCTCTGTCCAAACCCGCCAGTCAAGAATCCTGTTTCATCAAACGCTGCCAGAAGCAACGCAAAGTCCAATGGTTTGTCTCCACCTGGCAAGAGGTAATTCCTAAAAGGATTCATCCTAAATAATGCAGAGTCTAAATGGATTATTTTCCGCTAATGAAACGTCTTCTTTGAATGTCAGTGTTCGGTGACGTGTGGCCGTGGCCATCAGGCGCGCTTCATCAAGTGTGCAGAGAAGGTGTGTATCACGTGTGATAACGTTCGCTGAAAAAAGCAAAAATTCCTAATTATTTCATTTAAACTTAAATCCTCATCACCTCAGAGGCTGATTTGCTATCATTTAGGCATTACTGATTTTTTTTTAAACTATATTTCTATGTAATACACAAAGTGCATTGTAAAGAATACATTTCTTGAATATCCGGGCTTTAGTGAATATTTTTGGGGTTTCCGTAACACAGGACACTGCAGGAAAGTACAGAGAGCTCGCTGCCAAGAAGTGCCACCACGTCCCCAAGCCCTCGATAGAGCTGCAGAGGCTCTGCAGCCAGGCTCAGTGCCCCGTCCAAACTACGCCGGCGGCCCACCGATGGAGCACGCATCGCCTCACCCATCCACCTCGAGCACAGTGGCAATCGTCCCCTTGGTCTCAGGTGACTTAGGAGAAGGGTTACTTTGCTGAACCACGTGGCGAGCTATACATTTACTATACGGTTTTATGTCTGCTGAGTCACCGTTTTTAGTCATTTTAACTAACTGATCGAGTCGAGTGGAGCAATTGATTTGCCCGCTATCTTTCATCGGGGGTTTTGCTTCTGTGTACTCCGCAGTGCACAGTGACGTGTGGGGGGGGAGTGCAGGTCAGGACAGTCCAATGCCTGGTCCAAGGGAAGCCCTCCCCCACCTGTGCCCTCCACCTGAAACCCTCAATGTCGCAGGCCTGCAACACAAACTTCTGCCAGCAACCTGAGAAGAAAGGTACAGACGCTCTGAGACTGTGGAATCTGTAGTCACAAAAGAAACAGGCTTTCATTTGGTTTTTTTGTATTCCCCCTTCTTTTTTCCCCCACAGACCTTGTGTGTAGGGATTACTTCAACTGGTGTTACCTGGTGCCCCAGCACGGAGTCTGCAACCACAAGTTCTACGGAAAGCAGTGCTGTCAATCATGTTCAAACTCAAACCTATAACGCCTGGCGCGACTCTGTCTGTGACGCAGGCAGACGGGTAGTTGGACAGACAGAAGACTGTGTTTGAGGAGACTGACTGATTCTGGTTCTGCTTTAAGCGTGTGGAGGGCACCGGGGACGAATGACACTTCAAAGGGAGTGCACCAGAGGCGCCCTCTGTTCCCTCTGTGATGCCGGACATCTGAATGCAAGAACTCAATCCACTCCGCGGGGAAAGCGATTTAGGACAGCGCATAGGAATGAGATCATCATTATGAGGAGGAACCAGCAAAACGGGACTCTTGATTGAAGCCCAGGCCTGACATATCCAAAAGAAATGGAAAACCTGAGAAATCCCAGCTTTGTTTATATACTGTGTGTGATTACAAAGACCTGCGCCCAGGACACCCAACGTCTCGCGGTCAGCCACAAACCAGTGGTGGCAGGCCAACAATGGAAAAAACACGGGGTTTCAGACAGTGCCATGCAATAACATGTGTGACGCCCCGGTCTGCAATTCTTCATCAATAGAGGATCTGAAAAAGGGATATTTCAAGGATGCAAGTGAGAAAACATCATTTTACTCCACAGCGTGATCAAAAGTAAGAGGAATTGTCCGAGTGGGTTTTCTCGAACGCGGGACAGCAGGAAGAAGCTTTGTGTCGTCATATAGAAGAAAAAGAAACAAAAGGAAACGCATCGTACACACGTGTACACACGCACACACACACACACACACACACACATCCATGGGAGCTATTCTGAGATGGGTCCAGGCTGCGTGAACTGACTTTCATACTCAGCGGTGCTACAACGTTGTCTTCTGTTACAAAATCAATGTGAAATCCTCAAGTTTTAGGAAATAACACATGAATTGTGTGACCCATGTACAGTATTGTTTGTTTTTATTTATTGGCTTTACAATACAGCGTTGCTGGAAGACTGTATTAATAAGCAGTATAAATGTCATTTTATTACTCTACCCTAAACCTTCATATTTTGTATTACAATTCATTGGATTTCATGCTGACAAACTGCACTTTTTTGTATAAAATATTTACATCAAAAGCCCAATTCAGTAATATCAACATTGATTGGTGATTATTTAGAACAGCTGCTGGGTTCAAATCTGTATTGACGACTAAAGGTATGAACAGATTTGGCTCCATCGATCAACTACAGAATCCAACATCATCACACAAGTCCTGTACTGCATGAGTTGATTGATTACTCTTGCTATGCATACAAGCACTAACAGGTGGTTTTCACAATGCAAATATCAATAAACAAATGCAAGTCATGTCAGCATCTCAACTGTGTCTCCTGTCCTGATTTCCATTCATTGGTCATTCTTTCCGGCTGTCAGTTGGAACAGTAAAACTTGTTTTGCTGGATTTAGCAGCTTATTTGGAACCCTTTTACCCTTTTGCAGTTGATGCACAAACACAGGTTAGAATCATGTGTCCCGTCATAGAAAAAGGATTTAAGAAATGACCCCAGAACCATAATTCTAATATTTTGTTCATGTAGGACAGCATGGCTGACGAGGCGCTGTCAGCCTTTTCAACACCTGTGACATCTTGCTTTTTTCCCTTTAGTCCTTTCTCAGCAAGTCAATCAGACATAGGCCCAGAAAATGTCTTTGGTGCTGTCATAGAAAAATGCAGTGAGAAAGAAAGGGAGTGAGCCAGAGGGAAAGGTGGGTATTTAGAGACAAGGTTATTTTATATCGCTGTAGTTGCTTCTTAGTTGGTCAGCCGAGGGCACTGGGCTACCGGGTACTCTGACTGTAGGCTTCTGTGGACACAGCACTGGTGCACACCTGTAGGTCATGCCAGCAGTTTTAGTAATGAATGCCAGTTTTCTGACAAAGGTAACACTACAGTCACCACAGTCAAATCTCTCGAGATGTCTAACAAGGAAGTCGTATGATATATATGAGACTTCACTAAAGACTCATTTGTGGCTTTAGTGGCTTATACTTTCATTTGAAAGCAACTTGATTTACGTCTGACTGTATAAGTTGATATGAAGGTTTGACAAAAAACAGAGGCAAACAATCCAACCACACAAGAATAAATAGATTAGGAGGTATTTGTGTATACAAAGATGGTGTTAAGACAAAGGCTTCCTGTAGATAACAAAGGTGATCGAGACAAATCTGCCACCATCCAAAGTGTTACCTTACCTATGCCAGGTAACAGAGATCATCCGTGTGGAGAAAAATACAGAGCATGCCCACCACTCCCTTTTCCACTTGAAAAAAGCTGTGCTATCTCTGACTGCATCAGTTTGGAGAGATGTGTCTCTTTAGCCTTGAGCTACACTCTGAAGGTTCATCTGAAGTTACGAGGTCATTTTCTTTCCATCAGCATGCACCTAAAACAATGCTCGCCCCTTTAGTGGTTTCCTCCCAGCAATTACTAATCTTGGGACAACTTGCTTCCGCAGCACTAAGGGACATTATGGTGCACAACTAACCGACAGTTATCTCAAAATCCATGTGTTTACTTATTTATTTGTTTTATTGAATAGATTCTTAAATACATGACCAAATGACCTCCAAAGCATCCGTTTCAGAACTTTGTGTTGTTGTTTGTGTAGAAAGACACATTAGATTTTGTAACTGGACCTTGACTTAAATAGGAAGTAGTTTAGTGGGACCGAGAAAGATAGATAGGAAATATAGCTTTGAAACGTAATATTAATGTACAACAGTACCCTCTGCTGACCAAAGAGAGCTAATAACGAATTTACGGTAACACGTGTCTGTAAGGGTTGTACGTTTCCATAGTTAATGTTAACTGTCAAGTCTAAACAAGGCAACCAAACCGATTTTCTTGTTGACATAAATTATTTCACATGACGATAAATAGACATATTTTCAGAGATAAACCGATAAAAGTCAGTTCCCTGACCGGGAATCGAACCCGGGCCGCGGCGGTGAGAGCGCCGAATCCTAACCACTAGACCACCAGGGATCAGTGTTAATGTACGGGAGTATTATAATTTTATAATAAGTTTTCCACTAGTAATGGGTGGAAATCGTTATATTTGTCCGTGTAGATTTAGATTTTTTCACCTTTGAGATAATAAAAAGGAGGTACCAGGGTTTTTTAGCCGTAACTAGAAATAAGAAAACGGAAATGGACATATTCATGAATTAACTTTTCTTCTAAGGTTACCCTGGTATATTCTTGCATCACAGACTGTACGAGTTTGTAACATACACGCTTTCAATTGCTTCAACCTTTATTGTGAAAATGTACCTACTTCCGGGTTAGCTAAATGCACTTTGTATTTCGTTTTATAAGCAAAAACTAAAAAGGGATTTACGAATAGTATTTTTCTTTTTATCTTTCATTTGTTTTAGGGAATAGGAAGCAGTTACGTTTGTGCAGCGTTAATCTGTGCTGCAATACTGCTTTTGGTCGTTCTTCGCCGTGAACTAATGTAACGTTATATAGCTACCTAAAGAACTGCCTGAAGCTAAATGCAGGTAATATCACATAACATCCTATTTCGGTTGGCAAAAAAGCATAACAAAACTGAAAACATATTTTTCAGCCACATTGATTGTAAATCAACCAATAATGAGAAACCGTAGTAAGAAATATTTAATTTAGATAAACCGGCATTTCATGAACTTCCTCCGTGGGGTCCTAGGGTGGGTCCTTCGTCAACGTGGGATACGCGAAAATGTGAAGTTTATTTTGAACCTGATTGCAATTCTTTTTCCCATGGTGGCCACTTCCTAGAATATAACATAACGCCTGTCGTGATTTCGGTGGTCTTATCATGATGCCAGGGGACAGCCATTTCAAAACGGCCGCTATCGCCGCAGACGCTACGATTGGGAACTGTCAGAACTGCCCTGTTCTGCACCAGGTCAGATCATCTGTCTTCAGAAGAGTCTCTTAAGGAGTTCCGTTTTATCTTCATAGACTTAACGTAAACAGTCGTCGTAACGTAAATGGGCTATATGTTGCTTGCATCTTAACCGGTTGTTGATTTTAATAATAGTCATCGATTGTTTTTGTTTTGTTGCTTCCCGTCTCTTAATACAGAGCCTGACCGAATATGTGACGTCATTTCTGGCACTAAAACAGAAGATCGCAGTGTCCGAGTGAGTAATAATGAAATCTCGTTGTCATGGTGAGCGGCATCATCGTAGATCGTTACGGTTAGGGTTAGCTCAACGCCTTTACAGTTGTAACACTTGTTTGAAACAACTTAACGATAACACGTAAGTGTTTATATTCAGCAAATGTACCCATTTTGCATCGTTACTGATATTTCTACGGACCACGCAGGTACGAGATGTAAACTAGTTAGGTAAATGTGCTTTCTAGTTATGCATTTTTACCACAACCTTTCTTAACGTAACTGTGTGTTGTGTTTTATCCATAGAACATGTTCTTTCACTCTGTTTTTAATTAGCTTTCCTTTTCTGGATATGTGTGTCATGCAGTGAAACTAACAGGCTTCAACAACAGCTAGAAGAGCTGCAGATCAGATTGGTTACGATGGAGAAAAAGTCTGCAGATTATGAATCTGTTCAAGCAGAACTGGAGAAAAAGACTGCAGATTATGAATCTGTTCAAGCAGAACTGGAGAAAAAGACTGCAGATTATGAATCTGTTCAATCAGAACTGGAGAAAAAGTCTGCAGATTATGAATCTGTTCTCGCTGAACTGGATGAAAAGTCTGCAGATTATGAATCCCTTCAAGCAGAACTGGAGAAAAAGTCTGCAGATTATGAATCTGTTCAATCAGAACTGGATGAAAAGAAGGTATGCCCTTTCTTACCAGAATCCCATTTAAAGGGATATTTTCTCTCGTGGTAATAAAGGATCCGTCTTCTAATTTTAGTGCTTCATCATGAAATCTTTTCTGTGTTTATTTTGTATAGGGTGCTCTTAGGTCCTATGGACAGATGTCAGAAGAGATGGACAAATTAAAGCAGCAAACCAGCAGGACAATGGCAGAGTAAGAGATAATTAAGTCATTTGTTTGAACGTACAGATCGCTATATTACAATGTGTTAAAATGTTAACTATCTTCTTGTCCCTCAGATATAAGAAACTTGAAAACCATCTTAAGGATGTGGAAGGTACATAGCATTTGTTCACTCATTTTAAAACTACATTTAATTGTGTTTGAGTGATTTTCTTTTGCCTAATTCTATTTCAACCTCCTAAGAACTGAGGGAAACAATGTCACTAGAAAATGCACTGCTGAAGAGGGAAAAGGCTTCTGTAGAAAATGATTTGCTGAAATCACAGGTAAGCTGGAATGTGATCTTGAACTGCACTTGTGTTATTTGAGTTTTGAATCTAATAAATGACCATGAATGAGAACCAAATGTTTTCAGAAGCTTTGTGTGCGAAATGCAGCTTGGGAAACTTCCTAATGTTCCAATTTTAAACCTCTTAAGACAACTTTAAGGAAATCTCAAGCTGAAGCGGATCAAGTTGAAAAATTGGTAGAGGAGAACGCCAAGACAACATGCATGTAAGATCTCACACTTGCTATCCAGATTTCCCAGTTTGGACATTAATGACGGTCGTGTCTTTCTCTCTGCTGGGCTCTCGCCGTGTTATTTGTTATAAAACCTTAATGCACTTTATATTCTGAGTATTCATGGTTCTCTCCATATCATTATCATCATGCTTGTGAGGAAATCATTAAGAAGAAACTATGCTAAAAGTCCTCATATTTTGTCTTCCCAACAGAAAAGACAACCTGGAAAATAAAGTAGGACTGCTTGAAGGTTAGTATTGAAAATTGGATTTTACACAACAGCATTTCTCAATTCTTTGTTTATATGACAACGCTTGTTAGTGAATTTAGTTATACATATGTTTTGTCTTTATTTCAGATTCAGTTTCCAAACAGAATCATCATATATCCCAACTGACTAAAGATAAAATTGTGCTACGGAGAAATATCGATGACCTCCAGGTGCAGTATTGACCTTCTTGTATATGTAAATTAAGTCATTCTCAAAACATTTTGAGCTGACCTTTCTTTGTGTATAATCTTAATTAATGTACAGGTGAGACTGATGAAACTGGAAAGAGATCGTTGTAAAGGTAAACAAGCAACATTTACAAATACACTGCTAAAAGCATTTCAGTAAACAAGCAAAGAAAAACTATTGAGCAAATGTTTGTTTCAAAGGCACACGTGTCTATAAAAAAGGAACAATTTTCCTGTCTTGAAATTATATTTTTAGGCAATATTTGGATTTTCTCTCTACAGAATACATCAGTGCATCAACTCAAGCAAGTACACCTGAGGAGTCTAAAGTTGACAAAGGTATAATATCCGCTTTACTTATTTGTCATTACATTCCCTCATGTATTTTATCGCTGTCGGATGGTTTTCGTTGTGACTTCTACAGGGTGTGACTGTGTGTGTTTTTCAGAAAAGTTCCAGATGCTGCTACAGAACTTGTGGACATGTGTGGAACCTCAGCAGAAACTCTTGTTGCACGTACCTGGTGAGGCTGACAAATAGAGCCTTCGTTTTAAATACTTCTTTGAATTTCTTTCACCCCCCCATATTTTAATTTCAATCCTCTCTTTTACACTTTCAAATTTCAGAGTCCGGGTCCAAGCAAGTTCTACCCTGCTCCCCGCAGAAGAGACTGCAGCCTCATCCGAGTTCCACATCCCGTCCCGCATCCCACAAGACCAGTGAATCCAACAGCCACCGTGTGCAAGCAGATGCCAGCGTATCAGCGGCGACGCTCTCCCCTCGTGGGCAGAAGAAAGCATCGCTGCAGTCAACAAATGCCACCAAGCAAGCAGACGCTCCCGGAAGGAGCAAGACGTCCTGCAAGAGCAATAGTGAGGAGTCATCTGCTGAGCCGAGCAACTCTGAAGTGTCTGTTGAGAAGATACTGGCATTGTTCCAACCAATTCTCCCCTGCATATCACCTCTACCAGATTTGGTAAGTCATTTTCTATATTTCATGCAATTGCTTTTTTTTTTTTTTTTTTTACAACAAAACCTTTTCATTGGAATGCTATTATTTTGGGTCGTTTGCCATCTCAATTCTTTGCAGATATGTCTCGCCAGTAATTTGTCAGTAAAGATTCCACTGCATGCAATTAATAAAACGGACCTAGGGTCTCCAGAGAAAGGGCATTTATGGTTTTTATATTAATGGTGGTCCGTGCTGTTGTTGTAATTTCTTGAATTGATGGTCAATGCAATAATTGTTAGTATAATCACAATTAATGAACAATATATTTGAAAGGGATCCACAGAAGGCGGGTTTCTGCAGAGCCTTAAAAGCCATTGACTCATTAATTAAAAAAATAATACCACTCATGTTCAGTTTTCATGTGGCAATGCTCAGAAAAGTGAGATTGTTCATCAGCTAGTGATAACATGGGGACATATTTTGTGCTCCAAAATTGTCCGTACCATAAATTATATTTTTGGTAAAGTTGGTTTTCTTCCTCGTGGCACTGATGCCTTAAGCCACATGTGTCAAAGTCAAGGCCCACGATGGAATTATCTTATAATTTTTACTGCTTTCCCTAATCTGTCCACCAGGGGTCACACTGTGAGTGAAAATGACCAAAGCATCATGATCTGTCTGGTCTCTGTCAAAGGGCCTTGGTGGTTTTATCTTGTTTACAAATGACATCCACCTGTTCTCCTTTCTGTCTCGTAGGACACAGAGATTGAATCTATGGAGACAACTGACTGCGAAAAGGAAAACCATCTTGAATTATCTGGTGACGGTGTTCTTCATTCGCAAGAAGAGTCCCTACTCATCACAACGTCAGTAACAAGCCGCTGTCTGAAATCTTCTCAACTGGCAACACAGGACAAGGTGAACTCGCCATTGGTCACAGCGCACGGAGTGCAACCCATTTCCAATGAAAACGACTACAAAGACTCGGGACAAAATGAGTTAAGTGGCATTACGGAAATGAAGGGCAAAAGAGGCACAGAAGGTGAGGAAATACATCTTCAAAAAGTCATGCAGATTGAGCAGGACCCAGCAACCGTGACATTAGTATCAGCATCATCTGCTGCTTCTTCCACATTCAACATAACAGATTTTGTCGAGGTTGACTCATTAAGGGCTGAATGTCAAGAGCCGCCCTGCAGTGTAAAACACAGGAGCAGCAGTGACAGTATACTCTCTCAAAGTGGAAGTGCTTTCAGAAAGGAAGAGGAAGATTGGTCTGAGACAATTACGAAGATGGATGTAGACCCAAGCCCCAGTGATGTTAGCGGTACTCAAGCAGTCCCTCCCGGTGGTGGAGAGTCCCCCACGAGCAAGGATGAACCCACACTCACCGAGGAAACAGGAAATGAACCATTGGTTTCTTCCCCAGTTACTTTCACAACATTCATTGGCTCTGTGACAAATGCTGAGGTTACAAATGCAGAAGATGATTCAGAAATTGCCAAAAGTCCTCCGGACTATGGTGGTCTGGGACAGGACAGTCAAGCCCCCACAGTCCCTGAGCCCCAGGAGACCACAAGCTGTCACCGAAACGACACTGCAGTACCAGACGATGTCCCCTGTGCGACAAGCACCAGCGTCTCAAATAGACTAAATGTGGAGGAGAGGCTTGAAAGGCCTCCACCCATCAAACCTCCTGGGGAAGACGTCGGAAATAAAGCGCAAGGAGCTGAGGTAACTGACGTAGCCGCTTCCCCCTCGGAGCCAAACGGGGCCAACGCACCTCCTTCTCCCAGCGAGTCCCCACTGTCGGAGTCCCATGCTGAGCGGGAGGCCGGGCAGGCACACGTTGACACTCGTTCTAAAGAAGATGGAGACCCGGAGACACTGGAGAGTGAAGTGCCGGCGCGTTGCGAGCCTTTGTCCGCGGACCCCCAGGAGAGCGTCAACTGTGAGTCTCTGGAAGAAAGCATCCATTCGGCATGCAGGCGATTGAGTCCTTCGTGCCTGTTGCCCACTTTGAAATTGCAGGCGCTGCCTAATTTAGAGGAGAACCGTGTGATTGAAAAGGCTAAAGTCAAAGAGCAGCTTCAGGACAGCACGGACGCCAGTCACCACAAAGTAATGAAATACAACCTGCGCTCCGTTCGGTCTGCGGCCTCCGTGAAGGGGGCCTCCGCTAAAAGCGCACGTGACAACACTTTGGGGTCGTGTGCAAAAGTGCACGACAGACCAAGCACTCTGGTGATGAGCGAGAAAGAGTCCAGCCCAGTGGCCGGCTCAACTAGACCCCAACCTCCGGAATGCATCGGCCGGGTCCGCTCTGAGATGGGTCCGCCGCTCCCTCGTCTTCTAACGCCGCTGAGCACGCCTCCGAAGGCGGGCAAATCCATCAACCCGAGGCAGGCCATCGGGAAACTGTCGTTCCCCTCGCCCCGGGATCGGTCGGCCTCGCCTGCCACTCCCGTCCCGGCCCACTCGACGCCCCTAAACCGGCAGGCGAGCTCCTCGTCCTCCAACAGCCCCCTCCCTCCGGACGGAGTCCCCTCCTCGCCGCTCCAGTTCGGCTCCGCCACGCCGAAGCACGCCGTGCCCGTCCCGGGTCGCCTGCCCGTGGCGGCGCTGAGTTCGTCGCCGTCGTCCTCGTCGAGTCCGTCGCAGGAGAACTCCATGAGGATCCTGGACACCATGTACCCCGAGCTCTCGGCCCACGGCCGGACTCTGAGCATCCTCCGAGGCAACGTGGGCCTCAGCGTGGGCGCGTCGGAGGGCGGGGCGTCCCCCACGGCGCCCGACAGTCAGGTGTCCTGCTTTAAAACCGTGAACGCCGCGTCGACGGCCTTCACGGAGCCGAGGGGAGGAAAAAGACAAGCCCCCGATCTGCCCCCACCTAAGAGCAGCAAATGCCTCCGGCTGGACAACCGCTCTCCGGGCGCCAGTCGCCCGCGGGCGCCCTCGGACAGCGGCGAGGAGAGCGCCTCCCCCGAAGGTGCAGAGCGCGAAGAGCAAAATCCCATCGCCAAGTATTTAGTGAAGATTGAAAACCAGGCTTTTGATCTATTGCCTGTGATCCAGAGCCACCTGTTTGTGGGTAACCTGCCAACAAAACCCGTCCTGAGAGACGAGGAGAAGGAGGTGATCGCTGAGATGTGCCGAAGCGGCGCGGTGAGCATGCTCCTCTTCTTCCATATGTTAGGGACTGTTTGTTCACACGCTGACCCTCTGGTCTCCTTACATTGCTTTTACTTCAGATAAATGATTGTTTAGGGGTTATTTGGTCTACACCAGAGCTTGAAAAATATCCTTAATGTTATCTGCATAACCGAATTAAAGACCGACGACTTTAACTGGCTTATATTATGTTGCTAAAACCTCTTCAGCTAAAAACGTGCTTCTCCTGTCGTGAATAGTCCCTCTTTCTGCAGTAATGCTATGTGATAAGCATTGGAATTTCATTATACACGCGTAATGATTTAACATTTCAGATGACAAAGCCACATGATTCCATTCAGTTATTGTATCTTAATGTGAATCACGTGGGTCGGTCTATCCACTATTCCAACAAATCAAGTAAGCTTCATTTATACTCACAGGAGTGAAGCCGGCGAGAATGTAAAAAAATGGATAACCATAGAACAGATCTAAGTTAGGCGTGTCAGAACAAGTTTTATGTTTAGAATTTTTTTAAGGCTTTTTTGTAATCATTAAAGTCATACATTTTTGAAGCGAAATCAAAATCTGTCCCATCGTTTTGTGAAAGCTTGTGCCTTCGGGGGTCGGTGGCACGTCACCCGGCCACTCGGGCTCCTGGACCCCCCCACTGTGAGATCGCTGAGCGTGAGCCTGGGTGGATGCAGAGCATACTGAGGCTGGCTTGTGGGGGTGTAGGGGCTGTCTGATAGAGCCAGTCAGCTGAGAGTCAAGTGAGGAGAACCAGAGGGAGGGGAGGTTGGATGCGGGCCGTGCACAGAAAGAAAAAAAAAAACTCACTATGCGACTATTGATGAGCTCATTCTGGAAGGAAATGGGCAGCAAGATGAAATGTATTGTGTCCACGTGTAATTTACTGTGCATGTTCTCTCTTCAGAATCAGCTGGATGATGTGATTCTGCCCATCCTGAACAAGCTGAAAGCAGAGAGAAGTGCTGGGAGCAGGAACTACCTGCAGGCCCTGTGCAGAGTGTACACAGGGATCTGTAGACAGGCGGGAGACTGGGAGAAGGCTCACATCCTGGCCTACAGCCTTCTCACCGAAGGTTAGCAATCTGGCCCTACTGTATGACTTAAAGCGCACACACACACACACACACACACACACTTGATTTACCTGCACAGGTGTTTCATCTGTGTTTTTTTTTCTTCTTGTGCTTACCATCCTGCAGATTTCCCAGACTCTGCTAAGCTGATTTTGTTCATGGTGACAACGTGGCCCAACGTTCTCTCACACAGCAGCTCCCTCGGGCAGGCGATACATACGGTCACCAAACTACAGGCGCAAAAAGACACCCTCGGCTGCCTTTCAAAATTCCTCGGTTGGGAGAAGGTGGAGTGTTTGTAGAGATGGGGCTCTTCATTTCTCATGTTTACATATATATTGTTTTTCCTAAATGTCGCTTGTCTTATTTATATCTTCTGACTCCTATTGGGGGTGACTGGTGAACACGTTGCCATTGTATTCATTTCCTTTGGATTTCCACCCTGTGAGGAGTCGGCTAACAAACCGCCCGTCTCTGTTGAACCGCAGAGTCCTCCCTGTGACATCGACGAGCTCATCTCCAGAACAGTCTCTGATATTCGGGGCGGGTCGAGCCTGTCTTTCACCACGCATTGCCGCTACGGGCATGAGCTCGGGCCTGAGGCCTGGCAGAATGTCTTAACGCTGCAACTCCTTTGCACGCATAAGAAGTGGCAGTGGACCTACAATAACTTATTGAGGTTTGTTCTTTTTTTCTAACTAATCCTTGGTTGGAGAAATGACTGCTTCTCGTACGCGTGCTTGCTGCTTTATCCGGTATTGATGAGTTGTTTTTGCCTCCAAACAGCAAGGAGTTGTGGCCATTGATGAACACTTGGGTGTCCCAGCCCAGAGAACAACAAGCCCCCATCTCTGACGTGACTGTCGCCACCGTGCTCCGACTCATAGGTCAGTCGTTTGGATGATTAACTAAAGATGTGTAATTTAAAGATCACCACGGCGGCAGTTAAAAATGTAATTATCTTTTCTTTTTTTCTTTTTTTTTATTAGGGCGCCTCGGTCAACTGGGAATGAAGAAGAGGTGTGTTTCCTCTGTGCTTACTATCGCCAACGTCATCAACACGTTTGGTAGGCACGGACACACAGAAGGTATGAAATATAGCAAACGTTGCTGGATACAGAGTGTTTTACATTAGTTATTTGAAATACAAATCTTATTTCTATCTTTCCTATGTGTAGGCATAATATATATATATATATATATATATATATATATATATTCCTGTATTTATAGCTCAACCCTGGCATTTTCATGTACATTGAATTGTTTACATTTATTTGTCATAATTGTGCCAGATATACCGACATCCTGATGTGAAAGGGAAAAGGCCTCTGCATCAGGAGTCTCATCTCATCATGTTCCCCCCCCCCTCCCCCTCCTCTCCCCCCACCAGGTGTTCCATGGGAGGTCCAGTTAGCAGCCATCTACTGCATCTACGACCTGTCTCCCTGCAATCCCAAAGAAGCTCTGGGTGCGCTGGCAGAATGGCGAGGGGAAACGTCTCACGGGGTCCCTCCTGCAGTCACGAGCTGCATGAACCAGTTGGCTTCTGTCTGCAGAGCGGTTGCGAGCTGAGAGGAACAGTTTTAACTTGCTGACTGGCAGTCTATGACAGAGATGTACTGCGTTTGGGAAAATCACAACTTCCTTAGCACTTGATGCCTGAAGGTTCATGTTAGGTTTTGAATTGACATGTGCTCCCGTTTTTTATTTTTCTTATGTGCACTACTACTTTAAAATGATTACATTACTTGAATATACAAATTTGTCTTACATTGTAATTGTTAGGGACATGCAAAATGGGTTTTCTTGACATTTTAGCTGTGCACACCCTGTAATTAAGGTACTTAATTACATAAGTCCCTGCCATTTTTGGCTGTACTCAGGTAATGCTCTAAAGTATTGTAAAATATGTAGATGTGTTATATAATTATAGCGCTACTGTATATGTTTCTTCATTCAATGCTTGTAAATATTAGTTATCGCTGTTTTGTTTGTATGAATGAAAAATAAGTAAAGTTTTTGTACAGAGATTATTTAAATTTTTCATATTAAAATGTCGACATATTGAAAGAGTGTTTCTTCACCTGTCTAAATGCTATACATTCTAAAGCTGGGAAACGTAAGGGAATGAAGTATTAACCAACTGCTGTTTAAACATTATGGCTCATTAACCTTTTACATACTGTTAAACTTCAAAGCCTTCACAGCATGATGCAGACTAAGAATTCCTTCAAAGGAAGTGTCTGCACAAACTTTAAAACAACAGATCTATTTAGAATGCCTAAAAAGCTTGTCACTCATTATTGACAGTGTATTTTGTAATTTTACAACATTCTGCTTTGCTGAAAAAGATATGACACATTATGACCTTTTTTACATTAGAGAATTAGATGAAGTCAGTCAATGAAATGGCCCCTCCATACCTTATATAATGTTGTCAACCCCACCCCCACCACCCTACCAACTCAAATAGATTAAAATGTATTACTTTGTTGATGTCTTTGATACATAGCAGGTGCTTGTGCTCACAGGTGCAGATCTTGTGCGCGTTGCATATCACCATCTGACCTGTGGATGACTTCAGTTCCCTCTGTGCACCTTGTGTGATCCTTCCAGTGCTGGAACTATTCCTCGGGCCCCTTCAATGACCAGCAGGAACTCTGTCTCCACTGTCCCACACATAAACACACACAAACACGGCCTGTGCAGTTTGAGGTTCATCTAAAACCACCACTTTCTTTTATTTGACTCAAATTATAATCCATCTCAATTTGACCCGAAACAGCCTTGGTGTACAAACATGTGTGGCACCTTTTTTAAAGTGTAACATTTTTAAATATTTTCATTTGTGTGTATTTTGGGTCACTTTACCGTTTGGGGTATTTTTACTGCTGTCGAATGTCAAAGCGGTCAAATTTGAGTGTGCAAGGCTTAACAGTCATGTACGAAATTGGTGATAAACGCAGCGAGTAATGATCCTGCCCAATTACATTTTATCCACCATGCCCGTTGTGATTTGTGAAAAGTGTTGAAACATTTAAAAGGAACTGTTTCCGTTGTCAGGCGTCCTTCAAAATAAAAGTTCGAAACCACGGTGGACACAAACTTTGAATTGTTAACACTGAGACCCATTGGCCAGGTAAATATGTGGAAAATCTAAATCTGTTTTGTCTTTTCAAGAATCCAGGAAATCCAGGATAAGAAAATGTTTTAGACAAGTGTTGGACATGAGTTTGAAATCAATCGTAGAAAATAGGAGAGCTGCATTTTCTTTAAAAAAAAAGGTTCATTAAATAAATAATTAAATAAAGACGCATACATTAACATTGGTTACCAATGTTGGAATAGTAATATTTTGAAATTTCTCTCAATTATTTTTTCTTTCAATGTGATATGCAAGAATCTTTTGGAAATATATTTGTATTAAAATTATAACAAAACATTTAACCGTTTCCATGGTTATTCAGAGAATGTTCATTTTCTGGTGTTATAATTAAGTGCTGTTCTTGGCAACAGCTTAACCATTGATACAATGTGTTTTTTTAAACTTTTTTTTGTCATTTAAATTCCTTCTAATCCTTTATTTTTAAATTGTTTATTCTATACCCCCTACCCCATAGCCTTATTTTTTACTGTATACCCTAGAGTTAAACTGTACATTAGTAAATCGAACGTGCCGTTTTCTTGCACTATTTTGCTTTATCTGTCTCCATTGGCTTATTGTCTGTTGTTATGCACCAACCGCCAAGTCAAATTCCTTGTAGATCTAATATATTTTGGCACTTAATGTTCCTGATTTACCAACACACCTGATGAAAAAAAAAGTACTCATTTGGCGTGTCGTTTGAAACTTCCGGTTGTTGTTGGCCTGCCAACGTTTAACTTGACGCAGCGGCTCAGTCTCGAGGGGTGTGTTCAAAGATTTAAACCCCTCACACATGCGTAGACGCTGATCCGTGCTGCCGTGCTGGGTGCGCCATATTGACTGCCTTTACATGGGGAGTGGAGTTGGACGAGCCGCTTGAAAACCCGAACCACTTTCTGGACGCGTGAGCTCTGCAATGACAACGAGCCCATCGGCGCCGTAGGATTCATTACATTTTCTTGTGTGCAAAGTCGTTAATTCGCCCCGCAGCCGCCCCCCCCCCCTCCCCGTTAAGACCGTTTCTGCACTAACTCGAGTCCAAATGGATCCCAGGACCGCTTGGATCCAGCCGGAGCAGAAGGGACCTGCCAATTCCCTGTGGATGCACATTTGGGAGACCTCTCAGGGATTTGGAGCCAAGTCCGGCGTCGACAGCCGCCTTCACCGGCAGCGCAACTTCGCGCCGCACAACGTCAACTCCACCGAGTCCGGCGGCGAGTATTGCAAAAATGTAGCGTTGCCGACCGGGTGCGCGTTTGGCAAAGTGTCGAAGCGAGACGGCGGCGGAGGGAGGGGACGTGTCCGGAGGAAGGGCTCCTTGTCGCCGTCCTCCTCCTCGCTGGACTCGGAGGCCGAGGGCTCCTCGCCCTCCGGCTCCTCTCTGCAGATCGATAATTTGAACGTCGCAGAGGAGGCCAGTCGCTTTTTGCACTACGGCGAGCTCGAGTTGAACGAGAACAATCTCCGACGTCAGTATCCTCCCACTCCTCCTCCTCCTCCTCTTCCTCCCCTTACTCCTCCTGCGCCGCCTCACGCCGTCCAGCCACACTGTCGCAGCATGCCTCATCCCGGCGGCCACACCCCCGCCGGGATGAGGCATCCGCACGGGAGCAAACACCACCACCAGCACCACCAGCAGCACCACCAGCAGCAGTCCGGTCGCAGGAGGCATCTGGACCGGGCCAACACTTTCCACGGCGTCGTCCACCCGCTCCTCCCCCACGGCGTGGACTCCTGTTGCAGCCTGTGGAAAACCCGGCGCTACAGCCCCGGCATCAATGGGTGAGGATGTAGGAGGACAAGTCATGACTGCACCTCTCCACTAAACCACGTGTGGATGTATTTGACCTAACATGTGCACTTAAATGTATTAGAAGCGCATCCCCCCCCCCCCCCCCCACACACTACACATCAAAGCTTTTATGTGCCCCTTTTCTCCCTTGACTCCTTACAGTCTTCATGAAGAGATTGTGGACTTCTTCAACTTCATGTCCCCGCGACCGGAGGAGGAGGCCATGAGGCGAGCTGTCGTGAACCGAATAGAAAGTGTCATCAAGGACATGTGGCCCACAGCACGGGTGAGTTGTAGGGAGGCCGGTGGCGGTGAGCTGGGGCCGTGGGCACGTTGCACGCCTCTGGCCCACATCTGTATGCAACACTGTGACCTGTCTTTGCATTCGGTTTTTTTTCCAGTTTATTATGCGAGACGGTTAAATCGGTATCATTACACTGACGCGGTGTCAGGTATTAAGCCCGGGTCACTCTTGGAGCACGAGGTGGAGTGCTTCATGTTTTGGATCGTTGTGGCCAGTTACCTGCATGAGGGAGACTAGATGTGACGACCCTCTGCGTGATCAGACCATTAAGGGCTTTAGAAAAAAATGGGACTTGCCCGAGGACTGTTGTATTTAATAATTTGAAACTGATGTACCCGGAATAATTGTTCTTCCTTCCCTTTCAATACATGAAGGAACCGCGGAACTCAGTTTCACATGAACAATACTTAAGAAATGCCTTCTGAATTGGCACTTTAAAGTGAACTGTTACTGATGACCTCTGCAGTTTACAGGTGCCAGATGTTTAACACAAACGAGCAGGATTCCAGGACTTTTACTCTTTAAAATCATTTTATAATTTCTTTATAAAACTGAATTTTACATCCAACCATGTCATTTTTATTACCTTAGTTTTTAAGTACTATAAAATTCTATTTTATTTCTTTGCAGAGCTGTTGTGACTTATATAATTCTGTGTTCAACTGCGCCTCTGAGCACACCCTTCTTCTCGGTTGCGTTTCCCGTTGTTACATTAGTGAATTGTTTCCGGTTGTATGTTGCCTGCAGAATGTTCAACAGTTTATAAGAACAGTTTAAAAGAAATATCTTTTTAAATGATTATTTATACTATAAACCCTCTGAGCCAAAGTTCAAATAACACTCACTGCTCTGTAAAGACCGATTTGTTCTGTTGGGTGGTGGTGATGCAAATGTTTAATGCTTGTAAATGAACTAACATGCAGAAAACTCAGGAGTCACCCATCCAGTGTGTGCTGGCCATGGGTTACTTTCATTTGGTTAACAAACATCAATATTTAAAGGTCTGGGTACAGCGGGCTTAGAGCAGTTTAGCTAAACTGCCAACACACACCAACGTTGGACTGTCTTAGGTATGAGGTATCCATCTGATAATTGTCTCCATTATGCTTCATGTGCGTTAATACAAGCTGGTATTCATTTCGTTCTTTTGTACCTTGCAGGTGGAGATATTTGGCAGCTTCAGCACGGGGCTCTATCTTCCTTCAAGGTAATAATTGTTATTTTAATATTTTTGTTTTTATGGCTAATTGAAATGTATTTAATTATTTCAACATGAAACCACTTTATTCAGGGATTCATTTGGGGGAAACCCCTTTAGCAACCATTTAGATGTGTGAACTGACTTTCCCAAAACACACAATTAGTTGCACAACATAACACTAGCCTTAAAGTTGTGCTGTCGGTGACCTCCCCGTCACTATGATAAACTTGAGAAATGTACTTGTTGGGGTACAAAGTGCTTTGCTTTTGTTCTCAGTGACATTGACCTGGTGGTGTTTGGAAAGTGGGACCACCCCCCGCTGCAGGAACTGGAACGAGCCCTGCGGAAACGCAACGTGGCCGGGCCGTATCCCATTAAGGTCCTGGACAAAGCCACAGTAAGTCACCAGGAGACGGACGGGCTCGAGGCTAATGGCTCACAAATGGAATGTGGTTGATTGGTGCACCTGCCTCTTGGGACTGATTCCCTGTCCCGTTTTCAGGTGCCCATCATCAAGCTCACGGACCATGAAACCGAGGTGAAAGTGGACATCAGCTTCAACGTAGAGACGGCTGTTAAAGCTGCGCAGTTCATCAAAAGCTATCTTAAGGTTAACTTTTTAAACGTGACATTCTCAACACAAACGCGACCTCCGTCCTCTGTGTCTCATGTCTGTTCTCCTACGTGGTAGAAGTACACGGTTCTGCCGCCCCTGATCTTCGTCCTGAAGCAGTTCCTACTGCAGAGAGATCTCAATGAAGTCTTCACTGGAGGGATCAGCTCTTACAGCCTTATTCTAATGGCTATCAGCTTCCTGCAGGTACAAGAACATATGCCTGCTAAATCTACAAAGTTGAAGTTACTGCAAATTGTTATTTGTTAACCATTCAATTCTGTGTGGACGAAGTCTACAAAACGTTGTGTGTGCGTGTGTGTGATGCATCGCCCTCGGTCTGTGACCAATGCGTGCTCCTCGTTCTCGTCAGTTACACCCTCGAATCGACACGCGGCGGGCCAACATCAACCTCGGCATCCTGCTGATCGAGTTCTTTGAGCTGTACGGCCGCGACTTCAATTACATGAAAACCGGCATCAGGGTGAAAAATGGAGGGGCTTACGCGTCGAAGGAGGAAATGCTCAAAGCCATCGGGAGTGAGAACCGGCCATCCATGCTCTGCATAGAAGACCCAATACAGCCAGGTTAGTACGGGATATGAATCCATGAAGACACGAGTGACACGTCCACCAGAGGCTGGTTTCAACCTCGATGTGCATTTTATGATTCAAACGGTAGATGACTATTGTATGCCGCTTAAAAATTCAGGAGCCTAAACCAAGGGTGAGAAAAGGAGCAAATGCATCACAGTCATTTGGTCAAACCTTTTTTATTGTTCTAGTGCGACATTGTTAGTAGAACTTCACCTACTAAATCCTAATTTTGCATGACCGACCCTGCCTTGGCAGCACATCAGGCTCTTATACATTTCACTGATGGATGAACAGGGTTGATGTCTAATCTATTGTTCTAAAATGATTTGTATGAGTGTATTCTTCTTTTTTTTGGCTTGTCCCAGGGAACGATGTGGGCCGGAGCTCGTACGGTGTTTTGCAGGTCAAGCAGGTGTTTGACTTTGCCTACATGGTGCTGAGTCACGGCGTGTCTCCTTTAGCGCGCGCCTACCCCAACAAGGAGTATGACAGGTTGGTTTCTCAATGCATTGGAGCCGTTCTGTACGTTTTCTGAGCGTCTTTGTGTGTTCTAATGACCTTGTTGGACCGCACCTCCATCTGTGTTGCAGTACTTTAGGACGCATCATCAAAGTCAGCCCGGAGGTGTTGGCCTACAGGGATTGGACAATTAAGAAGTGGGGAGCCAAGCAGTATGCCAAGCTGGAGAACCACGGTAACGCTTGGTTCTGGTCGGATTTCTCGCAGAGACGTTGTCATGGTTACCTGATTACACACAGCCTTGTACCGAGGAACTATAAGAGCACTCTTGAACAAATTCCTAGATGGGCAAATGGATTTATTGTTAAATAGCATTTAAAATTGTGCTGCACTCAAAGCTTTGCCTTCTTAAACCCTGGTTGTTTCACGCGTCAAAACCTTCCGCTTGAACGTGGACGGTCTCTGTTCAGTTGTTTTATTTCTGCACTGACTTAGAATTGAGCTGTATTTTGTCACTATGTGACTCTGTTATGGGTCAAATTATTTAGTATAATGCTTGACTGCAAATTGACAATAGATATTCTGTTTGGTCCTAGATGTGGAGACCTGTGAGCGGGACCTCGCCAGGCTGATGCTGGTTTCTGTGGAGGATCAGAGGGACTCGTCCTCCCCGCTCAGTGCTGACTCCTCTTCTCCGGTCTTCCTCCCAAGCCCTCAACATCATTCATCGTCATCTTCTGCATGCTCCATTTCCTCCTCGTCCGGAAGTGACATAGTAAGGCCAAGGGATATTTAGTTTCTTGATGCTTTCTACTGGATCAGTGACTTATTAAACTAAAGTCCACACCCACACTTTGTTTTTTTACATGCAGTCATAAAAAACGTTGTCAGAATAACGTAATTATAGCCATCGTTTACCCATGATTACCACTGGTTGTGTGCAACCTTTTAACACCTGATTATGTCTTTATCGAGGAGTCTGATTCTCCTCCGTGCAGTGGTACTGCCATCCAACTCCACCCCCTCACGCTGTCCTCGGTCCAATCAGTAATCCAGATGGCAACTGACCAGAGGGCCACTCATCCAGCAGGCTGCATCCACACCATGCCGCAAGTTGGTTTTGTTTGTTTTTCCCTTTCCACCAGTTCCTCACAATTCTTTCCAAAACCTTGCTTTTGGTAGAATTATCATTGCATAATTGGCTTTTTAAATGTTTTAGGCCCAGACGTCACTCCCAGAAATTCTCCCCGTCCCTTCGCTCGCCGATTGCCAGTTCTACCATGAGAACCCACCTTTAATCGGTGTTGTGCATCGGCACCTGTCCCAAGCTGCCCACATCTCCCAGCACACCGACGCCACAAGTCCTCTATCCAGCCCCCTCCACCAGCTGCACCACCCTCAGATGGGAGGGCATCACAGCCACACGTACGCCATGAGATCCAATTCCCACGGCTCACTTGAGCTGCACAAAGTTGGCTTAAAGCACAACCAAGGTGGAAGCCTCCAAGGTCCAAACCCCTCTCTCGGTAACTTCAGCCCCCAGCGGCGGTATGTTCCCGAGGGTCCTAACACGGCGCCGGCTTTCAGGACCCAGCAGCAGTACAACCGGAACACCTGGCGGCGCAGGAAGAGGGACAATCTTACGGTCTCTAACCAGAGCAGATGAAGGACCTGTAGGACTTCACTGGCCATGTGGGTATTTATTTATTTTTCTATTGAGGCCTAAACTGGTCTTGGAGCTGTGATGCATTCATGACCCCCCCCCCCCCCACTGTTTTCGTTGGAGGTTCTCAAAATCACGCAAGGTGTCGAGTGATATCTGCCAGCTCTTGCGCAAGCACTTGGTGATGCTGCAGGGCTCTCAGATGAAGGAAGACTATCGAAGGCCTAGGGTCTAAACATCGGTCTGATGCTAGACGCAGCCCCTTTCCCTAAATCCCATGGACACCAGCACAGGCTTTGAGTTGGATTACTGATTCCCACACTGGGGCTTCCTCTTTCCAGCCGCTGTTTGGTCAAGTATTGAGTCTCCATGCAACTTGTAAGCCGTCCTTATAAAGGCGACGTATTGTGCCATAGTAGTGAACTGACTATCAGACCGGGTTAGTTTGCCCTCCTATTGGGCCTTTTGAGGTTTTGGGCCCACCTGGTCTTCTGAATGCCACTCCTTATTGGCTACAGTTATGATTCTGAGTTCTTAAAGCTTGGACTTTCCTCTACAAATTGTACTATGGAACCGGAGCAAAGCACTACCTTTTTACCTATGCAGCACAGCGCTGACTTGATGGTTTTTGGTGTGATGACACAAAACTGAACTTGTCTCAAGTGCTTAAACTGTGATGACTTTTCTGAATGTACCAAATGTTTGTTTGTTGGTTGTGTGTCTTCTTTTTGTCACTAAGGGCTTTTTCTCTTCACATCGGCACTATTATGTATGTTTTTGTACTGTAAACATTGACACCTTATTTTATGTTTTTGTTCATGTGCAGTAATTGCTTTTATTTAATTTATGACACATTGTAGTTTTATTTTAGTGGTCTTTCCCACTATACGTTTTTTTTTTTTTTTAATTTCACAAGACTGATCCGTGCAATAGATGGATTTGAGGGCCGTGAGTGGTACGCGTGTATGCACAGCTTTCCAGTGGGAGGGGCGCTATGGGGAAGTGACAAATGTGCCAAAAATGATTTACCTTAGCCAGTCGCCTGGCTAAATGTTTCATCACCACTGCTCATATTCATCATATTTTCAGTAGTTAGACTTTTATTTGGGTGCATTTCCTCTCGATAGGATGTACTGTGCTGGCGAAATGCACCTTTTTTTTTTTTTTTTTTTTAGCAGTCTTTACTCGTGTCATTTAACAAACAATTGGTGCTACTTATTACCAGCAAAGTGCATTTTCTGCCTTATAGCTCCTTTTTGATTCTGTTAAAGCAGGTTTACTGCCTTCTGAAATGACCAAATTGGCCCCTTTTTCCCTTTGTCCGTAGTCATAGTCTTGTTATTTGTTTCAATAAGCACTGCCGGGTTTACCTGGCTTTTATTTAACAACCAGCTTGTGGTTGTGCGTTCCAGGAATAGATTAGAATGCTTGTTAACATTACCATTCTTTCACATTGAGTTTTTTTTATTTTTTTAATTCAAGGGTCATAATTATAAAAGGCTAGAGGTCTTTCCCCTCCCATATTTATAGTCTGCATTTCTACATCTTGTAAGACAAGGTTGGAAAGGCATAATTTACACTGCAATCCATAAGGGGACCGAAATCTGGGATATCGCAGATTTATCCATTACTGGAGTTTTTGGTGGAGCCACAACTGATTTTATTAGGTCCGATTATAGTGATTTCCTCGACATGATACTGTTGGCATTATATCCTGGTTTTCAATGCCGCCTTTTTCATGCTCTCTAGAGAAATATTGCAGGAATCCAAATCCCCAACTCAAATGTTTGCAATTATGGATTGTTTGTGTGTAAATGACTGACGTATAGCTCTACACCTGGTTTGCTTTTTTTTATCTAAGTTTTTCTATTTTTTTTAATAAACATTTTAAAACTCCCAGCTTGGTGTGTAAATGTTTGTTTAATGTGTTAAGTTAATTTTCTCTAGAAAAGTACATTTTAGCTTAATCTTTTATAGTTTTTGTTCTGAATGAGGGGAACAATCTAAAGTTAGTGTTTGCAGCTGGTTGACTACTTTTTTTTTTTTTTTCTTCTTTTTAACATTCTTGAGTTGTACCAATAGTATCCCTACATTTTCCTAGCACCCTGTTGGTGATGCGTAACACATTTTGGGGACACTGGAGAGCTCTCGCTCATCTGGTGTGTCGTTGTAGTTCCTCTGGTTATCTGATGGGGGCTCTAGTGGATCATAGCTGGATGTGGCTGTATCATTACCTTTTTTAATTTATAATCCGTCTGCTCCAGATGGGTGCAGGTAGAACGTGAGCGAAGAGAGCTTCAATTAAATCGTTTGAAAGTTCGATCTTGGACCGGTTTATTGGCTGGAACGGTAGTCCTTTTATTCCAATCAAAACCTAGGGTTTAGCCTTTCTTGAGTCAAACTAGCTGACTGAGGCCCTAGGAAACTAGATTCAGCCTCCATCCGCTTTTTTGTATCTGCCGTTGTTGATGATTAAAAAGAAGTGATATTTTGACAGACTAATACTGAATCTGACCCTTTGTTCCCTGGACGCTGTCATCAGCATTCATCCTGAATTAAAGGAACCCGATTTAGGAGAAGAGTCTCTTCAGTGATCGCATGAGTTATCCAGTTGCTGCTATACAAAGCAGCTGTCTATACAACATCTTTAGTGTTACACACAGCGTACATTTGAATACACGTCTTACTCCCATGGGATGCAGCACGCACAACCTGGGGCAAAAAAAGAAGCATCCGAAAGTCTTTTGCAGAGACCTGCTGCTGGTAAAGAGGACACGTATCTGTAGAAGACTCGTCCTTCAGTTTGCTGATTCCCTCAACAAGTTGGCACATCTCACTCTTTAACATAACTTATGAGGGGGAAAAAATTACATTTTCATGCAAATCAATACAGTATAAATGTCAGAAAGCCACATGTGCAGAGAAGTGCACGGAAAAAGTTGTTCTGAAGACGTTTCTTCCGAATCCTACTTGCATGAAAAGTCAAAAGTTCTGCTGAGAAAAGGTCAGTTATACCTTGAGGCAGTTTGGCTGTCAGTGTCTTAGCAATAAAACATTTGCATCTCTGCCTATTCAAGTCCCACGCACATAGTGCGCCGCAAATCGCTGTGTCCGCGTAATTATTGTTGGCAAACAACATTGTTCATTTGACAGTTGTTTTTAGCGAGAAAGAAGATGTCAGTTAAATCAAAAGTATTATGTTGTCTGAAGAGCACTCGTCTGATGCTGTAGATAAAATGAACTTGCGTTTCCTCAGTTTCGTCCTCGAGCAGGATTCCATTTTTTAACATAATGGTCATAATTTCTTTATTATCGGTTGTCAAGAGTTCCAAGTTGCCTATCTTGCTCTTTTGCTACTGAATGTTTCACTGTCACCCTGTGTTGATTACATATTTGTATGTATTTAAAGTTAAGGCTGGCATTGTATCCCCTTGGATCCCGGGGTGTGTGGGTCTCTTAGCGTCAAGCAGTTCAGGCTACATTGTGCAATGTAACATTGAGGTCTTTCCTTTCAGGTCTGCCAGCTTCTCTTCATCTCCCTTTTGTAGCTCCCTCAAAATACAGAAAGATATTCCCACCCAGACTAAAAGATGTATGGGGAAAAAAAATAGGTGCCGAAGAATGATATCAAAAGTATATATAGAAATGGAGGAGGTGTTTATTTTCAGTGGAATACAGAGGAAGAAGGAATACATGCATTTTTCAGTCACCCAGACACCCTCATGCTGTGGACACAAACGTCTGAGGGAGATATCAACATTAGATCTGCTGTATGTCCATTCATCTACGAATGACGCACAGGGGCCCTCTTTTCAGGCCACGTGTTGAAGCATCATGCAGCATCAATTTCTCAAACATAAATTGGAATTCTTTTTATTGAGCTACAACAAGGATCATTTTTAATTAGTGATTCCATTGGCCCCTTAACATGTTTCCCTTTATTTGGATTTGGGTTTGTATAGTGAAGGACCACTGGGGACACCAAAGCTTAGTGCTGAATCCCCCGGATAGGCTTGACGACTAAACATAAGGGATTAGCAAAAGCGCCATTTATTTAAATCAGAGCCCATTAAATATGGGCCTACGTGTCCTCCTTGAACCATGTTCATTAATTTTCCCTTCAAGTTGTAATTATCATAATTCTTGTCTCCCTCGTTTGTGTCTGGAGTCACAGCGCATCACTCTGTTTGTTAAAATCCATAGCCTCTTGGCCTAGATATCGTCACTTACCTTGATTTCGTGCTCGGTCACAGTCGGATTCACGGTGCGTTCACTTGAGATGTCCTTTTCTTCTCTGACTCAAAATGGCCTGATGGATTTTGTGTGCCTCATTGTGTCTGGTAAAATAGCTTCATTCAGCCCCTCTCCAGCAAAAAGGTCGCTAATGACCACTACGTTGCCAGTATTCAGGTACTTCACACAAAACCTATTTCTCGGCGAATGGACCCTCTTCCTCTCTGCAGCTTTAAGAAACTACTTTCCCTCTAAAGAGCGTAACAGCAGATCACAGTAACATCTGTGTTTTGCAGCTCATTACTTCTTATTCCCGTGAGTCGGTTACAGCCTGTGGCCTGTGCTTGTTCATCTGGTTGCCGGTTCATATGTCTGTGCCATTATTGTAGGACTTACATTCTGGTGGTTAAAGGTCAAAGTCATCGTAGCCTCACACAAAAGACATATTTGGTCATGACAAGGAATCATATGCTAATAATAATCATTTCACACAAATGTCCAATAGGATACAATTATGGCATTTTAGATCAGACATGGATGTCGACTGCAACCTGAATAGTTGACAGTCACATTATTATATATTTCTCCCGGTAGCTTGATGGAATGAAGTGATTATTCTGTTACAGGCAAAATGTTGAGCTTCGTTAGGCTGTCCCTCGTGCAGAAGGTCATTTTAATTAGGTTTTCTTATTGTTAACTTTCAAATCTTGAAAAATGGGTTGATTCAAAAAGTTTTAATCAGCATAGCTTCAAAAGTTTAATTATAGCAGAAATTATAAGAAACATTTACCGCCCCAACTGTGTTTTGTTGGTTTTAGAGTATCAGGAATATTTCCTATTTCAAATGCTGTTCTTCTGGCAGTGTTTTTTCTTCTTGATCTCGTATCGTACGCGAGGACTTTCAGAGAGTCTTTGCCCACACAATTCACATTTTAATAACACTTCAAAACAAATTAAACAGCAGGAGGCTCAGTGTGTAATAATACAAAATATTTTCATTGGAAATTAATAATTGAAAGGTTTACTCTAAAAATAGCAGGTGGATCTTTCAGGCAAGATTAAATGAATTACATTACATTACATGTCATTGAATGGAGATGATGATACATCTATCCGTGGCATATTCACTACCTTGTTTAAGACTGTACTTAAAAAGCAGTGCAGGTTCATTCAATGTTCCACGTCCCTTAACGTGTAATAATATAATAAATCGACTCCCAGTTTCCACACAATCTTTATATCATTTATATATGTGAATATGTCACAGAATGGTAATATGTTCAGCTATTTCCTTGGAAAAAAGGCAGAGAGATGACTGAACAGAAGAAGGACTTAACAACTCATTCCAATTCCCTGGTTCCTCTTTGTTCTAGTTTTCTTTTCCGTAGTGCTTGTGATCTTTATTTTTTACGTTCTCTCGACAGTTACACATTTCCCAAACACTTCTGGTATTAGTGTGGATCTGCCCCAAAGATGCAAAGCTGTGTTTAAGCCTTTAGTTTCCCGTAGCCACAATCCATCTGTCCCTTTAACTCAAATCTCTGCCCTGTCCACAACCTGGGGGTTAGAGGTGTTTTTATAGGTTTTTTTAGACTGTCAACACTGAATTAAAATGGTGCTCATTATTTATGATTACAACCATAAAACCTCTAGATCAACAATGTACCTCAATATATTGGTGTTGAGCAAGAAACAACATAAGCATCTTACTCTTACAAGAAATAATAAATCTATATATAGTGGAACATGTTTTTGTTAAATGGATCATATGGATCATGCTGCAAAGTATTACACCACTCAAACAGGAAGTATTAGATCTGCAAAGGTCTTGTTGGCCGACACCAGTGTTGAACTGTACAAACACTAGACTGAGATTTGATTATAACAACTAGCTCCAAGCTCATCAAAACGCATGTTCTGGGATGAGATTAAAGACATCATAGTGTGAAAAGGAAGCAGTTCAGAGCCACTATTTTACTTGGAGAACTGGGTTGAATATAGCCAGCAGGGTTGGTTTTTCTGGAGTGACAGGGAAATTGACTGTTGGATGATTCATTTTTGTTAGCAGCGATCCACATCTTCCTCAAGTGTCACCGTAGAGGAGTGTTTATGACAGAAGGGGATGACTTTTAATTGCTTGATTTTCAAAGAATCAGATAAAAAAAAGCTAAATTAAATATATGTAAATTCTCATCAAACTTTCTAGGCCGTAGATGATAAGAGATGGCAGCTTTAACTGTTTAGAGGATTGTAGCAGACACATTGATATGACTCATCAATATATAAATGCTTCACATGCAGTATGTAGACCATCATTAAGGTACAGTATCACCCGGCTTGGGGCAATTGCAAAAATAAGATGTACTTGCTATAACTTGTTAAAAAAGGTTCTGGCTCTATAAATGTTTTACACATTAGACCATGGAGAATTATATTTAGCTTTTGGCTGCTTTAAAACCTACACATTTCAAACAGATATAGTTAGATGGACTTGGCCCCTAAATAACAGATTGAAACCAAAGACGAAGATCGTTATCTTGTTCCATTAAAACCAGCAATTTGACTTAAATCTTTTGAACTCCCTGAATTAATTCATGTATGAGGGTGTGATGACGGATGGAGGCTATTTCTGAAAAGTGCCAAACATCTCAGCCTGCGTGTCATGTCTATAACCAAAGCCCCTTAAATGACGATAAAGCTTAAATTACACACATTGTTCATTAACACGTTCGACTCCACATGCTAACGAGTCAGCTGTGTGCAGTATTTTAGGATGTGTCAAACTCTGTGTGTGCGTGTCAGTTTTCATTGCTATGATCCAGGGGGGGTAGGCAGGCCCGCTGTTAGCAGATATATAAAACTTCAACAGAAGTTAAAGTTAAAGTGCTCCTTTCATAAAATGACTCACTGTATCTCATTTAGTAATCTTAGGGCTTGTGTACTGCACATGTATGGATGTGCAATTCCATTTAATGTGGTCTGTTCATTCTCATTTATTTTTAATTTAATATGAAGCCTATGTTCAAGAGTTAATTTGAGCTTGTGCGTGCACCATGGTTGATTATTCTGAAAGGGACTTTCAGTGCTCGATGCTTGATGTTCTATTTCCATGTTGAAAACATGTTATGTGTTTTCTATTGAAAAGATTTCAAATCATTACTTTGAATCCATAGTGGTGATTACTTATATCACAATGTCATATTCTTCAGAAGATGTTTTCCGTATATTTCCAC
This sequence comes from Pungitius pungitius, assembly GCF_949316345.1. Lineage (NCBI taxonomy): Eukaryota > Metazoa > Chordata > Actinopteri > Perciformes > Gasterosteidae > Pungitius > Pungitius pungitius. The sequence continues at coordinate 1,160,350 of NC_084910.1, forward strand.
TGGCTTGAACCATTATGACTCACGAAGCGGCTTCTATTTTGATGAAACATTATCATGACTAAACGTATTAACTCTATACCTTTGCCTGGAAAAAGTCCAGCTCATTTCTAAGTTGATTAATATGTGCAATGAACATCACTCAACCCTGAAAAGCCGAGAAAAGCTTGAAGCGCGGCCCTACTTCAGGCGTCTGGGCTTGGACTGTGGAGGTAATGGTTTATTTGGTCTAATAGTGCTTGTCTGAGCCGTGTCCTCCTACAGACAACTGATAAGAATGAAGGCCGGCACAAAGAGACGGGAGCTCTCTGCAACTGAATAGAACTGAGCTCGTCCGCTAATATATATCATTCAAGTTTTTTCTCCTTGCAGAGGACATTTGGACAATGAAGCGCAGAGGCTTAGAAAGATTACGGAGCCAAGAGTTTGCTTTTCTGTGGGTTTCTGTCTAGTTGGTGCTTATTTTAGAGGTTATTCGCTACTAAATCTTTTTCCATGTGAAAATCAAACAAAAGTGGTTTCATAATAACCATTGTTAAGAAAAAAAAGATTCTGCTGCAATGCTCATGTTGAGGTGCTGATCCCTGGCTGTCTGTTTTTTAGAAAATAAAAAAATGGTTTGCTCCGGATACATTTGGGTCACAACTGTAAATTAGAATGGCACCATGATTGTTTTGAGCCGATGGGAGGAAAACAGTGACGTAAGATGGTGCCATAGGGCTGCAGCAGTCCTTTAACATCTCTTGTTGGTCTATTTTTATCCAATGGAGTAAGTCTTTTCTTTTCATCCTTATCCTGATACAATACAGTAATATGTAACTCTCACATGTGGGAAATATGAATTAGCCTGGGGACAGGCAATGTATTTCCTTATCTGTGAGACTTGGCATATACTCATGGCAGGTGGTGCATACATTTAGTTCTTAGAATAATTTGCAATGCTCATAATAACAATAGATCAATTTACTAATTAGCAGATTTTGTCCTTTCCTGGTCTTGGTTTTCCTTTAATGGTCTGTTTTTTTGTCTGTTTTAACAAATGATGTTGATGTTGCAACTGATTTACAATTCCAACAAGGAAAGGATATGAAAAAACACACTGCTGGCTTCAAAATATTCTGTAGGGGCCAGGTGTACTTTTCAATACATAAAAAAGTAGAAATACTCTCAATAGAATAACCACAAAATCCTGCAATGTTTCTGGTTAACTCAGATGTTAAAAAGCACATTTTGTCTTCTTTCTCAGATAAGGGAGATATTTCTATGAAGATATACGGTCCATTGAGTCTCCGGTCTATAAGCAAGCTATTAGAGAAGATAAGTTCTGTCTAATTAGCCACTCAATTAAATGCACCTGCATGTCTTTGCTCTGCTGCAGGCAGCTCTATCATCCATTCCTTCATTCTGCTCATCAGACATGTTTTATCTTTCTTTCCAAAGGTAGGTACTTGTCTTCATCTTGACTTGTTACTTTCAGATATTTTACTTCTGCGTTCCTGTGTGCAGCATGTCACCTGTGCCGTAGCGAGGTGATTTACGGAATACATTCATGTGAGAAGATGGCTACTTTAGAGGACTTTACTTTCATGCCAGAATGCACTAGCACATAGATATCAAAGACAGTCAAGTTAATATTATTTCATAGTTCGAAAAAAACAGTCAAGACCGTAAAAACATCCCTCCATGCAGTATCGTTTCTTATGAAGCGTGCAAATCATGTAGGATCTTCAATTTAAACACCTGATATCTGATTTCCTACAGCTGTTTTCACGTTTCTTGCCCTCCAAGAAGGTCATATTGAAGCAACATCAACGACTATAAATACACGTTGCCACGGTAACTAGCAAGTTGGAAAAGTATGTTGTTTGTGTGCACTGATAAGCATCTTGGTGTCTTTTGAAAACGGATCCGACCACCTCTGCTCTTCTCTGCGACAGAAAAGCAGGCATCCGCACAAAAATATCCAAAATCTACCTCTTCACTTATTAGACAGGTGACCTAAATTCATGTTTTTCGCATTCTTTGTGAAGCAGACTATACCATCTAAAGCACCATCACACCCAAGGATTCCTTGGACACACACAGTGAATACAGTATCAGTACAGTATGTTTTAGCTAAGCTTTGCTTCATTCAATGTTGATGACAAATGCAATTTAATTAGCCTGAAAACAAGCATTTACTACGCATCTACAATAGAGGTGTACAAGAAGAGATTATACTGTAAAGGGCAGCAGCTGATTGCCCCTCCCTTTGTGCAATGTAGGAAAAGATAAGTCCTATGATCACATTCCAGCTGTACTCATTGTCAAGGCAGACACATACGTGCATGGTGGAGCCACTTCAGGGTGTCACATCTCTCTCTTACCATTTCAAAGGGTGTCAAAGACAATGAAGCGCTCCCATTTCCTCACTTGCTTCTCTCGAATTTCACACATTTCCTCGTTATTTTTTAATTAGTACAATTTTCTTTAGGATTGATGTTGATCCTTATGTTTGGCTTTTCAGAGTTTTCTCACAACTAACAGAGGGCACAGAATTGGAAGAAACTTGAACCACCTTAACCCATTAAGTCAGAATGTGTTGCAATTTATGAATTGTGAATTAAAGCATTTTTACATTACATTTGTTTTAGCTGATGCTTTCATCCAAAGCAACTTCCAAAAAGTGCTTTCTACCCTAAGGGTACAGGACCAACAAGAGTCAAGAATCAAGAAAGTAAAATTTCTTCAAAGAAGCCAAACTAAAAAGTGCTATAAGTGCCATCTAAAGTGCTATTATAGTGCTACCTATAGTCAGAGGTGTGTTTCTTAGTTGGTGTCAGATGATGAGTTTCTGCAGTTCTGATGTCATTAAGGAGCTCATTCCACCATTAAGGAGACTTTTTACTCCATTCTGACGACACACAGAAGCTGTTCATAATTTTAGTAATTTTCAAAGAGAAGGGTGAAAATTATGTCAGCAGGAAAATAAACCTCCACACCTAATATGAAGCCTCTTTGATACTTTTTTTTCCTCCTGCTCCAAGTTTAAATACTCACATTATGCTCATATTTTGCATGGTAAACAAGATGCATTTGAGATGTTAAATTTAAACTATTCTCCATTCTCCCTCATGCAGGAACCTTTTACCAATGAAAGAAAACAAGACGAAATTGGTTTGATTATAATAGGAAGTTACCAGATTGTTTGTCTGCAGTAAAACAAGAAGGTCAGTGAGTCTCTTGTTGGCTCCTGCATAACCATGTATATTCTGAGATCTGGGTTGTACCAAATGGCATTGTAAGACAGCACCCATCTTTATTTAATTCAACATATAATTTTATGGAATTTCTGCCTGTACAAGTTGTGGAAACGTGTGCAGAATATTGGGAAGGATGGCCAATTGTGCTTTATATTTAAAAAGACCGTATCATATGTACTTCCTCAGAACAATTGAATGTAAAAATGAATACGTCCCACTGCGTACTTGCCCCGCCCACATCCTTAGATCAGCCAATCCCTGCTTTCTGCTTGGAGCCGACACGCTCTCCGTCGGACAAGTCCGGCCAACCGTTCGTCCGCCACAACCGAAAAGTAAGACGGGAGAAATAAGTTTAACGATCGTAATGTGCTTTTAATTGTCTTGTATGTTTCAAGAGTACGGTCCGAAAGCCATTTTTTTTGGTAGAAACACGTAAATGGTTCCATGTTTCGGACGCTGAGGTGTCACGTCTTGAAGCGAACGTTGGTAATCAATACGAGCTGCTAGCTGCGCGAGGCCTCGAGCGCGCTGCGACGTGTCTTTGAACGCGGCCTCGCGGCCTCGGGAAAGACGAGCCGCGGTCTACCTGTGCGTCGGCTTACGTACAGGTAAGACGATTTAAAATTAAAATGATTACGTTTCGATGTATTAATTATCTTAACTGAAGGTGTGGGGGTTGTTGTGGAGGGAAGGGCTTTAACGCGGTTGACACACGTCGTTTCGCTATACAGGCGAAGGATAGTCTCACGCCCGTCTTAAGACATATTTGACGTTAGCAAAACCTGGCCACCTTGGCGTAAAGTGCGAAGTTTAGTTGCTTGTGCGGGTTCGGTTTGTACTCAAGAAGCTGGTTAAAAGCTGAGGTCCGATGAGAAAATGAAGTTTACCAGGTGCGCTAATTTAACAGACACGCGGGCAACACGCGGGCCAGTCGAGCGAGTTGGCCACCGAGCAGCTGTTCGTGTTTCCCAGTGACATCCATCATTACTAGGAGGTGCTAAATGTTTGCTGAGGAAATGGATACAGTAGTTTAAGGTTCAATAAGTGGAAACAGATTTTTAATGGAGGAACACCAATTTAAAGGTTGGGTTTTACCAAAGGATGAGGATGGAGCAACCAGTGGAAGGATCGAACTGAGATGGTGAGAACTGTCATTCAAAAGCATTGAATGGACACTAGTGCATCATCAGAAGGAGACCGTGTTACAGGATCAAATGTGGTATAAGAGAAAGGAGAGGAAAGAAATTGCTTTTAGATGTGCTGAAGATTAGGAAATGGAGGGAAAGGGTGGTCATATTTCTTTTTCTCTTCCCCAGCTGCCCACCAGTAGTTGTAACCAAACCAGCACTGCCCCTCCCATTGTCTCCCGCTGTCATACTGACATTTAGAAATCTCCCAAATAGATGCCCGTGCTATATAAATCAGGTTAGACACAGCTTTAATGATCGCCATAAGGAGAGGTCTTTAAAGGATGCAAGAAAGTATTTAGATAAGAACAGAGACAATGATGCGTAATGAAAGATCAAACAATTACAGCAGAATGCAATGAGATAACAATTAAATAGTTGAGTGTGTGTTTGCTCTGTTACAGTTCTGAGAATGGGACATGTTCCATCTCTTTGCAAAAGTCTTTTAGTGCTTCAAATGGGTGTAACGCCACAGATCATTACACTCACGCTTAAGATGGTATTACAGATTTGATTCATAGCTCGTATCAGAAAGGGAAAAGGGGAGCAGATTTTACTTTTGGAAATCCTATTATCGTGCTTTTTTGCTGCTGATAAAAATAATTTCAGATGTTCTGCTTTTTCTTCGGACAGGTTTACATGGCTGGTGGACCTTGCTTAACAACCCAGTTAACGGGACGTTTAGATATTCAGACAATTGTAAAATAAATTGGACCTTGTGTGTGTATATATATTCCTCAAATGAGTTAACTGATTTTTCGTGCTCTGAGTTGCTCAGTGACAATACGTTAACATTCGGTTATGAAATTCAATTTAGCTAACAATCAAATCATTTCTTAAATAAAATCTTTTCTTTTACTTATTACTTTTCTCAAACTGCTCTGGATTTGTGGATACATTTTCTTTTATTTCCCTCCATATTTATAAGTTCCTCATCTACTAAGGAACTACATTCAATAGAAATTGCAAAATTATCCTGGCCATTACATACAAAATAGCTTTCTTGGATGCATCGTAATTCTCACAAACAATTATGAATCAATGCAAAAAACAATACAGTTCCCCCCAACGGGCTTAAATGCAAAGTGTTGGAAGCCTTTCACTTATTTATCCACAAAGGGTGAAGAGAATCCCAAAGTAAAGTCTTTTCTTGCCCAGGGTTACAGCCCCTCCTTAGTCGTTGATAACCCGGCATTCCCCCCGGTGTTGTGCTCTCTGTAACCGGCATTCCACATTTAACTCAGCATTTTTACTGACAGTGATATTGTGCAACTCAACCAGAGCTGAAGTTGTGGAGTCTCTGAGGATGGTAGTAACACATCTTTTGTATCCGCAAACCATCCCAATGTAAAAAGTTTCAGAAAATGTGTTATTTCTGTTTCAGAACTGGTACAGATTGCTCATAACAGGAGGATTTCTTCTATGCTTATTGAAGAAAAGTCTCATTAGTGAATGAAGGCAGCTTGTAATGTCGCACGATTCACATCATATTATTACCACGAGGGTGCAGCTACAATTTGATTCATTTTCATGTTGGCTCTCTTTGCAATACTTGGAAATGTTAACCCATCTCTTCACACATTTGTTACTAATACATTTACTTCTGTTATTTTTTGTTTTTTAATGAATATTGAATCATTACAACTGCATTGTTTTTAAAATGGCAGTTAGTCACAGTGAGAAAGTAATTCTGATGCATAAGGAAGAATAGATTATTGTTTTATAATTTCACCGTATTGCTCTGAATTGGAGTTTAATAGTGAGGTGCCTACAGTTCACCACTCAACTAGTGAGAACTGTTTATCAATGTCTTTAACACAGATCGTTTAGCCTGTATGGAGTACCTGTGGGATTTGTGTTTCATAAACATGTATTTTCTTATATTTCTCTGAAAAATGATGACGGCGCATATTACAACATAAAGCATACTGCATAAATGTCAGTGGTGTAATGTTTTCCTTTTTATTTATTCTCTTGCGTGCTCTCTCTCTCTCACTTGCTGACTTCTCCCCGCTGCTGCACCTTCTTTATCTTCCTCCCCTCCCCCTTAGCCCTCTCACCCTCCCCTTTCCCTTCACTTCCCTCCCACTTCTCTCCCTCCCAGTAAAGAGCACTCAGTCTCTGAGCTTCCCTTCATTTCCCGCTCCAACATGTTGGCAGGAGGAGAGAGAGGAGGATGCTGCGCTCTACACTCGGTGCGTTCCTGCCACCTCTCCGGCCATCGCACGCTGCCTCTGACTCTGCCTCAGCCATCAGTTGTCTTCGCCTGAGGGACTTAAGACAGGAGGTGGAGGACGAACCAAAGGATAAGCTTGAGATCAGGGACCTTCAAACCAGGGTCCCCAACAGGATCAACAACCGCAAGAGAGCTGAACAGAACAACTGCTTCTCATTTGTGGTGGAAACTACCAATACCTCAGCAGTGACCACCTCTTCTGCCTCTTCTGGTTTCGCTCCCTCCTCTTCCCTCTGCTCGGCTCCAAGATCCATGTGGCAAGAGGCAATAAGGAGTAAGCAGTATCTCCTGGGCCGGGCCGGGGAGTCTGGTGAAGGGGATAAAGGAGGTGGAAGAGGTCACGAGAAGAGGATTAGGTCCCCGGATTGGCTGTATGAGTCCTACTACTGTATGAGCCAGCAGCATCCTCTGATTGTGTTTCTGCTGCTCATAGTGATGGGAGCCTGTCTGGCTTTGCTGACTGTGTTCTTTGCTTCAGGACTGGTAAGCTACTCTTTTACTCAACGACACAGATGCTTTTAGGAAAATAAAAAGTACAAAGAAGGCATGCACAACTGGACAACATGTGGCTCATACGCACACACATTTGACGTGCTCACATTTTACATAAGCATGCATAGAAATGGGGTCACACAAAGTAGCTTCCAATTATACGCGTGCAGACCCAAAATCTACTGGTGTGTCGAACAAAATACATGAGCTCTCTTAGACTTAAACACGGATACAAACATTCTTGTGCAACACCTACAGTATATGCGCTGACACTCACAGCAGGTGGTCCTCATCACAGCACTAATGTGAAGCGAAGGGTGAGATCAAAGTGAGGGGAAATAAGGGGCTTAGTTATTATCTGAACTGCAGAGAGATCCGTTTCCCTCCGTCTCTATTGACAGGGTTATCGTTGCAGTAAAGGCAAATTACTACTGGATAAAATAACATTCTGAACAAAAGTGAAGTGCATTTAAAAAAAACTAATTACACAATCTAATGATGGAAGATTTTTAAAACATTAACTTGGCATACAATATTTTTGCCTCATCATTAGAGTGTGCTGTTAGAAGTAATTAGTCAGAAATGCACTGAAAGAGGCAGAGAGAGCACTGACGCACAGAAATCACCAAACACCCCCAGAACAGAATTCAAAGTTTAATTAAATCCTTTACCTTCAATCGTGCCACTTTTCTGGTTGTTGATCACATTTTCATAACCATAACGGTTACTGCTATATTGATTATCATAATTGGTTTTTGTGCCAAAGAAAAACCTAATTCATCATTTCATTTTGGATTCATCATTCTAGTAGGCAGCCTTTTGTGTTAAAACTGTGGTAAAATGTTGACCGTAACAGCAGCACAAGGCTGTAATATTAATCTGTTGTTGGAAACACTGGTGCTCCAGAACGATAACGAAAGTCTTTGAAATCCCTGTCGTTAAGGCAAACTGCTTAAAATCTGACATTAAGATATTATTCTGCCATGTTTTATGGCTCAGAAAAAACAAGAATCTGAGAAAAAATCCTTTTCTTGCCATGCCACTGTCATCATACATCCTCTTTCTTTATGTGCTGCTTAGGCTTGGCTTTTCCTACTATGTTTTTCTTTTTTCCACCATCCCCTATTCACTACATTCTCGTGTCTCTCATCTCCCACCTCCTGATAGTTCTGTCTCTTTTATTTGTATTCTATCATCCCTCCATTCTGCTTGCTGCCTGACCTAAATCCTGTGCTGTTTTGGAGCACTGCTCTGGGCAAGTCAAACTCTCTGTGGCTTTCTGCAGCCACACACATCCTCTGCTGTCCCAGTGCATTGACTGAAAGAGACAGAGGGAAGGTGGGGGTTGGGGACTAGAGAGAGCTGGAGATGGAGAGGAAGAGGACAACTGCAAATAGCAGTGTGAGATGGATTGACATAAGAAGGTTTTCATTGTTCTAACAACGATGGCAAGAGTAAGAATATGTTTATGTTTAAGCTGTATTTATAGATGGGTGTCTGTCACGGATGTCCTTACCTCAAACCACCAGTGAGAATGTGATACATATCCATACCCCCCCTCCCAAATCAACCTACTGGAAAAGCAATGATTTTCAACTTCTTTAACTGGGCAATTCTCCTACATCCACCTTGATGAAACTCTTGAAATTTTTATTAGCACTTTCAGATCTAAATGTATTTCAGAAAGGCAGCAGCAAATCAATTATGGATGTGGCTTCAACCTTACTACTGGTTAACTGTTTATTCATTTTTGCTTATTTGTATTTGCTCAGGGTGATTCATATTTGCTTTGGTTGTTTGTATTTTCAGGACAAAGGTTTTTTTTTTTTTTTAACAACAAAGGGTTTTCTGAATGTTCTTTTCTTTCCTCCTTTTTTTCAAGCAACCACAGTTTACCCATTAATTAATTCTTCTTCCTTTATTTCCTTAGTGAGTCTCTTTCCCTCTCTTGAATTGACTGTCAACGTTTCATTTTGTCATTTTACAGAACGTTGAGGACCACGTGGCCTTTGTAATCACTGTGCCCACAGCGATGGCCATCTTCCTGGCTGTTTTTGTACTTGTCTGCATTGAGTCCATCTTCAAGAAGCTTCTACGTGTTTTCTCCTTGGTCATCTGGGCCTGCTTGGTTGCCATGGGCTACCTCTTTATGTTTTCTGGCGGTATTATCTGTCCGTGGGATCAGGTAAGACACAGACATGTAATTTAATGTATCCAAATTGAATTCATTTGTTGTAGAGTAACGTGTGCATTGCTCCAAAATATCTGTAATTGGTTTTATTTCCTTGCCTTGCATTTAGTGTGTGTGGGGTTGTGGGAAAGTGTTGTACTCCTCTAGAAACATTTCACCTTTTTAAAAACATTCCAGTCATTGATGAATGCAACCATTGGTTGAGCACACGCTAGTTATATAAACATTATTCTGCGTGAAACATGTGGTTCTTTCATAATTTCCGTTGCAGATCTTATGGAAATGCCTCCTGCTGAACCCCTTTGGAAAATCAAATAACACAATTCTAGCCACATTTGGCTGCACTAAGAGAACCCTCCTTTATACGTATATTAGGCCATTTATCATTTCAAAACTTTCCACGCACAACTCTGTCAGCAGGCACTTTCTTTCCAAGTTATACAGTAGCATACTAGTTCAAAACCCTTAGCAATACTCTTCCATGCCTAGCTTCGGTGTAAGGTAGCGATACTGTTGTCTTGGAAAGCATCAATACTTTAGACAATAAAAGGGTAGAAATAATATTTGCTGATTTAGATAAAATTAGCAAATCTATCCTCCTGAAGCAATACCTTGCTGTCTCTGGTTGATGAGACGGCAAGCAATGTTGATGTGTGATATAGTTGGATGACTTTGAGCTGCTATGATTACAAAGCCTAGGAATCCATCCTTTCTAACGCTGAGGGCGGTAACTAGCCTTTTCCAATGTCTACCCTGGATTGTGACATGCAGGATTTATAAACTCAAGTCCAGGTGGCTCCACAGCCCCAGAGGTCCCAAATAGCCATGGATAAGAAGGCAAAGGGATGGAAGAGGAGTGATTTTTTTTCAGTGTGCAGAATGAACCCAGCAGCCAAGGAGTCCTCAATGTACTTCTCATAGCCTTAATGTCAGAGGAAGGAAAAACAAAAAAGTAGTGGGGAGAAGCAGACTGTGAGGTTAATGGATGTGTGATGCTGCAGAAGAGACAGCCACCTAGAGCTGTGGCTTGGACAAGTTAAATGCCTTCAGCCGGCATTCACTAAAAATATGTGATTTGGTAAATCTCTTAATTCCTTTTGTCATCGCTGAACCCCGATAATGGACAAAAATGTTTTTACTGCTCCGATGAATCCCTGTGACCGGCTCTTCTGCTGACAGGCAGTGGTCCAAGCCCAGTCCTGCTTATAACGTAGCGTGTGTCGGCGTAATTCTGGGGGTCGGGTGGTATGAATGAATCGGGGCCTGCGTTTGCATCAAGTTGTCCAAATCTGTACTTTTGCTGATGGTGGCCCTCATATTATGCTGCTGCGCAGTGGTACTGAAAAGAAGTTACACAACTATATTCTCTAGCAACATTACATCTTCAGTTAAATGTGCCGAGACAAACAAAGGGAAGCATTTGGATTACTACAGCCATATGGGTCATTGAAAGCAGTACAGAACATTGGTTCTTCATTGATAGAAAGCTGTACTTATTCAACAGTACTAGACCAGACGGATGTCTAGTTTGGCCTTATCTTTTACAAATGGATATATAAATATGCACAGATTCACCTGCCAAACCAATTCATTCTTTTCATGTGCTTATTAGAAATGTCAGACCATTGTGTAGTTACTGCTCCTTGACTGTCAAATCTTATGCACTTATCTTGAGCAACATTAATATTGACTGGCGTTGCTCTCTATGTTTAAGCGGCTTGCTGCCATATTCTTTTAATTTATTTTATCTTTCAGGGACGCTGCACACTAATCTACTGTGGGACTGTAAGTGAACAAGAGTTAGCCAGAGAGGATCATTTCCATCTTCTGTTCCAGGCCAGATGGTTTAAGGCTGCCTAAAATAACTAAATCTCAAAAGGAAACAAAATTGAAATATACAAACCGACAACAATGTATAGATAACCTGTGCTCTTGCACTCAGCACTTTATTAGGTACACCTTGCTGGTAAAAGGTTGGATGTTTTTTTGCCTTCAGAACTGCCTTAATTCTTTGTGGCATACTTTAAACAAGTTGTTGGAAACATTCCTCAGAGATATTTGTCCATATTGACATAATAGCATCACGCGGTTCCTGCGGGTTTGTCGTCTGCACTTTATCTATCCCCCAGTCCACCACATCCCAAAGGTGTCCTATTGGATTGCGTTTCGGAGACCATTTGAGTACAGTGAACTCATTGTCATGTTCAAGAAACCAGATGAAAAGCGCTTTGTGACATGGTCACAAAAGTGTGCCAAAGAAATATCTGCCACACTGTTGCAGCAGCCTGAACCGTTGATGCGAGGCAGGATGGATCCATGCTTTCATGTTGTTTGCGCCAAATTCTGAGTCTACCAGCTGAAATCAACACTCCTCAGACAAGGGAACGTTTTTAAAATCTGCTGTTGTCCCATTTTGGTAAGCCTGTGTGAACTGCAGTCTGTTCAGTTACAGTTGCCTTTCTGCCATCTCAACCCGGTCAGCCCATTCTCCTCTGATCGATCCCATCAGCAAGGCATTTTTGGCCACACAACTGCTGCTCACTGGATAGTTTCTCTTTTTGGTACCATTAAACTTATAAACCCTAGAGATGGATAGCCAAAATATATATTTTGAGATTTGTGTTGTCACTAAAACCCCATAACTCCATTAATGAAGAAATGACTTACATTGCTCAGTGTTGACATTTAGTAGAACAATTCATTTAGAAAACGATTGAGTATATCAACAGTTTTCTAGTTACAGCCCTGCACTCGTATTGTATGCTTACTTTTCAAGGACCATTAGCTTATTTTAAGCTCGGTATGTTTATTTTAGCAGTGCATGAGTATTGTTTTTTTTGTCTTTTTACTTATCCAATTATATTAATTTGAATCTGTGGTCTCCCCAATGCTGCTGTGCAGTATCGACAAAGTGGATGTCTGTTCCAGAAATAGAACCAAGGGAGGCAAAGAAAAAAATAGTAACATCATTAAATGCTGTCTGTGGTGTAGAGGAGGTAGACATGAGATGTAGGGGAATGAAAAGGTGATTAAAGTGAGGGCCTCATGTTCTCCCACTGCCTCACCTGTCATATACAGCTCATTTAGGATGATGGCTTTTGGCCCATGTCCATTCATACAATGACAGTGGTGCTGGTCAGTCAGTGGATGTTGCTGGTAATTTGTGGGGACGGTGTACACGCTCCTCAGGCTGCATTTTGTGTCTTCTCCCCTCTGTGTGGACATATCTCAAAGCCATGTTTTTTTTGCGGTTCCCTCTTCCTAAACAGTGGTGTCTTGATGCTGAAGTCTGGGAATTACACAACTTTGACATGGCCAGTTCCTCTATTTGCTTATTTGAATTTGTTGGCAGTGTGAGAGAGAAATTCAATGATAATGAGTGTTACCACTGGAGTTGCATACTAATATGTTTTAAATTTTATAGCTTAGGTTCAGACCCTTGAAAAACACATTAATGTCAACATCCACATAACTGTCAAGACACTAAAACAGGAGATGGTTACATAAGTAACTGTACAGCCAGTACAGGTAGAAGAATCTCAATGGGTCCAAGTATTTCCCTTAGCTGTGCTCAACATCCTCACTCTCCCAGAATTAGTTTGTACACAATGCACTCTTGTTCTCCAAGCAGAACTCGTTTGGATGCTTATCCTCTGCCACAAAGCTCTCTGTTTGCTGACGATGGCAAGATGTGCTTATCTGTGTGGTCCAGCCTCTGCCCTTCACTGTGGGATGTCTGGACCCTGCATCATCTCCGCCTTTCCCTTCTATCAGTGCCTGTCGATCCCTCCCTGTCCGTCACACACTCCTTTTGTGAGTATACAGACGGCCTCATTAGGCTTGAGGAGAGATGAGGAGCTGAAGGAAGAAGCCTGCCAGGATGGAATTGTAAAGAGGAGGGTAGATTGCGAAAGTAGGACAGGAACTACTGCCCCAGAAGACAACCTACTAGATGGGATAATACAAGAGATTTTATTTCAACATCTTAATTTATCTCTGGGATGAGAGGCCTGACTTAAATTTCAAACCAGGCACATTTGGTAGATATGTTTGATCTAACGTACTGCATTTTAATTTCTCAAATACATTATAGCTAGAAAAGAAGGAAGCATATTGCTCATATATATATATATATATATATATATGGCACCCACACACACTCCATTGTAAATCTATCCTATAAACTAATCTCTGCCACAGGCTGTAGACTAAAAGCCTGATGTAATCTGACACTCCATCTCTATAATTTGTTGTTTAAACCCTCCTCAGCGTCATTATTGCAGATTGATTCATGGAGCAGAAGCAGAGTTGAATGAACCATGATTTACCACAAAAAGACTTAATTGTCTGAGAGCGGGCCCTTATGTGCTTTCCTTGACCACACATAAGAAAGCTCCTCATTGTTTTACTGCAGTATCAATTATGTTGGGGAAACTCAGCAGGTGTCTCTCCCACTGCTGCCTCCCCGTTATCCCAGTTACAGTTTGATGATTCAGTAGCTGCACTGGCTTTAATCTCATGGATGATTGTGTTGCTTTCTCCACACTGTCAATACATGATTAATCATCCTCCCTTTTGTCAGATTGTTGGTTTTGTTCCTGCGTAAATAGCTCTACCTGATTTAAGGCAGAGGGTAGGCGCATTAGTAGGAGCCTTTTCAATTAGTTCCAGCTTGATGGACTCTAGACAAAGTACACAAACGTGTATCATGCATTCCCTCATCTACCCAACTCTTTTAGGGACTCATCATTCCCACCAAGTACAAGTGATTACTTTTGATTAGTTGCCGATACAGGGTACCGACACAAGTACTATCTAAATGATTTTAGCAGAATTCTAGGCTTCAATACCAAAAGTGACGGTCCCCGAAAGGTCAGCCCAACTTAAGTGGGCGGGAGCAGCTCATGTTGGACACTTTTTTAATCCCTTTACTTTCATCATCACCTGGCTGGCACTTGACTTGGGGACTTAGCCCAGTTATTTTCCGGTGTGCTGCCTTATAAAGGTCTGTGAAGTTGATTTTTGTGATTTCGCAATGGATTCTTATTTTCAGGAGACCATTGACGGTCCTACTTTAGAGCAGCTTGCTCAGTGCCCTAAAGCCCAGCTCATGTCTATTGCAAAGCAAGGCCATCTTGAACGTTTCTTAGAAAAGGTCAACTTAAAGCTAAGATAATCACTGCACTCATTGAACAGGGAGTTTTGCCCTATGAATGGAGTCTGCTTAGTGAGGAGCAGGACTTGCACAGGTTTGCTGATTGAAAGGCCGAACAAGTAACATTGGAGTCTCAAGAGGATCAAGCTGTACTTTTGCGAGAAATAGAATCTTAGTTTAGGATAGAAATGAAGGCTATGGAAAGAGAAGAGGTTAGCAGGTTTTAGATGGTGAGGTTGACAAAAGAACATGAGGAGACCATGAAGGAGCTGGAGTTGAAGGTAAAGATCTAAAGCTGTGCAAGCTACAATACAATAGCTCAATAATTCTTTAGACTTTAGGCAATGATTTAGTGGAAGGGAAGGTGTTTCCTGCTCCCTGTTAAGTGGATAGACCAAAAGGCTCTAATGGATGACAATTGTTGTTTCTGTTGCCTAGAGGTCTTTACTGCTTGTATTGTAACTCATGCCCAGTCAAGAAAGTATAAAGAGTTTAGAGGTTTAGAGGTTGATTCTGATCATTCTGTAACTTTCCTCTAGATAAGCTGTCCCCTAACGCTGTTGGAAATGAGTTTACTGAAGTTAAAGTGACCAGTACTGTGGTTTAAAAGGGGATGTTGCGGAGTATTGCTGTTCTTGTCATGTGTGTCATATGGTGAGAAAGCCAAACCAGGTTATTCCCCCAGCTCCACTCATTCCTATGCCAGTGATGGAAGAACCATTTTAGAGACTCCTTCTTGATTGTGTGGGCCCGTTGCCCAAGTCTAAATCTGGTAATCTCTAGACTTTGATGTGTGCTGCAACTCAATACCCTGAGGCAATTCCACTACGTTCTCTCTGAGCCAAGTTGGTAGTAGGAATTGGCTGAATGCTGTACCACTTTTGGCTTACGAAATTCAAACAGACCGAGGGAGTAACTGTATGTCCAAAGTGTTTACTCAGGTGTTACCTGTTGTGTTGGTTGTGAAACATGAGATCTGCATCAGAATTGTCGGAACAACTAGTAACATTGTTTAAGGAAAGAGCGTCTTAAATATGTTAAGTATTTTCTTTTGAGTTGCGCCAATTTCCCAGCATCTTACCATATTATCCATTGGCTCAAAATGTTAACCCAAACAACACAGAAAAATAATTGTCTTTGATAGTTGCTTTTATTTAGATTCACTTCATAGTCACCTATGAAGAAACATTGTGGAACTGTGATAGTCACCAAAGCTTAAACAGAGGAGTTTCTCTCTGATCATAGCTGCATATAAATAAACATAACTTTAGCAAACCGTATTGGTGGTGATCAGACTGGGCCCATGCTCATTCTTTTTCGCTGATATTTTATTTCTGTCTGTATTTTCCTATCTTGTGTGTCTCTCTTCACAGGTGTCATTCTTCCTGTTCATTGTGTTTGTGGTTTATACCATGCTGCCGTTCTCCATGCGGGACGCCATCATCGCCAGTGTCCTGACCTCTGCCTCTCACACCGTTGTGTTGAGCGTCTGCCTGTCCACCACCGCTGATCACGTGGAACCCGTAGTCTGGCAGGTAAGGCCATAAAGCACAAGTGTGAGTTAGCAGAGCAAAGAGTATCCTCAAAATATGCAAACACCACTGTGAGCTTGAACTTAGTTAATCCTCATTAGTGACTTGAATAATGTATAATTGGTTGTCCGTACAGAACTAGAAAATGCATTTCCTGCTGAAAATGCGTTGGAATGCATAAAGCTGAAATTAATTTCATAAAGTTGCTTAAAGTACAGAAATGAAAAAAGCTGAAATTAATTTTAAAGAATTGGAGAAAATAAAACACAGAAAATGGGAGAAGCTCATATCAATTTGAAAAATACATTTAATTCTCAGCTTTTATTATTTCTGTATTTTTGTAGTGATTTAAGTAGTTATAGTTTTAATTGTGGTAGTAGCAGTAGAAGTAAATTTTAGTTTAATAGCAGTAGAAAAACCAAAAGTAAGACAGTACTTTTTATAGTAGTAAGAGTAGTAAAAATCTAGCCCTTACCTTAAATTGGGTAATGAGGATCACCTGTAGGAATATAAAAGTAGCGTAGCAATGTTCCAGATTATCTTCATTTTTTGCTCTTGAGAATAATTTTCAGAAGTTATTTTGATAAAAATGTTTTGGTCATTTCTGGATAAAAAAAAACAACAAAACCACTTCTGTTGCCACAAGGTAAATTACAACAGGACTTGCATTCATGTTCTAAGAATAGCATAACAGCCCCTCATCTCAGAATCACTCAAAGTGCAAAAATCCTCCAGCGACAACCCTCAACCAACCTCAGTGTTCTCTGCAGTCGGGGACCAGTGATGTTCTGCTGATTCACGCAGCTGACCTTTGGAGATTAGATTACTGACAGTCTTGTCTACCAGATGTTGACTCAAAGAGTAGCATCTCCACGCCAGCAGCCACACCGTGACCTAAAACGTTCTACAAGGTTATTTACTGTGTGATAATATTGCATACAATGTATGCACCACTGAAAACCCTTTTTATAAAGTGGCTTACATAAGCGTGTAAAAGGGTTTCGTTGTACTAGTCCGAACCCTCTGCACACTATTCTGTAGCACATGCTGTTTGGTTGAACTAATTAACCAAGCCAGGTTTGGAAATATGGCTTTTTAAAATAACTTTCAGTGTTTACAAATCTCCATAGCGGACTCTATAAATTCAGTGGACAGCAAAAGGGACGTCTGGCCAAAATACATTTTTACGAGGTGAACATAAACGCCGCTATCAGGCTGAAGTAATCATTGTATTGTTTTTCAAGATGGAACAAGACTCCAATTCACTGTTGGAAAACCAGATGCTTACTCTGGTACTGTGGGCGGAATTGGATGACACATTTTACAGCGATAGGCGATCAGTGATCGGTACTCGTAACGACTACATCCATGTTGTGTATTTAAGTCTTAAACAATAATAGAGTGAAATAAGAGATAATACGTTTTTTTATTTTTTTAAAACTACACTGGTTGTTAATCTGTCGGACATATTTCTGTGATGAGAGATGGGGCCGGGTGGGAGATGGCATATTTCTATTGGTCAATATAAGGAGAAGGTCATTATGCTGCATATAAAAACAGATTGCAAGTATACAGGGACATTTTTTAGAATATGATGTGAAGGGAAACAACAGAATGTGACAGTGAAAGACCCCGCGGGAACTGGAGAAATTGTACCATTTTTGTATTATTTAATGAGAGAGAACCATTACATTAGGGATTAAATTGCAAAAATATTGAGCTCAAGGATATTTGGTCCTTATACATTCCCTTGTCATCCCGGGTATTCTTTTAGAATAGTTTCTCTAATGGAGCCTCCTGTGCAGTGCTGCCATGGGAATGCTTGACATGTGAATGGAAGTGCTGCTTTAAGTGAAGATAAACACAACAGGGTTCACGTCTCACAAATCACAATTTGCACTCTGCGTATAGTGAAGAGCTCTGTTTGGAGAAACCATTTATGTGTCTATGTGTCATATTTAATACAAACTGTTTTGTGTATGGGACTCTGAATGAAAAAAATAGGTATTTGTCCTTGGATGTCAGGTCTTTCTATCTATCCGTTCCTTGTAAAACACTGAAACTAGTGGGGCAAAACAAAACATCGGGTTTTGCTTGCTGGTGATGTTGGAGAAAATAAATTGTCAAAATCAAAGGACCAATCTTCTGGCGTAAACGTTTTATCTTGGACTCATTAGGCTGAGCTGTACTCTGTCAGACCTTGCTTTGACTCGTCTGAAGAAGGGTACACAATGTGTTCTACACATGGAGCAGTTGGCACGGCTTGACAGCGTCATTTTAGTTAATGTAGTTGTGTATGTTCTGTGTTGTTTAAACATACTGACATCGGTTAGCATGTTATGTCAGTTGTGAACTTCAACTAAGCCAAAACTACTATAAAAATGTCACTTTTTTATTGACTATTGAATATTAAATTAAAATAAGCTAAAATATGGCTATGAAAAAAAGTTATTAAATGGGTCCTTACATGTATATATATTAATGTGTCTTACCATTTAGTTCCAGTGACAATAACACCATCAAAAAAGACAGGCCTTGTGGAATGTGAACCTGAGCCCGACTCCTAATTAGCGTCTGCTAGAGGGACCGTTGATCAAGCCACAGTATGGCCCATGCAGGAATGATGCTATTTTCAAGGCTTTGCACAATTGTCCCAGAGTTGCATACAGGTCACATGCCTCGTATTCACCTATCTATAATTGATTGAACTATATTTCTTTATCTCAGAGTTTGAAAATTGTTTCCTTTTGAATAACTGATTAAGATGACATTCTAAGACATTTTTTTTATATAAATGAATGAAAGCTCACCCTTTAATACGGTGTAGTGTTATGTCTTAGTCTTATGTTGTCAGCATCTTAGTTCCCTCCCATAAAAGCTTGTTTCCTCCTGCATGGAGGATGACAAAAGCTCTTTATTTGCTTTAGTTTGTAATGTTCTTGACACACTAAAATATGGCAATGTTGAATGTATTCTGTTTCGGTTTTATTTCTATCTAATACCTGCCTTGTTTTTGCTCTGTTACCATACAGATTGTGGCCAATGTTATCATTTTCATGTGTGGCAACATGGCAGGGGCGTACCACAAACATCTGATGGAGTTGGCACTCAAACAGACGTATCAGGACACATGCAACTGTATCAAGTCCCCGATTAAGCTGGAGTTTGAGAAGAGACAACAGGTAAGTCTTTATGATATTTAAACCATTGAAAGTCTGGCATACCTTGAGTGTTGCTAGTAACAATGAGGGTGTTGGTGTTTAATGGTGTATAGAAAAAAAAGCAATGGATTATGTCTGTGCACAAAAGACCTGGCGATTGGTATTAAATCAACAGCCCGAAAACGTGTTGTTCCATAAACATTTTTTTCATTCTGGTCCTCCAACTTAAAATGGAATTCAACCTGTTTCATATCCAGCTAATGTGTCCACCTACGTTGAGAGTATGGACAGCCATCCATTGGTGCGTTTTTTTTGTGTTTTTGCAGAATGAAAGTGACTAATGTTATTGATGAATATTCAGGCATGTGTGATCCATCATTTGCAATGGTGTAAAATCATTGAACAGGAGATTTATTAAATGCTTGGGAGGGAGCTGGATCAGCTCTACTGGTTCCCTCCACGTCAGAGATAGAGATGGTATTGTCATTCATGATGGAAGTAGATGGAAAAGGACACTTTGTTTACACCTAGGCAATACAACTTCACCACATGAGTTACTTGAGAAAATAGGTAGAGCCTTCTTCATAAATCTATTTATCCTGAAACACTATCACTTGTAAATATCATTAACTCTGTCCACTAAGACAGGATATTTTCAGAATTACAATTATTAAACAAAGGGACCCTAAAACTTGGGGAAATGGGCCATTGTTAACATTCAATGTTTTGAACACTAGAGATAACATTTGTTTAAAACCTCTGAAAATAAATGACCTAATCTTTTCATTATTTTCTTTCTTACTGTTCAAACAAAATCACAGTAAAATATCTCCTAGCGGTCCCTCTCCCATCACAGAGGTGTTGCTGCAGCATGGTGCCTTTTTCAAGCTGTTGCCCAAATCTTCCTGCTATGTGAGCCTGGGATGAAGCTTCCTTTTTGCTATAGCTGTCGTAGTGTTTTGCTTTTGGAGGCATTCCGACGAGGAGGAATCCAGCTGTCGTTGTCAAAGCCAGACCAGGGCTGGAGCTGGTTCTCCCTATGGGGAATCCAGCTTGTGTTGTTGCGACTTCCATGAGTGAAGCTGAAAAATGCCTTGGGCGCAGCTTTTCCCAATAGCTGCTGCCTGCGACAGATGGTAGAAACTGTGCAGAGACTGACTTCTCTCGGGTCATCGTAATGTATGCCGTTTGCTGCATGCTTTTATCCTAAGTGCCTTGCAGTACACGATGTGCATACATTTCTAGTGCAAGTAATCTGAATCATCAAAGTCCCAGGCAGCCACCACCATCATTTGATTTGGAGAAAGTCAACCTGATACAATATACTGCTCAATTCATTTTCAGGCTTGAAGTTTTCATGTAGTCTAGCTTTTAAAACGTTGCTGAATGCATAACATATTTTTAGTGAGTCATGGTTTTTAGTGATTACTTGTATTAGTTAAATATCCACTCTTTTGATCAGTTTGTTTTTGAAAAGACAAAGCTTGGTGTGTATTTGTATTTGTTGTGAGCATAGTTAATAGGCCGTGCCACTGACACAAAAATTGATTGACGATGAGGCAATGAATCTCTGCATGCATCAGCAGTTGATTGATACTGGCCTTATATGAAACCATAGAATGAATATTCAAGATGTTAATAGTTTCAAAATGTCATTTGATTTTTTTCTGACCGTCACTATACTACAGCATTTTTCTGTGTCACCACTACTAGGAGCGTCTCCTGCTGTCTCTGCTGCCAGCTCACATTGCCCGTGTGATGAAGGCTGAGATCATTCAGAGACTGAAGGGACCAAATTTTGGCCAGATTGAAAACACAAACAATTTTCACAACCTGTATGTCCAGAGACATACTAATGTCAGGTATGAAACACCACTTGTATAACCGAGAAGCACTGTAGTGTAATTTGTTAGATACATATGTGACACACACTGTGTGAAGGGAGTATAGGAAAAGGTGCGTGCGCGCGTGTGTGTGTGTAAAAGTGTTTTTTTTGTTGTTTTTTTTCCCCCCCCCCCATCTCTAGTATACTCTATGCTGATATTGTGGGCTTCACACGGCTGGCCAGTGACTGCTCACCTGGAGAGCTGGTGCACATGCTAAATGAGCTGTTTGGCAAATTCGATCAGATCGCCAAGGTAATCTATTTCATTTTTGGACAGTCAATTATGACACTTCGTAACAAAGTGCTACTTTTGCTTTTTAATGTCGGGCGAAATATCTGTGATACATTATACTCTCTGTGTGAGCACTAATGACAACACCTGTGCTGTAATCATACCTTTTTTTTATCTAAGCCTGTGAGTCTGGGCTGTGATCCATCTTTTTAAATGCAGGAAAATGAATGTATGCGGATCAAAATCCTTGGCGACTGTTACTACTGCGTGTCCGGCCTGCCAGAGTCTCTGCCGAACCATGCGAAGAACTGTGTGAAAATGGGTCTGGACATGTGTGAGGCCATCAAGTAAGTGCCGGTTACAAAACGGTGCGGCTGAAGACCGCCTCATTCCTGTTTAAAAGAAGCACATCCAATACTTCGAGTATGTCTTAGTCAATCAAACATCCCTCAACCCAGCAGTACTGATGGTGGCCAGACCTGGCATCAGTGGTGTAAAAAAATGACCTTGCTGTGCTTCTTGTGTCAAATCATTATACTTCTGAAAACTTTCGGTACTACCCTTTCGTTAATAAAAATAAGCACTTGCATTCGCATTAGACTTGCCAATGTAGCTGTGTCGTGTATGGTGCTACATCCCGTGTTCCCTGTAGCCATTGGAATAAAAAAAATGGAGGGGAACTAAAATATATTATTAAATAAATATCTGCACCATTAAGGTCAGAAAGAGGCATTTTTTCTTATATAACGAGGTATATGATGCGTGCGACGTATTTTACTCCACATTAGTAAGAGCAGATTTCTGTGCTCAATAGGAAAGTGCGGGATGCCACTGGGGTTGACATCAACATGCGGGTCGGTGTGCATTCTGGTAATGTACTGTGTGGCGTGATTGGACTTCAGAAATGGCAATATGATGTTTGGTCCCACGATGTCACGCTGGCCAATCATATGGAAGCAGGAGGTGTACCTGGGTGAGTGAACTGGAAGTTAAATGAAGGCTCTTGCCCCCAATAAACACCCTGAAACTTGCATAAGCTAGCTTTGTGTACTGGTGGGTGTAATTAAAATTAAAAAAAAACTTCTTGATTTAATATATTGGTTCTGACTGGTTGAAACCAGATGCAATTTTTATATTCAAAGTGAGACAATTATGGATTAAGTTGTTTATTTCCAGGCGAGTTCACATCACCTCAGTGACACTGGAGCACCTGAATGAGGCCTATAAGGTGGAAGATGGGGATGGGCAAGAAAGAGACCCCTACCTGAAGGAACACGGCGTCATCACTTACCTGGTCATCAACCCAAAGGTACTGTAGCACATCCCTCGCACTCAGCAAAAATGTTGGACATTGCATAAACTGCAATAATTTGACTGTATATTCGTGTCTGCCCAGGTGGAGCGTCGCAGCCCACAGCATCATTACCGCTCCAGACAAACTATGGACGGAGCCAAAATGAGAGCCTCCGTCAGGATGACGCGCTACCTTGAGTCCTGGGGAGCGGCCAAGCCATTCGCCAACCTGCACCACAGAGACAGCATGACTAATGAGAATGGCAAAATTAACACTGCTGTGTGTCATTTCTTTCCAGAAGTATGTTGGGATCTAGTTGACTGGAAAGTTCAACTGTAACTCATCTCTCTTGTTCTTTGTCTAGGATGTGCCAATGGGGCAGTATCAATTCAAGAGGAGATCAGAAAGGCAAGCTGCTCAGTTTAAAGCTGTGTCACCATTTCTTTTGCAGGATTATCATCCCCCTTAAAAGTACAATGTCAGACGACAAGATCTTTAATAGGACTAGACTTGTGCTAGAGGCTTTGTGTCCGACAAATGTTATGTGAATTTAAAAGATATGGCTCTTTTTCTTCTTTTTACCCATTAAAGAACAAAGTCTCAGAAGAAACGGTTTGAGGAAGAACTGAACGAGAGAATGATAAGGACCTTTGATGGGATAAATTCACAGAAGTAAGGTGTTTTTGTAATTATCCAAACAAAATACACAGTATTTTCATACTGGAAATAATGAAACATGACACATTAAAGCAAATGATTGCATGTACTGGATCCTAATGAGGTGGACTACACTAACTGTATTCTCCATCTGGTATTTAACTACACCTTGCTGCTTACAGACAGTGGCTCAAGTCCGAAGACATTCAAAGAATATCCTTATTCTTTCACAACAAAACGTTGGAGAAGGAGGTACAGTAAGACTCCCAGAACGCATCAAGGCTGCTTGTTCCTTTGCCAACCCTTAACCACAGAGAGATTTATGTTGTCTAAATGCAGTCGCTCAGATATTAGTTTGAAAGCCTTTTGTTGAAACAAACTTTTCTTTCTCCTTTCAGTACAGAGCAACAACTTTACCAGCCTTCAAGTACTATGTCACCTGTGCTTGTTTGATCTTTTTCTGCATTTTTATTGTGCAGATTCTCGTCCTTCCAAAGTATGTTTCCTTCATTTCATTGTAAAAAATTTAAATTACTGTTGCTGCAATGTTGTATATTCATTTCTATGAATGTATACTTTGCTTATGTTTCTGTACCTTGATAAATCATTTACAGCCAAGGGCAGTGCTAAATTACACTTTACAAGGTGATATTCAACCTGCATTGAACCAAACCTGCTGAACCTGATGACATTTGTATTTTTTTAGGACGACTGTTTTGGGGATTTCCTTTGGAACAGCCTTTCTAATCCTTTCCTTGATCCTCCTCATATGTTTTATCGGACACTTCCTTGTAAGTAAATCAATTTATTGCAAACATATTTTGTTTTGGTAGTACCCTCTCTGTAAGAGTCCTTTAGTATTGAAACCTGTACTTAACCAGGATAGGCCCGCTCTCTATTGGTACACCTTTTTGCTAATGTCACAGCGAAGGCCCCTGAGTGGTCCAAGTGCCTCTCTTTTGAGCTTAACAGCCCATGAAATGCCTGAGGTGGTTGAGGGCCTAAGTAACAGTCAGTTTTACAGTTGGACACAATGGACTCCTGACCCCGTACACGACCACAGCATCCGCACACCACTGCTTTGGGCCATGCTTCAGGAGCAGATGAACCAGTCTCAACTGGATCTTGTGATTCTGGGGTCTACAGCATAATTGATATTTTTTTTATTGTAATTCATTTAGAAAGGGCAGACTTCGTTTCAGTCTTATGATCTAATTAAGCGGGGTCAAGTACTAGTGAAATACTTCTAGTAATGGAACTGCTCGAATACCTTTAAGCCTCAGCCGCAGTCGGATCTGTCCACTTGAAGATGGTCTCATTTCCAAAGCTAGTTCAGCTCTCTTGGGGAATATTCACTGTCTAGTAAAAATAATTGAAGGATCAGCAGAAGGAAAGAGGGTGAAAGAAAATCACTATTACTATTTAGCATTTAAAGTGCAATATAATTCCAAAAGGCACAGGCCTAAACAACCCATTGCACCAGATGTCTAATATAAGAGTCTTTGTAAATGAGAGGATCCGGCTTTTGCCCCCAAACCGGCTCAAACAATGTTTGCAGATTCATTAGATCTTATTTTTTGTATCCATAACTCTGTAAACATTCTGCAAACATATTAATTAGGGCCGGGACTTTAGCGCGTTAATTACGATTAATTAATTACAATGTGAATTAAGATTAATTAATTACACACAAAATAACACATTAAACATTTTTTACGCATTTTTACACTTACTTTTTGCACCGCGGAACGTTTCTCACTGGATGAGTTTTGGAGGACCGATTATACTGGAGCACCAACTAGCGTTCATGACTTGAGACAACAACAAACCACAGTGAACATGAACGAAGAAGCTGACGAGACCGTGTCGGGTGGCCCCGTGAATGGGAAATCTTATTATAATAAACACACGGATGGAAGCGTCGATAAGAGCGTGGTTGTGTGCAAGCTGTGCAACAAGGAATTCACATCGATCCTCAAGTATCACCTCAACGCTAAACAATTAGCAGCTAGCGTGGACGTACAAGGACCCACACCCAACCCACACTGCACCGGATGACTGGTTTAAGGACCAGGGTAACTAAGTCCACGTCTGAAAAAATAACCAATGTTCTGAATGTACTTGAAAGTATTGGTCTACTTAAAAAAACCTAGTTTACAGAAGGTCTACTTACCTATAGGCTACCTGAATTTATGAAAGTACTATTTCTAAATATGCTATTGCTACACTTGTCTGCTGGAATTGGTTGAACAAAAAGAAAAATCCATGTGAAAAAAATTACTTCTCACTGTTCTCAGGTCAAATATTTATGCAATTAAAATGTGATTAATTTTGATTAATTACAAAGCCTCTAATTAGATTAATATTTTTAATCGAGTCCCGGCCCTAATAATATATATTATATATAATATTTTGACCCTACATATTTTGACTTTTTTCACAATGTTTTTTTCCCATGACATGACTGGAATGATCTTAGATGGAGCAACCTACACGTCCCTGACACTAATGCCAAATGCCCCAAATTTCTATACTTTAAACTATATCTGGGTTCAACCCTCAAGGGACATGGTGGCTCTTCCTAAATCCTTTTTTAGTTTTGGGTAACTGACATTTATAAAAAATCATAATGGGATATTGCCCCAGAGACGGATTGGTGCATCTTGGAGGATCAACCATGCTATTCATCCTTCCTGCATTGGTAAAGGCACAAGTGAGTTGAATTTGAATGTAACAGAGAATTGGAGGGTGGATGCACTAAAAAGGGTAAACAAATCTACACCCTGTGCCAGACTGTCAGTTTAAGGTTGTCCACAGGATGCCCTGAAGTAGACAAACATGTGATTGTCTTGAAAAATGCCCTCAGAGGCTGTAATAAGTTTCATGTCAGTGCGACCACTGAATGAGACACATCCGGCCTTCTCTCCCGTCAAAAAGGTGGAACCCTATGGGCTACGTAGCATGGCTAATAAGTGCTAAAAGCTAAAGCAAAGCAATTAACATGCAATTCATCATCATTCAAAAGATTCCCCATCATTCTTGACAATGCCTTCATAATTCAAGTGAACGCGCCTTGTGTTTCTGCATAACCCCTAGGGTTTACTTCTCAGAAACAACCAGTGGGGACAATGCCCCCACTACTACCTCCGCGGTAGTGCGCTCAAGACTTGGCGGGTGGGATTTGAACCCACTGGCGGCGCGCACAGAGGCTTTTGGCACCCTGCACTCACCCCTACACTACCAGTCCTGGTCACATTTTGGCAACTTTGATTCTCCTATTTAACCTTGAGCATGTGAGTTAGCATTTAAAAGAGTTTTAAAGTTTATTTCCACATCTGGGCTTGAACCCACAACCTTCAAGTGCAGTGCAGGGGCTAATGTCAGCAGCTCTCCCGATGTGCTACTTCACCACACACTAACCAAACCTTTGTTTGTTGTATTTAACCTTGAGATTGCTACTCAAACCTGAAGTAAAGCCAAAGGCTCAAAACCAAGACC
The DNA here is from genome assembly GCF_949316345.1 of Pungitius pungitius. Taxonomy (NCBI): domain Eukaryota; kingdom Metazoa; phylum Chordata; class Actinopteri; order Perciformes; family Gasterosteidae; genus Pungitius; species Pungitius pungitius. The sequence goes on from NC_084910.1 coordinate 1,187,109, forward strand.
GGGCTTGAACCCGCAACCTTCAAATGCAGTGCAGGCTTGTGGCAGCAGCTCTTCCGCTGTGCTTATTCACCACACACTAACCAACCCTTTGTTTGTTGTATTTAACCTTGAGATTGCTACTCAAACCTGAAGTAAAGCCAAAGGCTCTAAGCCAAGACTGGGCTTGAACCCACAACCTTCAAATGCAGTGCAAGCATGTGGCAGCAGCTCTTCCGCTGTGCTAATTCACCACACACTAACCAACCCTTTGTTTCTCGTATTTAACGTTGAGACTGCTACTCAAACCTCTTTCAAAGCAAAGTCTGCATGAAGGGGCATGAACCCACAACCTCAGACAGCAGGTTGGAGCCTGCAGCCCTTCAGTTGTTCCCTTGTGCTATTCAAGCACATGCCTCATTGTGTCCGTTTCTCATATTAGACCATGGGATTGTTTACTAAACCTCAAAACTGTTTCAAAGTTTACAGTTTGAAGCCCTGACTGCAACCAAACCCTCCTTCTGAGGGAGCAGGTTTGAACTGAGGATCCTCCACACTTCAGCCTTCCTGCTATCTCCCTGCACTGTTCGACCACACACCTGTTGATGCTTTTGAATCCAACCTCAATTCTCATAGATTCTCAGGCTGGAATCCACAACACAACACACTTGTCTGCTGGAATTGGTTGAACAAAAAGAAAAATCCATGTGAAAAAAATTACTTCTCACTGTTCTCAGGTCAAATATTTATGCAATTAAAATGTGATTAATCTTGATTAATTACAAAGCCTTTAATTAATTAAATATTTTTAATCGAGTCCCGGCCCTAATCTTAATATTATAGTGCCATATGGTGCTGTCTGTCAAATTAAAATAAACATGAAAAGCCTAGTTGTACTGCGAGTCTCTGGATACCTACAAAGTTCGCTGCAATTGAAGCGGCAGAGAGAAGCTAGTTAAAAAAAAGTTTCTTTGGTTCTAATGGAAGTTAAAAACAAGTATACTGTTGAACTGACTGCTTTGTTAGATGTAATAAATGTGTTTTTCTTATCATTAAATATATTAAGCATTTGTAATTATGCAGCACAGTTATTGCATGAAGTTTGAAATATATTGCTCTGTGGACCAATACGTTGATACAAAGCCTGATTGTGTGCCTGCTGATGTTTTCATCGGCACCACCTCCTTAGTGTTAATCAGTAATCGGTGTTTCAGAGAGTGAACTTGCATTGTTATTTTTTGTCAAGATTAATAATTGATGTATTACTGCATATGTCTACTCATGCTGTACATATTTGAATTGGTTAATTTCTGCTCTCAAGTTGTTCGACTCATGCATTCTTGTATTGTCTGCTGTTGTGTGTTTGTGTCCCTGCAGCACTGCAGTAAAAGCACCTCCAGTTCTTGGATGTGGCTTCTGAGGTCATCAGTCATTATTGCCAACAAGCCCTGGCCCCGCATCACTCTCACCATGACAACCACCGCTCTAATACTCATAATGGCAGTCTTCAACATGGTAAGCCTTTATATGCACACACTGCACTATGGGAGGAGTAACACCAATTAGGCATCACTAGAAACGGAGTGTCACTACCCTTAGGATGACATTCCTCATTAGTAATTGGAAGGTAATGAAATGCAACACGTTTTCACATAAAACAAATAAGAACAAGGGATGTTTTAGGTTCATTACAAAATGGAATGTATCAAATAAACCTAACTCAGTAAGACCGTATTATTACCAACTCAAATATTCGCAACAGTACCAAAAATAATGCTGTGCCACAACAGTAAATATGGCTCAATCATCAAGTTTGGGGACAGTGGACACAGTAGCATTGTGATGTATTATTTATCTCAATGCTCTCCCCCTTTCTGTTCTCCATTGTGCCACAAACTTAAGTGGATATTTCACAGCTGTTTAACGTTTGGCTTTTTCAAATACAAACAGTATTGTTTCCCTGCATAATAGCGCACACAGCATTTGCACGTAGTGGTAAGGGAGTATCATACTTTTTCCGTTTCATTGTTTGTCATCACTTTTTAGATGTATCTGAGGCATGGAAGGAAAAAAATGGAGAGAAAAAAGAAATCTATTTGTTGGGATGTTGTATAATAAAGCACCGTGTCAGGAGCACGGTTGAGACCTTCACACAAATCGATTCCAGAGTTCATCATCTTGTTTTGCACCTGACGTGGGTCAGTTGCTAAAGGCGGATGATCCAAATTAACCTGGCTTTGCTCTGCCAATCCTTATTTTATCCTGCAGGCTCTTCTTTTAAAGGACATTATTGAACTGTTGTCACTATTGGCCTCTTGTCTAACTTTTATTATTATTTTTTTCCTCCAGTGAATACAATCTTGATGCGAACCATTCCACTCTCTTTTTTTGTGGGGGATTTTAACAAAAAATGTTTTGGTTTTAACCAAAACAGGGACAAATCATTTCTGTTAACCTTGTGTTTTTTTTCTAGTTTTTTTTAGAGGACAAAGTGCAGCCCCCGGTTCCTGTTTACAATTCCTCCAATGAAACGCAGTTTTACAGTAATGGACAACTAATTACCTTTACGGGCAAAAACAATTTCTACCTTCCCGTAAGTGAAGATGATCATGTGTTCATTGTTTGTAATCTTTGTGTTTTCCGGTTATAAATCTGACTTTGTTTTTCTGTCTGTTTAGTATTTAATTTACAGTTGCATTCTGGGTCTCATCTCTTGCTCTGTGTTCCTGAGGATAAACTACGAGCTGAAGATGATCATCATGCTCATAGCCGTTGTGGTTTATAATGTCATTATTCTACGAACGCACGCCTCTCTGCTTGATGAATATAGCAGATTCCTGTACAAGACTGAAAACCTGGACAGGTAAGTGCTGATGTTGTTCAAGTGTGTCAAAGAAGTGCACAGGGTGAAAATGAACGAGGGTGTTGAATTAAGATGACACACGTTGATGTGAATGAATGAGATCTTGCAAAGAGACCAATGCTGTTTACGGGCACATACGAGGTCTATTTTTCTCTAGACTACTGAAATGAGATACACAACGTTTGGTGGCTAATACTATTTTGTGCTGAAAGCCAGCTATTTACTTTCCATAATTTCGCTGGTAACAGTGTTATAAAAGCAATAAGGTACAAGAGGCTGTACTTTATCGTCCAATAATGTAACAGCGAGGGGGTGTTGGGCCCGACGCGCCAACTCTCGAACAGTTACATTATTAGTGCGGTCTGACAGGACCTGAAGGTATTCAGGTCTTACACCTCCTTTTTACATAAGCCCCCCCTTTTTATCCTCCTTTTCTAACCCTGCATTGTTCCCCCACTCACAGATGTCCTCCCCTTCCTCGATTAATTTGTTGAAAGCCTAGTTAATGTATCGTGAATGATAAAATAATAAAATAATCGTCATATGGTATCATCAATTAAAGTTAAATTGTCAGCCTGGAACAAAGTTCTATGCAATTGACTAATTCCTTATTTTCTTTTGGTATTTTTGTTGGATACAGATAAGTTATATTTGCTCTATATCATGTAATTTGGTCAGCTGTACAAAATAGGAAAACGTATAAAGGACTTGTTTATTTCTGTTATAAAACTCATCAGAAACTAAATTATGATTCGTTTTCGTGTGCTTTCCATTGCCGATATATTGTCATATGAAACAGTTTGTCCTCAGTCATTGGCATCCATTCTTTGGGAAGAATTGATTATCTAATGCACCAGGAAAGGCTCTTCTTTCATTTGTCTACTGAGCTGGCCTAGATAAACGTGGCCATTAATATGCTAAATGTGCTTGCATAAATTAGGATGCAAAAGTTCTTTTTGAGTGTTATCAAACATTCAGAGCTTATACTCAGTCTGCCGCTAAGAACCAGTTTAATTATGGATTTGAATAACTGCATTTATTTCTTCAACTGAACTGCTCTCATAGAGCATCCCTTTGGACAGTATATGTATATGCATTACATAGCTGTATCCTGGTTGGTTGCCTAACTGGGCGGGTGTCCTTTTTTAGGTTTGATGGTGAAAACACAAGAGCTTAAAGTGTATGAGTGCAAACATCTTATTTAATGCCTACAGATAAAATACGCTGTAAAAAAGTTGTCACAGCAAAGCAGAACTGACAGTCTGAACCGAGGGACAGCTTGAAATACAGTGACACATGCAGTGGATTATGATTTAAATTAATACACAATAAAACGTGTTGCTTTAATTGTTTAACTTCTTTTTCTCCATGCATGAACACATCTTTCTTTATGTCCGACATTCAAGACCAGGAGTTCTCAAAGACCTCAAGACTATGGGCTCTATTTCCCTCTTCATCTTCTTCATCACTCTGCTTGTACTTGCCAGACAGGTCAGTCCACACTTGAACAGTTTGAATGTGGTTACCATGTTTGTCTCCTCCTCTTTAGCTCTGACACGTTACCATTGCAATATTCATTTGGTTTTGTTTGTATTTTGAAGGTTTTGACATGAACTTGGGTTTTGTCACTAAAAGTGTAAAAAGCAAATGTTTTGATTTTTGCACACCTCATGCCCCCCTCTGAGCATTTCCACAATCCTGTGATCTCTTGATCGCCTTAATGGTCTCCCACACGTAAACACAATTGAGTTTGATATAAGGCCCAGCTACTCACAAATCGTCTGTCATTGGCGAGTATATATTCTTCACTAGAACTGGCTTGCAATGTTTACTGTGAATACAGAGGTAATTGGACTCTCGATCCAAATGTTCATAGCTCTTTTTTACTGCACTTACCTTTTTATAGCCACATAGCTTGTGGAAGAAATAGCATAAGCAGAGAGGATGAAACTCTGTGCACGAGAGGCATTGTGAGATCAGTTAAGGACACTATTGGCCAATCGTATACAACAACCAACTTCTCTGGCTATACATTATATAACCCAGTACACATTCAGGTGTGTGAGTGTGCATGTTTACGTTATTTTTATGGTGGACATGCACACAATAATATTTCTCTTTTCTATCAGAGCTTATCATTAAAATAGAAGCAGCTTATCCCCTGGGCTCTATACAGCGTGCTTTAAAAAAGAACATGACAATTACACTCTTTCATGCCCTGCGGGAACTGTATCGTGTCCACAAAAGCCTAATGACTACATGAGTTAATAGCGAAGCCAACGCTCCACCTTCTACTACATGCATCCATTGACTCTTCTTAGCTGATTTTAAGCCTACAAAAATAATTAATTGGATTTCAAGTGCTGCAGCATCACATGAAAAAAATATTTGGCTTAGCACATGCGCTCTATGCATTAATGCTTAAAGCATCTGTCTAACATAAGGAACATGTGATGGTGGTGCTGCGTTTTGATAAAGCCACACATAGACATACATGTTAGGTAGATTGAGTTTGAGATGATATTAGATGCATATGTAAAAGACAAAGTACTTTGACTAGAGCTTAATGCAAAGGCTTTACAGCAAAAATAACAGAGGCAATTTATTCATCGGCTCAGTCTAAAAAATATTGCTTTGATAGCTATGCATTTGTCTCTGTACCCTCTCCCCTTTCTCCCGGACTAACAAGTTATTGTATTTCTAAAATCAAATCATATTCTCTGCCTATTCATTTTTCCATTGGATCAAATTACAAAAAGGTATCTTTGGTTGGTGCATCCTCTCTATGAAATTGTGTACTGCTCAGGATGAAGCACTTCACCCAATAGGGGAGAAAATAACTCCCTTAAGAAATTGTACTCCTAAAATTCCCACTAGAGAAAGTCACTCATCACCTGAAACATTTGACTCCATCTTGGGTTCCATTGTATTACATTCCATGTCTTGTTCCTCTAGCTCCGTTCAGAATGGCATAAATCACATTGCTGCCCTTCTTGAAGGAAGTTAAACTTTTACTATCTGTCGTTTCCAGTGTTTCATTGAATTTTCATTGGTGGGATTGAAATTTTGTAGCCGTTTTTCTTTCTCTATAACCTGATGGAAGCAAGTTGTACAGCTGTACATTCAGTCTCTTCACCTCTGTGTCCTCTTGTAACAGAATGAATATTACTGTAGGTTGGACTTTCTGTGGAAAAACAAGTTCAAGAAGGAATGCGAGGAGATTGAAACGATGGAAAACCTCAATCGGGTTTTGTTGGAAAACGTCCTACCTGCACATGTTGCAGAACATTTCCTGGCACGCAATTGGAAGAACGAGGTAGGCAGCCATTGTTTTCTTTGATTTAAATAGTGTTTTGACAGATGGTGCATTAAAGATGCATTGTGGCTTCATAGAGGTCCTGCAGAACCAGTGGCTTTATGCCCAGATGAAATCAATGCACTGCATAGCAAAGCAGCTTACCTGCACTTGTACAGGACTAGTCTGTGATCATAGGGATTTACCTACTTTTATTTGGCGGTCTGGTGTATGGATTGTGTTTCAGCTAACTCTCTGATCCCACAGATTTTATTTTATTTTTTTCATTCAGTATATCAGATTTTACCATCTGTTTTTCATCCATGTTAAGTCTGTGGCTTATCAATCTTATGACATTTCTTTGCAGCTGTCCAAACTAATATCTGTTTTTGGTCATGCAGGATTTGTATCACCAGTCGTATGACCTGGTGTGTGTCATGTTCGCCTCCATCCCAGACTTTAAAGAGTTCTACACTGAATCAGACGTCAACAAAGAAGGATTAGAGTGTCTCAGGCTCCTCAACGAAATCATTGCTGATTTTGATGAGGTAAAATGCCGCACCTTTGTAGCCTTCCCAACATTCTACACGTGCACCACACCTGCTAGAAAAAAACAGAATACCCCTTCTATTAGGTTTCATTGATGTTCTGGCTGAATGTGATTGGACTATGAACTGTGTATAAAAAATGTAATGAGTAATGCTTCTTAAAAACCACTTGTTACTATGTTTCTGTCGGGCGTGTTTGTATTCATGTGTGTAGCTGCTGTCGAAACCTAAATTCAGTGGCGTGGAAAAGATCAAGACCATTGGCAGCACCTACATGGCTGCTACTGGCCTTAACGCATCACCTGGCCCTGAGTATACATCCCAGGTAGACTCATCACACACACACACATTCAAACCTCCATTTGTGTGTATAATTGCTCTTGTAACTTGTTGTTTCCTCATTGTTTCCCAGGAGCATGAGAGGCAGTACATGCACATAGGGACCATGTTAGAGTTTGCATTTGCCTTGGTGGGAAAGCTGGATGTTATCAACAAACACTCTTTCAATGACTTCAAACTTAGAGTTGGTGAGTTGCACATTAAATAAAATCTTAGACTAAGGAAAAGATGATACATATGCATGTTGCTTATCCACTTTGCTAATGGGGTTGTGGGGAAACTGGTTATCTGCCCTATAACACCTGGGAATGTAGAAGGAGAAATGTTTGTATGGTGTTCATAGCCCACAGGGCTCTATTGGTTCAGGGTTAAGTCCCAAGTAAATGATGGGAGGAACTTGGTGCTGTGACGGCGTTGGAGAAAAGCTGGATGTTAGCATCTCTGTGCCAGTGGTTGCATCTGATATGAGTTGCAGCCACTCAAATGGTTGAAGTAGGCGGCGGTGGGGGAGTGGTCCTTAAATTCCATTCATCTCAGAGTTGGAGAGTTGCGCACAGTAACGGCCATGAAAAGCAAAGTGCTGTGAGTCACGCATTTTTTAACCCTCTAAAAACATGTACTAGCCCTCAAACTTCATTTCACTTGTCCTGCTGTTATATCTCCATAAAGTGTCTGCAAAAGTGAATTCACTTTCATTTTTTTTCATTACATTTTTTAATTTGATGACAGATTTGTCATTCAATAGAGGCATAATGAAATTCACTGGTAGCCCATTTGTAAGGAGGCAACCATTGTATGACACATACGAACAGTAGTACATTCCTGTAGTGCATCATAATGAATATAAACACCAGAAACAAATACAATTCCCCCGTCAGATAGAAAAACCCAACATGAGGAAACCTTGATGTACATTTGGCCTTTATGCATGCATTTATTTCTGGGTGTCATTTCATTATTTTGACCGAAGCACAGGGATGTAGGTTCATGTTTATTTTCTCTATCGAAGAGGAAAGCAGGTCCCAGCTCCCTGCACGCGGTCAATACCACTCAACCTGACCGAATGTATAGGATAGGACAACCACTGGCTCGGTGCCTCCTCACTTGGTGCAGATTGCAATTTCCAGCAATTCTAAAGATTGCTTCAGAATCCAGAGTGGAGACCCGGTGTCATCGGAGTGCTGTGAAAAGTGCCACAGCTTGCGTAGCAACGGTGCTGGGACTAAACTGCATTTAGCTTCCACGTCATCATGTTCTGATGAGATCTTGTGAAAAGCTTTGTTTTTGTTCTTGCTGAAGGTCTTTTTGAGGCTGCACTCTGGCTGCAGTCAGTGATTAATCAGAATGTTAAAAAATAGACATCAGAACTGGAAACAAAATAATGATTTGCATGTTTTCTGATTTAGTGATGCCTTATTAAATACATTCTCAGGTACACCGTTTAACAAGACAAACATTGAATCGGCATTAATTGTAATCACATTTAAAAATGCAACTAAATTTTGTACGCAAACACCTGGAATGTTAACTCATTGCTTCGTTTCATTCGTCAGGCATAAACCATGGTCCAGTAATAGCTGGAGTCATCGGAGCCCAGAAACCACAGTATGATATCTGGGGGAACACTGTGAATGTAGCCAGCAGAATGGACAGCACTGGAGTCCTGGGAAAAATACAGGTAGATATTGTGTAGTTTTGTCTTTACACATCCAACATGTAGCCTCTCACGCCCTCCAAAGGGACTTGGCTGGTGTCCTAAAACTATTGGAAGAAGCAGTGAGCCACACTGTTGCACTTGTTGACATGCTCATTACCATTGGGTAATATGTATTAACCACAACAAAAGTGTCTTTAAACTGCATTCCTTTTATTGGCAATCAGTGGGCGACTGTTTTCAGAAAAAGGTCTTAAATACTCCCTCAGTAAACAAAAATTTTTAATCCTTTTAATTCTGTTGCTCGCTTACATTAGAGGTTTGTTGATGCAGAGCAGGGTCCCATAAGTATAAGTTTGTCTGAGTTAATGGTCGTCAGATGTTCCATTAAGCTACATTTTATTAATCTAAAACCCTCCGTATTTTTGGCTGCGATAAGCAACATGGACGTCAGCGGTCTGGTTCTCCCTGCAGGTGACGGAGGAGACGAGCCACATCCTTCTGACGCTAGGCTACATGTGCTCTTGTCGAGGCATCATCAACGTCAAGGGCAAAGGAGAGCTCAAGACCTACTTTGTGCACACGGAGATGACCCGCTCGATGTCCCAAGGGAATGTAATGCCGTAAGACACACAAGAACAAATGTTTATTAAAGATGGCTTAATATAACAGCAAGAAGCCAGCGACGCTAAACTATATTTGGGAACAAATGTTGGGTCCAGAACAGGCAGAGTGGCACAAGGGTCACTTTGCAACCCATCGACCTTGTTAGAAGCACGAAGTCTTGGATGTATTTTACAGGCAACCCATGAATGGAAAAGCATTACAATGAATATATTGTAATATTCATGCAGTGGTTTGTTTTCCCAAAACTGTCTGTGCAATTTAAATCATCTCATCAATAGTTTACGCAGGTCTTGTTACCTGCTGAAAATAAGGGATAAAGGTGGTCTTAGTGAGATTTTTATTTGGCATACGGTGGTTTTGTAACAAAAGAAAATACTACCCAAAAAGTGTTTTATGATGCAATTGTTTTTTGTAAAAACTTCATTAAAATTTCTATGTTCATTATTTAAAATGAATTTCTGCAAACTTGATTAGCCTCTGCATTAAATAGATAATTGCAATCGATAAGAAAGGTCCTTGTGACTGAAGCTTAAGACCAGATTGGACTCTTTTCCTTGAATTGGCGCCCGGGGGAATTATTCCGTGTGTCATGTTCTTAAAAAGGAGCGTCTCCCAGCATACATGACAGGACTGCTGTAATGTGCCTTGGATTAATACTTCCTCGTATTAAGCGCTATATGCGGCTGGTGAGTAGATCGACAAAGTGACTCGACCAGTCATCTGCAGTTTTCATTTAGACACGCAATTTCTATATGAAATTGGTTTAAAATAACAATAGTTGATTACTCTAAGAATTCCTCCTTTGGCTTCATCATTGTCTCCAAATCAGAGAGAGCATTGTCAATGAGGATTGAAGGGACACTATCCTGGTTCACAAATTATTTTGACCTCAAGAGTTCTAGATTTGGTAATTCCTCTTTAGACCTGTTGACTAATAGAATTATTTGCTTCTGACCAATTAATTTTTTCACTTTAAGATGGAATATATTGTGGGAAAAAAAGGTATGTAGACTGGAAGCGATGGTAACGGCCGTTTGTTGTGCCCCCCACTGATGGGACGTTAATCATGGCTAATACAACATGTGTTAAAGAGAAGCTGTTATTTAACGTCACACAGGAGGGCCACGCCCCGCAGGATCCAGTAGTCCGGAGGAAGCGACGTCCTCAGATCAACCGCTTCGATGTAATTCACGTCCGTCCTAACTGGCTTCTTGTAGATGGGACACGAGTAGAGGCGAGAATCCTTCACACCTGCAACAAAAATAATAAACAGCTGAGGAAGTTATTTCTTAATAAGGGTCATAATTAAAAATGTAAATCGATGAGACGCCTGTGGGACACTGCGGTGTCTGTTTCTATAAACTGGACGCCTGCTCAAATCAGGCAAATAACTCATTAGGAAAACACGCGGCTATTGCCAAGGTGTCCCCAAAAGTGAGTCATCCCACGTTGACTCATGACAGCTGGTTTGTTGTTGCTCGATTCCCTGCCAGCCCCCTTCCTCCCGGAAAGGAGTCAGATTGGAGTCGAGGGGTTTTTTCAAGACATGCCACATATGTTCAAAGATGCTCTGGAAACCACTTGTCCACACGCAGTGAAACCCAGCAGGATGTGCGTAAAACTGCCCACTTGCAGCCTGGTCTCATCCAGAACAAACCCATTCTCAGACTAAACGAACACCACTTGGTCTGCTTGACATTTAAATGTTACAGCCATCATTCTTGTTGACGCATGGGAAGCAAATGTTGAGAAGTTTAGAAGAGGGTTAAAGTGTTGTCGGATTGGAGTTTTAATATGAATCAAATGTTCTAAGAGAAGCCGTCTCACCATTGTTCTCGGCGTACATCCTGATCACGGGCATCATCTCGAACAGGACTTTGGTTTTGGAGTCGACGAGTTTGCAGCCCCGGCGGTCCCAGCCGGCCCCCTCCAGGTAGAGGCCGTAGACGTACACTCCCTCTGTGGGGGGCTGCGTGACGTCGTCCTTCATCCACTTGGTCACCTCGTTGCACAGCACCATGCGGTCCAGGGCCCAGCCCTTATTAGCCCGAGTGATCTCCTGAAGGTGCAGCGACAGATCCACCGGTAAAAAGAGGGCTTATGTGGACAGTATAATGGGGCAGAAGACATAAAAGGCACAGCTGACATTTGGAAAGCGTTTGAGGTACAATTAAAAGCCGCAGCGCCAACCCGAAAGAAAGATAAAACCCAAAATAAGCGAGGGCAAAGTGGCAATAAATATATTAAATATGAGTTGAATTCCCTTCATTTATCCCCATTTAGAAAAATTTCAAAATCTTAATAGGCTAAATTGGTCAGTTAGGCAAGTGGTAATTAGGAATTGGGAACAACAAGTTCCTGTCAATGGAAATACGTCACGATATCTGTGTCGAGCATCTGATTGTGAGAGAAACCGGTCATTTTTAAGAAAAAAAAGAATTCAGTGTCCCAGTGACAAATGGCCCACGGGCCGGTACTGGTCTGTGCGTAGCGCTCTCAGCGTGCCGTCTGGTTCTCTGGCGGTGGGTAAGTACGTAGGTCACATGACGGCGGGGTTACCTGTCTCATTGCTGTCAGGAAGCCCTGCGGGTTGAAGAAGCCCGTCATCCAGAAGCAGTGGGGCCGCCCTTCAAAGATCCAAGCCCGGAACTGCCGGTTCCGCTCAAGCAACTCTGTGAACCAGAACCCCAAGGTGCTGGAGGCCCACGACGCCTAAAAAAAACACAGCCAAACAGTAACCGAACACGTTTATCCAGACCGATGATGGGAGAAGACAACAGGGAGACGTGAGATCAAATGGATCGTGAATCACCAGGTGAGAAAAAAAAGAACCGGGTCAGCGCGTCAAACCAAAAAAACATGAGCCCCCAGCGCAGGGATCCTCATCAGGAATGTTCAATATAAACTTCAATATAAGATGTACTAAAGGTTATTTCAAGTCACACTAGTTTGCTATCAAGTAAAGGAATACAAAGCACTTAAATCGTACTTATAACGGCACTTTTCTAGAACATGTTTTGAAACTGCTTATTTGATGAAAAATGTACTTTCTTGTTACTTGTTCTTCTGAGTTTGTATCTCTATGTGGAAATGCACTTATTGTACGTCGCTTTGGATAAAAGCGTCAGCTAAATGACATGTCATGTAATGTACTTCCCTTCTCAACATTAATCGTATCAAATTGTCTGGTAAGTTGATTCGAGGGTGAAGATAAATGAAATAATTGAATAGTAAAAAATAAACTTTTACTGCAGTGTGATAAAAACCTCTAATGTATTGATTTATGCCTCCAACCTCCCTTAAGTGGCGTTTAAGAACTATTTACTGAATGCAAAGGGCGCTAATAGCTTTCAGAACGACTAACCTGTGACAGCTGTTGTAAAGCGACTAAAATGTTTCGGTGGGGGTCACTTTTTTTTTCCCTTCAAACCGACCTTCTTCCAGCGGGCAGGGATGCGTGCGTCATACATGCAGTCCAGGGCGTCCCGGAGATTCTCGCTCATGATGATGGTTCCGTCGATGGCCAACTTGAGGTCCGTCAGGGTGTTTCTGACCAGGACTATGACCCTCTGCATCCGATCGATCTCCTGACGCAGGAAGATGTTCATGGGCTGGAAGGGGCCCATCTTCTGGAGGCGCTCTCTCACCTGCTCACAAGATGACGCGTTAACGCTTAAAACGCACGCAGGCTCGCCGTGTCGATACAGAAAATGGTGTTCACGAGCGCTGCTTGGAATTGGCACAATTCCACTGACCTCCACTCAATATACAACCTTTAATAATAATAATAATAATAATACACACGTGTAAACGGGTGGAAATGCTAGGTAAGCATGAAATGTACAAACTGAGCAGATGACAGGATGTTTCTCCAGTCACCACGAAATGTAAGTGACAGAAGAGAGCAGGAGGGATGGAAATAACTTTAAATAAAGATTTATATATCATTCCACTTGAATCCTAGTCAATACCCACTCATTTTGGTGGGAATCTTAATCCGGTTTTCCTGCTTAAATATACTGGACAGACAGAAGTGGAAGAGACAGAGATTTTTCTTTCTGCTATGGAAACATGGTGTGCATTTGCCCGGTCTTACTTCAAATGGAACATAGTCTGGAGGCAGTTTCTCCAGCATGTCGTCAGCCAGCCTGGACACCACGGCCTCTCTGGTCTCCCCTCCGCCCGACGAGCTGTCTTTGGGCTGGATATTCAGGATGGTGTCCAGCACGTCCTTGGCCAGCTTACTCTGGTAGGTAATGTCGGCGTTCGGGTGGAGGCCAAACACCTCCGGAGTGTCACAGGCCGGCAGACACTGTAGACGAGACACGACACCGCTGTTGAAGCAGAGCGACTCGAGGCTCCACGAGCGATCGTTTGTAAGTGAAAGGACGCTGGTGCGTCACGCAGAGCTCATCACGGAAACCTAATACGCTGTGGAATAGATTTTTTTTGTACTGGTAATGTAGGATATTAAAAAAGAAATTGAAGACCAGGTTCACAAATTAACTATAGATAAAATGCATTTAGTGTACAACAAAATACAACCATGATTCTGGAGATCTGTATTCAATAAAGTAATGAGAATGTTGTAAAACCACTAATCAATAGAAACATACCAATGTACAGTAAAGATTGTATTCAATGTAGAGCTGCAACTAACGATTATTTTAATAATCGATTCATCTGTCGATTATTTGTTCGATTAATCGATGAATCGGATAAAAAAATAAAAAATGTAAAAACATTAATTTCCAACCCTTTATTGAAAAATAGAACTGACTGTGCACTTTCTAAATATGTTTTGCACTAACAGATTGCTCCTTGAACATCCCTAAGTAAGCAAATAAAATGGACTAACACAAAAAACATACACACATCGCATGATGTATACTTTACAGCCGCCAAATTAAATATATTAGGCACAAAATCATGAATCATTGCCGTGGTGCTCCCGTGCCAGGCCATGTCGCTTTTGCATATCTTACAATCAGACATGTCAACCCTCCCGAAAATATCCCGGACCGACCTTTCTCCTGATTTCCACCCGGACATCAATATTGCTGCACCACCCGTCACTGGGCGCGCTGTTTCAGACCGAACAATAATAAAGGTTACACCTTGAAGTCGAGCGCGGCGATTAGAACCTAAAACCGCAGCACCCCCCCCCCCGTTTCCCGCTAGGACCCGCACCCCCCATTTCAGTGTGAAATATTTAGGTCGCATTGGCTTCTCTTCCTCCGCATGTTTCAGAACAGTAGTACGGGTCTCTCCGATGTTCTGCTGCGCGAGCGCTCAACTCTTTTTTTCTCAGCTCTGCGCAACTTTCTTTTAATACTCAAAGACAATAGTCGCTCGACACAGCGAATCGATAATGAAATTCGTTGCCAACGCTTTTAATAATCGATTTTAATCGATTTCATCGATTCGTTGTTGCAGCCCTAATTCAATGCAATCTACTGAAATGCATTCATGTAATACTTGATAGCACCACAACTGATATTGACGGAGACATTCAAAATCCGAGCTACATTGAACTCACCAGGAGCTTGATGGACAACCATGAGTCTGCATGATGGTCAACAGGCAATGAAAAAAGATTTCAATACCAACGTGTCAGCTGGTCTGATCACATGACAAAATGTACACTGTCAAAGTTAGCTCACATTAATCCTAGGAAATAAAACCAACTGTCTCAATAATAAGAATAAAAGCTGCCCTAAAAGGGTTCAACGCTTGTTGTAGACCTTTTAATTGGGGTAAAATCTGAATTTTTTGGATTCAAATCAGGGCCAAAGGTATTGTGATTGACAAGCTGATGTAAAAATGAAGGCATCTGAATGATGACAAGAATATGGACCATATGACACTGCATTAGGATCGATGAGATTCCTTATGAAACTATTCAAACAACCCACTTTAAGACTAAAGCTCACAAAGCTCTCTAAGCTCACAACTTTATTATAGACCAATGTAAGTATAACGACTCAAAACTAAAATGTAGATCCAATACATCAAAAGCTTTATCGTATATTTGGGAAACCTTGTTCCAACTTCAACACATCACGATGTTCCAATAGCTCTATCTGCATTTGTTTGTACTACAATATTAAGCCATTTCCTTTATATATTATCAGATTTCCCTCATTCTGATTTCTCTGTTGGTCGGAAACACATTAGAGTTTGCATTGGGAAATAAAAAATGCACGACGGCATCAGCCAATAAACCGACAGATTAGAGGAGATGGAGACAGTCACTGTGCGCTGGACACAATAACTGCTCAATTACTTTAGCTTTGTTCCAGTCTTTCTTCCTTTAATTGAAATGTAGAGACACGTTGTGTTTTGTACGTAGTGTGAACAAGGTGTGTCTTTGAAAGTTGTGCCTGTGAGCGTTAATGTGTGTGTACCTCTGTGTGTACTCCAAGGTTGTGTTGTTCTCCATTTGAGAGGAATAATCTCGCTAAACCTGGCAGCCTTGAGCATCATAATGAAACTGGCTTAAATGAAACTAGTGCAGGAACGACACACACACACACACACACACTCGAAGCGGACAGCTTCTTTTTTTTTTTTTTTTTAAACGGCAACTCGACACCGGCACAATTTTAGAATAGCCGTAGAAAGATGGAGTTTGTACCAAAATCCTCGTGGCAGTGGCCGTTATCACAGGCGGACGATGACACCTTTTCAGCCACATACTCAGTGATACAAATGTCTTGAAAGCTGGAGTTGGACTTACTTGAATGTATGCTAGATACTGGTCAACGTTGGAGCACTTGGGGATGCTGTAGGCTTTGTAGAAGTTGAAGGCGGGTCCGAACATTTCCTCGCTGAACCACACCTTGGCGAAGGTGTTGAGGAGGCGCTTGTCGTAGTCATCGGTCACGCGGCCGCCGTATTGAATCTCTCCAATCATGTACCGCACTGTGGTCCATGACACACCCTGAGGAGGTACTAAATAGTCACAAGATGCAATGCACACGCCTTGTGAAAGGGTTACAGTTGTTGTGATACCATACTCATCTTCAGCAGTGTGATTTTTGTTTTATTTGGCATATTCATATTCATGTGACACTTTTCTAAAAATTCCTAAAAGAAGTATTTCTATATTATAGTTGTGAATACAATCACATTAGATACACCTGCAGTTTATCAGACTATTTGCTGATTTATTGTAGAAGATTACATGATTTATTTGGCAAAAAAACTACACACATACCAGCAGTGTGGTTTAGAGACAACAAACAATAAGTACTGCTTTAAACCACTATCGCTCTGACATTCTGCAAAACCATTTCTGCTCCCTTACTACTGTTGGTGATTGTTAAGGATGTGTTTGTAAATCAAGGAGGTCTATACTGTAATTTCCTCAGCACTTGAAAAGGTTATGTTAGAAAAATTCTCACTCATAACCGGTGTAAAATCATATTTTTGATGTTTTGATATTTGCAGACAGAGTTTACACACATACAAGTCGTGCACCAAGGCTGCTCAAAGGATTCCAGCACATATACTGGTATATACTGGGACGAACAGGGAGGAAGTGTCTCATTGTACAAGGGACCCTGAGACATACATCTGATCATCATGAGACACAGTAGGGCCCCCCCTCCTTCTGATTATGACATGACATGATGACTACAGTCACCTCCTACCTTTTTAATTTCCATGTCGTCGAGGTGGTTCTGAACAAACTGGACGGTGGCGTTGAAGTCGGCCTGGTTGAACTCGTAGGGGATATTCCACCCCAGAGGCCCGTACTTTCTCCTCTCCTGTACCGTGCTGTGGAGGAATGCCACTCCATAGAGCATCGGCTTCCACTGCACCATGTTGCTGACATCCAGATGGTCCTGGTTTATACCTTGTTAGGGAAACACAGATGAACACATAAGAAACCCTTTTCACTATGGAGGGTGCAAGCGGTTAGATTTTGAGGTCAGCCATCTTTTATTTAACTCCAGCGAAAGAGATTTGAGAGTCATATTTACCATCAACAGATGCTAGTGCAGATTCCCCTAAATAAAAACTTTAAAGTGAAATACTTTCTTTAATACATTGTGTTTTTATTAAATGGCAAAAAGCTGAACAGAAACGAACCTCCGTAGGTCCTCCTAAGCCCCGCCTTGAGGCCCTGGGGTGGTTCGTTGGTGAACTTAATTGACATCTGCAGAAGGGTGATTGGGAAATGCTTGTGGACCTCCGTGGTCATCCAAAGGCGGAAGCAGTCATGGACGATGTCTGTTTCTGTCACTGTGTCCATCAGCTCGTCCATAAAGTCCAGACCCAGGTGGCAGTTCTGAAGTAGGGCCCAGCCGCCCTGTGGACAAATAGGGACCACAAAGTAATGATGTACACAGGTTCTCTGTCTGTAAGGGATCCGCCAGCTTCAACACATCACAGCCCTCTAGTTCAATAAATTAAACTATTAAAAAATAGCATTAGGCTCTGACCACTAACTCACATTAGCCATAGTCTGCTGCAGAAGCTTGCGAGCATGGACCTCTTGTCCTTGTCCCATGGAAACATATCGTGTCTCGATCTTCAGCCTCTTCCCCAGAGCGATGATGGAGTCGGTTGGATCGGAGCCCATCGACAGGAAGCAAATGAGGGGAGTCCGCGGGTCCGATTCCTCCCACATCTTCTCCAAGTCAAGAATCACCCCTTCAATGTACTTCTCCCCCATGGCGTCCATTATGTATTTACGGGCCTGGAAGAAGAAGTAATGAGAAAACGTAAACAGGCCGAGTAAAAACACGGAACCGATGGAATAGTTTAAAGGAGTTTCAGCAACTGCGATACTTTTAATGACTGCAACAAAATAAATTCCAGTACAGGCTCATCTGCAGCGGAGCAAAACACTGTCCATTAGCCGTTGTAGATATTTAGGCTGTAATCTTCCGGGAGAAGATTAGTGCTGTTTCACTAAGTGAATTCCACTTTTCCCTACAAGCAGAGACCTTGCAAAGGGACATATTAGTGTAGATTAAGATATCTCTAGACTCTCATTCCAACTGTCATTAAAATCAGAAAAACAACGTCTCATTTCCATCCCCAGCCCATCCATTGTGTGAGGTTTTCGGGTTATTTATTCATTGGAACTGAAGTTACAGTTCGACTAGAATTGACACCATCTATACCTATTCCTTATGAAAATGAAAACCAATGTACGGCAATGAAGCAGATCGTGGACGTGTGAAATTTGGCTTTAGGTCTAAAAGATCCTTGTGTTGTGTATTTTTCCAACATGCCCAAAGACGTGTCATTTCCAACCTGTGCGATGGTCCTGTCAGGACACCAGCAGCGTATGAGGAGCAGGCGTCTGAAGCAGTCCAGGACCTGGTCGTACGAGTTGGGCAGCAGCTCTTCCTCCGGGGCCTCCTTGTCAAACCACGACTTCCACGGCTTCTCGTTACGACTTATCTGAAAGAAATGTGTGAGCGGCGGTGACACAGGGACACACACACACACACACACACACAGGTGCTTTTCGCTGGTCAATCGTAGCACCCCGCGTTGCCTCTTAATTGTTGTGCGTTTAATGTGTATTGAACCGTGGGGAAGTGGTATTAATGCTTGATAGCACAACGTATACAAATGTGCTGTGACATCAGATGTTAATCATCGTGAAGACATGCACGGGGGGGAACCAGGTTAGCGGCAGAAATGAGGTTAAAGCAGGAAATCAGACCTTGTGTTTACAGTGCATGAACCACAATGACCCTGGTAATTGCATAACCGATATTTAGATGAGGCTGATCTGTAATCACATTCATGCTTGTGCATGGGTTTGAATTACAATTCAAATGTTTAGCTTTGGAACCAATGTATTCGACATGTTCAATTTGAGTTTGTTAATGATTTTTTATTTAGGGACTCTTTTACGGTTTGTTTTCAACTCTGCGGTTATCACAGCTGGTGTAAAACTAATCCAGTAAAATCAGAGGCAGGTTTCTCCAGCAGAAACACTTTTCTTATTTAATATCTGGAGGTGTAGATGTTGAACACATGATCACAGTTTTTTACTGAAAATGATATTGTCATCCTATTTTTTCTGGTGGTCAGCTTGAAAGGCAGACGGTATTCTTTAGGAGTTTGTATTTAGGAAAGTGAAGCAACCAACAACTTTACAACTGAGAGCTGCTTGCTTTTGCTCATTAGCTCCTTAACAGCTGCACTTATTTAAGGGTTTCTGTGCTGTTAAATCTGCCTGACTCCATTTTTCAAAAATCAGCTAAAATGTCTGCTTCAATATGTGGTTTGTGTGAAAGAAAGGAGATGTGCGTCACTAGCGTAACAGTTTTATTGTGTGTGAAGGCAGAGTAAAAAGGGGACTGGGATTCACAATCCTTCTGCGCCTTGTTCTTCGGGCAGGACTGATGTTATGAAACAAAGAACTGATAATCCAGCGCTTTATGTTCATCAAACAAACAAAAAGTGTAGTATTCATAAGGTTATTTGTGCATGTGAAGGAAAATGTGTGTGTGTGTGCGCGCGCTCAGCCAAAAGTAATTATCATGAAATTTTATTCCAATCTAACTTAATTTCACAGAGCAGTGAGCTTTACCTCCATGGGAGCCACCAGGCTGTCAGTCACCCATAAGCTTGTGAGTGACACTCCATCGTGGCAAGTGTTTTTTTTCCCCTCGTGTAGGCGTGTGTGTGTGTGTGTGTGTGTGTGTGTGTGTGTGTTTGTGAAGACACAAGATATAAGGTGACTGATATTGACGTGCTTACTAGAGCAAAGGAGAGCTGTGAAAAATATGTAATGAACATCTCAAGACCGCTGCTGAATCGGAGTTACTGGTGACAGATGAGCACAGTTATGTTTGAGATGAAGTACTATAAACCTGTCATGGTGCGCCAGAACCGATCACGTGTGTGTGTTATACCTGATCCAGTATATCAGAGAACTGCCACAGTTTGCTGAGCTCTACAAGGTTGAGCCAGGTCATGTCAAGGATCCATTTAGCTGGTTTCTGAGGGCAGGCCTTTAGGTCCAAAGATGCACCTCCTGGTTACCACAAAAAAACATTGTATTCACATGCAAAAAAACATTCTCTTCATCATTTCATTGTATATTTTTAGGTTTTCATGCTTAGTCGATGTTCAGCAGGTTGGAGCTGCAGATGGCAAAGCTGCATGCAGGATCCCGCCTGCTCTGGCCTTGCCAGTTGCTGTAGCTGACTTCTATCCCTGCGGTCGGGAGCACTCCATATTTCTGACTCAATAACCAATACGTTTGGATTTTGAACCTCGAAATTAGCTTTAGAAATATCCATCTTGACCAATTTAATGAATTGCAAATGAAATGCAGCCAGCAGAGAACAGATATTAATTCCAGGTTATCGGACACTATTAAAGAGCCTCTTGGCTGTTTTGAGGTGACGTGTTGCTGTACAACAACACGTGTGATTTCCCCTTGTATGGTGAGAATTGGATGCATTCCCAGTGAGGATGGGAATCTGCTATTTGTACATACAATCTCTCTTTGATACAAACACAATAAGTGAGCCTTCGTAATGCCCGAAGCTGTTCAATCCTTTTATATAACTGAATGTTTTTTTATCAGGTTTGAACTTCTGAGGTTGTAGTTTATGAACACGATGAAACTCAGATGTCAGCTCCCAAATCTGCTATTTTTTTCCCATTTTCCCCTTTACCTTTAATGAGTGTGAGGAACTCCTCGTGTTTGACCCTGTTGCTCTGAATGTCGATCTTCAGCGTCAAAAGCAGAGTGAAGAGGAATTTGTGTTCTTCGTACAGGCCTCTTGCTGCGTACTTGTACACGTTGAAGGTCATAAACTCAATGATGTTGGCTATGCGTTTGCTTGTAATAGGGCTCTTGGAGGACCTGTTTAAAAAAAAAATACCACTTTAGTTTCATTCAATGTTCATACTAAAAGCCCTTTAGTGCTCTGCTATAATGTAGCATACGTTTGCCCGAATATTAAATCCATACTAAAGATCCCAGTATGGCCAGACTAGTTCATCTATTGGTTGATGCTAAAATCTGCTTGTAACAGTGAATAAGCTTTAACACGATTCAATCTGTTAAATTAGTGGTTTGGTCAGATGAAAAATCGTTTTAGCTAGCAAATCAATCGGTGGATGGTTTATATGACCACTGTGTTTTTGTCCTTGACACTAAAAAACGTTCCTCTACACATACACAGCCAATGTCTTTACAAAAGTAGACCAAATAAATCTGCATCTTCCACCTTCAACATGCAGTGTTAAAACGCTTTGAATGGTTGGAAGAGTTAGAAAAGTGAGTTACAAGCTCAAGTCCATTTACATTTCACATAAATGTGAAAATAATAATAAGTTATAATAATAAGTTAAAAGTGAGTAAGGAGCAATATAGTTAAATATGAGCTACATTAACAGAAAAACATCAAAAGATACTGATGAAGTCACTGATCTGCTCCTTATTAATGATTCACAAAGCCTGGCTTATGCTACACAACTACAGTAAAATATCCTGTTACACAACCCAATTTTGCAATCACATCAATGTACAACAAAAAACATGCAACAGAGGTGCTATATAATGAAGGAAAAAAAGTGTTACAAAGAGGAGTTAGAACATGTTCCTACTGATTCCACACAAGGCTCCACGTGTGCATCAAATGTACACATCAACGGGAGACTATTTGCTATTTTGGTGGAAGTAGCAACATATAAACTACCACAGCCAACTCGTACAGCTTCGCACACTAAGAAAAAACAAAACAACTATTCTTACCTTGCCAGAGAAAGGTCAAAGATTCCCAAGAACTGTCTCAGAGATGTCTGATACATGACGTTCACCATACTCATCTCCGTTATCAGGAAGTACAGGATACTTCCCCTGGTGGCCACTGAAAACACAAGAGTTGCAAAGGTTGCAGGAGGGGTCTGTTGAATTTGCAGCCTGCGTCTTTGAATCAAAATGTATCTTTTTACAAAACGTTTCGTCACAATACCAATATTACCAGCCAAGAAAAACCATTCTGTCTTTGAGCCGGTGGACCTACCGGGTCGGTACTCCTCTCGGGCGGCATTGATCTGGATCTCCGTCTCAGCGGCAATCTGTAGTTTCTGAGTGACTTCGTCAGCTGTGCGCTTGGTGTTGCCAAGAACAATAATCAGACTCTCGTCGTCAACCAGTGAGCCCTACAAAGAGCACAGAGGATAAACATTACAAAAACATTACAAATGAGCAAGTGTGCTTCCTGATAAATAAAAACACATCATTTATCAGATAAACGGGTGATTGATTAGTTTCTCCTGAAATGGTTTTCTAATACATTTTTGTATTTCCTTGCCTGTGTACTGGTCAGCCGGTAGAGGAGATTATCTTCTAGTTCCTTCATCTTTCTCTTGTTTGACGTCACATCTTCCAAGAGGTCGGTCCTCTCCTTTTCCAGTTCCTGTTAAATATACGTAGTTACATTCCACCACGGCTAAAGCACCCCTTTCTCTCCCAGCTGTGTTCTCCAAGACCATGAAATTGATACATTTCATTTTAAAATGTAGGCTCTTCGTGGGGAGGATGCCCCTGTATCCCTCTAGAAAGTCAGCAAGGCCTCACAAAATACTTTGGGGAACCTTTTGATGAATATATTAAAGACTGACTTGAAAATCAAATGATTGAAAAGCCTCCCTAACTTTTAATATTGTGTGTAAATTGTTTGCTTTGATGACTTTAAAGGACATGATTATGATTTCTTAAGTGAACCATCAGAATTGGTGCTACCTTATGTATGACTAAAAATCAGGTGTTTTGAAACACAGGAGCTGCAATATACAGCAAAGCTAGAAACTCAACAATGAGGTTGGTAAATGGTGCACAGAGTGTGAAGTCACACATTGCATAGCTGAGATAGTAGCATCAACTCGCAAGATGATTAAATTCCAAGCTATTATTGGAAAATTGGTCTTACCACAGTAGCGCCAGGCTTTTTACATTTTTCTCTCAGCAATTATAAAACATTTATATAAGGCTGAATGAATCAAGTCGCTGACCCTACAAACATGCATGTCCTTGTGTGTATATTATTTTTATTGGTGCGAATGTACGCTCTGTTTATCTTGTGTGGTTATTGCTTTATATTGTGTCCATGATAATTGTCTTTTTTATATATTCAGAGGGTGAAAATAAGCTAAAAAATGTATGCTGCCTGGGGAGGTTTTGGCATTATTTACTTACTGTAAATGGCCTCAATTGGCTTCCCAAGGCACTACATTATACTGTATATATAGACAGTAGCTATTGAGACTACCTGTTTTTCTGTGAGGATGACTCTGCCCAGCAGCTGGTCCTCCAGTCCTCTCATGGTGACGGTGAAGTCAATGATTGAGGTGCGAGCACTGATCTCTGGGGTATAAGCTGGGTTTGGCAACTTGGTGGTCACATAGAGCCTGAAACCCTTCATCACATCCACCTCTTTGTCTCCAACTTTCACCTGCAAAAAAAAAGATTATTCAGCCAAATCAACTCCAAGGCACCTCAAAAAGACAACAATTCATGATAATCACATATTTTTCACAACATTCACAAACGTCTTTGACAGTCTTGTGTTTGACAAGGTCACATAATAAAAGGCATCCAGGTGTCAGCTAACGCTCTGCAGACACTGCTGCATTTTCAAGTTTGCACACATGTGTGGAAAAAAATGATTTATGTCAGAATAACTTTGCATTATCCATTTGGCGGTTCTTGGTTTGTCTCCTGTTTCCCCCCCCCCCCCCTCTAAGCCTTCTGACCCTTGTAGGCGTCTAATGTGAGAAGAAAAAAAAAAAACTCAGATTCCTGGAGCTGTCGGCCTCAGGCACCTTCACTTCCTCCTCACACCAGGATATTAATAGAATGTGAGCAGCACTCTCAACAGGCAGCCGGGAGACTTATGGTTGAAGTGGCGTTTGTATATGTAACACATGCTCACTTACAATCAACATGCGGTGTGAGTGTATGTGCGTGTTTTCCCGTACTTACACGGTACGTTTGATATGGGGTGGAGAGCATGCATGTTTGACTCATATGTGGGGGGTGCAGCTGCAGTGTCAGCTGTTGAACAACCAGCATCAGCTGGAGCCAGGAGTTGAGAAGTGATAATGAGAGAGAGAGAAATGCCTAAAGCACATTTTGTCTCTTTCTCACAACCTCATACAGAGAGTGATTTAGTTTGTGTCAGAGATCGTAATGACACATTTAAAATCCATTGTAGATTTAATGAGTAATAAATTAAGTCCATGCTGACTTTGATGAGAAAAGTTTACATGCAAAATGTAGAAATTATTATTAAAATCCTCCGAAGCAGCACACAAAAGATACACTGATGTGAAAAATAGAAATGCCTTTTTAAAATGTATTGTCTGAAATAACAATTATAGTGCTTCGTTGTCATGCATGCCAATACTATACTTTGTGCTGTGGAACTCCCATTTAACGCCTCTACTTGCCATCAAAAGGGCGAGTACTCAGTTTCTGTAGCTGTGTTTGATGGAGCACATTCTCTACATGAAGTCATTCATTAAACATGCCATTGTTTGAGCTCCTCACACTGTTGGCCTGGTCAAGTCCCATCATCTCTTTCATCAGCACGCTAGTCACACGCCTCCCACTCCCACACTATCCTAAACAACTTGAAAGAACACATCTGGTGCATGAGGATAGCAGGAGAGTTTATTTCAGCCATTTTACCTTATAAGTGGAGCCCGTTTTGATAAAGTTTTTTTCAAGAATGTTGTCAAGTGCAGGATCCAACTCCTCCCCTACATCCTCGATCAAAAGGGGGCGCCCAAGAGACAAACTGTCCTCCAGGTGGATCTTGAAGTATTTATGGTTCAGTGAAGTGATCTGCGATGAGAACATGGCAGTACTAAGAATACTTTGATAGGAAACACACTGGTTGAATGAAGCTCCTGCATCAGTCACCCACAACAGTGACCCGACTTTACGTTAGACGTTTTCATTGGGGCACACCCTCAAAATACTTTCATACGTTTTAAACTATTAGCTTTCCAAGTCCTCAGCCGCAATCATATTGTTTTCATACGTTGTAACTTAAGTTCATGAGGCAGTGAGAGTCAGTATCTAGATTTACGTACATAGGAATGAGATACCTCAAACGAATACCATCCCTTTGCTAAGATGACCAATGTATGAACCGTTAGAAACATAAATATTGATGTCTTGGTCATTTGTCGATAGGGTTCAAACCCTCTCTGCTTTAAATGGGCCAGTGACCGTGGATGGTTCTGTCTGACGACTTCTGCAGCCATATACAAGAGAAAAGGCTTTGACGGTAAAAATAATTTAACGATATAAAGTTGCAGAAATTGAGCGTCTGACAAGATTTTAGAGGCCAATACAAATCTAAACCTAAAACTGGCACAGGAGGTTGGTAAGAGAGAAACTTTAGAAATAGAAGGAAAACAGTAGTGACATCTGAATGCTGATGTTAGGTAGGTAGAGATTAAGATATGTTATTTGTGAATCGATCATTTAGTTTAGTATATTTTTGGCCACTCTGCATTGTTAGAATAGATAATGACAGAGCGATAATGAATGTATACAGACACACATTTAAGTAAACTGGGAACAATTAGTGGACCCACTGCAGGCCATCAGGAAGTGTAGTCTTAATAAATGGTACAGTTACACCATCATTGTGTAATAGAATATGTAGTCACATATTCTCAGTGTAAATTTGAGGAAAATCTCAAACCTGAAGATCATTCTTGGCCTCTTTGTTTTTGATCCAGATTTTCCCCTGTGTCTGGGGGTCAATGAGGAGGGGAAAGCGGGCGGCTTTGGTGATAATGATGCCGTTCTGAATGGACAGGTCATCATTGGGGAGGCCCTGTAGGAAGTAAAACAAATGACTGGCTCAGGCTCAACCCAGATATTCATTAATAACAGTTTATTTTATTTCAAAAATTCACTTGCCTTTCTTTCCAGTATCTGACTTAGTAGCATCAAACATGTAAATGATCCGTACATTTATTCTTTATTATGACTAAAAATATTTCAGGCAACTTTAGTTTTATTATCTGAAATCAATACAAATAAAGCATAAAACAGCTGGTCCAGTTGAGTTGTACAAATACCTGTCCTAAACTACAGGATAGAAACATCACATACACTACACGAATGCTCACTGAAATGGTTCATTCTGTGGGTGGCAGATTCAAAGGTAGATCACTGACCTGTAGGTTCCACTCGCTGACAGTGGGAGCATCAATGAGCAGCTCGGTCAGATTCAGGTTGTTGCCAAATGGTATTTGACGCTGCTTCAACTCCCGCTGCCAATTACTCAGCAGAAGATTGCGAAACTCCTGATTGAAGGGTCCGGAGTAAGAGAGGAACGCTGTGGCCAACAGAATGTCCCCTAAAAGCCAACAGTGTGCAAAACCGTAATACTGGTCATGAAAAAAAAATAGAAAAACTCTGGCAGACGAATGTCATCACAATGAGAGCTCAGACCAAAGTAGTGCAAATATATAAACAAGTGTGAAGGAACTGTATATTGTTAGAAGTGCACTTGGAATTAAATGCCAGTTTTATTGAGAATTAGAGGTATGACTGTGGATTAACTCTTATGCATTTAGGCTAGTAAAAAGTGAACTTCGTTATTAGTTCAATTATCAAACAGATATGGTAAAAAATGAATGTCTAATGTGTCTGATTGTATCCGACGTCTCTTTGATGCCCTCATTTTCTGACACCAGTTGCGTTTTGAAACCCACCAACGAGGCGTTTGGTTTGCGCAGCGAACTCCTTGCTCTGCTCGGTCCATCTCTCCTTCTCACCAGCCAGGCCGCTGATGAGACTGGACGCCGTCTGCATCTTGTGTCTACATCGCTCAGCATCTTCCAGCAGGGTCTGAAGGAAAAGGAGGCCAGACGAGTGGGTCGATATTTGTGTGTCTGTGAGGCTGCCCTCGTCCTTCCTTTCAAGTGTCTCTTCATGTGGAATAGAATATGTTTGTATCAGTATTAAAATGAAATGGAGTTCGCGATGCGCTCTAATCCCAATGCATTGGACTCTGCAAGGGATGGCCCTGATGAAGCTCGTGACATTTTTCTCTTTATCACTTTTGGGGTATCCTCCAGGTGCAACAGCTCAAAGGCGTACAGGTTTGCACTCTGACCTGCAGCAGGTGTAGTGTCTGACAGGCATTGATTTTCCTCAAATAAATGCTGCGTTAAGCTTGAAGCTTGGACCCCGGCTATCCCCAATGGATGGATGGATTGTTTGTATTTTCTTGTGAATTTGCAACCTGTCCTCCCCTTTGGAGAAATAGTGAGAGGTAAATAACACCTTTTAGCCATTTATCTTTTAGTAATCTATTCAAAAGCAATCAAGAGATTGTTAGCGAAATAGTCTAGTTTAGTCTAATGTCTGTTTCGTCAGGTATAGACTTCTGCACTGAGCCCTTTAATCTCACTTTTGGGCCTCGGAGCTCTGCGTCTTAATCACAAATTATAAAAAGAGTCAACTTGCTTTGTCCAGATTTCCTAATGAGCGAGTGTTGATGCACATACTGTTCCATTTACATGCTGTTGTTTATCACGGAACAGGAAGATGGAAAGCACGCGCAGCAGACAGCATCATAAACACGCACACACAATCAACAGTGTGGCACTGTAGGGAGTTACATTGATCTAAAAAAGTCTGTGTTCTGACAGACAGTCCCCTGCTGGGGTTCCAGCTCACACACAGAGACAGCTCATTCCACGGTTTTAAATACACTGTATTATAATGTATAATGATGTTTTAACAGGAAGTTAAAGCTCCTGCTGTTCAAGGAACACACCCTAGTTATAAATAGCACACTGATTACAGTCTTAAACACGCAAGGCCATCCCTCATCCATTTTCTTTTATTGGCAACTTTGTTTAGCTTAGTTTAAGTGCATTTAATAGACTGTACATGAAACACATAGTTGCTGTAAATCAACTGGAGATAGTTGGATAAAGTGTGAAATCTCATTGTTCCAGGAAGGATTGATGAAGTTCAAAGACAGTGCTGCACGCAATATGAATTCAAACAATCATACAGAAAGTTCAGAAAGCAAGACTCCAAACTGATCACATGTTCCAAGTAGCACAGTGTCATATATTATTAAAACTTGATTTTTTTTATGACGGGCTTGATTCGAAGAGACTAGATGTCAAATTGTATGTCAGCTGATGTGTTTTATCTTAAGAAGGAAGTAAAACTATTGACCTGTTTCTCCATCATGGCCTTCTCGTACTCCGCTTGTACCACATCCAGCTCTGCCTGCTTGGCATCAAGCTCAGCCTGAGCCTTCTGAAGATCTACATTTGCTATGGTCAGACGATTCTGCTGCACTGCCAGGTTAGCCTATAAAACAAAGGAGAGGGAGAGGAATCTTTCATGTTTTTTTGTAAATTAACCTCCTTCGTGGGTCACAGTCGGTGATGTCTTAAAAGGAGAAAGAGGCAGAACTTGGGCAGAAGACAAACATGAGGGAAAAAGAAGCAGCAAGACCTTCTCTGCTGGCCAGAATATACATTTTATTTTGAAAAATGTTTTCCACAAATAAATATTACATTGTTCCCCATGGTCTTTTCTCTTCATTTCATAGTTTTCCTCTTGGTTGCGCTTCTTTGAGCCGCAGGCCAGCCTTTATGTTGGAGCTTTTATCCAATAATATTTCAGCCATCATTTATTGCCAGGGTCCAAAAGTTCTGCCCTCAGGCCTCCTGAATCAACAGCGCTGCCTGCAGCTTAAAGGGAACCCAAACAAAACTGTGGCGTTAACCAATCCGATTTCAAGTTTGCGACTCCGGGGGCCAC
This sequence comes from Pungitius pungitius, assembly GCF_949316345.1. Classification (NCBI taxonomy): domain Eukaryota; kingdom Metazoa; phylum Chordata; class Actinopteri; order Perciformes; family Gasterosteidae; genus Pungitius; species Pungitius pungitius. Next base: position 1,216,221 of record NC_084910.1, read on the forward strand.
AAAAACAGCACGTGCACCTCCTTATATTGGATTCGCACAAGTGAGAGGCATAACTTTTCAATACTAGCAAATCGAACTTGGCGATAGTAAATGTGGATTTACTGATTTTAAATGCTTTGGAAATATAAGAGAATGCTTTTCTGTCATAATTATAGTAATTCATTCAGGAAGCACATCACTGAAGGCCTCGGTGTGAAATGCACGGTCAGAAAGGGAGGTAGAGAGAAACAAGAAATCCAAAAGATATTAAGGGCTGATGAGAAGGAGGTCTGTGACCAACAGAGGAAAAGGAAAGAAGCCATTTTCTAAAGGGAAAGCACTGCAAGAGGTTTAGAGAATAAGTTTGAACTTAGATGACCTGGGGAAGAGGAAGTTGAGTATTTATTTAATAGTAATTCAAATCTGATAAGAGAATCTATGTCTGTCTGTCCAACTGTATCTCTGTCTTGCAGGCAAGGAAACCCTGAGCTGGAAGCTAGGAAATCAATTTGGGGGACAGCGTTCGATGCTAAAGCAAAAGATCAGCATCAAAGAGGAGAAGCAGGGAGTTCTCCTGGAGGTTTGTATCAAAAAAAGAAAAAGACAGGGAGAGACGGGATAAGGGAAAGAAGGAGGTGAGATAAGGATTGGAAAAAGAAACCTGGGGGAGAGGATGGAGCATGAAGGTGCAAAAGAGATGGAGAGAAGGGAATGTAAAGCAAAATGAGTATGGAAAAGAAACCCGGTAACAAGGGGGAAGAAATGCGGGTACAAAAGAGGAAGATTAACTGGGGGGAAAGCAGAGGAGTTTGGCTTTAGTGAACGTAGTCCAAAAGCATAACTGAGCCCTGTGAAATGCTTCGTATGCATCGGACAACCACAGACTGCTCTGGCAGGAAGACAAACTAGCAAACGATTTGGGACATTTGCATGAAATCACTGGGTTTAGAGAGCAGGCAAGTGTGTGTGTGTGTGTGTGTGTGTGTGTGTGTGTGTGTGTGTGTGTGTGTGTGTGTGTGTGTGTGCGCGCGAGGTGCTCGTTTGTTCGAGCATTTTGTGTACGGGGTAGTCTGTCCTGCTCCGTTCTGTTGTGTGTAGAATTAATGGATCCTAGGAAGATAAATAAATAATTACTGACCGAAGTGCTGGTGCAAAGAAGCAGTTCATTAGTGCAGCTTTAAAGTAAAGCAGTCACTTAAATGCAAACAGAGCCCTTAGGGCTGTTTGAATCAGGATACCTTTTTTTCCTTTTGTTGAAAAAAACAACATGATTTGTCAAATTGCATTCATTTAAAATCCCTACATTGGTATAATTTTATATATTTTATCTTTGGCTGTGTTTCAGTCACACACAGCAACCAAACTATATAGTGGGGGTTTTGAATTGGTAGACTTTACATGCATTTTTGGATTTGGTCTCTAAATCATTAAGGACTTTCATTGAACCATTGTCACGGAGATATTAGACTGCACTGCTTTTACCTTCAATGGTAACACCTCCTTGTTGATGGAGAAGAAGGAGGCCATAGCTTTTGTCCAGGACGCAAGACCGGCCACATTGCCACACACCCGTTTAGCTGTTTCAATGTTGTAGTCGGGCATGTCGAAGTAGGGCAGCAGCAGCTCAACCATTTCCTCATTAATGGAGTCCTTGGGGAATTGCTGAAAGGGAAAGAGAAGGTGGTGATGGCGGAGGGAAGGGACTTTATTTCAGTTAGCACACAGAGAATATAAACCTTAACCACACAACCAATTCACAAAAAGCCCTAATAATAGTCTGTGATACTTAGAGAGCATGTTAAAGTATATGGGATTAGGAAAAAAAGAGAAGCATTATATATGGAGTGATTAAGGGAAGAGAAAGTGAAGAAGGTGGTGAAAGTACAAAAGGAAATGAAAGGAAGACAGCAAAAATGAGGGAGGGATAAATATAAGAGGCAGACAACACTGCAAAGGACTATGCAACAGGGGGGTCGGTGGAGGGAATAAAAAAAAACAGGAAAAGGCAAGGAAGCTGAAAGAGAAAATGTAATTCATAGAGGTGCACAAGGTAAAATAAAAGATGATGTAAAAAACCAAAATGATAGTGAGATAGATAACACATCAAAATGTAACAAATTTAACAATGAGAGAGTAGAAGTGGATCAATTAAATCAAAGAAAGTTGTAAATGTTGCAGTTATTGATTAAAATTTGGGGAATGATCTCCATGACCACACATGTATTTACACTTATGTGCCTAATTTACAAATGATCGTAATTCATCATTTCACTTTAGAGTTGAATAACTCTGCAGGACAGTTAACTACAGCAAATTATTACATATGGGTTTGCTGTATTACACAACTATTGTCGTTTGTTTGACTTGATGTGATATTAACGGGTACCTGCAGACTACCCATGAAGTTTCCAGCCGTCATGAGCTTCAGAGACTCCTGCCAGGACGGCGTGTTGCAGTTCTTCTCTGGGTCAATCTTCACTGCGTTTACTCGCCTCTGAAAGAACAGCAGCACGCAGTCCATGATCCGCATGATGAGGTGGGGGGGGCGGCCGAGTGTTCGCACAGTGGCGATGTCTGATGGCTTGATTGTCTGAGTGGGTACAGAAAAGAGACATACAGGGGATTTGTAGTGGGAGACACTTCGGCTGTATCCATGATTTTGTATCTTGCACGGGACATGTACAAGGAATTGGACACAATGATGCAGTTTGACAATATAAAACAGAGGGAGTGTACAGAGAAAATGTAGGTGTGTAATTGACAATGAGAGACAGGGCCCCCGTGCATGTTGGTCCCTTCTCCTGCTGGCACTTTGCTTGCTTCTGCTCTCACTTCCCTGCTACATTTTCACTTTGTATCAGCCCGAGTGTGGTGTGAATCTCCCACCCGCCAGCAAATACAATTAGAACATCTTCTTACATGGCATGCTGTATTAAGGTCAGTAATTACAATATAGTCTAACCTTTTTGGACCAATCACAAACTGAGCTGCAGTCTTTCACATTTAAAATTAAATCATTGTTTCTTGTGTTGATCAATAGCTATATTAAAGAAAAGGGCTATAATTAGAATACTTTGAAAGGTTGCTGTGCAAGCAGTGGCCTTACCCTTCCACACAATCATCACACAGATCACCATTGTTTTAACTTCCACAACCTGCTCCCTTTGTCTCTCGCTGTTTCTCCCGCTGCTGAGGATCAGCTGCTGTTAACCCGCCAACCAGTGGAACAAGGGTCCTGTTATTGTCAGAGCTCTAAACTCTGCCAAACACACCAACGGACTAGAAACAGGCCTTCTGGGCAGAGATTATTGATCGTGTGTTTACTGTCGGCTTCACCGTTTGTTCTGAATGGAAATGAGCGTAGAGTCCTGTTTAATGCTGTGTTGAGACTACCTCGATTATTGAAGAAGCCTCTGAAAAGATGAAAAAAGGTCAAGGTTTACAACAGCAGTCCAGTCGTGTGCGCTAGCAGCTCTATTTAAAATTCTCTATATCTTTTCTACGTGATCAAAATGCAAACTCATCAATCCAGACCAATCGCCTGCTTGGAAGTATACGGTTTTCATCTTCAGCAGCAAGATTCTTTTGCCCTCCCTTAGGAGATCTGTGCGCTTCCAACTACACAGGAGGACAGCTTTAATTACAACGCAGCTCCAGCCCCCAGAGCATCCGGCTAACTTTAGAATCGCCCGCTGTTTGCTCACATAAAAAACACAAGGTGGGAAGGCAGCAGGAAAAACATGCCCCATGGCTGCATACAGGAAGACACCGGGTGCTCCAAGGGAAGCAACACAACGTGAGACAACTAGACTGATAGGGGAGGCATTATGTCACACAATAAACTGCTCCAAGAAAAAAAAACAGTACACAGCGTTAGTGAAAAGAATCGCATGAGCTATGGTGGTGCATGATGCAGTAGGTCGGAATGAAAATGGTTTGTGTAAGGAACATGAAGATGAAACCAAACAAATGTTGTATTTATATAGTTCACAGGACAAACTAAATAGCTGTTATAACGCGTTATTGTTATTTCCCTTTATTTTCTAATTCATAGGTTTTCCTTACGAATCGGTTTGGGAAATCTGCCGACCTGAGGGAGATAAAAATATTGATTAGACGGTTCACAGGTGTCTTGTTAACTCTCAAGTCCCGGACCTGCAGTGCAGCCTCGGCTTCCTGGAGAGCTGGACGGGCAGCTTCAAGCTTCTCCTCGGCGATGGCCTTGTCCGCTGAGATGCTGTCCACGATCGCCTGGGCCTTGTCCTTCACTTTCTGCACCTCCACCTTCACTCGCTCTGCGGCCTGAGCTTTCACCGTCACCTCCTTCAATACCTGGGTGAGTGTACAAGAAACAGGTCGTCACTCAACACAATCTCAAACCTGTGCTACTCCTTCAATATTTACAAAACCAGCGAGACTTTGTTTGTGGCAAAGCCATCTATTTATTGATTATTTCTGAGGAACATTACGGTGTCTGAAAACCTACCATATCTGCTTTGTCATTAGCAACCTGAAGCTCCTTTTCCTTCTCCTCCAGCTCTTTGCTTAGTGCTGTTACAGACTCCGATGCCTCCTTCAGCTTCTTGAGACCTGTGTTCATCCTAAAAATGAGAAATAGTAAACGCAATCCGGTCAGCCACTTACCTGGGCCTCGCTATCCTACACCTGGGATCATGGCTGTTGGAAGTACACACACACTCAAGATGAACTGCATGACATTCTGACCCAACTATGGATCCACTGGGTAATTGGTCGTGGTGGAAATACTTGGATATTCTTTAACAGGAAAACAGGTTTTATCCTTGGTCAATTTGTAGTGTCTGACCTAAATTCCAAATGTCATGCCATCCCTTTAAAACCTGCCAATACATTTTTAGAGGCTATATTTTAAGGCTGCACGCAGAGATGACAGACTGATGCTTCTGGACTGGCCCATCTGATGATGACAGCTCAATTCATAAGGATACTGATCATCCATCACTTTTGGTTTCATTAGGGAGTTGATAACCAGTGAAAAATTATTATCCTTTTAGGAATTTTAACATTTACACAAAGCAAAAACAATCCTGAATTATTGTGTAACAGTGTATGTTAACATGTAAAAGTTAAAGCACAACAAATATGTAACCTAATTCTGTATGTGTGATTACCTGTTGGCCAGGGTCTTGACTTCAGTCCTCTTCTCCTCATAGATGGTCTTGTAGCCCTGAATGAAGGACAGGTAGGATTTAGGCGTGACGTGGGTGGACCGTCGGTACCTAGAAATAGATTAGAGAACAGTATGTTAATTTGTCGTCATCTTAAGAATGAGAATCATTTGCACAACGGGTTTTACTAAATCAACATTTGGTCAAACCCCTGTAGTCAAATTAAGGCTCGTCAGGCTCTCCGTGTCCCAACAAAACTTACTATCCCCTGTTCCCTAATTTCATGTCTTCTTTTACCATCAACTCTTTGATAGAATAGTGGTAAATACCATTTTTTTTGGGTGTATATTTACATTTCTAACAGTGATTCTGCAATATTCAAAAATGGGTGCAACAACATTTATTTCAACAGTGACTTGCAGCCTCAGTAGAGGCAGAGAGGAGGTTCAACAAAACGCTGTACCTCTGGAAGTAGTCCACACACTTCTCTGCTACGCCGTCCTGGAAAGAACCCATGCACTGGACTACCTCACTTTTAACCTGGGGGGAGCAGTCAATGTCATAGACTGACAGGAAGTGATCCGAAACTGAAGGACAGAGATTGAGAAGGAAGAATAAGAGCAGAATTGAGAGTGGAGATTAGTTTACTAGGCAAATGAAAATATACATACATCAGTTTTTGTTTACACTCTAAAATGCTATTACAAATTGAGATTGTTTTTTCCCCCATTCAGGAATGCAGGGGACATTATGTTTCATCTGTTTTATTCTTCTAACTGGGTAAAGATGAATATGAAATGGAAATTCAGAAACAGGAGGAAATCATCAAAATGAACCTAACAGATTTTACATTTTTGAAAGATTTGAGATGGATACTAGAATACAATCTCATCTCAAATGTAATTACGACCTACATATATATCAGCTAAACTCATTTCTCTATAACTTTAATAATAATCTGAGATTAATGAAAGAGCTTAAAAATAGATAAATGATGGATGAGGAAATAACGGCAGTGAATCTTTGAGTCACATTTTTTAACAAAGCCAATTAAGAAAAATAAAAAATGTTCTGAATTTCACTCATTTGAAAGCACACTATTGAGAAGGGATATTCTATTCATAGGAAACAAATGATTAGCATTAGATAAGCAGATCACATCGATGCAACATGTAAAACCAGTCTGGTGAAATGTACCTGCAATCAGAGCATCTTTTGGCCAGCGGCTGAACCAATCCATGGTGCAACCGGAAATCAATGCAGGAAACTTTAACGCCCGGTTGCGAAACTTCTCCCCAACGGGCGAGAAGCACAGAACAACATGCAGATTGTGTCGGACACGTGACATGAAGTACTGATACAGGTTTTCATTGGTCGGTGGTCGCCGGGGAAACTCCCGCTTCATAACAGGGACGAGTTCACTGAGGATCTCATCAATCTCATCACGAGCGAATAAATTGGACACCTGAGGATAGAAAAAAACACACACACACACACACACACACACTTAAGTCATATGAACATGAAGAGACAATGAGATTGGTCATGTGTGTGCAAGTGCATGCTTGCGCATCTCTATCTGTATAAACTTGCATACTGCTCTATATAAATATTTTATAAGGGCTTTGCCACCTCAAGGATCTCTTGTGGTTTTAGTGACCAAAACCGTTTTATACAGTTATTGATTGTCTGCTGACTCCTAACTGACAAGTCTTTATCGGCCCTGTCCATGAGGGACTGAGTGAGATACATTTAAGGGAAAACCGTGTGCTTGATTTTTTTGTTTTAGTTGTGTGGCTATTAGCTAGCACTTAAACAAACCACACACAATATGTTGTGGCTGCTTTGCTAACATAAACACTGAGGAAGGAAACGATTTGCTCTTTTTTATTGTTTTGGACGGTGATTAGCTATTTGCTAAAGACGCAGTACTGACTGCACCGCCATCACTCAGCGGCTGCCCTGCGGCCAGATACACAGCTATTTATTTTTCCTTTTTATTGGGCATCAAAAAGTAATAAAGATTTGGGCTTGATTAAATACTTCAAATTTCGTTCCTTAGGAATATGATAGAAACAAAACAAAATGATCTTAAATAACAAGCATCTCAGTTCTTTCTGTCTGTGTAAAAATGTCTGTGTCTGTGTGAATCCTTCAAAGCACATCCCCATTCTCTAATATAGGCTCAGAATGGCTTGATTATCAAAATACAGGGATACGCCTGCACACAATTTAAAATGTATTCATATCAGACATTTGTCCAGACCTCTTTATTCTCCCTTTCACCATGGTTACAGTAAACGAGTGAAAAGAAAATCTTAACTATGAAAAAAAACACGCAATCTTTGTCCGAGTGTGACATAGGGGACAGTGGTCCTGCATCCCACACTGCTTTTTGCACCTTTAAATCCCAAGCTACCAAGAGGGAGAGCCAGCAACATGAACACGTTTGAGAGTCTCAGCAGTGGTTTTGTGGCTAATAGCACTGTGTCCCTAACCATCAATTGGCTCTGTCTCACATAAACAACCTCAAGCTAACATCTTGCTCTTCCTTTTATTTTTATCTCATCTCTGTCTCTCTGACGCAGTCAAAAGCAAACTTCTGCAGAACAAACTTTGCTCACAGCTACAAAAGACAACACAAAAAACATTTGCGTGGACACAAACATCACACAGACAAAAACTCTGGTCCCAACTTCTATTTATCTGACTGGTAAAGCAGATGCTGCTGCTTAAAGTGTTCCTTAGGTAGGGAGGAAGAGGAAAGGTATGAAACACATACAATTAGAGAAAAGCATAGAGCAGGAAACAAGGAAATAGAAGAAACCTAGCAGGAAGCAAATCAGGGCGGATAACACAATCAGAGAAGAAAGGAAAAGGATTAGTTGGAACAGGAAGCATAGCACAAAAAAGGGGAGTGTGGAGGTAGGGGTGTGGGCCGAAGAAGGAGAGAAAAGAGGTAAATTATAGAAGAGAAAATGTGCCATTGCTCCCATTAACACACTATAATGCACATGTGTCAAACTCAGGGCCCGTGGTGGAAATGTCTTTGTCCCGCAGGACAATATCTAATTACTATCAGAGCCGGCCCGCCGGTATATTATATTAGTCTGGCTCACTTGAGATCATTAGTGCAGCAGGGTGAAACCTGAGTGAGGAACGATGTGGACTGCTGTGGCCTGGAGAGGCTTTTAAAGCCGAGGGAACCAACGGCCTCCGTGAGCGAGGACCGCAAAGTCTCACTTCCACGGTCTCCTCACACGCCCTGCCTCCAAGCTGCCGCCTGACATACTGCTGTGACAGAGTGAGACAGCGTGAAGGCCAGCTGTAATGCAGGGGATCTGTCGTTCACAGCTCCAATTCATAACATCCAAATCATTGGAAAAATAATTGAAAGTTTGTCGAACTGAAAGGGGAAATGCAATTAACTTTTTCATTTGATTGAATTGGAATAAACTGCAGCGCTCGTGATCCACAAACAGACAACATTGTTTTCTCGTCTCTGGATCAGTGCTTGCGTGATATCCCAGCCATGTGACGTCAGTATCTGATCCATTGCTTTGTGTGTTCACGCTAGACCTTCGTCATGATAATGTGTTTGTGTTGATTAGCAAGACTGCATTAAAAAAAAACATTTGACAGTGCATTCATCTAAACACAATATATTTATTTTATGAATTTTCTTTTTCTGCACTCTCTCTTAATAATTTTCATTCAATCTAGACGTCCATGGTAAATACAAAGATAAGCGAGAATAATACAAATACTAGTCTTGGAATGTATGTGTATAAAGCAGACAATACTATATGCAAACATGTGTTTTTTGTGTTGTTGTTTTTTTGCATTGTGCGTTCCTGACCTCTCCAGATGACAGGACGTTGTTCATGTACTCGAGGAAGGACTCGTCTTTTATTTCGTTGTCGGTAAAGAGGAAGCTGATGCCTTTGCCACTTTGGCCAGCTGTTCTGTACAAACCCTTCAGGTCATCCATCAGGTTGGCAGTGTTGTATGAGCTGGCAAGGAACAGAATGCATTAAATCCACTTATAGATAAAAATTAAGAACACGTGTGCTAAAGTGTAACAATGGGTGTAATTCATCGCTTCATAGTTCATGGGCCGTGAACAGCTGTGTGGCAGATGTACGTGTAAATACACAACCCTTATGTGTGAGCATTACCGTGTGAGAGTGATCTGGAAGATCTTGTATCCAGCTATGAAGGAGGCCAATCTGGTCAGGCTCTGCTTGCCTGAACCCCCCACACCCACCAACAAGGCATTACCCCCCGCTGTCCGGATTATCCTCGACACCTGCGCCACACAAAATCAAAAGACAAAGCAGGTGTGTAATTGAATCAAGGAAAGCGGCATATAATTGAGTGACACCAAAACTTTAAAGATATTTGGGGGCTTTTACATTGTCTGAGCACCTCCGATGGCTTTCAAATGAAAGAGGTTGTCCCTTAATGAGATACAGTTGAAATAGGAGGACATCGTCTGCATGCTTTGGGCTAGCTATGTGACATTATGCATTTTATGCATGCACACATCAATTCAAATTGTAATGCTAAATACTAAAGCCATGACAGTACTTTTTGTCCTCTTCTATAATGTAAAATCTGTTCCTGCTAATATTACCGTTTCGATACATTAGAAAAAAGTTGATGTAGCTAAATGATAAAGACATCTTCAGATTACCTTAACCAGGTGTATCATAGCATCCTGAAAGAAGACCATGTCCATGCCAGTTCCCCGGATGCTCTCGTTGTAATGGCTCAGGAACATGTTCAGGCGCTGCTTTAAACTTCCAAACGATTCCATGGGCTCATACACTTTGGGCAAATCAAGGTCAGAACCTTCTGGCTCCTCCCCTAAGAAGACATTAATCATTACAAGGATCACGATACATAAACAAATGTTGTTGTTTTTTTAAGAGCATTTTTCTATTGGTGGTACCTGTGGCCTCAGGGGCGTCTCGTAGAAAGTCGACAAAGTATCTGTCCAGTCGATATTCCACTATGTCCTTGTGCTCCTCAATGAGTTCCTCCTCTACCAGCTTTGCCAAAGCCTGGTCGAACCACTCTACATCCTCTGGCGTGGTAAACCTGTCGGCTATCACACGACTGCACTCATGCCTCCACAATGCCAGCAGCACCTGGAAATATATTTTTGGGGAATTATCGCTGTCGTTGAAATTTGTCTCGCTTCAATCTGTCAGTAAATAGAAGCTACTGAATTGGCTATCGGTCGAATACAAAAGGTCTTTCAATGATACTCCGAAACTCCCGTTTTCTCTTTGAGGGGTTTAGTTGACAATCGTGATTAGCTAGTAAATACTGTAAACCTGTTTCCCGACCAGTGGAAACTCATCTTTTTTTCCCCCAATATGTAACATTTTGCAAATTAGTTTAACCAATAAAAACTCACCTGAACAGAGTTAACCACCTCTGCGTTGGTATTGAGCATGCCTTGCCAGATCCTCGACAGATCCCTCAGGTTGAAGATGTAGTGGAACTTGGCAGGAGTTGGAAGCATCTTGACCTTGGTCAACTGCCAGAGATGGCGGGTCAGGGACACCAAACGAAGTACGGTGCTTTGAACCTCATCGACAAAACCGCGCTGTGCACAGAAGTGGCCTCCCCCGATCACACCTGTGTAATGGGGTCAACAATGGACTGCTTGAAGGTGGAAAAGTGACCATAGCATATAATTTTATCAAAATCACATCACAGGACACAGTACGTTCTTCATGGGGCTTAACATTGTTAGTCACTTGAGTATTAGTAGTTTTCCAATAACTTTGCTCTGTAGTATCATCCATATCCATTTCTTGCTGCTCACCAAATATCTTGTCAATGGAAGCGTTGGAGGGCAGCGTACAGTTGAAGATGGAGAACTGCCTCTTCAGTCTCTGTGGGATGTCATTGCGGCCTCCGCCCGGATGGATCATAGCTGCTAGAAACTGAACGTCCACAATGTTGGTGAACTCTCCCGGTTTTTCCAGATTAAAGAACCCGTTTTGCTCCATCAGCTGCCTGACAATCTCATTGGTCACCTGAGATAAAAGGCAAAGAGGCAAGAAGTTAATTTGATTACTTCAACGTTTTCTGTTATCATTAGTTTATTTAATTGGATCATAACATTAGATCACTGAAATGTGCAAGATTAAATTGTCTAAAATGTAATCAAAATAAATTACTTGAAATTAAATGATTGTGTCATTTTTTCTTAGACCCATGAACAAATTACTTTAATTGAGGTTGATAATAATTATAAAACTCTAATTTCACTATCTACCTGGTCTCCCCATTCGTTGATGACAGGCATGTTGATGTCATCTATAAAAATTGACATTTTCTTTCCAGCAGGAGGTCCATAAGTGGTCCCCATCCTTTTATCGACATAGCTCTCAACTGTTTTCTAAAAAAGAAACATAGGGAGCAAAGACCAACATCAAAGCACACACAAAGATCACATGTACATAATCAATAACAACAGCTCGATCAATATGCAGTTTAGCTATGTATGTAAAAAGACAGTGGTGCTTGCAGTCAGACAAATACACATACAATTAAATCACATGACTTCACAAAGCCATGACACTCTATAACAAGTTAAGACAGATGTAGAGCAGCCATGTTCAGATGAAGAGCACACTGCCAATTCGGCTTTACCTGGAACAGGAATGGTGTTGTGGCAGAAGAGAAGTTAAGACTCTTCCCCATGTAGGTCTCAGGATCATACTTGGACATGTAACCCTTAATGACGACAGTCTTTGCTGTTCCTTGTTCTCCAATCAGCAAAACAGCCTTAGAAAATGTATTTTTTTTTGTCAGTACAACTTTAGTGCATAAAAAAAATTCAAAATTCACATATTATGGAAGTTCCATAAAATATGATTTTTCAACATGACTAAATTGCAACTTAACAAATGTACCGATACATTAATGACCGACAGTCTACACATTCACCGGTAGAATACTTAGCAAGTCTCACCTTGCCCTGCTTAGCGATGGTCTGAATAAGGAAGTCTGTCCTGACATTGTCCACATTGGGGACCAGGATGGAGCTGTACTCTGGGGTGAATTCGGTTGGATACACGTACTCCTCCACTCTGGTGCGCCAGTGGACCCATTGACCTTGAAGAACAATAAATGGATTTTTAAAATGTACGTAACACTACAACATATGAGAGACAATTCCAAGTTGTCTACAGACTGGAAAAGTATTTTAATATTTTTACATGCAATTTAATTTAACGTATGCTTGCTGCAAAATTACGTGCAACATTGTGCTTGTCAAGCAGCAGCCTGGATTCTTCCAAGCATCTAAACTACAGGTAATAACATCTGTTTATCAATGCACGCATACCATCGGCTGTGACATGGTAGTCAAACATGGTGTCATCAGTGTCAAGAGGGATGTCTGGTAAGTTCAAACAGATACTTTCATTCCCTCTGAGCCAGATCTCCATCTTCCTCCGGTCATCCAGTTCGAGTAGGGCGCCAGTGCTCCACATGAGGGCGAAGACATATAGCCGCTCCAAGTGCTCCCTGGATAACTCCCCACACTGCTCCTGCAGAGTCAAAAAATCAAAAGTGATGGAGAGCACCTAACATTCCCTCTTTTTACCGAGAAAAACATAAGCCTTGAGGTTCGATCCTATAGAGCAAGTAGTAAAACACATAAAACACATCACAAGCTCACAATAAGGTGACTGCTAAGTATCACAGATCCTCAAATTCTAAAATAAAACTTTGGGTTCTTTGTTAACCTAATTATCATGGATCAACAGTACTGCTTTTATAATTATGTTACCTATAGATCACAGAACTACTAAATAAGACTATCCAACAGCATCCAACACTGGACTGTAGTCTGACCTTTGGGGGTATGAGTCCCTGCAGCATGTTGATGCATTGCATGATGACAAAGGCCTCAAGCATGTCCATCTTGAACTCCAGTGACTGCACACAGAATCGGTAGAGCGCAGAGAAGGAGGACGTGAAGAGTTCCCTCAGCACCTCCGCTTCCTGAGGGAAGCGTTTCTTCAACCAGCCCTGAGAATAAAAAACATTTTTATGTTACATTTAAGAAGGAAGACAATTTGTATTTGCTGTTCAAAAAACTATCCCAGTTGATCACGGTCCGTTGTTACATTGAAAACCAGTAATGTCAAGCCTTTTAATACAGAATAATTGACTCTATTGATCTCACATGCCTTTCTAGCCAGTCAAGGCGCCGCAGATGAACATCTAAAATTATTTTGCCAATACATTAGTGTAATAAAGTAATGAGCAATCAATGTCTGTGTGGGGATATAACAAGTATAAAATCAGTCAATTCACCTCCAGTATGGGGCTCCAGTTGAGCACGGAGGAGCTCATGAAAACCATTCCATTGCGTGAGACGGTGGCTGGAGAGGCGTTGTCTATGTTATGTGGCTCAAAAACCACTTTACAGTTAGGTGCCATGGGTATTCGGTCTCCGTTTGCCAGTGTAAGAGTTCTGTTGTCGTCCAAAACAGAGTTTAAGTTCTCAATCCAGATTGCATCCACAGGTCCATCCAAGACTATCCAGATGTGCTCGCCTGAGAGAAAAAAAACTGTTTTTATTAATGATACTCCATGCAGTTCAGTTTGCTCATGTTGCTGCATCCGTTGAATCACGTGATCCGTTTTCCCAAAGCATTTCCTCCCCCTTGTAGAATACTTTACTCATAACTCTATGCTGCTACAAGCAACAAGCTTTACAAGTGAACAGAGAGCAAAAATGTATCCTGCTCAATTGCATGCTTAAAACACGAGAATTTACACTGAATACATCCAATGCACATTGAGATTCCATACAAGGAAACACACATCATGTATATATTCATAACCCTGCACACATACATTTTAATGAACGCTGTAGGATTTAGGCTGAAGAGAAAGATCTAACCGTTGTTGGTGCTTCTTTGAACTATGCATGCAAGGATATCTTTTATGCAAAGTAAGGACATACTGGTTTTCAAAGAAAAGCAAATACCCATCAGCAATCTCTTATCAGAGATCAGCGATTCCACTAGGTTTCCACTTAATCATGATTAAACTTTCTAGTTTATTATTAGGTTTTAGCTGATGAAAATGAAAATACACACTAAACATTTGTTAAAGAAACATCGGTTGGAATTTATTGAGCTCAGCTCCAAGTATGAAACCAATTTTGAGTATGCAACCGGACCTTTTTTCGCTCTCAGCGTTTTCCTCCAAAGTGTAGAAAAGATGCCGTCCGTCCAGTCATTTGTGGCCACATCCAATCGACCAAACATCTGAGGGGCTGTGATGGCTTTTGGGTTCATGCGCATCTCTCTGTGAGGCTGACCACACTCTGAGAAAAGAAAAGAAGTTGACAGAAACATTTATTTCTACACTTAATGCAAACATTTCTAACAGGCCAAATGTATTGATGCAAATAAATATACAAAAAAATGAAACTAGTTTTCTGCAGGTTTAAAGGCTTTTGCTGAATATACATCCCAAAACATTCACATGGTCCTACCAGTCATAGCTTTCATTAATGTAAGTATGCAGGTCGTCTTTCCAGCCCCGCTGGGTCCCAGAGCCATCATGCCATGTCGAACCCTCTGAGTCTCAAACAGCTGGATGACCTTCAGCTTCCAGGGCGGGTGGCTGATCAAACCTGCATCCTCAACCTTAGGGAGCACAATTACAGTGTAAGGTAATGTATTCACCATACTTAGCAACGGTGCCCAAGTAATATGACCCGTCTTTCTCGCTCCTTGTATGTTGCCACTTCATCCTCGTACGACTTCTTAGAAATCTGCGCTCACTAACCTCAACAACCTCGATCCTGCTAAGCGTTTGTACAGAGTTGGTTATCAAGTCAGTAAATCAACCCTGGGTTTCATAATCTGGCTACGGGACGTTTTTTAACCCCGAAGTTACCTCGCTAACCCCAAACCCAGCTAGCTGTAGCTATTTACACGTAAACCCTGCGTTTTATTGTAACTCTCCTGCCTTTGAGTCATGCTTTTGAAGAGGAATTACAAAAAGCAAACATTACTGCAGTGATGATGCACAAACATTCTGTAATTTAAAGATTTTACTTTTGACTGTCTATTTTCTCAGCTGTGTGTATTCCACAGTTACCAAGGTTAGGTCCTTGACAAATTCTAAATGGCACCATTTGTAATCCTTTGGGTGCTGTATCTGGAGGTGTTTAGGAGTGAAATGGAAAATACATCAGTCTCACAGTCCATTAGTCTCCCTCTCTTCTACCATATTTACTTTGTTTCATGTCCTTCTTTTACTCTCTCCCTCTATTCATTCATCACTATATCCTTTTCTATTTCTCTGCCATTTCTATTTACCTTGCAAACAGAGACATAGTCGTTCCTCACTCTCTCCCATACCTGTGAGTCAATAGCTGCCTCCAGCTCGGGGTAGCCTGCTTTGTCCAGTTGGATGCCCGGGAAGAGGTCCTCAATCAAGCTCAGGAAGAGTGGCTCATCTTCATCAATCTAATCCAAACAAACAACATGTTAGCAAAAAATATACATAAAACTCTGAGAATGCTTCATCTCCCATCTGCCTGGCTATTATCTAGATTTAATGAATATAACTAAATGTATTATTTTTAACTGATCAAAAGAAATACAAATATCAGAATGAGCTGTTAAATGCTGTGTGGTGTTCTATTGTAGACTGACCAACTTGGATAAATTCATGTCCCTGAGGACCCTCATGACGATGGTGGACTCTGTGTCGCTGGGGTTGGCTCGCTTGGCGGCTCCCAGGGTTCGCAGCACTGACAGGATGTTCCGTAGGCCAAAATCATAGTGGACCTGGACAACCACAAATATAAAATTACATGCAGTCATTATCCATTCTGTAACACGCATTTTAGGAGGATTTCCATAATCTCCTTATTTAAAATTAAATAATAATGTAATTTGACTGCAAACTAATAATTTCAGATAAAACCTTTCAGATAAAACAATGTGAATTGGGGACTGCAGGCACAACATGGTAAGGCATTACGCTTTAAGTCCTTGTAGTGACTTCCAAATCTTGCAATTGGATCTAAACATAAACTGAGCAGTAATTAAGAAAATACTATGCACAAAAAGGTTGAATTGTTTAATCCTAGTGCGAAGTTGTAACTCTTCACTGAGGAAAATCTTTGTTAAATGGAAATTGTCCCGTTTATTGTTGTATCGCTTTTTTTTGTATGTTGTGATTTGTATGTTGGAACTATATTTGTGTACCTGTATTACAATTAGCAGGAGTTATCTTTTTTTTATTCCATTATAAACCCTGTGATTACTTTAAAGGCTAAGTTACCAAAGTGGCCGATACATTAACCTAAAATACTGTGCAGAAAAGGCAAAGGAGGCGATCGTAGGGGTTAAATGTCATCCAGTGTTACCTGTTTAGAAAGTTGTTCCTCACACAGCTTGTAAAGAGTGAAGAACTTGCGGGCCAGCTCTATGTTGTCTATGAATCCACAACTGGCCAGTTTTACCCTGATGATGATCTGCCGATCAGGAACCATCATAGCCACAGAGCGGAAGTTAATCTTCAGGTTCTCAGGAAGCTCCTGGCGTCCTGCATAACCCGGGTTCTGATTACACAGGAAGGGAAAAAAAGAGGAGGAATTCAAAAGCTGGATAGAAAAAATGTAATCATAATTCTGTGCATAGTAAATTGCATCGAACATTTGGATTTTATATTACACTGCTAACATAATTAAGATGAACACAAAAAAACAACGCAAACACAGCTCAAGAGACACGGCGGGGTTTATATATTTACAGGCGAGCAGTTTTTAAGAATTTGTATAATTTACAACATATACTTGATGCAGTGTTTCATTTATTTACTAGGAGTGTTACTTTTTGCTCCATTTTCTCTATTCTAGTTATTTGCAGAGTTTGTGCATCATCCAACCCCAAAGTCTTGTTAGTTTCCTGCAAATACAGCGACAAAGCCAGGCCAATGAATTAAATCAGAACTTCAAGCTAATGGCACTGGTGTGTCACTGACCATTGTAAGGAAGATGCCAAACTCAGGGCTCATTTCCACGTGGTCTCCATCAGTGAAGACAAAGTTTTTGCGACGTTCCTTCCTGCACGTGAGAACTATCGCAATCTGCTGGGCTGCCACCGACAAAACTGGGAGGTCAATGCGGTTGAACTCGTCGAAGCAGCCCCACGAACCAGACTGAGCCAGACCTGGAAATCACACACATTGAAACGGTATCGTCATTCTGTTGCAAATGAATTCTCTGAAACTCTAAAAGGCCCAAATCTGGGTAATACACCAAATGTCTCTTTTGTGGTTCTCATAAATTATTCTAAAATCCTCGAGGTTTTTGGGACGTGGTAACCTGTTGAGGGCTCTATCCCTATACCTACTTTTGCAGTTTTATTTGCAACAATATTATAGCCATGTGACTCTTACCTTTAAATATTCTTCCCAAGCCTCTGAAGTCCATCTGATCAGAGCAGTTGAAAACCACAACATACTTTCCTAGACAGCGGCCCATGTCTTTTATGGTCTCCGTCTTGCCTATTAACAAAAAAACATCTTTATCACGTACTGAAACTATTTTTATGCCAAACAAAAATAAAATCAATTGAGTGGTTTTCTGAGAGAGTCAAAAGATTTTAAAAAAATATTGTGTATTGTTATGAGTTAGAATGTCAAGATCAGATGATGAACTTTATTGACTGATGGGGAACCCGTGGATGGCGTCTCGCTCGCTCTTCTTTGCTCCAGCTCACAAGCAGGCCGTGCTGTGGCAGTGGGTCGCTGATTCTACAGAGTGGATTAGGCCGATAACGCTGTCCGGGTAGTTCTGTTAACTTTGTTTTCTGTTAGGGAGGTAGGTAAGCTTCCTGTATTTATTGTTATTATATTTTTGAAGCAAGTCAAGTGAGTATATTCATGAGGGTAGGTTTGTTTATTATCTTGGACCAAGATCACCTGACGCATTTTGCTACCTCATTGTCACTGTCAATAAATGTTATGGACTAAATGGCTGCAGCCTTTCTCCCCATCGCGGGAGATCGGCCGTTTTGCTGTATCAGGTTGTCCCAGGCGTAGCAGTATCAGGGCAATAGTCCTTCTAGCATTACTTCTATCCTCGAGCATTATTCATTTCCCACCTCTCAAAATACATTTGGGGTTCCCTTGGTGAGTTAGGCATCACGGCCGGCGTTTGAGAGCCCTGACATAAATAAGTTTATCAACTGCATAATCGTCCTAATTTTTTTAAACTTGTACTTGCAGGTCCTGCAGTTTGCAGTCCTAAGAAGGTTAAAAAAACAAAAAAAACATTTCATGGACACACTGTCCCTTGAGGTAATGCTTTTTTTCCTGTCTTACCTGTCCCTGCAGGACCAGCAGGGGCTCCACCCATACTCATACCAAGAGCCTGGGCTAGGGTGATGTAGCACCTGACCAAACAAACAGGAAAGCAGTTATTAAGGTTAAGAATTTTCTTCCTTACACAGCAGTTGTTTTATTTGCCCTCACATTCTATATCTATACACTAATG
This sequence comes from Pungitius pungitius, assembly GCF_949316345.1. Lineage (NCBI taxonomy): Eukaryota > Metazoa > Chordata > Actinopteri > Perciformes > Gasterosteidae > Pungitius > Pungitius pungitius. The sequence goes on from NC_084910.1 coordinate 1,234,908, forward strand.
CAATATAGTTTTCCACATGTTGGCTGGAGGTTGCGCACAGCTAGAGAATGATGGTGGGGGATTCAGTACGTTGATCAACACTTCACCAGAGCGGATGACTTAGATTCTCCATATGATGTTCACAGAATCAATGCAGCATTAAAGTATTTCAAATGTAAACAACATCTTCTGTGAGTAAGTGAGAGTGTGGTTTAAGTACATAGCTGTGTGTGCATGTGAGCGTGCCCCACTGGATAAGCCACAGCCAACTCATTAGGCAGCTGACCGACAGTCTGTAACCTGAGCCACAGCACCACGTCTACGGTTTCCCCTCACCTAAACGTTGTTAGCTCTGTTAAAACTGCCAGCTAAAAAACAATGATTACGAGTGTGAGCGCGTGTGTGTCTGCGTGTGCATTGTGTTTGTGGATGACCCTCTACCTGTCAGTCAACGGCGTAATGACAAGCCTTTCAGTGCAGCCCAAGAATTCATTCTGGTAGTTAAAGCCCACATCTGTGATGTTGATGATCATCTTGTCCGAGTCCTCATTGAAGTAGAATCGGCACTGCTTCAGCCACTCAAAGTCATTGGGGCTTTTGACATGGAGCCGGCACTGGACGTAGAGGGGGTGGGTTAAGGGAAGAACAGAATCAAAGAGTCAATGGGAGAGAGAAGATCGACAGTGAAGATAATCCATCCATAGGCTCCATTTAGGTGGTGATGCGAGGTTAAAGATAAAAGCAGGAAAAAGAGTGGAAGAGGGGTTGAAGGCCAGGATGTGCGAGTGGGTATGAGGTGACAGGAAGGTTATACTTAAAAGTCTAACAAAGACCAAAGACCGGTAAGGAGAGGATGAAAGAAAAGAGGTGAGAAGTCATAAAATGAAACCAAGTTGAAAGGAAGATAAAGGAGAAAGATGAGTTAATTGGGGAGTAAAGTAACTCTATGTTGTAGTGAAAAGCAGGCAGCTGAATCAAAAGAGATGAAAGGCGTAAGGAGGAAAAATATGATGGGATAGAAGACGAGGAGTCAACAGTTAGATGAGGAAGACAGAAAAAAAGTACTTTTGGGAAGGGAATCTATTTGGATGAACTTGTTTACATGTACTTCAGTCTACTGAGCCATCATTAAAAAAAGTACTACTAAGTGATCAACAAAATACTGACCAGGTCGTCGAATATATCCCTTTGGTGGACGTGGATGGTGATCAGGGTCTCGTACTTGGTCCTTTCCATAGCCCCGAGGTCTTTAGTCGTCATGTCGATCAGTGTGTTGAGCAGATCCAGGAAGACCTGGTTGGTTTTGGCCATAATGCGACGATCGAATCGAGCATTGGTCAGAGCCTCTTCAGAGTCCCTGGTCCATATCATTTGAATACCTAGTAAGCCCACCTAGATCAAAGTAAAACGTGTTTAAAAGGTGACACCTGTCCACATAACATTATGGTTTTTTTTCTCTAGTTTATGTATTGTGTAAATGCACAAGCCCTGACTGACAATCACAGAAATGGTTTGGCCAATGTTTGGAACTTTTAGTGGAGCATTTGATGAATTCATGCGGTGATATACCTGAGCAGGGAAGGAGTTGAGGAAGTCAATGAGCTGGAAGCCAGAGTCCTGGATGGTGACGGCAGCCTGTCGGATCACCAGGTGCAAAGACCTCTGGGATTCCTTCAGCAGAGCATTGAGCCAAACCTCAACGTTCCCCTCTGCTGTGACAGGACGCTCCAGCGCCACAGTCTCCCCTTCACGTGACGATATGGCCAGAATACGGTCGTATATCTAAGAATGATGACATGTTTGATTATCATGCTTCACTTAAGGAAAGAGACAGTATAATACATTGTCTATATTCTCGCTTTCTACCCAATTTGGATTCGTCAATAGCTTCACTTCCTCCCCTCCTGTGTTTTCCGATTACTTTCCTCATCCCAGTGTATTTAAGGCATACGTTTCCTTTGCCTCATTGTCGGTTTGTGGTCTTCTGTGATACCCTGTGTGAGCCTTTGTGTACATGGGGTTCCCTGTGAGATTTGTACCCTGGCCTTTACTTCATTAAATTTTTCTTTTTAATTTAAATGTTGATTCTACTTCCACCAAAAGAAACTCTGACATAACCATTGATCACTCAGGCGATCAATGAAAAATTCACCTTGTCGTGGAATTGGACGCATTTGATGTTGTCAAAGACGTTGAGAAGGTGGGCCTGGATGGTGTGAGAGTCAGAGGCCTGGCCCAGGATCTCCAGCAGGGCAGGGTCAGAGACAAAGAAGAAACGAGGAAACAGCAGGCGCTTCTTCTCCAAATATCTGTGTGACAGCACGTCCGTAACTTAAAACTTATACGTATCATGTTTGAACTACTCGCACTTAAAACCTCCATGTTGTTTTGAGTCATTAGAATTGTAGTCCTTAGTACCCACCCTGTAAGGGACTTCTGGCAAATTTCCAGCTGTTCAAGGAGGTGAGGAAGCAGCTGTCCCATAGTCTCATCACCGACACATGACTGGATTACATTGGGCATCTCATGGGCTCGCATCATGATCTTCACCCATGACTTGTCGATGTTGGAGAAACGCTTTGCTTCCTGCAGTTTGAGTAACATTTTCATCGGAATATTAGTTGTATTGGATTTTTTTCTCATGTTGCAGTGCAAAAAAAAAGCACACCTACAAACAATACTACATATATATCAAATATTAATAATCCAATGGCACTTCATCTACCTTCGGCAGCTGTTTAGCGATGTCTCCACCCACAAACACAGCCTCCAGGTAGATCCAGAGGTTCTGGACGGTCATCCAGTTCTCTATGATATCGGTGGTGTTGGATAGATTCTGAACCCACTTCTGAATCTGGGCTTTAAATGGAGTGTTGTACCTGGTAAAGAGAAGTAGCAATAATGTAAACTTAACGTATAGCCGCTGACAGCTTGTATTATTGCTGTGGAGGCGAATCAGCCTTTTCATTTCATCGCCCCTCATAAAAAAAAAGAATATGTGACACAATGTCGATCCACAAAAACATACCTGTTGCTCATTAGAGACCCCAAAATCATCAGGCTGTCCTCCATACTTGCAATGACCTCAGATGTGCTGTCTCCTCTAAGTAGCAGTTCTCCACGAGTTTTAAAGTTGGCAAATGTAAGATTCTTATTGTCCCACTCCGCAATCACCAGCTTCAGCTTCTGCTCGATGTCCCGCTCTTTCACTGCACTGATACAGATATCCTGCGTGCAAACACCTCAAATGTGTTTAGACGTCAGCAATTCAAATAGTAGTGGCCAATGAAATGTAAGAAAATAGGGTTACATTTAGGGGACATTTATAATGATCCCCAAAGAATTTTGATACATTCGAATATACGGAAGTCAAAAGAAGACAACTATGTGTATTTTGGACTTTAATGTAGAGGAGTACCACTAATTCTAGTCAGAATGCGGATTATAGATGATCACAATATAAGGATAAAATTATTATCTATAGCCAAACTGACTAATATGGTGCTGGTATTGAAAACATTTAGTTGGTGCAAAGATTTATGCTCACTGTATTGCAGGAATTATATGAAGATATATTGCATTTACACAGTGTTAATATCATACATTACTTACATTCAATAAAACTCAAAGAAACATAACATTCATAATTGCTTGAGTCACTGTTTACAATACAAAGGAAAGGCACTCTTATGAGCTTGCAGAGGTAACTCGTTATTCATTCTTACCTCAATCTCCTCTTTATACTTGAGCAGAGGAGCCTCCATGATGTTGCGTAGCTTGAATGTTTCAGTTTCCACCTCAAACGTATGCCCAGTCACCTTTGTACAAATCAGATAGACTTCTTGGTCAAGGAGCGGAAATTATTGTCTAATTATTTATGTTTTTGTCAAAACAACAGCTATTATTCTTATTATTATAAGTACTGTTGATGGTGGCTGCAGTAGTAGTTGACGGCCTTGTTTCACGAACCTCTGTGATTCTCTTCCAGTGGCGCGTCATCATAGCTTTGTTTGTCATGAGTTCCAGCAACGGGCAGCACTCATTGAATTCATCAATTGTTGTCTTCAGGTCCATGAAGGCCTGCCACTCCTTTAGAGCACGAGGCAGCTTGCGACACCTTCAGTAAAAGGGGATCAAAATATCAACAAACTCATGGCAACGGTATGTCTTCACAACAAGGGGATAAGGATTCATGATACACCATCCAAAAGCTGTAATTGGGTCTCCATTTGAGACACGTTCATTTTCTCAACGGGAAACCTTTATTGTGTATCCTTGGAGCCTCTGTCCTCTCGGGCATTTGTATAAGTGGATGGAAATGGTGGAATTTAAATGCTTTGTAGAATTCATGCCGTGCTTCACAGAAAACCATTTACAGTATAATTCCAGGAATATGGCTTTTTCCATTATTTAACTTAGATACTCTTTTATTTTGCAAATAGTAGTCTGAGAATTGAATAATCATGTTGAATGGTCTTGTTTTTCTGTGTTCCAGTTGAGTAGAGGGATAATACATTTCTGTGTCTCACAAAACTCTACTGGGAATTTTACAATTTAGAAGTAACATTAATTTAGCAGTGAATAAACCATGTACCTGGTCTGAATGTCCAGTAGCTCGCTATTGATCTTCTCAATGTGGATATCAGCCCAAAGGATATCATAGTAACCATTGACTGTTTCAATGACATTGTTGTAAAGTCCATATAACTTCTGCAGCAGAGCCAGCTGCTTCCTAATCTCCAACAACTGGGGATGCTGAGTAACAGGAAGTCCAAACAGCTCCTCTCCGCTTGTGTAAGTAATGTACTTCCTGAACAGGTTGTCAAATCGATTCTAAAGAGGAGAAGAATTGTAAAGTACAAATCAGTACACAGTACACAGTTCAAGACCCAAGCTACGAACGCGCCTACTGAGTAAATAATGAAATGAATTATCACTCCCACCTCAGATGGTCAAAAACAAACCTGGAACATGATGAGTCTATCACTGGCATCCTGAGGAGCAAGTCCAACCACCATGGGGCCGTCCTGAAGCAGAGAGGATGAGTGAGTCTATCACAGCTAAACGCTTCATTCATGTATTCATTATCTGGGTTAGGTCATATTCTTTGGCATTTATTACTCCAGATCCTGATTTTATCCTGTAGACCTACAAACTGTCGACATTGTGTCAGCCCAAATGTAATGTAAGATAAATGGCTGGAGGGGACGATGGCGCTTGTGCACACATGCGTTTCCTGTGTTCTGTGTCTTTAACCTTGTCATAATCCTGGTAAAAGTGTTGACAGTCCTCCACGAAGGTCTCCACATTGCTGAGTAGCTCCCCTCTGAAGTTGGGCTGGAGGGCCACCAGCTCGTTCTGTACCTCTGTGCTCCGGGACAGCAGCTTCTCCCAAGTGTAACGCAGCGTGTCCACCTTGTCAGCCTCCTCTTTCGCTACAGACAGCTCATATTTATGAAGCATAGCATAGGACTCCTATGAGGACAGAAAAAAAAGAAAGAAAAGTATTTCACCTGACATCTAAATATATTGTCATCAAACGTTTACATACTACATGTAAGCGCTTATACGTGTCCTTTCTACTTCCATTCAGCTTTGGCTACAGGACTCTGTCCTGTTCTCATGTGCCTTTGTGTGGACAGGGGGTACAAAAGAGTGGGTGCAGTGTTCACCTCTACGGGACCAAGTAGAAAATCGGTAGATATCTGCTGCTCTCTGATCTCCTTCAGAGATGCCATTGCAATGCGGATGTCATCCAGGTCTTTGATCTGTCGATTCAGTTTTTTTCCTGCTTCGTCAACAAAAGCAAAGATCTGCTCCATGTCTGAGCGATACTTCCTGCTACAGTACAGTCCGTAGTTCACCATCCAGTTCTTGGTTTCAGTAGTGAGGGACATCTTCAGGTCCGCTGGTACAATAAATACATGTAAAGATGCAGGGAAAACATTAGTTGGAGATCAATTCTTATCAGTAGAAGAAATATTGTGTTGTATTGCAAACCTAACCTGTGAATAGAGCCAGCGCTCCGACAGCAATGACTTCTGGTTCTGAGTTTATTTCCATCTCCAAATCTCGATAGTAAATAATCCGGCTCTCAAACTCTGATAGTAAGGGACTGCCCTGAACAAATCTGTGACAAACACAAACCAAAAAAGCATGGACATGACACCGTTTTCCTTTGCATAGAAACCAAAACTGTTGATTCTCAGTGGTAAGAATGACACATGAATAACAGTCCGTCATTCAGTTCCTCATACTTTCGCATGGTGTCTTCGCGGTCCATCCTCCAGATGTGATGGTAACGGCTGAAGCGGTCCAGAGCACTCATCGCTTCCTGTAAAATAGCAATGGTATGCAATGGGTAGGTATTAAACATGCAACATTATGATTTGAAATACGATGAGTTTTCTTTATTGGTAAATTTAAAAAAAGATGCTTAAAACTGTTGAAAAAGCAAAAATATAGAGTATAACATTTCAATACAAAACATTTAAAAACAAACAAATAGACATATCAGATTTATTTTACTTAATTCTGCAGACGCAAGGCCAATTTTGTGCATGCTCCAGTGAAATATCTTGTTATTTAATGTTATTTAAGGACATGTACCTTTTTGGTTGAGCTGATTGAAGTGCTGAGTACAGACACTAGTTTGATTATCTCCTTGTTGTCAGACACACTCTTGTAGTAGTTTCTCGCCTGAAATGCGATTACCTGGATCACAGACGCCGAAATATCTGAGGTGCTGCCGTCTGAAAGGTAAATGGTTTAGAGAACAGAATTCATGTTGAGGTTAGGGTGCGATGGATGAAACATAAAAAACAACTTGGAATCTCTCATATACCATATCAAATCAATACAAGATGTTTCAGTAAGAATCTTGTAATAATAAATAATGTTGCTGATGAAGTGGAGTCTTGCAGTTTTAAGTGTGGACACTGTGGAATTAATCCTTCAAACTAAACCCACGGGTGAAATGCTCATCACCAAATTTCATGTTTCTCCAAGTTAACCAGGGTGTAATGAGACCGAAAGATTGCTCTTCCAAGATGTGATCATAAAATGTCTTTTGTTTAAATGTCTTCCGGCTAAAAGCCACTATTGAGGCCATTTTCATCGACACATTTCAGCAGATTTGGTTTTGCTCTGCTGAGTTGTGAAATAAGGAGATCTGAGTAACCATATAGTATATATATATATTGTTATTATATATATTGTTGTTGAGCTGTATTGTGTCCCCTCATACCAGCCAGGCTCCTTAATGTTGTTGCTCCATCCTCTGATTCACTCTCAGAGGAGTCCAGTTTCAGAGCCGCCATACGTCTTTCATTCATTTTTCTCTGCAAAAGGGGAAACCAACGTGAAGAAAAACTTCCGCATTTGTTTGACTACAGCACAGTAAAAACATCTGTCCAAATAGTGGTGCAAGGAAGGGTGGGTGAGTGGTGGCGTTCATCAGAAGTATAAATCTGTAACCACTTGTCAGAAATGATTGCTTCCTTCATCAGGTTGAACCCACCTTTGAGATCCTCTCTTTGCTCCACTGGCTGACTCCTTTGCTGACACTGACTACACACTCTACAACCCGGTTGAGAGCCTGTTGGACTTCCTCCAGAGCTGGAACCATGGCGATGTTAGGAATAGAGAGGGTCACATTGACTCTGAAGATGGCCGGCTGGCCGCTGTCTTTTTCACGACTGGGTGAGTCACCTTCAGCTTCAAAAGGGTTAGAGAAGAGCGGCTCTGATACAGTGAGATGGGGTTCAGAAATGGACATTTTATGAGCTCAGTGCAAAGAAAAAGAAAGACTCACCCAAGAAATGCATGAGCGAGGAGGCGTGAATGCGCTTGCGCAGCATCTCCAGGGTATTACGTGTCAATCTGAGCAAAGCATCCACGTTGCGGTGGTTGAAGTAGGAAAGCAGCTCCTGGGCTTCCTCCTCCATCACTTCAATCAAGTCCCTCTTCATCTTCATCCTCCCCAGCAAAGGAGAGGAAGGGCCGACGCTGGCGGGATGAAGCAAGGTGGTCCTAGAAAAGAGGCGGCCCTCTGAGCGGCCTTCTTCCTCACCTGAGGAGACACGTTTACAGTGGACAGGAACACCTGTTTAGTTCTGCTCTAAAATAGCACATACAGGTAGAAACACAAGTTCTACGGCACCTTTTGGTATCCAAATCTATTTGATTTCAGAAGATTAGTTAGTGTACCCTCACTGTCGATATGGTCAATGGTCTTGCTCTCAGCGCCGCTTTCTTCCTCCACCTTCTCCGCCTCTTCCTTCCGATTGTGGTCAAACTCCAGCAGCATGTTGATCAACTCATTGGCGGCCTCCTCCACTAGGGAGCTCTTAGTGTTGAGACTCTGGGCTTGTCTTATGCACAGGTCCTATACAAATGTTTATGTATGACATGGCCCTTGTATATGCAGCAGAGTATTGACAAGGGTTAAACAATACATCAACTACAATTTAACTCTTGGTATAGCATTTTTTCCTGAATACCAAGGGAACATTCACAGCAAAAGAATATGCAAATGACATTTGAAGAAAGTTGTCATTGCTTGTCATTTCGCTTTGATTTATGCCGAAATAGAACTGCAATTAAGTTGTCTGGGCACAAAATCAAATAACGTTAGCTATAATTACTCAGGGACTCGTACAGAGAAATGGACATCCGATGGCATAGGTTGGGATACACGAGTCAAAGCGTACTTCAAATCATTGTGATGCGCAATATAATGTGATGTTGTTACCAGGAAAACTAAAACAGTTATTCCATCCCTTTAATAAATCAGGATTGATGACTGCTAGTGAACCACTTTATGCCTATCCACAAGCAGTGTCACAAGAAGTATAAAACAATGGCCTTCAATGGTGAGCATATTAATACATGTTGTGCAAAAGTCTCCATTCATGTTATTGATAATTAAATTGATGTATATGCAGGTAAGTACAAAACTTTTGGTTTTAAAAAGCATTAAGTTGCAGCATGAAATACAAATTTGCACGTGAGCATGACATCTATAAAATAATAGCACGCCGGCTGGGGGTGTATCATGCCTTGGAGTCTGAGAAAAATATAACTATAGCTACATATAATAGTGTTATTTTGTTTGAAACAGACTGTCCTTACCCTGGTGGTCTGAACAAACTGCTCACAGGTGAACGGTTCATCATCTGGCAAAACGCACAGCGTGGATTCACTCATCTCCTGCAGTACTGCATCTATCCTAAACGCCACCAAGTCATTCACTCTGTCCATCAGCAGCTCAAGGTCAACTGGAGGGAAATGAGAAGGACACAGACCCACAGATGAGGCGGAAAGCAAGGAAGAGCATTGCCGGGAGGGGTGGTGGTGAAAGAGTGAGCAAATAAATGGATGAAGGGAAAAATTACAGAATGTTTGATCCCGCTGGATTTTTCTTACCCAAAGCCTTGTCGATGCGGCCGAGGTACTTGTCTATATTCAGTGAAGTCCAGTTGATGGAGGTCAAACCTGACTGTATAGCCTCATCCACCTGCCAAGTCATTGATTTATGGGGATACAATTTTTTTTAAATAAAAAACAATAACATATTTCAATTTAAACCTGCAATGAATGCGTATTTGGTTGTTATGATCAGGACTGATAACTCGGCAAAAGTCAAAGATAACATCACTGCTGTCAATTTTCAGACTGCAGAAAAAATCTAAAAAATTAAGTACAAGTGTTATCTGTAATTATATTAATCACAAATGTATGTTAACAGTACCAATTACATTAAATTAGCATACAAAACACCTGCAGGATATGGATTTTAGTTGAAATGTGACTTGGATAATAGCATAAGTACATCTTACCTTTGCCACATGTGGCATGGCAAGCTGTTCAAAAGCACACTGAATCTTTGACCGCACTCTGGTGTTCTCACTCAACATGAACTGGAAGGGGAAATAGATATAGATCAATGGAGAATGTAGTCATTGACATTATTTACCTCTATATAAGTGTCATTTTATTTCAGAAAAATATGACACAGGATATTGTCTTTTATAATGAATAAATGCACAACTCCAACCCTCACAATGCTATTTTAAGTTATGTATTGTAGCAGATGTGTAAAATGTTGTGTAATATCCACCTGTAACTTGTTGTAGTTCTGTTTCAGCGCGTCCTGTTTCTGCCGTAACAGAGCCGCAAATGGTGGAATCTCCAAATTCATCCTCGTCATGCAGTTCGCCTCCCTGATCTGTGTCAGGATCTCCGGGTCAAAGTTCACAAACAACTTCCCTGTCTCTGGAGATCTGACCAGCAGAGAGGCCTGGAGGCCCACCCGAGCATCCTCCATCTGGGCAGGAGGCATCAAGGTGGGCATCGTAGCAGTAGCAGAAAAGGAACGAGAAGAGAGGGATTTGGTGTGGATGAGACGTGACGTCCATGTTGTGATCGGACTGTTGATGTCCATATTTTATTTGCTTTCGTCTACCTTCGTCATCCAGCTGTGATGGTAGAGCATCTCAAACTCCAACAGGACCCTGGCGGCCCTGTTAAAACTTTTGATGATCCTCTTGGCCTCTGGTGTGGAAAGAACACCAGGATGCTGCAAAGGGATAGAAGGCAAGCCGCTGAATAACTTTGGAAAATGTGCCGATGATCCTACTGGGAATCTGAACAAACCGAAACAACACAGAGGCTTAACCAAACGTAATCGCAGAGAGGCAGAAATCCAATATTACCTGTTGAAAGAGATCCATGGGACCCTGGATCCTGCTTGACAGCTGCCGGGCCCACATGATACGGCCTGCCACGGGGGGCAAGTCCCGGCCAATGGGGGGATCCAGTTTCTGCTTCATGTAGATACGGGACACCATCTCAATGTCCCGGCCATAGTTCTGCAGAATATGCTGGTATTTCTCGTCGATGCCGAGGTCTGGGATGCCCAGTCTGTTTCAAGTCAGTCCGAATAGAGAAGTTGTTCAAATGTAGACGACCATTATTAGAACAAAACAGGATGAGAGTAATAACTCAACAATGGCAACATTCCTTTGATATGCTAGTAATGTCAGTGAGCCAGCATGCACAGAAAACAACCTGGAACTAGAAAACCTTGGTGAAATGACCACTACTCAAGTTGATGGGGACATGAATAAGAGATTTTATATTTTATATGAACATGCATTGGGTGAGACAAAACGCTACAAATAAAATGGTTTACCGTTCAAATTTCTTCAGCACATTCAGAGCTCTCTCTGTATTGTGGATTTTTTCAAAGATGCTATCCATGAAAGTCTTCAGCTGGTTCTAGAAGTACAAGGACAGATAAAACAGCGTAGTGGGATTTTTAAATACAAATGCATTCCCCCCAAAAACTGGTTTCCACTGTGTGCTCACAATAGTACAACAAGATAAGACACAGGTGTTTTCACCGATTGCCAAACGGAACCTCGGCATTAATGATCCCATGTTCATCAGAGTATTGCCCCATCCAACTTCAACCTGAGCAGATCCCCAATCAGCAATGATAACCGAAGACGCGAGTGTGAATGGGAAGGCTTTTTAATTGTACAATTTGTTATGTTTGTTATATTTTACACTTACATGAAGCTCTGAGGTGTTGTTGCAGAATTCTTCATAGTCAGCATCAAAATCTGTTCTTCTCTGGTCAAGGAAACTGTAATGTTTTGTCTTCATGTTCAGCACAATAGCCTGTGAGACACACACACAAAAAATAAACACACACTAACTTCTATTGTTATTGTTTTATCACATTGTTCTGCTGCGGGAAAATCTGAGCTTGGTAAAATGGAAATGCTGCAGTTCCGTTTTTCTTGAATCCCAATTCTTTGACCAACTGTGCTTCCTCACACTGACATTATCAAGGTATCGATCATCTTAGTCTGGGAGTTTATCTGGGTTTTGAAATGGCAAAGGACAAACAGAGTATATAAGAGATATAACAACAAATATTGGTTCACTGTTGATGTTCCATGCAGTTAGTCTCCTTATAGTATCAAAACTACATGTTTTGTGAATTTTAACACTGCATGCTGTCTACTATGAAAATACATTACTAAGAACTGGCAGAAAGAAATTACCTCCCATTTTCCCTGCATTTCTGCAGTCTGTGCATCCAAGGCAGCAGAAACAAACACAGCTCATATCAATATACATCACCAGACTACTTTTTGTCATTTTCAGATTAGATTTAAAAGGAAACAATCAATACTTTCATGACCATTCCACTTCAGGCAGAGAGTACACATTATCATGGTGTGACTTGTTGATAACCAGGACATTCTGATGTAAATGTGAGACACAAAAAATATCACATTTTTTAACAGTCCAGATATCCATGCCAAATTTAACAACTTTTTGAATATGATAAAGCCCCCAAAAAGGCCCGCGGTTTGTGAGAAGAATAATAATTCCTTGAAATACAATAGGTTCCTCTACGACTAGTCACTAATAACATTTTCATCCACCCTGACATGCCAACAAGTCAATGAATGCCGGAGGAAATACAGCCTCAGATGGCTGAAAGTGGCATTTCATCAGTTAATGGAATGTCTCTCTGTGTTAACATTATAACGTTTTGTCAACAATCTGATCACTCACTTGAAATCTGGTGGCAAAGGTCTCCAGCCCTTCAATCTTTGAGTCCTGCAGGGCAGAGTAGGTCGAAATGGTGCTGAACATTTTCAGGATCTTGTCGAGTCGTCGCTGGAACGTGTCAAACTTCCCAAAAATGTACATCTCACTGAAGTCAAACTGTCTCTCTGAAGGAGTCGTTTCCAGCCTCTCCTTTGTCTTATGGAAATACCGCTGATACTCCTGGACAGAAGTCAACACAAACACTTTAGTTTTCATCCATCCCTCCTAGTAGCGTGGGAACTCACTTTCCATTCTTAATATTTCTTATATCATGGCAATGACATTGTATCTACGTAAGGCGCAACCTCTTGCATTTTATGCTATAACTCTTTGTGTTGTGTGAAAAAACATCAATTTCAACACTACTCATAGATTCTACACTGTGCTGCAAACAAACCACACTTGACGTGAATGTAAACACAGAAAACCTAAAAGAATTACATTTGAAGCATTCTACCAATAAGAAATACCTGGTTTAGGTGGATGGCAGCCTTTATTTTGTCAGCTACAACTTGCTGAGGCTGGTCCCATATTGAATTAGAGCCGTTATTGGTGATGTATGCTTTGCAGGCTGTGATCATCTGGTTTGTCACCTGCAGGTATTAATGGGTACGGTGAAAGATAGATATACATTTAATTCTCTGCGGATACAAACAACTTGCGAAAATAAACTACATTTAGTTGAAATAGCTAAATATTAGTGCACATATCATCATGAGAAAACATGTTGGAAAAGGTCAAAGGTGCCATCAGAGCACTAGCATTGTTGTTTGGTCCATGAAACGTGTTTTCTGTTCATATCACATACTTTTGATCATAATTTCTTTTTCAATTTGTGTCAATGTAACAATGCCCTCAGTAGAGACCACATGAATGGTTCAATGGTTCATTTGTTTCATTATCCAGACTGTAGCCAACCGCTCTGCTGAATCCTACAGTTCATGACACAAATCCATCTCATCATTGTTGCATTGTGCAGAATAGTAGCCAATCCTACCTTGACAAAAAGCGATGTAATCTCTTCTGATGTGTTGTAGTAGCGAGAAATACTGTGAATCATCCGGATGGCATTGATCAGACCTGGGATTGCATCCACCATCGACACCTGGGGTGAAACGGAAAAAAAGCAGGTGAGTGTTTGTAATTAATTGCACACATGGACATGAAGAATTGCATTTGTGTAACTCAGCATTCACACAACTGACAGTCAAACACTGACCCAGTATACGAGTACATTGAGTTCTGCAGACCAATTCATTTCTCATCAGATTATTGAGGTTTTCTTACAGGGTCACTGTTGTAGAGTGGGTCACAAAACCTCTCCAGGCTGTAGAGGTACTTGACATTATCTTTGGCTTCATTGGCTGCGTCGGTGATCCGTGTGTCCAGTTGCCGCCATGACTAAACAAACAAAGTCTTGTTGCATTTAATGTGAGACTGTGTCACACTGAACGTTACGGTCTTTCGCCAACACATGTTGAAACAAAAGGAGAATGGGAAAAAATGGGAAAAAATGTGTTGTTCATAGTCAGTAAAACTTGGCATGTGGCAGACCTTTATGAGTTTAGATTTGGCCATCAAGAGCACACCCAGTACAGCCTTGACATCAGGGCTTTTAAGTTGGTCCAGAAGGTAGTTGAAGCGTGACATTCGTTTCTTCCAGTGGTCCAACTCGGCCCGAGGGCCCAGGTCATCAGCCTCTTTTCTCAGCTGGTCACTCTTTGCCAAGACCTGGAGAACAGATGCACTTTATAACTGCTCCGTGCAGTTTACCCTCTGCTTTGTCTCAGTCTCATGTATTCCCTTGAGTCATTTTATAGTTTTGGATCTCTCCCCAACAGACCGTAATTCAATTTGGATCATTGAATGTTAAGAGTTTTGAGAAAACTATAACTATAACATAAAATATGTACTTGAATGTTGTTGGGTGCAAAAATTCTCAAGTCAATATTTAAAAAGCAAATCAAAGATAAAACACACTTTGCATCTGGCCTCCGAAATAACATCTTTTATTTTAGGGATCCACGTATCTTTAAACATTTGTTGTCCCAGCTACATGAAGAGATTAGCACATATCCATTCAAATGTTTGTTTTTCACTTAACCTGTTCAGCTTCAAGCGATACTAATATCATTGATGGATATCAGTATAGATACCGTTTATATTTACCGTGTTTATAATCTGGCCACAGGCTTCTCTGCACCACAGAGAACAACATCCCAGCGGGTGCAATAAAAGTGATAGAAAAACATCTTACCTATTACTGAACACATCTCACCTGCTCTATCTGTTTGATCCAGACTTTCATGCAGGCTTCTATCTTTTCTGTGGTCTCTGTGCTGTTGGCTGCTGACATGTAGTCTGATGGGCCTTTAAGCACCCGCAGGTCAAATGTGTCACACTCTTGCAAGGTGACCTGGAGGCAAGTTATGACATGGTTTATTTTTGTTGCTGAAAGTGTGTCAACTCAAGTTTGTACATGAAATGCATTTGAAACTAGAGGCTTTGTTTGAAGCAGGCTGTTTACAGTTGCATCCTGCAAGTCACTATTTAAATGAAACATGGCTGTAATGATAAAAGGTTCACACATTATTATCTATAATAGATAATATATTGTCTATTATAACGCGGGTAGATTAAATCCAGCGCTCTGGTTGGTTGAGAGTGAGTCACGAGGGGTACATTATTGAACGATAATGCACACATTGACCTGAGCGTTCCATATCACTGCGCACTCAAAGTAACGCGTTAGGTTTTGCGCGACCGTTAGCTGACATTTTAGCTTTTAGCTCGGTGGCGACCGTTAGCTGACATTTTAGCTTTAGCTCAGTGGCGGCCGTTAGCTGACATTTTAGCTTTTAGCTCGGTGGCGACCGTTAGCTGACATTTTAGCTTTAGCTCGGTGGCGGCCGTTAGTTGACATTTTAGCTTTTAGCTCGGTGGCGACCGTTAGCTGACATTTTAGCTTTTAGCTCGGTGGCGACCGTTAGCTGACATTTTAGCTCGGTGGCGACCGTTAGCTGACATTTTAGCTTTTAGCCCCCGGAAATCCCACAAATTATCGTTTTGAGGCAATGCCAGCTTTTCATAAATAAATTTTTCCTCTAGACTGATTAAATGCGATACAAAACGTTTGGTGGCTACAACTATTTTGTGCTGAAATGCAGCCATTTACTTACCATTTAAAATTTCGCTGGTAACCGTGTTGTAAAAGCAATAAGGTACTTGAGGCAGTACTTTACCGTCCAATAATGTAGTTGGAGGGTGCGCGTCGGGCCTAACCACACCCACGAACTGTTACATTATTGGAAGATAAAGTACAGCCTCTCGTACCTTATTGCTTTAATATAATATGTTTTTTCAAAGCAATCTAGTTCAAGCATGGATGTGATATCTGGTGGCTGAACTTGAACCAGCTTTTGAAGTCGAAAGAGGTTTCTTTGTTGGATATTTTATAACTAAACTCTCACACGAATGACCATCATTCTTGTCTTTGTTACAGAGTATGTTCCTTACCTTTTCTTGCAGGCTCTCCTGAGCCCCAGTCAACACAGACACAAAGCTTTCCAACGACGATATGAAGTCCTGTTTGACAGTCTGGGCGTGAGGACCATCCGGCTCCCCCCAGCCGTGGTTCATTTTGCTCAGTGTTGGGATGAAGATCTCGGAGAGCAGCTGCTCCACACTTTTTAACAGACCCACCTCCGTTGTGTCCAACATATTAAAATTCACGTCCTGGACATGAAATGAGATGTGTCCAAAGGGGCAGGAAAATGGCACAGGAAAAATATATTTGATTATTTTCGTCTTTTGAAAAGCAAAAGTTATTGTTGAAGCATGAATTCAAGTGTTGGGATAGTGATCATACTGCACTGTTGGATCTATTTATTTTTAAGTGACTGGGTACATTTGCTCAAGAGAGGTGTTTTTTTTTTTCTCGTGGTGATTTTTTCACATCTGTGGGATAAAATGACCTGTTAAAGTCCATTCTTGGTTAAAGGCTCTGGTCTTGCTGTTCACATTCCTCGTTTTGGGGAGCGCTGTGTGATTTTGACTGTTCAGCCTCTCCTCCAGGCTCTCGCGGCGGTTAATGTGTCACTCAAGCCGCGATGCTTATCGGAATACACATACAATACACATTTGGGATTTCCTGAACTGCTGAACTAGTGTCACAAAGACATGAATATGTGCGCTAGTAGAAATAGAAGCACAAAATGTGATAATTCTCAATTTATATGAGAAAAAAAAAACACCGCTCAAGTTTTCATGGCTTTTGCCGACATTACATTGACATTAACTTCCTGGTACTTCCCCTAACCACAACCAGCCCGATCCTAACCCAATCATGAATCATGTCTTGGAAACTGCATTTCTATCCCTATAGCAGTTTTCTCGGTTTTAACTAATCTATGTCCCCACAAGTCATGACACCGTGTCCACAAACACGCCAGAGTTGTCCTTCCTGTCCCCCGTCTTGTAGTAAACATGCCCATTCATCAGTGGTGGTGACTAGCTTTGCGACTGATGATCAGCAGGCGATCAGCGAGAATCAATAGGAAGAATTGCCGGTAATATCCAAGTGCTATCGTCCCCCTATTCTTTCTCTAGAACTGGTTCAAAGATGCCGTTTGAGATTTATCGCGCAAATGGGTTGGAAGAGAAATTACTCCAGAAGGAAAAGGAATCACAAAATGTTATTTTCTGTAACATTGAAAGAATCTGTCTGTTTGCATTTGTCATTCACGTGAATCACAAAGCACAAGGCCCCCCCCCACAGTACAGTGACTCACTCTGTGTATGTTCTCAGAGGTGATTGCCTTTGAAATGTTTGCTCTGGTGAAGAAGACACATACTCCGGTGAGCGCCACATCCCTCCCATCCGTCACAAACACTTTGGCGTTGTTGCTACGACCAGGCTGCAGTGAAACGGGCTGAGGGGGCACGGAGGCTGCTGCTGCTGCTGCTTGGACAAAGAACCGGAGGTTGAAAAGACAGACGGGCCGTCACCACTGGCTTGTTTTTAGATGTTGGGTGATGTGCATTTTTGTGACCTTTTCGATTACAAAGTTGCTGTTAACGAAATAAGTTGATTCATACGGTTCCAAAACCTCAACCTAAAATTGCAGAAAATGCCAAATGTCATTTGTCAAGTGTACAAATATTACCTGCTTCAAGTGGCTCTGTGTCCTGATAGTAGAACATGAGGTGCGGAAGACCCTCTGCCACAAAGAATTGTTCCACGCGGTCAATCTGATGAAAGATGAAATGAAAATTAGCCACAACTTTCCCCCATACAGAGACATTGGTTTGCTGCATATGTGCAGCATAAACATGTGCAGCGTGTTGTCCATACAGATTTAAGCAGACATCATTAAAGCTAAACAAAATGTGTAAATACAGGTTACCTGATGCCCCTCCAGTGTGGAATCTTCCACGTCAGATTTATCCAGCCCAAGGCACGAGGCCACAATGCTGAGGATGTAGTCATGTCTCCCATCCAGCTGAGCCCGCTTAGCTTCACGTTCCTCTTTCAACTTTTGCTGAACAAAACACACGGACAATATGAGTTAATAGTCAAGGTGGGCTGTTGGCTTTTCTTTTAAATCACATGACCAAGTGCACAAAGTCTTTTTTTTTATAATATTTCACATACTTTGTAGGTAGTCATGAAGCTGGCTGTTGATAATGACAGATGCCTGATGCTCTCCTGTGGTCCTACACCTTTTCCTCAGACATCATTTGAATAAAAATTTCACTCAAATAACGAACAAACATTTTCAAAGAATCAGTAGAATATGTCACGGATAAGCTGGCATTGCACAGCATCCACCCTTATTTTCTGTGTAGCTCCACACAAGCTCTTCCCCCAACTTCCGAGCACCTGTCCAAAGTCTGCAAAAACAAAACCCCCAGTTTGCAACAAGCTATTTAGGAGGGTGGAACAGTAACGTCAACCACAACGCGTTGCCAGGAAACGCTGCTTAGTAACTCTGGAACAAAGTCTGCCAATAAATGACACGAAACCTGCGGTGCACGGTGTGCCGGCTGCAGGGTGCATTTAAATCCTCTCGTTTACAATTAGCTCCGTCTTGTTTTTAAAAAAAAGGGATGCCTGGAATTATTTCTGGCTTAAAAAGTACTTTTTTCATTGACATCACCATTTTTTAAAAGGCTCTCATCGACGACAAAGCATGCTTAATGTGACTCACCAGGGCAAAAAATCCCTACAGGGCAAAATATAACACAATTGTTAACAGCTGGATTCAAATATAACATTGATGATAAGATATTAACTGGTCAAGTCTCTCGCTCACACTTTGCTCCTCTGCTCTTTCTTCCTTTTCCTTGTATTTTAAGCACACATGTTTGTACGTACTGTTAAATTATGTGGCGTGTAAAAGAAAACTGCAGGACATACTGCATAAATGTGGGCACCAATGGATGATTTTGAGAATCAGACAGGAAAGATGTTTTTTGAGCAATAGATCAGAAAGAACCCTAAATAAATCATTAAAAAAGGATAAATGGAAGATGTCCAAATCAAAAAAAAGGGGAGATGGATAGTATTACAATCAGTAGTTGTGCACAGTGAGGCAATAAATCAATGTGGCAAGAGGGGTGTGAAAATAGAAATAAGACGTGCCAGGAAATAGAGTGAGCAGGGGACATAGGAAATAATATAGCGGGATACAGTAACAGGTCAGGACCTGAGAGACAACAGGCAGTTGAAAAAGGGACAAAAGTCAGCGGAGTTTCGAGTATTATTTCCTGTTAGTTGGGGCCTTGGAATTTGGTCACGTAAAGGTAGAGTTAGGTAAAGTATATATACACACAACAACTAACAAGGTTAGTAAGAGCAGCAACGCATTGGCCTGTATGCAGCTTCAAAGCACTGACAATGACCACACTGACATTCAGGATTGTTATGTGAAAAGAGGCAAAGGAAAAAAGTTTGTCAAGCTGTAGTTTGCCTAAAACATCCAAAAGAAGTATTTTCTGAAACCACAGTTATATTTACCAATCACCAAAAGCTTCTCTCATGAACAGTGGTTGCAAGTTACCTCAACATCTAATTAAGTCAATTCACACATTCACACCCTTTGGCACAATTTTCATTCCAGTCCGGTGGTCTCATTGAGATGGGTGACCTTCAGGTGTAACTTTTCAAAACTAGAAACATTCTAATTCTGAGCAGGTGTGATCCATTAAAATAATTTTGCACATTTAAAAAAAGCTGGATGACACCAAATTTGTTAAAGTTGCCGGAGAAGCTCACGCGCTCACATCACAGGTCGACCTGAAAAAAAAAGCGTGTCAAGCCATCAGTTGCTGGGCAACCAGACGTTTCACACCGTGTCTCCGTCTTTAATTCAAATTGTGTGAACAGTCGACTCAGCTTCAGCCCAGAGGCGAACAATAAAGACACAATGCAGTATGTGGCAAATCATTCAAATAAAGCAGACTAAGATACTGCTGAATGCGATACACAATCACACAAAATACAATGGCCAACAATAACAGACTTCCAGCAGCGACAGGCCTGCACACACAAATGTATTGTTCCACAAACACACACAGATCCATGAAACACCATCTAAAATCGCTTAATAGCAGTCACAAGCAATAATGCCCCAACCAAAATATTCACAGTAGTTTGGCAAGAATTTTGTCTAATAATAAAACATAATATAAATGACTTTCATAAAATAAAATCACACATCAAATCTGAAAATGATTTGGCCCATTTGAATCCCAATTCTTTCCCAAGTTTGATCATTTCCAACATGTAAACGTATGGATTAACTAAAATGGGAGAGGCCCCCCAAATAGCCTACGATTTCCCTTACCCGAATGAGCTTGGACACCGTTTGTTTCCAGAGCTTCTTTCTGGACACCTGCGACATGACGGCTCCTCGCCCCTTCAAATCAAACCCGTCAACGCGCCACGCTTCACTCTGCATCCGCGCAGGGGAGCTGAAGACTATCACCCTCAAAGTAAGTGGTCCTCTCAAGTCCTCAGTGGTGACCGGGTCAGCCACCGGAGCCGAAGATGTGCTTGTTTAATCTTTAATGGCTGTATCTGCCAATAGTTCGTCCAGCTGTGGTCAAGGCAGATGTTTTCAAATAAATGGACAGACACAGAAGGGGAAAGGGTCCCTGTGGCTCATGGACACTCGATTGTGAATTAATAGTCTTATAAGTAAATACTCACAGCCGAACTACACCTGCTAACATGCACACAAAATAAAGACTCACAATGAGGTCTGCAGTTTAGAGAAAATCAGAAGGTACGGTTTGCTTCTTGCGTTAAAAGCCAGTTTTAGTCTCAAAAACAAAAAGGTTTTCTTTTTTAAAACAATAGTACTAGAATATTTTTAATCCACAATTATTTTATTAAATGCTATCGTCAATTCCCTTATATTTAATAAAAGATGTGCAAAAAAGAGAAAGACGGGAAAAAAACACGAAAGTGACCTTAAACTGTCATCTCTTTTCGTTGCTGAGCACAAATTTCCAAATTCTGTAGTCAGCAAATGTAACTCAGTTTGGATGGAAAAGGGTGTTAAAATACAAATGTAACTCTAAAAACCAGACTGATTAAAAAAATAAATAAAAATAAATGCCAATAGAACTCGAGTTTTCCTTCAAATAACTGGTTTGCTGCATGAAGCTTGTGGTTCTTGTGGGAGGCCTGCAGGACCTGCAGAACTCTCAAAAAGGCTTTCATACGTATGCTTTTCTTTTGCTTCAGCCTTGAACGTCTTGAACACATTAATGATAAATTACAGAGCCCAGAAGCCAAGTAGCCGGTAACTTCAGAACTCTTGGGTCACCTTACCTTGTTTTGATAGTCTGGTTTAAAATGCAGCATCGTTAGTCTTTCAGTCTGACACTTCTTTTCAGGTCATTTCACCATCTTAATGCGCTTTGCTTTTCATGACATTTGAGAATTACTGCTTCCAACAAAGAAGACAAGACAGGGAATAAGTGGCTTTGCTACAGTGTGTGAGCAATCGGCCTTCTTATTAGCACACGTGAGAAAGGTTGCTGCCCTGAAATTACGAGAGTGTTGCTCCTAAAAGGGAACCGCGAACTAAATAATGCAGTGTTGGATGACCATTTGTCTGCAAGCTAATCATCGAGGCCCTGCTCTCTTCTTACAAGGCAATTACGACAAAGGCATAGAGAGACGTAGGTGGGGGCTAGTGTGGATAATGCGGGCAGATAACATTTTCAGACACACAGCTAGATGCACACATAGACTGAACATAGTGTCTCTCTGTAGTATGAATTTAAACTTATTATATGACTATACGAGACATTTACCTCTTAAAGGTTATCAGGTTTCACAAACGAGACACCTCTAGGGAGATTGTATGCGTAACCATTATATGCTAACTGACTGATTGTAGTCATGACTGGAGTAGCAGCTACACATGGTAAGAACATAATGGTGACATTTGACAGGCATCAGCATTGTACTTATTTAAATTAATTTCCTGAATAAAGACAACCCATTTTACAACCATCCTTGCACCACAACTGGAATATTGCTTACAGCGTTGTGGCAATGTGGATAACTCGGGGTCTGCCTAATTAATTATTTAAAGCAGAACTTATAAGCAGGCATTTGGTCCTTTCATCAAGTGAAAATCCAAAGCTATGACTTTGCTCTACGTTGTCAAATGTGAGAATTTGCGTTTTGTCTCCTGTGCACATCATCAATCAAAACAATCTACACCTATTACAGTAGTTTATTCAGTAGGGAAACCCTCAGCATTCAGCCAGTGAACACACACACACACACACAGACACATGTGGCCACATACCTCCCACTAATTACTATTTAAAAATTCCATTAGCTTTTACGGTGGCATCCAGCTGATGAAAAGCACAGGCGTCTACACAAGGAGCTGACTGACAGCTGATGTTGAATAAATGATTGAGAAATCTTTGCATTTGAAAGAGGTTGGGTCATCAATTCTTCAATATGCCATGACTGATTTTCTAAGTTGAACCATCTGGTTTTGAGCTGCCATGAAACAGGAGAGTGCCTGTAAATTATATATATGTGCATTGGGGATTCTCAAAAGAAAAACACATAGAAAGAGACCAAATCTGTTTTGAAACTAAACCAGCATGTAGAAAAAAAGACTTTGAGTTCTACCGTTTCTCCTTCAATGTATACGTTATTAATTTGGTTTTAACTGCTCCTGCCACTATTAAAAAAATCTATGACTAAATAATTACTCAACATTATATCTAAAGTCTAATACTGAGCTAATAGAGAAATAGTCTCGTGTCACCACAGGGCAGGATTAACTTTGTAACCTTTACTCACTGCAATCCACAGAGATGACAATTCCCACAAAGTAAAATGTCACCAGCTGCAGTAAAAACATAAAAACAATTCTGGAATATTTGTATCATTTCGAGAATTATTAGCCAGGATTATTTATTTATTTTTAAATGATTGACTCCAATGCATATGGATAGGAGGGAGGGTTTTACTCCTGTAAATCACATGTCATTTCAGACAAACTAAATTAGGACGCAGACATACATTACTGATAACGGTGACTTTTTCAACAATGAAAGTAACAAAGAGCACTAGATGTGAAATATTTGTGAACCATTCCAGCCTTCAAAAAGGTTTATATAACATGTCATCAACTACACACTACCATCTAGTGGTTTGACCCTCACAGTACAACCCACGCATTTCACAATATGCGGCGCTTCAGCTATTTTTGACAAACGCGGGGGCCCCTAGAGTCTAATAATGTGCTTTCAGAGGAATTATCAGGGTGCAGAGGATTTTTTAATTGAAAATTATGTGCAGATTAATTCTAACGCAGGGACATGCAGGGAAACCCTGACTTTAACTTAAAAGGTGCTCAAGGAAGGAAACTCAATCTGATAAATTAGATTTCTGCACACTTAAATCAATGCAGAAAACACTATTTGGGCTATTTTGGTCAAAAGGACTGAATATATGACAAGCATATACACATAACAATATATATGTTTGATGTAAGTCTTCACTCTCATCGTCATGAGTTATGTGCTGCTAAAAACGTTTGACGTTGGGTTTTGTGCAAAGGCTTGTTTTAAAGGCGAAGTTCTACCGACTTAACAATGTGCCAGCTGAGTGAATGGTGAGCAAGTTAAATAATAAACTAATAAAAAGCAATCCTCCAGTAAAAGTGAGTATTTTACAGATATCCAAACAGGCATCAATAAAAGGAAACTAAACCGAACCTGCGTCTCCCTGACTGACTCCACCGGGGCAGCAGCAGCTTGGGTGGGTCGGTTTCTGTGGCTGAAGGACATGGCGACAAGTCTCCCCAAGACAAATGTCTCCTCTATTCACACTTCAAGATACCACGATTCATCCGCGTCAACTTCTATGTTCACAATTTAGATTCTCTTTTTAGATTTGTTTTCCTGGTCGATCCGCACGGCCACGCGCGCATTTTGTCCTGCGGGGAGCGAGTGTTTGTTGGTGGTTTCCAAGGAAACGAGGGGATTTGTTTTAAAGGGTGGGAGTGGGATGGTCCAGAAAGAGGTAGGCAATTTATTCATAGGCTATTTATACACCACTTTCTAAATGCAGGTGCGGTGGAACTACAGAGAGGGAGAGAGACGCAACGTGCCCGAGAAAGATTCCTGTCTGTTACAACGCGACCACCATGACGTCACAAAAAACACAACCAGGAATACCCGTCTCGGGGCTTTACAAGCACCGTGGTGCCCCTGATTGGCCCCTGATTATGTGAACACAACCATGTGAACATATCGGATAAATAAAAATGTGGAGTTTTCATTTCTGGTTTGTGCATTAACCAAGCACATTTTTATTGCTATTTTATATTGAGTAAAGGAAATATGAAAATAAACTGAAGTGGGAAAAACAAGTCCTTAGAAAAACAGCAGAGTTGATATATTATAATGCAGTTAATTCCAAACATAAATGGCGCGACCCATTTGGGAATGGGGGACTTAAATTCGCCTGGATCAACAGAAAACATCGAGCAACTATCTTCGTTTTCACAAAAGTACTGAAAAGCCGATATACGTGTTCGATGAACTTTACTTACTCTTTACTTTACTTTGAATCCCCATTGCCTCGATCTGTGTTCCAGTTTATTATTTTTTTACATGGCGCGTTAGGAAACACCAGCTTGGCATAATTAATTGCACGTGTGCGCGCTGACGGCCCAGCTGCATCCATCCGACTGGGAACGGAACACAGCAACCGACCAGGCGCAGTTCCATGCCAAAATCATGCATGAGGAACCTGAGTATTGATGTGATCGAGGACTTCTGTTTGTGTATTTGTTGCTGTATTTGTGTGATCGAGGACATGTTTGTGTGTTTGTTGCCGTATTTAGTGAAGACCCGTATCACGGTTCGATGTGTAAAAGCCCCCCCTAGAGGGCAGCAGCGCACCGCGCCTCTGTAAAGGTGCCGAGGCGCAGCTGTCGGTGAGAACTGGGTTAGATTTGTGGGGCAAATGACCTCATACTGTAGCATCAGCATCATCATCATCATCATCATCATCAACACTGGGAGATGAAGAGCGAATTAAAAGTGTCCCTCTCCGTCGACATCATTGGCATCCTCTGATCCGCTGCAACGCGATTAGTCCCACGCGCAAAGGAAATAGCACACCGGTGAACAGCGTGCAATCATCCACGAGACCTCCACTCTTATGAAACTAAATAATGCAACAGCAGAAGTCGGTGACCTCGTGGGGATCATAAACCCACGGTTTCTCCTCTTAGGGCCTAGGTGATAAGGTTACCACTGGCACTACTACCGTTACCCGTAGCAAATAAAGCATGCAGTTGTTGTTGTGACATCTCCCACAACATCTGGGCTCGAGCGGCCCACAGAGTCCTGAAGAATGACTCCCACGCAGCACCGCAGTGAGGGACGATGAGGGGCTGCTTCCGCTGCTGCTGCTGCTGCTGATGTGCTGTGGCGCACGATACATTTGGGTGGCGCACAATGCACCAAACCCCCCCCCCCCCCCCCCAAACGGAATCCCAGGATATCCCACCCCCACCCACCACACGAGACGGAATAGCCCTCCTCCCTTCCTTTTTTACCTCTGCCTTCTCACACTATCACCCCCACGCCCCCCTCCCCTCCCCTCCCTTCCCTCCCAGTCCTGCTCCTCACCCTCCCTCACGTCCCAACTCGGGAGCGCCGCCGACCGGTCGCCAGGATTTTCCCTTCTCGGGCCAAAATGGAGGAGGAGGTCTCTCGCTTAATGAAGGGAGCACCGATTGTACGCCCGGATCTGCTTCAATGAAAGGCGTCAGGATCCGCCTCTGCCGATAGATAATTGTTGCAACAACAACAACAACAATACAAAAAAAAGCTAGTGAGGATAGCCGTCGCTGTCTCCGCACGAAGCGACCACAGCCATGAGCGCAGCGGAGGGACTGGATGAGGCTGCGAAGGACGCGGCAGACATAGCGGCGTTTTTCAAATCCGGTAAGTCGGGGAAGGGGCGAGTCCGGCTCCGAGAGGGACACCGCGGAGCTGTCGGTGATGATCTCCTGGGGGTCTGCCACATCGCTGCCAGAGATGGAAGATGAACGCATGGACGGGTTTCAGGGGCGAGTTGTGGGCGTCGGAGGCGCCGGGGCAATGCGCACATCTTGTAGTTATTTAGCACAATTATGTCTGCTGACTTGTCATCTTGCAGCATTTGATGACATCAGCTCAAATAACACCTCCTGGAGAATATCTTTTGATTAATAGGCTGTGGATCCCATTTGATGTGGGTGCCACTATGACACACGGTGTGGCTATCTCTTCGTGCTTTTTACTAGTGTTTCGTCGTTACAGGAAGGTCTCTCTTACGAACCCTTTGGATGTGGGTCCCACATTTGATAAATGATTATGATCAATTTTCAGAGTCGTGTAGATTGAGGGGTCTTGAAATCGGACATGGGGTCACGCACCGCTCGCCTAACCCAGGTGCATGCATGGATAGAGGCCAGGCCATGGATGCACATATGGCCAAGTACGTTGCACTAAACGCACTGGGCCCGTCTGATGTGATGGCATCGTGCTAACACATGAGGATAGGCCTGCTTATCTTATCACTCCGAAACATAAGCCACTTATCGGAAGGGGCTTCTGCTACTATACTGCCTGATATCAGCCGAATGATAACACCCTGGCATTTTGTCATGTACTTTGTTGCTTGTTTGGAACGTTATTGTCTAATTAATTATTATTAGGCACAATTTGCATTAGGTGAGACTAAAAGTCTTTTACTTGAAGTAGTCACTTTGCGTTACTCTGCTTTTTATATGCTGGAAAGAGTGTTTTTGCTGAGATATTGGTACATCTTACTCGGGCATATCTCAAGATGGTTCCCATCAGCGAGTGGCGTATGTTATGATTCTATTTTTTAACCTATATACCCGGCCAATGTGAAAACATGGCGGAGTGTGCGGAGTATATGTTAGATACGTTTTTCTTACTCCAGCTACACCTGTGTGGATGTGGATAAAAACTCACCATCCACCCCCTGGTTCTAACATTTTAACATTTGAGGGGGGGACCACCTCTGATACAAGCAGCTGTCTCTCTCTCTCTCTCTCTCTCTCTCTCTCTCTCTCTCTCTCTCTCTCTCTCTCTCTCTCAGCTGTTTCTCTCATGACACCTGGTGCCTGGGGGTCTAATGCAGGGACACACGCAGACAACATGTCCACACTAAGTGCATGTGAGAAAATAGCCAACGTACTTGCATGTGTGTCCAGACGCACATAGAGGCCTACTTCACGCTAAAACTGTCTCTGAATCCCATACTAGAAACATCCTCTGCCGCTCAGACCGTCAGGAATGTTGTCAAAGTGGATTGTTTTCAAATGTTGCAGCCTCTCTTTCGGTTGGTTGGAGCCCTGCCAATGTATTTTCCCATAGCTGTGTTGCATCAGGCCGGAGAGTTGGCTCACAGTGAAGTCGGGCCGCTTGGATGTTTATACGGTTCATACAATATTCATGATGGAGACAGAAAT
Source organism: Pungitius pungitius (assembly GCF_949316345.1). Lineage (NCBI taxonomy): Eukaryota > Metazoa > Chordata > Actinopteri > Perciformes > Gasterosteidae > Pungitius > Pungitius pungitius. The sequence continues at coordinate 1,262,561 of NC_084910.1, forward strand.
AGGTTGTGCCCTCAGGAAACTTTAATAAGATGCTATTATGAAGAGAAATCATGGGATGTTTTCTGGGCTGTTACAATTGAATTTGAGTTGTTTTGTTCACTTAAATGAAAACTATTATTGATCTTATTCAGTTTATCGATCTAAAATTGAAAACAATTAGTTGCTACTTTTACTTTGACTCGGTTATAAGTGTTGCCAATGCGGTTTTAGTCTTTCACTCTTTCATACCTGAATAGTGCGCCCCAGTCTTTCCTGTAACTTCACTGTGAAGGAGCAGTAGTCTTTGCCACGCCGCTCCCTGCAGCCTCTCCAGCAGGCGCGCCGATTGCTGCCAGCTTGTTGCATGATGACATCTTGGCACAGAGCTGCTCATCCTGGTTGATCCCAAGCACTTTATTTCAGGGGCTCAGTGTGAGTGTGTTTTGTTTTCGTGCACTTTGACGCCCCAGTTAGTCACCGACAGATACAACACGTGCGATACTTCAATGCAGAAAAGGACCAAAGTGATTGACTTGCTGCCTGAGCGGCTCAGATCACCAGCTGAGAGGTTGACTCGGAGTGAGAGTAACTTACTGACCGGCTGGATAACCGAATGTGAGTTTAGCTGCTAAGCTGAATGACTTTTTGGATGATTAAAACAAAGATTTCCAGCCAAGCCGGCGTAAAGTGTTTTAAAGCCTAATCTTTGATCGTTCCCTTTTCTTTTTTTTAACTTTTCTTTCCGCTGAAACACTGATATTCTCCACGGCCCTTGAACACGGATGTACCTCTTTGCTTGATTATTTTTAGTGAGCAGATGGAGATCCGTCTCCGAGTCCCACACTGATGCTGTGGATCACAGCTCGGCTGCTGAGTCACTCTTCCAAGTTGCTCATGCTCTGACTCAACATCCAATCCCGAAATGATTGCAACTGGTCAAGGATGTGAAATGTGAAACCTCTTTCTTCAACATTAAGAAGACAGGTGCTGCATTGTTTTCATCTTGTATCATCCTCTCATTCTCAGCCGTCCAGGTATTTTCTCTCCAGCAGAAGTAGAAGAAGTATTCATAGAGCAAAGTTTTGAAAGCAGGGAGACACAAAGCCGCTCTCTGTTACTATATTTAGTTGTTTAAAAATAGCTTAATCTGCTGTCTGTCACACCAATAATACGGTATTGTGTTTTCAGTGGGTTGATAATAGCGACTTGGGTTGCTGATTGTTGTCAAGTATTCATCGACTGAGTAAATTGAAGGACCATCTCGGTAATATTTGGGTGTTGTTTTATTGTTGTGTCTGTGGGTTTGATTTATTGCCTGTCAACATATTAATGAGTACGTAAGTGAGGGTGGGGCTCTGATGGACTACTGAACTTAGATTAAGAACACGCATGCAAATATGCACAACACAACGCGAAAAAAGTGAAAATATACGTTCACCGACGCATGTGCAGCCTTTTCAAAACATCTTCGCCAACTTTCCAACACACAAAAACCACAATTGATGACACTGCCGGAGCATTTAAAAAAGAATACTGCAAATACAGAAATGAGCAGCTTTTGCTGTATCCACATTTCTTGTCATTAAGTTGGTGGGGATGTTTTGTAAATGCCGTTCATGTGTCATAGAATTCTGAAGATGACGTCAAATGCTGAAATGGTTTATTTGCAGTGCGTCGAATTGTTCACATAGAAAATAAGCATGCATGAGAAATATGATGTACTGGTCCCAGTAGGACCTTATGCAAGAGTAAAGAGCAAAACCTGACTTGGTCTAAACCTGGATCAACGTGTGTGGTGCATTTCAAATGGAGAGATGCTGCGCTAGTGTCTAATGCAGAGCACGGCCTCTTTCTGAACATAACGTTATGCCATTAGCTCCACATCAAATAACACCAAGTGAGACATTGCATCTTTAGGTTATTAACCACTGCTAACTATATTAGAGCACTACGGACAGAGCCATGTTGGCAAAACCAAAAATAACATTTGCCCGCAAGAAATTACAACTTTTTCTTTTTAACAAGGTCTTCATTTATAGATGGTCGCTTAAGTGGTGTGTAATGCATTTACTGTGCCTTTGCAACTGCATTATTTTACAGCACTGCACTGTGGAACTCAATTAAGGATTAAAAGCATCAAGATGTACAGTTTGCTAGAATGAGATTAAATAACTGTCTCAACAAGTTGCTTAAGAGCCACATCCTCTGTCGTTACTTTCTACTGTCTTCACAAGGCGGTGGTCATCAGTCGTGGCGTGTTGGACCAAAAACTGCTGTTTATGTAACCTGTGGAACAAGGAGCCAGCTTCACACAGTGCTCTGTGAAACTAGCTTCTAGTCTGCTCATTACTTATGCAGACAAGCTTTCAACTATATGTGTATACGTGTCTTTGCAGTCTGCAGTTCTAAATAATAGATTTTTATACCAGAGGAATAATTGATAGGCAAAAGCAAAAGTGATAACCCCTCATTTGAAAGACCTGTCTTTCACAAACAGGTTTTAAAAATGTGAAGAATGAGCAAACTCAATTCAGACTGATATCTAATCAAAGCACCAGCAAACAACCAAGTGAACACCCATGAGGTGTGTTATTAGCTTGTTGTGCATCTTGCATTGAGGATGCTACTACCAATGCCAGTGTGAGTATTTACAAGGCAGTGAGGCATCTCCCTCTGCACCCAAAGTGAACCACTGACCTGTGCCGGAGCAGTCTTCCCTGAGCAGTGACTCTTCATGTTCTTCTAGTCATAGTCAATGAAAGCAGAAACCCTCTATAATCTCCTAGATGAGAAAGTGGACTTTGATGGGCCATGCAGTAGGTATCTTAGAGTGCATAATGTACAGTAAGCGTGCCTTCAGAGAGGGGGGGGGGGCATAGACAAATGAAGGGAGGGATAAAAACAAGAGAAGTAAAGTGAAGTAAATGAAAATATAGAATAGAGGGAAGAGAGAGGGACAAACAAGCCTTCACTCATCAAATTATAGAGCTGAGTCCTGGGTGGAGCACACCCTACAAAATGTAGGCTGCTGTGCTCTCCTTGAGGCCGAAACCTTTTGGTTGCATCCAGGGCCACGGCCTAATTGGCAGTTGGTCAGATTTAACGACCATGAGCTTCGGTCGGCATTGGCTGAAAATGCTAAATGGTCTGCGCCCGCATGCATATTTGGCAATCTCTTAAAAAAATCCAGCCATTGTAAAATAAATATATAGCATTTATGAGTACAAAATATTATAAACCTGCAATACAAAATATTAAACCTTATATCGTGCATTGTTAACCGAGCATCTTAGTGAAACCTTGACATTCTATTGGTCAGTATTTTAGTTCACAAGCAGCATTGTAAGCACATTCCTCTGTGATCAGCACTGTAATGTTCACTCAACTATCTAGTACAACAGTATGCCTCTATATGACTAAATGAAAAAGGATATTGCCAGCATGTGTGAAGAGTTCTAAACAAGATGCTTTAAAACCTTTTCAAATCCAACAAACCTATCGAGATTTTAATGAAAATCATTGGCTCTTTACTGCCGGAGCGCCTTTGTTGCCAAGTTGTTAGAGTAAGTGATGCTGTATGACTGCAATATCTTTATTTGGATTTCTGCCTTGGCACCGTACTGCCTTGTGCCTTTTTCTACACTGTCATCTGTCATCAAGAACAGTTTCCTAGAAACAAAAGAAAGGAGCATGCGTGCTGTCAAATACCCGGGACACAAAAATAATCAAGGAACTGTTGCCCTCTGTACATACTTGTAGCTGTGACCTATGGCACTGTGACGTCTCAAACTGCAATATGACAAACCACAATCGATAGATCACTTCCAAAACAAAGCATTTGGGTTCTTAAAATCAATAAATACAAATGATCACATCCTGGCAAATAAACATTTAGCAGTACACCAAAAATACGCAATTCCAGGCCAGTGTACTGTATCTGAGGCAGGAGAGGCCATTCTCTCCTCCTGTCTTGAGTTTTTGTAATAAGATCTACTGTATATTTCCAATAAATTCCAGATGTTTGGATGGTTGTTGCAACCCATTCCACGCTCTCTTTTTACTGGAGAGTTGTATGGAGACGACAATCAAGAAGGTAGCAGGACATTTTACAGCCAGACCCATGCTGATCAATCTCATCAGAGACTCTCACCCTTTTCAAGAGAATCATAATACACTTTACGGGCATGTAACCCCCCTCCATCTCAACAAATTATTGATTGGTGTAAAATGTCGTGTACATATATGTCAGGGTCACTTTGAACACAGAAACACCCGACCAGGGGTTTCACGGAGAAAATGTGCAGATATTCCAGTCAGTTTGAAATGAAGCTGTTCAAGATATACATGAGCTTTATTTTACTCCATGCATCAGAGGTGGGGGGGGGGGCTGCTGTTGAATACCTTAGTAAAAAATAATCAGAGCAATAATCTTACTCTCCCTTATTAGATCCAAGCTAACTTTTCTGCTTTTGGTAAACCCCACAAGATCTAATTCAAAGTGATACACATGTACTTTAACTAAAATGCCTGAAACCAACCAAAGCAGAATAATGGTTACTGCTGATTAAGCTATTTTTTCCAGCCCCCATGGCTGGCACTAGTTGATAACACTTGACATACATGGCATATATCTGGTCGTGGCCTTATGTCAATAATCAGCGATTCCAATTGGTTGGTAATGACTTTGTAAGATGGGAAATGTAGTCCATGGGATGGACTCATTACTATACACACAAGACACACACACACATGCACAGAGGTATAAATCACTACATCCCACCCTTGTCGCCCGGGGCTCTTGAAGCAAGGAAGAGGGGGATGGAGGAATGGAGCGAATGGGCGAACTGATGGAGGCAGAGGAGGTCGGCGGGTCATAAAAATAGGCTGTGGGCTGGTCCGCGTGTCTCCTGCAAATCCCCCATCTGATAAGAGAGAAACCGCTTGTCAGTCAACTGCAGACTTCCTCTCGTTCCGTCCTTTTTTCATTCCCTGCATCGCCTCCTCTTCCGCTCCTCTGCCACACTACCGTTACCTCATGCCTCGCCCCTGCCCAGGGTTGTCATCTATTCAAATTATTACCCCGTTTTCTAATATCTGGTCTGCTGTTTTTGACGGCACAACGAGCGCCTTCGATCGCCACGGCAGTAAATATGACATCAAAACGAAGGTTATTGCATTTTTTATTGAAAATACATCTTTAATCAAAACCAGATTACCAAAGACATATGTATCAAGTTAAAGAAAGACACATAAATTGCCTCCCTAAAAGGAGCGTGCCATCGGCATTAAAAAAAAGGCATTTACTCAATGTTTGGATAATAAGTTTAAACATTTATTTATCCACAAAATTCCTCCACACTCCAATTTGGTCTTTCCTCGACCTCTGTGCTCTCTCTTCATGCCCCTTCAGCAGATGTTTCAATCATTCCGGTCCTTCAAAGTTCCTTCTTTATCTCCTCTGTCTTTCCCCACAGCTCAAACTGAGAAAGCATCTGGAACTGGTATCTGAAGTTGAAAGCCTCCCACAAAGCTCTGGGGCCTCCTTTTGAACACCAAGCGCGGGACTCATGAGGCCCCCCCCCTCGAGTTCTGAGACGCTCACTTTTCACCCGAGTGTCAGATTCTGTCACTTTTTCATTCATGAAGTAGGTTAGTGAGTGAGCCGGTTCCTCTCCTGGGAGAGGGTGAAAATTAATGGGTCACTGGACTTCATTCATTTCATTTTCATTTTTCTTTGTTGAGCTCCAGGATTTTTGCTGTTAGAAAGCTTAAAAATAGGTTTTTAATAATCTTTTGAGAATGTATATTCACTCACACTAGCACACCTGCACATGTCCATCTGCATTCTTGAAAATATGGATACCAAACACATGCGCGTTGTTCACGTTTTTAAAGACAAGGCTCTATACGAAAAAAAAAAAACATGGACTTGGCTCTGGTGAAATCAAAGCACAGCCTGCAGTGTGTTTCCATACATGTGTGAGCTGCCTGGAACTGCTTGTCTTCTGTCAACAGCTGTGCTCAGTCAGTCCAGCAGGAACTGTGTAGTGTCCTTCTCTCACAAACACACACACACACACACACACACACACACACACACACACACACACACACGCACTGCAACATTCCCTCTTGCTTTGAAGACAGCAGCAGGCTCTGATCCCCGTCACGTAAACAGTGCCAACCCAGTGCTGCTCTGGCTTAAGAGGGCTAAACTGCCGCTTGGCCTATCCGGCTTCAGATGGGGATCAAACCCATTATCATCATCATCATCGTCATCGTCATCCCGTCCTACGATGTTGTCAACATCGGTACATTCGTTGAGAAGAAATACTGCAGAATGTGTTGTGATAAATATTATTTGTTTTGTTGGTTTAGCAATCGTACATAAAGCTCTGGCTAGAAGTAGTAGTTTAACACTTCCACATCAAAGAAAATTAAATGAATTACTGTAAAATGAACGGACAAGAAGTGCATTTCACTTCACTTTGAAGAAATGCGGCCCTGCTTATTTCCTGCTGGGTTTTAACATCCTTCCAAATCATTCTCCCTAATTGCCCCCCCCCCCCCCCCCTGTTTGCCACTCTGTATTCAAACTGAACCACCAACTGTCAGTTATTTATCAGTTGTTAAAATAAAACTGTCAGCCTCACAAGGCTGATGGAGCTCAGATCAGAGTAGTATTTGCATATTGCTGTTGTTTCCATGCAAACGTTCTCACAACTTGATCTTGATCCGCCACTTGTCTTTGACCCGGGGGGGTCAGCCTATTGGGCAGAAGGTTACTTTGACTTTCTGTTCTTCAAAGACTCCCCCGGTGTCCATACACGCTCATGTTCTAATCCCTGCCTGGCAGGCGATGCTGACCACGATCTCTCCAGACAATACGCATGTCACTGTTAAATACCACGAATGAAGCTCCGGGCACCTGAACATTCACTCCTGCACTCCACCACGCAATGCATCCACACGACGCGGCATGAAAGGAAACCTCCGGTGTGTGAACAGGTGTGCTCAGTAATCCTCGTTAGGCAGCAACATAAGCCTTAACATAAGGTTGTTCTTCTTCAGAAAGGTAGCCAGGAGAAGTCAGGGCGAAGAAGAGCTAAGCTGCTCCTGCTCCTCATCTCTGTTATCTCGTGCCATTCTCCTGTCCTGCTGATGAGGGACCCAGACAGTGCTGCCAGATACGCCGTGCACGTCGGTCCAAATGTGTTTATTAATTAGTTCTGAATTGATTGGAGTGCCAAAACCGACGTCATTGGTTTGGCTCGGGCTGGACCCCGTTTGGCCTTTTTAGTGTGACGAGCTCACACACCAGACACACATCTCATTTCTGTGAAGTTGATTCCTCCTCAGGCGTTACAGATATAGATATCTGCTGAACTTGGTATCTATACATGATTATTTGGCTTATCAGCTGGTGTGCTGAGAGTGAGGCATGAGCCTGTATGAGCACATCTGATCAAGAATGTAAGGTAAAGAAGAGAGATAAAGAGCACGAGGATCTATTGTCTTGATCTAGACATTTTTAATGTTCAGTATGTATGACAGCATGTACTATATGTGCATGTATTTAAGTGTACATTTATTTATTTATTTTGTGTGTGTGCATTTCCATCCGTGTGCATCATGTCTAATGGTCTTAATCTCAGGGAGGGACTATCCATTTACTCAGATCAAAGAGCGGCTCCACAATCGCTCTCTCTCTCTCTCATCTGTACTGTGTGACGTCACAGCTTCTGACACTAAAACATGTTGAAGGTTGCTGCACTGCTCCGGGAGGGTTTAGGAAAGCCCCTTTTCTCTTCATTTGCTTCATTAAACTTCTGTACTCTAATTATGATTCATTTTTCTCTTTTTAGATTGCTCTCTTCCAAAGTGTGAATCCAAACTGGATGGCTCCGGTCAAGCTTCAGGTAGGTCTGATCGTCGCAAGGATCAGTCAGGGATCCCCCACCAGAGCACAATCTTTTTAATGCACGTGCTGAACCGCCCCGTCTGTGTCTCGTGGGTCATTGAATGGTTGCATGTTATCCGTGCAAAGTTAGACCCGTGTCTTTGTGCTTGAGAGCTGGTGGTCCAGTTCACTGGGGCCGAGACAGTGTTGCTTCCACCCTGAGTGTGGTGATGTCGGTAAGAGGGAGACTGAGCTGAAACTCCACGTGCCGTGCCTACTTTAAGCAAAGTGGCGTTCGATCAAAGCTGTACTGCGTTGAATCCCATACCACACAAGCTCCTCTGTGGCATCACCTAGCAACCATGACCTTGCAGGTTCACATCCCTAATACCCCCAGGACCTACATACTAAAAATACACTCTCTCCAGGGTGAGTTGTTTTGGGGAATAAACTTGAAGTATACTCATGCACAAATGAATGTTGGGCTGGCCAAAGATTGTTCTGTTTAATTGCCCCTTTAGTAAAATACATTGTACAGTTTTAGGGCTTTTGGATAGAGTCCCATTTGAATTGAAAGGCTTGGTGTGAATCGAAAACATTACGGAGACATTACGGATTCGCGGTGTAACACAAATAGGGAACAAAAGATAGCAGTAGAAGTAGTTTAAGTATCAGACTGAAGCAGGAGTGTCAGGGATGGATGGGACATGTTTTCATGTTTGTGTTTTCTCAACAAGCATCGGTAGACGGTGCTTTTTTCTACATGTGTATGACACCGTTTTGACTTGATGTTTTCCAAATCGTGTCATTCAGGGATGAACATTTTACAACATTTCAATTGACAGCATGGCCTGTTATTTCCACTTGCCAGAAATTGAAATCCTGTGCGCCAGCCTCATGCCCAAAAACCCCAGGAAGTTTTTTCCTGAGGCTGACTCACAAAAGATGTAAGCTGCAGTAGTGCCGTTGCATGCATGTTTTTTTTGGAATTGGGCAGAAGTTCTAAGCTGCTCTCAGTGAATCAGAGCAATCAGGTTGCACCAACTATTCATGCGTGATTTCTAACGCATTTGTCATTGTTGATATTAAATGACTACACAGTTAACTTGCTGTTGAATTAAGTGTTGGTTTAACAAATTCCCGGTATTCCGTTTAGTTGCAGGTGAGCGCCCTAACAGAACCCTGTGTGGTGTGCTTTAACTGTGTGTGTATCTGTGTGCAAAAGCTAAAACACATATTGTTGTACATTTTGGTCTTGCCACCATGAGATGTCCTCATTTCACACGCCGTGTTGCTTCCTTTCAAGGAATTAGACGTAGCCTTAACTACGTTTTTACCGTTTATTCATCTAGAATTCATATGCCGACATGTTTTATCTCTTGTCGGCGTAGAATGTTTTTGTTTAAAAGTCTCTGAACTAGTTGATGAGATAGCAAACATTTTCCACAAGGTATCATGGTATACAAAACAATAATTGAAGTTGGTAATTTCTTCGTCATCCACAAAAAACCATTTAACCAGTGATGTAGCTTAGCCTCATAGTTGTTTCTATGGTTACATGCAGCCTAATATAGTCTGAGCAATGGCTCGGACTCCTTAGTTAAAATCCAATCTTTCGCCAACACAAAGCCTCAGTAGGCAGTACCACATAACTTGCCTAGAATAATAACAATAGTGAGTTATTTCTGTTGATGAGCCGATAGCGATACTAAAATCGGGTATCACTGGATGTGGTTGCAGGAACAAAAGGCTAATTTTTCATTGAATAACATCATTTTAATGAATAACAGTTCCGCTCATTTATATCTATGAACATATGTGTTGTAATTTGTATTAAAAATTTAGGACAGTAAATCAATCATGAACTATTCATGTTTGGCATCAAGTATGAAAAAAAAACTGAAAAACTGTAATCTGCATGAGTTTTTGAGAAGACTTTCCCAAAAGTGTCCCAAAAACACTGTTGCTTGCATAAGGATTTACAGGCTAAGCGTGCTTAGAGTAAATAGTTGGACTATTCCACAAATATGCTCTTAATCTCAATCCAAGATAATCTGCGGCAGTAGCCAACGGCCCGATCAGTCTGATCTCTTGCTGCACTGATAATGTTTAGCGTGCATAGGATGGGGAATTTAATGAGACTGGTTTGCAGTCCTTGTGGCTGAAAATATGGTTCATGAATATTTCACGATGACAGAGAGACAGAGAAAGAGAGAGAGAGAGAGCGAGAGAGAGGAAACCTTCTTCTCTTCCTATGGTTCAATTCAACTGTGACCTTAGTCCCTCTTCTCTCCCCATACTTCTAACTGTGTGGTTACTATTGAATTCATTTTTGAATGCTAACCATGTGCACTGTGGCTAGACAAGCAGGCACACACACACACACTTCTAAGCAGTGGAGGAAGTGGTTTTCTCTGCAGTTTACTGGACTTTTTTGTGACCAATTCTGCCCTACAGAAACCAGGGTGAAGAAGACTAAACTCTCTATGGTGTGTGTGTGTGTTTGATCTTGTTTTATGGGTTTGGTGAGTTATTTGTTTCATAGTAATTGAAACACAAAATCTTTCATAACACACACACACGGACACGGAGGAGATGTTCTAAAAGAGAAGTGAGCCATTTAGACTCCTTGTTGTGTCTTACAGGCCTCTGTATCGAGTGTATGCGTCAGGTTTGCCTGCACATATGTGTGTCTCTGTGGATGTGCGCACCCTGACATTTCTGTGTGCCTTCATCCTGCTTCTTGTGTAGGGTTTCTTGTGTGTGTCCCTGCAAAGGTCCTTAATTGGATCATGCTTTGAAACACTGGCTGTGCTGGTTTTAGCAAAAGCACAGCTAGCATCCTCCTGTCACACAGGATATCAACGCAATGATGTCTGTTCAGCCAAGTAAGAGTTCCTGTGGTTGCAAATCACCAAAAGATCAAATCCTAAATGCTGCATCAGTTAATTTATCTGCCGCTTTTTAAATAAATTTAGTTAAAAAGTTGCAGATTTATACTACTATATACTAAGTGATGGTGTTAGGGAACAGCTTTAAAGTTCTGTATCACTACTTATGATGCGGTTTGGATTTATTAACTACTTGCAATTAAACTGAATCCTGCAATTTTGTGATTGATATTATAGTGATTAAAGATGCTTTGACTCAAAGTACCAAATGCTTCAACAAATGTCATTTTGTATCCCTTCAATACCGAAGGTGAACAACATCGACACTTTCCAAATATCTTCTTTATACCACATTGCAAAATGAATAATGTATAAAGTCCTTTTGCAGACAGAGTAATAGACACTTGCACAGGTGATCTGTCAGCAGCGACCAAGCCCCCGCTCTCCTAACCAGGGATCATCAGTAAGCGTTTCCCTCCTCTACATGCGTGAACCCGGCACTCCATGACTGGATGTTCACAGTAGTAGTAAAGATATAACCGTTTATGGATGTTATTCATGGACAGCGTTTAACAGATGAGGTGTAACGAGGCTCTCGCTCTTTCCACTTTTCACCCGTCTCTCTCCATCCTCTCTACCTCTCTTAGTTTCTCCCTCTTCATCACTCATATCATTTCTATTTCCCACATCATCATCTTTGCCCTCTCTCTCTCTCTCTCTCTCTCTCTCTCTGTCCCTTATCCTGGAGAGCACAGCTGCACGGGGGCAGCAAGGTTCCGCTTAGGCACCGGGCCAATCGCCACCAACCCCTCCCCGCGAATACAAGCCATTTGCCACTGGAGATGGGTAAAGGGGGAGGGGCTTATGCATGATGAGGTGGAGGGCGGTGGTTGCTGGTCGCTCCTTGACTCGAGGGATATAAGGCATGCATGGCTGCTCCAGGGGACAGGCTATTGTCACCAACAATGGATGCAGTCACTGTTTTTTATCAGTGATGCTGCAGCATGAGCAAGTCTAGTTTATGCTAAAGAATTATTTTTAAAATTCCATTATTATTAAATATGGCGCAATGTTGGTCTGTGATCAAATTGTCATATCTAAAATTGTCCTTTTAGCATGAAAATGACTATTGGTTAATGTTTGAACCATAGTTGAAGTATAGCAGTGTGACTTTCGGAGTACTCCGAAGACAGACTTCAGATATTTATGCTCATGGAGTGGAACAGAGACCAAGACCAGGAAGACTTGGGTTGATTTACACCCAGTGGACCACTGTGTGTACTTGCAGTGTTGATGATGGAGAAAAATGCGGTTGGGTAAAGGCGGTGATTGTTGAAACCTGCAAGCATTTCTCTTGAAAGGGAGCTCATATATGGATGGAAACCCTCCCGTGCCGTCATGCCTCTTGCTTTATTGGTCAGTTTACCGGTTTGAGTGCAGAGGGAGCAGATACAAGCTGACAACGCGTCCATCCACATCCGTCCTGCTGGACCTTGTAAGTATTATAGGTTAGCAAGACAAGGCTGAATTATTTAACATCAGACCTTTAAGACACACACACAAATACAAAAAACGCGTTTTTTCCGCTGACAGCGTTGGACTCTCTGCTCTTGGAGAGATTTTTTGTTTCATGTTTACATGGAGAATGCTGAAACATCATTAGCTTGGGTAGCATCATGCTGCCAGTGGTTGACAGGATAAAACATCTCAATTTAACAACAGACGTTTGTTGCTGTATCCCTGAGCTCAAATCCATCTGTTAATAGCACAGTGAAGGACCTTTGTAATTGGCAACATTGCATCCATGGAACTCTCTGTGAGCAGTGGCCACTGCTAACAGCACCCGAGCAGAGAAGAGTCGTTACGCCAAATGAAGCAGTAACATCCGTCACCAAAACCTACTTGTCATAGCGGACCGAGGCTATTGCAGCAAAGCCCCTGGATGAATTGAAGTGAGCAAGGGTGCCTTTTTTATTCAACGCTATTTTTCTTTATTTCCAAAGTGACATTATATATATTTTTTTTACAATGATTGAAGACATTGAAAATTGAAAAATTATGATCTCCCTGATATTGATTCATCAGCTTCCCTTGCACATTCTTGCTCATCTTTTATGTTTAGATGTCTGGATGATTAACAAATAAACACATGTTTTTATGTATATTCAGTGGAGAACAAACAGCCACACAGTCTCCCTTTATCTTTAAAATCGCTCCAGATTTCCCATCAGACATCACAGTTTTATGTCTAAGAAGAAAATACTGTATCAGACAGATGATATATTATCTGCTATGTACTGTTCCAAATTACAAAGTGCCAGCACTGTATTAAGATATACATTTACTGTTTGTTGGGGGTGATTGATGAGAAAATCATCTAGTTTGGTCTCTTTTGATTAAAAACCATTGAATTGAACCATTCTCTAAAGTGAAAAGTGAACTCTTTGGCTGTAAGAAATAGTGCACTGACCCAAAAGCCTTTCATTTCCAAGCAGAAAAGGAATCCTTCTGCATTTGGAGGATTTTGTGGAGTGGATTGGAGGAATATGTGGATCATGAATCTTGGGAATGACAGTGTTCATTGGATTTCAATCGATTGTTCTGTTTTTTGGATGGATTCAAGATGTTGATGTAACTGCACTTATTCTCAAATCAGATGGCGTATTAATAATGGTCAGCAGTAATGAAATCATCTCCTCCCACCCCTCACACAAATGGGAAGAAATTAAATGAAAGTCAACCTTTGCAGTAAAATGCTAAATATATTGATATAATGTCAGTAACTGTGGCTCCTCATCTTGCCATTCTGATTGATTTTTGTCACCTTTGTGGTTTTCTGGCCTCAACTGAGTCTTCGTCTATCACACTGCAGACTGTTTCTCCAGTAACCCAGTGATGATGTCACATATGCTGCAAAAAGGTTTTTATCTGTTAGCTTTTATATGTCCATAAACAAGAGTACTGATGAGAGTATTTGGTGACCCCTACTGTGTGAGAAAAAGATTGCAGGGACTTAGTACTCTGTTCCTCTCCCTTCAAAATAATGTTGTTGCAAAGATTTGCTTTTCATTTAAAGTATGTTGTATCTCATTTATTTGTAGATAGAAATGTAAAGTATAAAATGGCCATGTATGGTATCACATCTGCATGCAGTTGTGGTGGAGACCGGATTCAGATGTGGTTCTTTGTTTGTTGCTTGGAGGATAGGCCCTAAAGTCATACGCAGACCTGTAATTAAATGGCTCGAGGAGAATATCCTAAGTTAGAAGCAACGTTTCTTCTTTTCTTTTGCTCTACTGCTGCGGTCCCCACTACTTGTTTTTCTCGCCTCTATCCGTTTTCCTGTTTCCCTTCGCTTTTCCTGTCCTCTTTGAGGATGGTAAGAATGTGAGACACTTGGGAGCCGAAATAGAATATGAAAATAACTCAGATTTGATTTGGAATGATTCAGCAGGCTAAATTAGTGTGAAATATTTCCCTCTCCAAAAACACTGCGGTAAATCACTGCAGTGGCAAGTTGCAAACATACTCCCACGAGTATGCACAGCTTATTCAATTCTTTATGTTGTTATTTTTGCACTCAATTACATAATATTTTGCACATAAAATTGAGTGTTTGACATTAGGCACCTCTTCACTGCAAGTAAGGTCTCAGTGGCTTAATGATTAAAAGAGAGCAACTTAGCTCTCTTTTAATCAACAACTTAGCCTTTTTTGTGTGTGTTTGTGCACGCATGCATGTGTGCATCCATGCATGTGTGCATCCATGCATGTAAGTCAGATGGTCTATCCGAAAGTCCCGTGGTTCCATGTTTGCACAAGTCAGTTGTTTTCAGGGCCGTAATAACAGTGCTTGGACGTGGGATCAGTCGCCTCCTGGCTAGGACACAGGCTGTGGAGTCCTAGCCAGAAGTTCCCCGTCTACTTTGTATGTACTGAGTAGGACATTGTCTTTGTTGAGGTCAAGTCCAGTGAGAATCTACTCACAGAGGAATGGGGTTAGTGAGAGACCAGCAGACAGGAGAAATGAGGAGAGGGATGAATAGAATGGAAATTACTGGAGAAAAGTGTCAAAGGGGGAAAGAAGGGGTAAAAAACAAAGTAATACAGCGGAAGACATGGAGGAGGAGAAAGGGAGGATGAGCCAGGGAGGAGGACAACAAAGAATAGATGAACTAGGGAGAAGACCAGGGAGGAGCAGAAGGTGACAGGAGAGAAGACGGTAATACAATCCACACAAACTCTCTCTAGACACAAATACACACATACACACATACACACAGGCATGAGTAATAAAACTGTCCAGAGCTACCAAAGGTCTGTGCACGTGTGTGATGCGTGTGTGTGTGTGTGTGTGTGTCCCTCTGGGAACTGGCTCTGGTAAACAGGATACTGTCGTGCTTTTCGCAAGCTGGAAGCCCTGCAGGTGCACACACACACACACACACACACACACACGTTATGATAGTTTAGGACAGAAATCACAAACTGCAATTCCCTGTTTATCATGCAACACTGCGTTAGAGGCAATTCATTACAGATGCTCCTTATGAAAACAAAAAGGCAGACGGGTTGCTCTCCAGCATTTTTACAGCTCATCCTTTCTCACAACAGCAACTACACAGGAAACACACTACGTCACTGCAGGGTTTTTTAAGCATCTGTGACGTTTGTATTTTGTTTACAATAGAAGTAGCTTGCAGAGCCTTCTGTCTGTACTCTTCTTTATCTCACTCAGTTACATTCTTCTAAGTGGATATTCCAGTGTCAACCTAACGCGTGTGGTGTCCCTGAGCTTTGTAGTAGTAAATAATCCTATTATCGGAGCTCAGCTTTTGCTCTGTTAGTGCTGCTGTCAGCTGAGGACACGGTTCGGCTGATCTGAAATAGGAAGATAGTCCTTTATGTTTTCTCCCATGCAGGAAGACATTTTTCTTGTCCATGCATTATCAAAAAATAATCTTTTGCTGTGAGCTATGCGTGTGTATTAGAGTTTTTTGCTGGATTTTATCAGCCACTCTGTGGACTTCTGTATGCAGCAACCTTAAAAGCTGCGTCTCTTATGCTTAATATGCTCAATTATTTTCAATAATTTTCTTTTATGAGCGAAACCAAAAGCTGCTCAGAAAAACAGGAAGATGGAGACATATTACATTACATAACATCACATGTCATTTAGCTGACGCTTTTATCCAAAGCGACTTACAATAAGTAACATATCTTCCCTCTGCTTTTCACTTTCTCCCTCTGGTCTGAGATCATCAGTTCAAGTCCCTTCTGCTTTGGGCCATTACTGTCTAAAATGAATGGAGAACAGCCCACATGGTTTTGTCTTAAGCGCCGTCTCTTCTTGCTTTTTCCTCCTATTCTCTCTTTTCATCTAAGGCAGTTAGTAACACGCTGGACCACAGGCCCACACAATCCTTTCTCTCTCTCTCTCTCTCTCTCTCTCTCCCTTCTGCACCCTGCCTGTCAAGTGTAATTCGGTGCACTGTGGTTTATTGGCTTGGTTTTCTTGTGCGGTGGGACAATCGGAGCCCGACGTGGACCGAGGAAGCTGATGAATAGTGTTCCCTGAGCCGTACAAAGCGTCCCCACTCTCTACTTCATTGATGTTTGATGCAAATCAGCTGACTGGCCAGTTTGTACTGTATACTGTTGAGGGGTTACAGACAGACACATGCACATGGACGCTCAGCACTGAAAAGGGGATTTTATGCTTTTTTTGAGTGTCACTCCCTTGCACTCTGACTACTTCTGTCACAGTCTCACTCTGCCACAGTAAAAGAGTAACGTGCAACAGTCAGACAGTGTACGGAGGCTTCTCCCAAGGTCACCATGTTTGAGTGAAAAAGAATACTCCATTCCTCTTGAATTCATGGTCTATTATACGTTAATACACTTATTTGTTAATATAATAAACAGCAGGTTAATAAAGGTCAACATCCCTGAGTCACAAGGGGATAAGGGGTCATAAAAGGGGTCAAAGTTACACTCAGAAGCATGACATTAAGTGGAGACTTTGAGATATGGTGAGGCTTACTGTAACACAGATGCAAAATGTTCCATTATGAAATAAACAAACATGTCATCTCCATCTGCAAAGACTTGACTTACACTCATTGGTGTGTATATCCCTGTCACAGCTGACTCCCCCCCGCACTGCCCCAAACCGTGCCTCTGTCTCAGAGGCGACAATCCCGCTCGGTTATTTATTCCAACGCGATCATTCAGATACGCGACCTGGCCTGTTTTCATGCACAGACAGCAGGGCAGAGCTGCGACAAGAGAAGGTCGTCAACTCTCACACCGCCAGATGAGACGTGAACGCCATCAGCATGAGGCCGTTATTGGAGTTGTTGCGGCATAACTTTCTTCCTTGAATAATCATTTTCCAAAACCAGAGGACTTGTTGGGGGATTTCCATTATCTTCGAGTTGCAGAATATAACCACAGGATTTCTTAGATTTTTTTTTTTTTGTCGCTTTAGCACATTTTGGATTCTTATCTGTCAGACAGAATATGGCCCGTCTGACCATGTTCCTCCGTTTTCACTACGCGGGCCTTTTCAAGGACAGGAAGGGTCGGCTGACTTTGGAACCATGTCAGACTGCTAGCCAAGTTGGTAGGTGGTCCCTGAACAGTGCTGTGGAAAGAATATAATATATGGATGGAATGTGCATGTAAATACACATTTTTGTCAAAAATGCAAATACGTAGTAGTAATATTATAGTCGTCATTTTATGACAACACTTTGATTACAACGTACTGCTGTTTTAGATGCTGGATCAGGACTTTTTTGACCTTGCTTTTGAGATCCATATCCTGTAAAGCCACTTTTAGAGCTCATCAGAGCTTTCCTCACAATTTGTAAAATAATGGTAATCCCCCGAATGTCCCTTTGAGACAACAAAGAAGCTTAATTCCCCTCTCAGAGTACACCGTGAACAAGATCTTTGTTTTGTTTCCTGTTTCAAAGAAGTTGGATCCTAGTCAAGTCTCTGTTTTTTTTTAAGTGAATATGCGTATTTGAATCAAATTTAGGCATACTCACAAAAAGCTAAACACTAAGAGAATTTGGTCTCAATGAAGTTACACACAGATAAAGATATTGTTGGATTGTTTTTGAAGGGAACATTTCAAGTCTTACACATGATTATACATGATTAAATGCATTACTAGTGTATGCTTGCTTTAAGTATCAAGTAATCTTTGATATTAGTTTAAGAACACTGTGTCGGAAGACCTCAAGCGATTCATGGATCAAACCTCTGTAGCATATTAGGCACCAGCTGTATTAGCTACCAGGTGTGTCTTGAGCCCAAGTCCCCGGCTAGAGTCTCTATCCCTGGTGTTCAGATGATCAGGACGACGTTATTGACATTGGAGGTCCATAGTTTCCCCACAGGGCAAACGCTCACATTGACCAGCAGAAATCATAATTAAAGCCTACGTCACCCGCCGAGCACACAGACACAACTGTGTGGTTTGGCTTAACTGTTTTCCCTGTGAGTGGCTGCACGGGCACACAAGGGAGAAACTGTTTAATGCAAAGCAGCATTTGTTACTAAATCTTGTTTTAGGGAGGGGTTAGTGACACGGGGGGGGGTACACGGCAAAGAAAAGCCATTTGGTGAAAAGAAGCAGGCAGGCAGGGCATTTGGCTCTTTGCAGCTCAGTGGGTGGCAGGGTGTTGGCCAATACAGGGCACGGCTGTTGTTCGGTTGCTTCTTCGTCATGCTGTACAACAATGGTGCGGTTGCAGAAGCTGGTCGTGTGACCGTAGACCTGAGTAGAGTAGGCCTGGACTGACAGTGCTAGGTCTGCTTTATAATGGCAGTGCTGGATAACCATCGCTGGCAGTACGCCCAGGCTGGGAAAACACTGATCAGACTCTCAGGTGGAGTATTCTCTATCATTAATATACAGAATTCTGTTGCTTTTATCCAGAAACATCTTTACTTTGAGTCAGATTATTCTATTTCATGTCTGTGTATTTTGGGGTTTCATGTTTGGCATTTTTGATGAAAAGAAAGCAAATAAGACACAAAAGGTAATATAAGCACGCACTATTCCCTTTTTAGACACCGCAATCCCTCATACATAAGGTGTCCTGTTTTTAGTTTAGTAAATAGGTCATCAGGCTCAGCTCGGCCTGTGCTACGGTCCATGGAAATAAAACTGATTTAGTTGCAATAAGTTATAAATAGAAAGGAAAGTTACTTGCGGCGCATTCTGTTCGGCTTATGTACACTGAATGTTGAGGCTGTGCAATAGCTAAAAACAACACCCTACTTGAACAGTTTCCAAGCCTGCACAGCTACTGCCAGCCAGCCATAGTAAACCTACACCAGTCAACCAGCACTGTGAGCTTACACCCTAAACAAAGGCCAGACGTCAAACTACGGTAGATTGTACAGTAGATAAGTGGATTTGGCAAATACTATGATTAAATTAATCATTACGACTTGTTTCTTAATGAATGCAATATAAATTGCAGATATCTGAGGAGTAGCTCTGAAGCGATTAGGGAATGAAGTGTTATTCATCAAGAGGGACAGCACTGCAGAATGGGATCACAACAAGGCGAGCTGAGCAAGGACTCATAAGGCCTTCGACAAAGTTTAATTTTGAGTACGTGTCCCAAGACCTCGCTTAAAATATGAAGTGATGAAGTGAACATTTTGTCCTCATACAGGACACGTTTATATTAAGATCAATTGAAAAGTCAGACCCACTAAAAGCTTATTGATACTTTCATGTAGTGTTCCAGTTGCAGCTGTAAAGGGGAAATGAAAACTAGCCATCCAGAGGACCATTGCACTATATATATCCATACACACTGTAATTTACCATTTTCCATGCACCCCAGGAAGAATTGTATTTCGGTTTAAGTGCTGTATCGATACCGAATTGAGTTGCGGCCAGTTGATAACAACAAGACAACAAGCTGTTGCTTCAGTCCTCTGTTTCGGACCAAGCCAGATGGGTCAGAACTGCAGATTGTTGGTCTACTTATCCTTTCAAATAATGCCTTGTTGCAGGGGGGGGGGGGGGGGCGACGACACAAACCTCTACTAACATACAGCATGACGCAATGGCAAGTGGCACAGAGGGTTGCCAATAGTGATGGCCTAGAGGGACACTAAGAATGTCAGAAGTCAATAGAGCCAACAGAAGGAGGGGAGAATACAGAGAGGGATGCTAGAGGATGGTAGGACGTCACATGCCACGAGACACGTACTATAATAAGAACATATATATATTTTATTTCATTTCATCAATAATACATATTCAGATAGATATGTTTGTTTCACTCTGTCTTCTCTAAGATTGTATTCTGTTCAATTCTGAATGATTTATACACATGGAATGGTGCTCAGTTACATTTAGATTATTTGCTTTGAGGGAAAGTGTGAAAAATGTACTGAATTAATATTTCAAATTTCAAGTAATTCAAGTACTTTTAAATTGTATTTTCTGGAGTATGGAAATGTTTGTTGAATAGAACCAAGATATGACCCTGTGCCATGGGAACTTCTCATGTGGGTATTTTAAAATCTTTGGTAAATATATTCTTATATAAAAAATATTTAATCTGTTTATATACTATATGTAGCCTATTTGAACTTCAAAAGTAACTCAGTATATTGCTGCTCAGATTAAACACATTATTATAGAAACGTATAATAACAGTTCTTTGGTGGAGGGAGAGCGGCATCATTTTATCTGAACGCTCCACGCTGCAAACACAGGCCCGGCCCGAGTTCTACCATCACATCTGCCGTCTTTTTCCTACCCTTCCCATTTGTTATGACTTATTCATACCCTTCTTTGCTGTGCATAGGGGTCAGATCCAGGTCGAGGGGTTGTGGTAGGAGCAAAGTGTTATTTTTACTGTAAGCCACACTGTAACAACAATACGAGAAACCTGATGAAAGTTGAGCTCACCACAGTCCCAAGGCCCCCTGCCAGCCCCTGCTGAAGGTCACAGAACTGGAGTGTAACGGCTGCTAGAAGTGGATTTGTATCTGAGGGGGGGGGACTGTGTGGGTGAAAAATAGGAAAATAGTTAAATGAAAAGGATAGGAAGTTTAAGCACGAGAAAGATTGCAAAATGGAGCAGTGGGGAAAACAAGAGGGGAAAAAGAGCTGTGAGTTGTTTACCGTATTCCCCTCGTTGCACCGTGGCAACAGACGCTCACGGTTATTCTAGTCGAGGTTGTCACACGAGGGGCATGACAAACACCCTGCTCGCAACATGTTGCCCATTATGTAGACTCGACCAAACACTCATAGGCAAACGGCAGCATGATATACCTTCATACTATGGTTTTAAGCACTAGTAGTAAACCGCATGGAAGTTACATGATGGGAGTAGATATGTTTGAGTTTCTTGGGTGAAAGAGCCAACTGATTCCTATTTTAAATCAACAGCGAAATGTGAAAGTCAGCAGTTTAGTACTGTTTACGACATTCAGAGGTTTCCAAGAAGACACTGATGTTACTTTTGTCAGAGTGAGATTTTGATGTTGTTTGCAGGCGAAGTGAATTCCCTTGAAGATCTGGAGTGGCGTGTTCCGTGCTGCCTGCTTGGGTTCTGTTTCACCAAAAAGCTGATGAAGTGGCACGTCCCTCCGAGGAAGCACTATTCTTAGAGACCTGCACACGGTCTCAGTTCATTGCACGGTGAAACACAGGTCAGGACGGATAGAAGAACAGGACGTTACCAAAGTCATACCTGTACGGACTCACACGAGGGTAACCGTGTCACAACAACAGGGCTAGTGACAACACTCTCTAACTCAAGAGTAATGACTGAACCTATCCACTTTTACGCTTCCTTTAAGCCAGTCCAAGTTGGGCCAAACTGAGCCAAACCAGGCTGAGCAGTGCAAAAAAAGACCTCCCAATTCTCTCTTCTCTCTGCTAGCGAGGTTCACATACTGGGCTCTGACCCAGGACTTAAGAATGAGGGACATCTGAAATCCATCATGTTCATGTGCTTTGTAAATCTTTGGCTGTAGCAGAAAGCAAATTCTCACAAAGGGCCTACATTTGTACAGCTGTGATTGATAATACGCATCCATTCGTTGAATCTGTGCAGTGGCCGGCAGTGCTGGCCCAGTGCTGCGTGTACATCATTGCTATGCATTTCATAAGGAATCCTGCTCTCAATGTCTGGATACGGAACGTAGTCATCCTGTCCTGTAGGACTCCTGCTGTATGAGTCCTTCTCTCCTGCTTTACTACACACTCAGCCCAGCTTGTGATTGCTCTGGGTTTGAGCTTCAAGGTCGTGAGCCAGAGGATCGGCATGATGCGGTGTGCCCGGGCCGTGCCGATGCACCATGTACAGTCTAGCCTGTGGTCTGAAGGATTGGAAGCAAAGCGATTGGCACGTTTCACTGAGGTCGTTTGTTCCGACGTGCTGTGGAGAGACAACGGCAATGGACAGTCGTGTTCATTCAAGGGCTGTGAATTGGGATTCTGACGCTCATCGTCCCGGCGCATGGTTCCATTTTTGGTAGCGCTTTCTATCCCCATTGCATCGCACAAAAGCCCCCCGGAGACAAGTCTGCAAAGCAGGGCGGATCCTTAAGGATGGCGGTGTTTTCATTGCGTGGCGTGAAGAACTGGTTAAAGGTGCGGACACAATCTCCTCTGTTGTAGTGTGCAGAAATCAGCACGAGTGTTTTCAGCCTGGACTTAATAGAGCAAAAGGATTTTTGTCCAGTTGAACTGCCTCTGAAACACAGCTATGTGGATTTAAGAATGCCCGTCGCTCTCTTTTTGCTTTACAAATTCACACAAAGCAACAAAAGTAAGTAGTTCCAAGCTTCTCCAGGGTTAGCTCAAAGGCACTGATTCCGTTTGTGATGTTCACAAACAAGAAGCACCTTTAGGGGGGGGCGGACCTCAGAATAGTGTCTCTGCTCTTTGCAGATGATGTGGTTCATTCGGCTTCATCAGATTGTGACTTTCAACCACCCAGAACATTCGATTATATGTTTCTTCTGATTTGGGGAATACATTAGGGTCTTCAGGTAAGAGCAGGAAAACCTTGCTGGGGAGTGGGACATCTGGAATAACATGCTAAGCCTGCTGCCCTTTCAACCTGAACCCGGGTAAGAAAACAATAATGGATTCATGGAGCTCACAAGCAAGAGCTTCGGTGTACAATATATCATTCATTACATGTGTGTGTGTAAAGCCAACCTGAGAATAAACAGACTCCACAGGGCATACTGCTGTGGTCCCTTTCATTGTCCATGTCCTGATGACAGTCACTCGACCCCCCTGCATCGTTATGATCCACCACCAATGATCTCCTCAACTAGTAGCCCCCCCCCCACTCAAATTCAATCTTTTTTTATTTTCCCACTCACGGCAGTTCCACGCTGACATGAATATGTGGTGAATATGTGTGAGCTCACCAGAGTGACTACTATCCACCGGCTGGCTGAACCAGTTGCCCGACCACTGCCCCCCCCAAGTTGTAAACCACGGGGAAACACTGCGCTTCCTGTTAGAATAATTCAAAAGTCAGTCAATGATTTTGTTTTTTTTCAAAAGTCGTCATAATATTCATATTTTCAGAACGAATGTTGTGCATTTTGCCTCATTCTACAGAGCCGGGAGTATGTTCTGCCAGTGGAATGGATTGCTCTCATTATGAGCGTGTTATGAACAAGAAGTCTGTGATTGAAAAGCTTTATTTCATGCTTGGCAGACTTGTAAAGGAGGGGTTGCGTGTGGTGAAGAGAGGAGATTGTTGTGTGTGGCTGTGTGTTTCGGTGTGTGGAGAACAGAGGCAAGGCTGGTATTTCATGAATCACAGCGTACAGGGTCATACTTTATCTCTGGAGGATAATATGTGCTTTAATGCTGCATGTGAACATGATGCAGATTGGAAGGCTTTGTGTTTATTGTTCTTTTGACTTTTACTGTGTTCAGGTTCAAGGAAAAAACTTCATGCATGGACAGCTGTATTGATTTTTATAATCAGTGCAAGACAAGAATCAAACTACCTGATTGGCAAGATCTCGTTTTCCAGGTTTAAAATGTGCAACTCGTGTGTGTCTTACTGCAGCCTCCGACCTGCAACGCACAGTACAACTGTCCAGCCTTTGCGCCACATTCCGTCTAACGCGGTAAGAACTGCAGTTTAGGCAGCGCAGCTGCAATATAATGGAGGGCGGGGTTGGCTCTGTGCCAGGGTCTTACATAAACCACCGGAGTGAGGAATGTGTTGGGGCACGCATCACAGGAACACAAAGACACGCATGTGCCAACGCACAACGTGCAAGAGGAGGCCTTGTTTCTCTCTGATTGGGCCCTGTGGTGCTGATGCTCAACTCTGTTTAGCCCCTCCCTCTTTCTCCCGCTCTCTTCCCCTCTCCATCCTCCCGCCGACCGTGGAATGAGAACGCGATCGCTGTTGCTGCCTCGGTCCCATCTCCCCTCGGCTAGTTGTGACATTGCTGTTGAGTCGGGTCGTGTCCAGTCGGGCCACTTGCTGCACAGAGCTTATGTGCAGTCATCCTGACTCCTGCTCCTGACTCCCTCAGACCGTGAATGAAATGGATATTAGAGGAGCCCTTAAAACGTGTAGGAGGTATTTAGCCTTCTCTGCAGACTCCTCTGTCTTGCTGCACATGGCAGTTTGATCTGTCCTCTCTTAGCTGTCTGACTTGAATCTATTTGTGCCTCTCCAACTACTTTCTCAAATGATATTTATTATGTGATCTTATTCTATCAATCCGTCTGTCTATGGGTAGACCGATCTATTGGTTTATCCATCTTTCTGTTGTTACACTTGCATTCCATCGCATCCCCTTTTTTCTTTTTCAAGTCGTCAGTTTGTAACTCATTTGCGACCTGGAAGTATCATTCATAGGTTTAATGATGCATGTGGTCTTTTTACCTCTTTTCTCACTTATCAAGCTGTGGGCTGAAATTATACTAATATTAGGAGGCAATACTCAACTTTGAGTAATCACCAGTTTCCGTCTGAAGTTGAGGCTTAACTTTAGATTGAAATACATTTAGAATCCTGGCTGACTTGAGGGCATTGGGTCTGTGTATGTTTGTGGTTTGTGTGCGTGTGTGTCTGAGTGCATGATTAATCTCTAAGCCCATCTACTTAGCTAATTTCCATCCGGCGTCGGTGTGATAAATGTTTAGATTATAACTGTCGAAGCAGCACAGTGTTTATGTAAAGTTGTTGCTCCTTCCTCGACGGTACTTCCTTCCCTCGTTGACCCCTTTGCTCCTTTTAACAAACAGGAGCTTAAAACGACGGCATTCTTTATGATTAGGGATTTCTGTTAGCACCCCACGTCAAATAAATGTTTCCTTATGTTGCCCATGTGCTTATGTAAAGGAGTATACTGTGTGTGTGAATGTGAGGGAGATGACTCACAGCTTGAATGAGCGGCATCTGATGACATCACCAGCTAAATGCATCTGCAGATGGGCCCCACACCCCCACGCCTGCTCACACACACACACACACACACATCCTCCTCACCCACATACATTCGTATTTTGGGGGGCAAAGCTTGTAATATCACGATTGATCACGTTGTTGTTTTTTTTGTAAATGCAGCATTATAGCTTTCAGCTCTGAATGATTGTCTGCACCAGTGCTTCGATTATTTCTGTTTGCATTTGCCGTGTTTTTACAATGAAAACGTGCAGAATGGTACTTTCTAGTGTCTGGGTGTGTTTGTTTGATTGTGTGTGTGTTTTTGGGGTGGGGGTGGGGGGTTGTATGTTGAGCTGCTCCATTTTGCTTCCTGTTATTAACCCATTAAAGCAAGCATAGCTATGGTTGGAAAGGTATGCAGCTGATCGTATTGCCCAAAGTGTACGTCCATGTTTGTAACACAGTTGCCTTTTAAAGATGATGTCAATGGAAGTTGATTAAAGTTGATTGCCTGGTGGAGCTTACCTCTCCATTTTTCTGTGTGTTTAAGGTTTCCATCGCAATGAGGATATGAAGGCCATCGACGTGCTTCCTATCCTCAAGGAGAAGGTTGCCTTCCTCTCAGGTCAGATGCATGCAATATTCATCTTGCATGGTTCTTTTTGTGTTAGCGTGCATGTGTAGCAAAGGAATCAAGATCATTTAGAAAGAAGTGGAGAATCATGTGATGTACTAAAGAAGGCTTTTCACCTGCATATCACAGGATTGATGTGGGAAAAGTATTAGACCGTTATATTGACAGTAGCAAAATAATTTACACAGAAATTTCATTGAGACCCCTCTTTACTCACTTTGTGGGTTGCATCGTCTACATTTATATCTAAAGGTGGCAGGGACAGACGCGGAGGTCCCGTTCTCACCTTTCCAGCACGGAGCAACCATGACAGAATACGACCCGAAGACCTGCGCAGGCTTATAGCCTACCTGGCAACTGTTCCCAGGTAGGAGTGCAATACTCACTAACAAACCAATAGACAGCGTTTCAGTGCCGGATTCACACTGTTTCAAACTGAACATTCACACACACACACACACATACACGCGCACACACACTCGTTTGCACATGCACTGGCTTTTTAGAGCTTTTTCTTGATGCTGGGTTAATTTGAAAATCAATTTGAGTTTGACCCCCCCTCTTGGCCTTTTGTGCAGTCTCACTCACACTCATCTCAGTGCTTTTTTTTTGGAGTCAGACTTTCTCACCTTGCTTTGATTTAAAACGCTGAGGCCTGACCTGAGGCTACAAAGACGGAGGAGGGTTTCATTTGGGATTCTCTGTGAATATTAACCCCCTTTTCCTTTTTTTAATATCCTCCTGAGTTTCTAGAAAAAAACTTTTTGTTCCCACTAATCCCTTTTCAGTAACCCTCCCCTCTTTCTCACTCTTTAGAGTGACAGGTTGAATTAAAGAACTAAAACCGCATCATCTTTTTGCAGGAAACATTTAACTGTTGAGAATTGTGCTCTGAAGTTTTGTGAAACGCTGATTTTCAAGACCAGAAACACCGTTTCTTCACATTTGACACTCAGCTCCAGGCTGCTCTGTTTGGAGTCAGTTGTGATTTGCTTGAACTCTTCTGTTCTGCTTCTTCTGATTCCTCCTGCGCTGCTCTTTCTAGTGGGTTACAGGTCGGGTCTTTTTTCAAAGATTTTGGAGATTTGTCTTGAGGAGAGAGGTGGTCCTGATTCATTTATGTAAAAAATTGGGTCCAGGTTTCTTCACGGCCTCAGGGCTTTCTGGAATGTACGCGGCAAAATAAAGAAATGATTGGCTAAGCAAGGCAAGGCAATTTTATTTCTATTGCACATTACAACAGAAGGGCAATTCAGAGTGCTTATAAATATATATAATATATATATATATATCAGTCAGCAGTCTTCTGAAGGATTCAAATGTTTACATAGTGTAGATGGTTTGGAAAACAAGGTCAAAGTTCAAGAACAAACCCGTAGACAGAAAAATTGCATTATTTAAGACGTGCAAATAAAGGAATCTGATGGATTTCAGATTGTGTAACCAATATCCTAAGTATCATAGAGATTGTGGTGTTTTGCTGTCTATTGTTGTGGTTTTATAATTCACATTTGTTGGTGTTCAGTTTGGATATTATTACATTTTGATGTAAAATGTATGACGTATTCCTTTTTTCTGCCCCATCGAAATACAATGTATTAAAGCCATATTTAGACATTTTATTCACTTTTATGTCCGTCTCCTAAAATTCTGTGTGCATCAAGTCTTTAGAAACTGCATTGAGGTGTAAGATAGGAGACAATATTTGTCTATTTTCAGTCAGTCAGTTTGAGGCGCAGAAGGAACCAAGTATCACTAAACTCAGGAGGAGGTCAGCATGATCTCTCTGTCTAAATGTTTCTGTCGCTTTCCACTTCTGTTACATCTGCTTCTCTCTCTCTCTCTCTCCCTCCCTCTCTCTCTCTCTCTCTCTCCCCTTTCTCTCCTCATCCTGTTTTTCTCTACCCATTTGGCCACCTATCTGTTTTCAGAGAGTGAGGTCAGAGAGAGTTGTTTCTGTCTCCTTGCTAGACACATTCAGATTAAAGCCTTTAACACTGAGAAACAACCTTTTAAGGACTTATACAGCAGCACTCCTGGTAAGCAGCAGTGGAAATTTCAACGCTTCAATGTTTTAACAATTTTTTTTCTCCCCAGATGCTGTGGAGACTGGGAGCTTTTGATTTAAATTGTTTTTGCCATGTTTGCATTTAGATTTGATATGTTTTGTGGCTTTAATGTGTCTTTGATTCTGGAACGTTGAGATGATGATGATTCAGTGGTTTCTGTCAGCTTATTCTCAAACCAGTCACATCTGGTTGCTTCGGTCACTTGTTTATACTCTCCCTGAGGCTTTTCTAATGGATCAAGCCTAATTACAAGAATTCAAAAGTACCGTATCTTCACACACGTTCATATGGTTTTTCATCCTAGATTCTGACCTGTTTGTTCCTCGTGTGTTTTTTGAAGCGAGGAGGTGGCCAGACATGGCTTCACAGTCATCGTGGACATGCGCGGTTCTAAGTGGGACAGCATCAAGCCGTTGCTAAAGATCCTCCAGGAGTCTTTCTCGTCTTGTATCCACGTCGCCCTCATCATCAAGCCGGACAACTTCTGGCAGAAGCAGAGGACCAACTTCGGCAGCTCGAAGTTTGAGTTTGAGGTTGGTGACACTCGACTTACTTGTAGGAGTTGTAGTGCACAACAGAAGGGTGTTGGTCTCTTTTATTTGTACAGATAAATGCTTTTACTGTGCTTTTTACAAAGATGGAGATGGAGAGATGAGTACTGCTCATTACATGCAACTAGCATGTTATTGTTAAGATGAGTGATGTCTTTTGAGTTTAGACATTTGTCTTAGTTTAGCATCTCTAATTGAGCTGCGGCCTGGTGACAGCGGCACTGCTCTATCCCGTGTGGGCATGTGGTGCTGGTATATTTAGTCCTGACCCAGTTACTATGGGAACAGCATATGTAGGACATGGCTAAGCGTTGCATCCAAGCAGTAGGGAGTTGGGTTTGGACAAAGGATTTTTGGGATCACACGTCTACTGAAGGTGAGATTGCTGGTTTGAGTCTCTGGCCGGGCGAACTCTCGGTGGGGGAAGTATTTGAGACGTGCTCTCTTACGGTTTAGTTTTTACAACTGCTGCTCATTATCCAGAGGTACCAGATGATGTTTTTATTGCACCGGCCCCCGCTGCTGACGTGTGTGTTCACCCCTAAAGCAACAACTGGTGGTCCTGGTGTGTCTAAGTCTGCTTTCAGTTTGAGCTTTAAAACAAATACCTTCAGTTGAATTAGCATCTATGCTGGACCATTTATTTTGTGTTTTTATTGTGACTGCAGTGAACCTCTTTAGTGTTTATTTGTACTGCCTGAGAGTTTACATTTGTGTATTTCGATCTTATTAACAATAACATGAAAGTAGCTTGAGATGTCTGGTATTTGGGCTTTTTCGACACCCAATCCAAACAGTACACATGTGGAGCCACTTTCAAAATCTCGGTTTAACAGTTGGAAATCTGTTGACATGTTAACATCTGATAAATGTGGAGGATTAGGAGGATGATGACAGTGATGGTGATTAAATGGTGGAGGACTTTCTCTCTCTATCTCCCTCCGCCTCTTTTCTTTGCCTCATGTCTCTTTTCTGTCGCCTGTGACTTCGTCGACCCACTCCAGACGGTGATGGTGTCCTTAGATGGTTTATCCAAGATTGTGGACGCATCCCAGCTGACAGCTGACTTTGAGGGCAGCTTAGACTACAACCATGATGAATGGATTGAGGTTTGTGTACTTTCTCACTTTTTTCTGCTCTTTACACACAGCATCGCATGTCTTTTATTAAGTCTTGATTGGTGGAAATGTAGTATTTACAATTCGAAAACGACGTTCCAAATTCTTCTTCTTCTTCTTATTTTGATTTTCACATCAGGTGCGGCTGTCGTTTGAGACCTTCGCCAGCGACTCAATGCGGGCCCTCGCCCGCCTCGAGGAGCTCCAGGAGACTCTGTCCCAGCGGGATCTCCCGCGGGACCTGGAGGGCGCTCGAAGGCTCATGGAGGAACATGCCTCGCTGAAGAAAAGGGCCACCAAGGCATCGGTGGAGGAACTGGATGCGCAGGGACGAAGGCTGCTGCAAAGGCTACAGTTACAAACTGCAGGCGGGGGGGTTAGCGGCGAAAGCCCGTACGGCAACCGCAGTGGGGGGGCGAGCGGAGACTCTAACGACCACCACCACGGCTTCCATGTGCATGCGGACGCACACAACATAGTAGCTAAAGTGACGGGTTTGTTGGACAAGCTGCACGGGACACGCCAGAATCTGCAGCAGCTGTGGCACATGAGGAAACTGAAGCTGGACCAGTGTTTCCAGTTGCGTCTGTTCGAACAGGACGCAGAGAAGGTCAGAGTGCTTTAATATTTCATATTAATGAATAGTGTAAAAAGAAGCTAATTCTTGTCCAGGCATTTGAAAATATTACATTAATCGAGACGTTAAAATCAACTTTCATCCCTGTGTATCCTAGATTAGTAACGCATGAATGTATCATTAAAGATGCATTACTGGACCAAAACTACTTGTTATTGGACAGTATCCCAATCATTTCAATTCGAGACCTGTGGATTTATCATTTGACAAATCATTTTAGGTAATAAGAAATAGAGTTATGTTTTTTTTTTTTAATGTATTTGAGTCGTGTTTTTTTATCTCGGCCAAATATTATGTGAGCTTTGTGTTTGTCGGCATAGAAACCAGGAGGAATGAATGTGAATGTGTTTGATTGTGTGCCGGTACGAGGTCACTGGTTCAGAGTGAGTGTGACGTTGCGTGTCTGGTGCTGATTGTGAGTCCTGCTAAGGAAAGTTTCAGAGCTTAAACGTACCTCTAAACAAACCTTTTCCACACACACACATGAATAATACACAGCCACATAAATGAAGGATAAAGTGCAGAAGTGGACACACAAACACGTAAACTCCACACACACTCTCAGCGATAACTTACTTCCATGGAGAAGTCAGTGCAGGGATGAAATGTTTTGGTTCCTTACAAACACCAAACAACCAGCAAACAGGAGATGGAAAGAACCTTCTGACGTGTAGAGCATTCTGAAACCTCATCTGCATTGTCTTTACCTTTTTTTGTTTTGTAGATGTTTGATTGGATTTTGCACAACAAGGGCCTTTTCCTCACGAGTTACACGGAGATTGGAGGGAACCACCAGCATGCCGTAGAGCTGCAGACCCAGCACAACCACTTTGCCATGAACTGCATGGTGAGAAGTTGTCTTTCGGGCACACACACACACACACATGCACAGTAACACACTAAGACACATCTAGTACAGCCACAAGCTGTCCTCATTTCTGTCATTCGCAGTGACAAATTACGGCCTCCCATCCCTCTGGAACCCCCACACGCATACGTGCACCTCTTATTTCATCCCAAACCACCCTGTTCTTTGGGCCATGACTTATTCTTTCTGTCCTGTGTCTCTCATATTATCCCGCGGTTTTCCACTCAGCCTCAACTGTCATCTCTTGTCTAGTGAATTGCTCTCATAATTGTGCAATATATAGTGTGTTGCCCTTTGTTGCTCTGCTTCCCAACCCTCCCTGCCCTTAAACGATCCACTGTCCTAATTCTCTTATGTTGTCCCATTTTGTTTCACCACAATTCGTCAGAATTATCCTTGTCTGGCAAGAATAACTAACAATAAATCTTTTGAGACTTTACCCTAATTACCCTACAGAAAATAATAAAATAGTGGCGTCAACATCAGAGCTGGGTTGAGATGAACAAAAAAAACGGACAGAACAGCAGCAAAATATACAGGTGGAACTGGAACATAAACACAAATATTTTTACAATATACTGGAAACACACACACACACACACACACACACACTGGCCTCACTCTCCGCCCCTCCACCAATTCGTCCACAGGAAGCAGTGTTTCCCCTTCCTGTGGCCTGCATGGCTGAATAGAAACACAGAGCTCATGGTGTGTTTTTATGTGTGTCTGTGTACTTTTTGGTCCTCTTGTACTTGTCAGTGTACTTGGTGCACCTCGCTCTAACAGGGACACTGGCTGCTCAACATAGATTATTGATAGAAACTAGACAAAACTAGTAGAATAATAATTGTTGCTGCTAATTCTGTTACCGGTTACAATAACACAAATAGTTTGATTTCCAAGTCAAGTAGCAAAAGAACTAACAAAAAATAATCTTAGCGCCTTAACGAAAGAAGAGGAAACAGTGGATGGGTGGAGATCTTGTTATGACCTGGCTCTCTCTCTGTCACTTTTTAGATGAATGGATCTGTGGGTCAAAGGTGTTGCCCTTCCTGCAGTGTCTTTTCTGAAAAGCCCCATATACTCTCATCGGGTTTGAGTTAGAAAAAACGCTCCCCCAGTGTCTCCCTTCCCCCTTTCCTCCATCAGTTTTGGATGGAGGGGCTACCACCTTGTGTGCTTGAGTAGTCCGGCTTCTGTTTTTCCATTCTTATTCATCATGCATGCTCCAGGCCTCAGGCTTTATTGGATGTGACACTATTTAATGTAGGATTAGAGTAGTTCAACAACTAACCTACTGCTTCATACTAAAGAGCAGTTTGACCCCATATGTTCATTATGCAAGTCATACATGTCTCTGTTATCCTCAAGCCAACATCATTATTTAGTTCTTTAATGTCCAAATGCCACGATCTCCCGGATATTGGACAGTGGGGAATGGCTTTGCATGCTGAACAGCTGCCAAGAATAAAACATCTCTGAATCCTAATCTCAGAAGAAGAGACCATTAGAAACCCTCTCAAAGCCATGAAGGGTAGACTCCACCACCTCTGTCTTCAATACTGATGAGAACTCATAATTGTCTCCGTCTGAGGGCTGTAGCTGGTGTTGTGTTCATCTTTCCTTCCCGTCGTGAATGAAACAAACAAACTAAGAGCCATAATAGGCTCCAGGAGCAGTAATTGAATAGAATGATAACAGGCTGTTAACACAGTTGTTAATTAGCGTTTGCTGATCCGTGCCTATCTACACAAAACAGCTTGGAGCCCATATATTAAAAAAGACTGAATGATAGGAAACAAATGAGTTTCTTTTCATTATTCACACAGGGTATGCCTCCCAAGTGAATTACTTTTTAATGCCCACTAGAGTGTGTGTGTGTGTGTGTGTGTGTGTGTGTGTGTGTGTGTGTGTGTGTGTGTGTGTGTGTGAGAGAGAGAATGCATGCACGTGAGAATTGTAGCATGGGTGCATATATTGACTTCTTTTCTCCCCAATATTACTCACTTCTTGAATGAAAATGATTGTGGCTTCCATATTTCACCAGCACACTTTGATTGCTTTGTAGCAGACAGTATAGCTGGTGCCCCCTCATGCACTATGATTATGTGTATTTAGCTTCACAAAATGCTCAAACACGGACGTTGATGTGCCTCAGTGCCGGTCACTTTGGATTTAAACCACTCCATATCCAGTTAAACCAATTAAATCCAGTATTTTAGTGAATTAACATCAATTAATGTCAGTATGTCATTTAATCTTTGCCGTTTTTCTCCTCTACTACTTTGTTGCTTTAAAACACAGAATGTGTATGTGAACATCAATCGGATCATGTCGGTAGGGAACCGGCTCTTGGAATCAGGCCACTACGCCTCACAGCAGATCCAGCAGATCTCAGCACAGCTGGAACAGGAGTGGAAGGCCTTCGCTGCAGCGCTGGACGAACGCAGCGCGCTGCTGGAGATGTCGGCCAGCTTCCACCAGAAAGCCGACCAGGTACGGACAAGCAGCGCTGAGCCAAAATCAAGTGCGGTTCTGATGGGTTCGACAGATTTCCACCGTAGAGCTGAGACGACGCTTACTGTACGCGAATCCACTAAATGTGCATTGCTCCTTTAATTGTTCACACAAACTCATTCACATGTCCACATGTGCACATTCCTGCATGAAACTACGTTTTTAGCAAAATGGAGTTTCGATCTGCTACTGAATGTTATGTTGACTGGATGTTCTTTGAATAGTTCTGTCACGGTTTGGTCTCTCTTCCTGTTTTAGTTTGAAGTTTCATGTTCCTTGTGGTCCTGGGTTAACTTCACTTCCTGCCTTGTCCTGTGATTGCCTGAGTGTTTCCACCTGTGTCCAATCACCTGCACCTCCCTTGTGAATTGCAGCCCCGTGTGCCTGTTGTCCCTTGTCGCGTCTTTGTCTGATGTCAAGTTCTCGTTGGTGCACGATTTTCCTCGGTTTGGGTTTTTTGGAATAAAGAGCACTTGTTTTGGAAGATCCTGCGCTTGAGTCCTGCCTCCCTTGAACCTGCACCCTCGTCACCTGACAGAATGACGCGACACTCAGGCAATCACAGGACAAGGCAGGAAGTGAAGTTAACCCAGGACCACAAGGAACATGAAACTTCAAACTAAAACAGGAAGAGAGACCAAACCGTGACAAGTTCAGTGTTTAACAGTTGTGTATAATAAGTAGATTTATAGATAAGGAACACATACTTTGGCTCCACTACATTTTACTCTGCACTCTGGTTGCTTTATCCCTAACGGAACTAAAAGACCATTTAAATGATCAATACTGCTCTCCACGGTTTTGCTTACAGTTGCAGTAACAATACATTATTTAGTTGTTGGCACATGTTGTTTGCTGCGCAGTCTTTAGACTTCCTTGTAAGTTATTGATATTTTATTTCCACCGGTGAAGATCATGGTGTCACAGACAGTAGTTATTGTATGTTTTGATTACTATCATTTTTAATTAAGTATTATTATTAACAGTTATTAAATTAAAATACTTCAATGTCCATCTTTCATTATTTTTGTATTTGTTTTATTGACCTGGAGTGTTCAATGTGGAGGAAAACTGTGTGTGAACGCACTAACAGCACCGATTGTGTTTGTCGTAATTCGGCCATGTTAGTGTCTTTCTTTCCCAAAATATGCACTTCGTCAGAGATCAATTTGAAGGAACAGGTAAACCTAACAAAGTGTAATTGGAGTTGCCATTCACGCCACAGCCCGTCGTGGATACTGAAGAGAAAGTACTGGTGACTATGTCAGTAGCTCTGTGTTATACGGATGTCTGTGTTGTGCCTGCCCCCCCCCCCCACAGTACATGAGTAAAGTGGAGCCATGGTGTAAGGCGTGTGGTGAAGGAGAGCTGCCATCGGAACTCCAGGATCTGGAAGACACAATCCACCATCACCAGGGATTATATGAGCACATCACCACTGCATACTCGGAGGTCAGTACAGAGGCGTGCACACGCACACACACACGCACACACACACGCACACGCACGCACACACACACATGCTACCTCCATAGGACTGGTCATTATCGAAAATAATGTGTTGCATATAGACGTCAATTCAATACAAAATTCAAATATTCAATATAAATATATATTATAATAAAATATTTCGTTTTTTACTCTTATAAATTTACAATGGAAACAATGAAAATTGAGTGAATAAAATCCCAAAGGTGTTTATTTATTGTTTCTAGCTAATAATGCGAAACAGAAATATGTCGGAAACAGTCCTTTTAAGATTCCATCAGTAGTATCAGTGCATCCGTATCACTCGCCGGGAAAATTAAAAAATGAATTTAGATACTTAATGTCTTATATGTCAAACTTTATATCACCTTTTTATAGGTAAGCCAAGACGGAAAGTCTCTTTTGGACAAACTGCAGCGACCTTTGACCCCGGGAAGTGCCGATTCATTGATGGCATCGGCTAACTACTCCAAAGCTGTGCACCACGTCCTGGATATTATCCACGAGGTGCTGCATCACCAGAGACAGCTGGAGAACATTTGGCAGCATCGCAAAGTCCGCCTGCATCAGCGGCTCCAGCTGTGTGTCTTTCAACAGGATGTACAGCAAGTAAGAAACGAATCCTCCTGCAGAGACACCTGCTGCTCTGTGAGCTTTAGAGACGCACACACCTATCCTTCCAAACACAAGGGATGCACTTATTGAGCTTTCCAAAAGACTCCTCATTATTTGGCAGTTTTTTACTGTTTTCCAGTATTTGATTTAAAGACATTTTTACTAGTAACACATGTATTCTTCATCGATGGTTGATAAATGTTTTATAATTTTATAATTGTATTAAAAAAGGAAACCGCTCAAATGTTAGGTTAATCAGATGTTAAGCTGTCATATTATTATACGGTTATCAAGATCCAAGACATTGTTTTTGTTTTCATTCCATACATATTAGCAGAAGTTGTGATATGAAGATGCAGGGTAATATAATCAGTTCCAGCTTCTTCAAAAGCTTTTTTCTAAGATTTTATAGATGTAAACTACTTTATGTGTGGTGTCATTCCTGCGTTCCTACCCTTTGGGAGTGAACTCTCCTCTGCCTCTCTGCCCCCACCCTCCTCTCTGTGTGTCTCACTTTATTGCTGTGCTTCATTCTTCCTCCTCTTCCATCCACTCTTTTATCTCCCTTTTCTCTTGGTAGTGGTTTCCATGCTGATGCAATTTACTGTCACATAAAGTGTTGAGGGCATTGCGCATGTGTTTACACATCACAGAGACCTTGAAAGCATGATCAAAGTCCCTTTTAATTATCCCACATAGAAACAGATGGAATATGGCCGTGTGTTTAATAGATAATATGGTGTTTATTTCCATAGCTCATCTCATCCACAGTGCAATTGTTCACACACCTCACACTGCTCTGGATTTGCTTGAAGGCAAAACCTAATCGCCCACAAATTTTTAATTTTAAAAATGCCAGACTGCACACGGTACAAAAGAGAAAAGAAAGGTGGGATGATAGAATTCAGAGGGCAAGTGGTGACATCTATGGACTGCTCTAATACTAATATGGTGCTAATCATGCCAGTCAATTGCACCCCCTACTGCTCAAAAATGTATACTACATCCTCAATGTGCATATAGACTGTTTGCATTAAATGTATTTGTGTCCATGTGTTTCAAGGTGCTCGACTGGATAGAAAACCATGGCGAAGCCTTCCTCAGTAAACACACCGGTGTTGGAAAGTCTTTACACAGAGCCAGGGCTCTGCAGAAGAGACACGAAGACTTTGAGGAGGTTGCACAAGTGAGTTTTAAGTCCAACGCCTCAATGCAAAAGAAAATCTGATTCTTGTATATATTATCATGTTTTGTTTTCCATCAAGTAAATGTCTGAAAGTTGCATTACATTGTGGAAGCTTGATATCCAATGTTAAGGATTATTTTAGAGGCCGGAGATGCTAGATTTGACGTTACTGTATTAACCAATAGAAAGTAACAAGCTTTCAGCTCACACTTCAACTAAACGTAATGCTAACGTTTCAGAACACCTACACCAATGCTGACAAATTGCTCGAGGCGGCAGAGCAGCTGGCCCAGACCGGGGAGTGTGACCCAGAGGAAATTTACCAGGCTGCCCACCAGCTAGAGGACCGCATCCAGGACTTTGTGCGACGTGTCGAGCAGCGTAAAGTCCTGCTGGACATGTCCGTGGCTTTTCACACACACGTCAAAGAGGTGTGTGTGTGTGTGTGTGTGTGTGTGTGTGTGTGTGTGCTTTTTTTCTCCTGTCCTCCTCTCGTTTGTCCCTCTCCTCTCTTCTTTATTCATTTATAGATGGACAGCTCCATGCATACGGTGCGTTTGGCCCTCACTGTGATAATGACAATCATGCCTGTAATTATTTTCACTATTATCTTTTTTTAAATTAAGAACACAGAAACTACAAATAGGAAGGAGTCAGTACTTTTGTAGTTGGGGTGCTAATAACTTTAGAACGCCATTAAGTCCAAATTAACCTCTCCACACTGACATGTCGCTTGTGCTCGGCGTTTGTTAAAAACGACATCCTGTTTACACCGACTCGCAGAGACAGTCAGCGCCGTGGTGCTAATTATTAAAGCTAGTGTTCAACGTCCATATGAACAAATCTCCTTCATCTGTCCATCTGTCACCTCACCCTGGTGCAAGTCGCTGTGTGTGTGTGTGTGTGTGTGTGTGTGTGAGCCCTCGTATGGGTGCGTGCCAGTGCCTGCTTGTCGTCACGTGTGTGTTGCGTGCACACGCGTGAATGTTTCCGCTCTCCCCGCCCGTCACCTCTTCTAGTAGGTCCAGAGAAGCCTTTGGATGCAGTCCAGCATGTTGAAAGGCAACCAAAACAGTTCCCTGTGGAGACGGAGCACCAACTATACTGCAAGCGAGGGGATTCAGCTGCACTTATATTCATGCAGTGCACAGATAAAATCCCTCCAAACCAGCAGCGAGGCCCATGTTGCTTCTCCTACCAAACACTAACAATACAAGATAACATACGGTAACTGCCACCAGGGTCAATGAAAAAAGATGCTGTGTGCTCAAATAACAGCCATTTGTGTCTTTGCTCGACGAACCACGTTGTCTGTTTTAATAAAGAAAACATGTTTGTTACTAAGTCGATGAGAGTTACCACACCTGAGTACGCAGTGTGGGTGTTAGACAAACCGCGGGTACCGGCGTATCTTTCCTACGGCCTGGGTGCCAGGGCGTTATTACGCTGAGCCAATTCTGCCAGATGGCTGATCCGTCACAAAGGTGACCATTCACAAAACACCAGCTCGGAGCCGAGCTGCTTTGATTTTTATTTCAGTCCTTTGTCGCAGCTCGTCTATCGATTCCTCCGTCTGTGTTTAACTCACGAGGCTCTTTGTATCCGTACCCGCCCCCTTCAGCACAGCAACACTGTCTGTTTTTTGGTGCTGTATTTTAACTGGCTTGCCTCTCTTGTCAATCACCGTTAGCTGTGGACTTGGTTGGAGGAGCTTCAGAAGGAGCTGCTGGACGACGTGTACGCGGAGTCGGTGGAAGCGGTGCAGGACCTGATCAAGCGTTTTGGCCAGCAGCAGCAGACCACCCTGCAGGCTACTGTGAATGTCATCAAAGAGGGAGAGGACCTCATACAACAGCTTAGGTGATAATAATGAATACGTGCTACACTGACATGTATATGTCAATATAGCATTTACACTGGGATAAGCCATTCGCATGCATTACATTTACACTCATCCAGAATAGTTTAGACTGACATCATTACAACAACATTACTGCAAACAACTTAGATCGACATAAATGAAGGAACGCAAAGGCCCAAGGCCTCAGTTGGCATTTAGTCTGTGATCATTGGACATTATGTGTTATTAAGGTGAATGAGAAAAAAGTGCTGAAGGGATTTTCATGAACAGACTAAGTAAACTAAGCAAAGGAGAGAATTCTGTTCTTTTCACAAAGAAGCGAATTCAGTGATGTTTCGAAAAAAGCCGAAATGAACTACACGTGTAAATCATTCCACCTCCCTCCACAGAGACTCCGCCATCTCCAGCAACAAGACTCCTCACAACAGCTCCATGGCCCACATCGAGAGTGTGCTGCAGCAGCTGGATGAAGCCCAGGGCCAGATGGAGGAGCTGTTCCAAGAAAGGAAAATCAAGCTGGAGCTCTTCCTTCAGCTCCGCATCTTTGAGAGGGATGCCATTGACGTGAGTAGGCGGTAGATGGAAGTTTGGTGCATGATGAATATTTATTTTTGCTCTAGCCTGCAATGCTTGGGCAGAGAGTGAGAGGGAAGGGATCAAGTAGAAGCGGTAGAAGATGGGTTTTGAGGGTTGCAGCTGGTTAAGGGAACAAGAACTGGCTGGAGAGGATAGTGGATGAAATGTACTGACTTGGATGTGTGACATCTGGTGGGGAGATAATTTGGGAAAAGAGCTTCACAAATGAGCATGAAAAACCTCAGAGGTTTTAACAGAAATCATAAACCTACATACAGGATGAAGGGGGCGCATGAAAGGTAGAAATGAAGGTGTAAAGCAGAGCATAAAGGCGTTTATGGCTCATAAGAAAGAGTGAGGGTGACAATGAAGTGAAAGAGAAAAAAGTCATGATACATATAAACGTTACACGTTACATCGTTTTCTTTATTGGCTTAAGTTTTTTCCTTTCTCCTTTAAGACGTATTTGTCACGTTACTCGTCATGTTAAGCTGTCAAATCAGATTTGTTGAACCATACAACACTGATAGAAAGTAAGTGTCTGTGTATTGAATAGTTTTTTATTAATAATCATATTACTTGTGTAATAGCATTTTTAGCCGGGCGAGATGCATGGTGCTTGGGATAAAAGTGTCTGTGTGTTAACATATCTTGTCAAAAGGGATCCAGTGAGTTTTTCAAAAGTTCCCACGTGATGTTCACATATTGGAGTTTGATTAGATTTGATTTTGATTAGATTTGACAAATATGCACTATATGACAAAGACACATTTTGATCCCATTAATGATGCCTTAACCTTTCCCCAAGCGCCAAACAAAATGAACTTGTCCAATACTTTGGTACTAAGATGTTTTAATAATGAGCAAAAATCTCTACTGTAGTTTTACTGCTGAAGTGCAGAACCTGAGAGACGTTTTGGTGGCTGTATGAAATATGAAATATGCATGTTTGCCTGTAAATATTTCAATGCTTACCAAATCTGATCAGACATCATTTTACAAGCCAGACACATTTTGTTTGTGTTGATGATGGAATTGATTTATATAATAAGTATGGTATTTATATTATTTCTCAGAACATTTGCTCTACCATATCAGCTTTTTTTCCAGTTGTGGAAATATGCTGTTTTATTAGATGGCCGCTCATGAATGAAACCTGTGTGCTGATAGAAGTTCTGGGGCTTGTATAAACTCTTTTTTTCTGTATTGTAAAGACCCCCCCAAAAAATGTTATCTCTGCGTGTGAAGTCAGGGAATGCGGGTGAACCTGCTAATCTGACATGTTGAACGCGGGCGACGCCCACACAGACAAACACCGACAGAGGATTAATATGAAAAAGTGCTCGAGCATGAAGATGGGTGGAGGAGGCCTTTGGCGCCCTCCACTCCCTGCACACATGCACAGTGCCACTCCCTCCTGGATTGAAGGGGGTTGAGGTGAGACATTCCCATGTCTCAATGCTTTTTTACCTCTGGGGAAAAAGGGAACAAATAATGTGGTCAGTAGAGGATTTGTCTCCTAGAGGGAGATGGTTTTTTTGCACAGAGAGGACTTTTTACTCAACTGCAAGAGGAGAGGGACAAAAGTGCAAATTACTTCTTGGTGAGTTTGTGCTTTGCTGACAGATTTGTAAAAATAGTGGTTAGAGAAGTTAGAGATGATAGATTTGGCTTAACATGTGATATATACTTTATGTATATCTAACATACATCACAGGATGTGTTCTTGTCCAGCGGAGTGAACATCTTCTTTGTTTCTTGAATAAACGCTTAACGTTTGACAGGGAATTATTCAGTTAAGACTACATAAAATATACTTGCACAAAAGAGGAAATTGTCACCAATAAAGGTTTTAAATGCAGACCCAACTCTCTCTTCAGGTACAGTATATTGACCATTTAATGTAGCCTCATGTGACCCAGAGCGAGACTTTGGTGAATTCTAAAAGAGTAGAGGAGAGCTGTGGACTTTGGACTCAGACAGCGTGATGGTGCCTCTGGTAACATGATTCCACCTGCGTGGGCTGTCAGAGACGAGCATCGGCATCTCAGCACCTCTGCTCTGCCTGTCATGCATCATCGGTGTAATATGTTGTCTTTTATGCTGGCAGTCAGCTCAGGCTGTCGGGTCACAGTGATTCAACTGTCTGACTGGTGTTCAAAAAATGGTGATTGAATGTTTGTGCAGATGAATCATGTTTTTAATAGATGTTGTTGTCTTCGTGTTAAATCTGCATTATGGAACATCCGGCTTTCAAAAGCTTTCATTTGAACTTTTTTAATACAGAATTTTTCATTTAGACTGTCAAATAAAGTTTTTTTTAATTAGCATTTGAGGGTTGTAGCTGGTTAAGGTAAATAGAACAATACATGTATGGCGAGGATAGTGGATAAAGTGCACTGACTTGGATATATAACATCGGATTTTTTGTGAATAAATAGCATGCCATTTTCTTATTTTAACCTGAGTTAACCCTTGTTCCTATCTCACTCTCTGTGCCCATCCCATTTCCCCCTCTCAGATCATCTCAGATTTGGAGTCATGGAACGAGGAACTGTCCCAGCAAATGAGCGACTTTGACACCGAGGACCTGACCCTGGCCGAGCAGAGGCTACAGCATCATGCAGACAAGGCGCTCACCATGAACAACCTCACCTTTGACGTCATCCACCAGGGACAGGAGTTGCTGCAGTACGTTACAGAGGTCCAGGCTTCTGGTGAGTCGAGGGAACGGCATCGGTAAACGGAAGCGAAGTACGAATCCGGTAAATCGCGGTCCGATGGCCAGAAGGTCTCTGTGTGAAAGTACAAATCTGGCTGACGTTCTGCTCATGCCACGTCTGCAACCGCTGCATTAAAGCTTCCTCTGTGGCTTGCCTCAGGACGATGGTGATCAATTAGAGCCAGCGGGCTCACCACAATAGAAGTAAAAAACAAAAAATGTGTTATAAAAGATACAAGTAATCAATTAACAGTCTCCAGGGCTTTATGTCATTCAAATTTTAAGATGTTAATCTATTCTAAACATGTCAAAACGCATCACGCTGTTTTTATTCTATCAATGCAGATAGCGCAGAGTACGTCAATTAAATACACATGTTCCTCTACCTCCTAATTTGACTTTTAGCGGAGATGTGCACATAACTGCTAATTACAAATACATTCAAAACCCACTCGCTTTTGTCCCCAGCAGTGAATCTTGACTAAGTAACTGGGAAGAAAAAAGGCAAACACGCATTGAGCAGGCATTATTAAAGCGCTCGTCATGAGTAATACGGTGAAATATCTGCTGTGTGCAGGGGTGGAGCTGCTATGCGACCGGGACGTGGACATGGCCACGCGGGTCCAGGACCTGCTGGAGTTTCTCCACGAGAAGCAGCAGGAGTTGGACCTGGCGGCGGAGCAGCACAGGAGACATCTGGAGCAGTGTGTCCAATCAAGGCATCTGCAGGCTGAAGTCAAACAGGTATGTACTTGAAGGAGAAAAGGACAAGAGAATTTAACAAGGGGAAACAATGACAGAGCGGCGGCTGGAAAGTGTGCTGTAGGTAGGATTTTGTAGTCTTTTTTACTAAGTTGCTTTAAGCAAAGCTCAAATACATACTTAATATACTTGATTAATGATAATACAAATGTTGTATATGGCATTGAGGTATTGGAAGTGGAAATATAGCTTGTTCACTGTATTTCTCAAACATACAGGCCAAGGGCTATGTGTATTTTTGAGGTCCAAATAACGTGTGGAAAGCCAGTCTGACAATTCATCGCATCATGAGATGCGCAGAGCGTGTTGAAGTGCTGGAGGGCTGTTCTGTCGGTACATGACCATGGGTAGATGACTCATCCGGTTTCTTTCTTCCTCTCGCTGGATTTCTGTGTCTCTTACTTTGGGCAAAGGTCTGATACAACTTGTTTGGATGCAGAGCCAAGTCTCAAAGAGATTGGGAAACTAATGAAAATGCCAGGACAAAAGATGACCAAAGGGCAGCTGGTTTCTTTTACTTGTTAGATTTTTTTCCCCCAAAATCGGTTCATTGGCTGAACACAATCAAAGCAAGAGAACTAGGAGTTTGCAATGTAGCCTTCTGAACTTTCTAATAAAGACCGAAGCAAACAACATTCTTTAAGACCATCCCTGTTATTAAAGTGGTGCAGCCAAATAACACAAGACTTTATGTTTCAGCTTGAACCACATAGAATGAAAGATTGAACAAAGGTGGGGGCGGACCTGAAATGGAGACCAAAATAACAAAAAGACATTGCGGCAAAAACATTACAGAAGATCCACTGCCATTGTGTTGAATGAATAGATCTGACAGTAAGATTATAGAGTGATGCAGGACGATGCTGGTGTTATTCTTTATGATCCACCCACACAGGGGCAGCACTGTGTATGCAACTATCAATGCGATTGATACATATGAATTGTCTTTGGTGTTGGCCTCTGGTTTTCAAGCTGGTAAATACCTTTAAACAACAAGTATGTACTGATTTCAGATTGCAGTGCAGCCGGGAGATTGTGTGCAAGTCAAGGTGTCTGTAAAGAGATACTATGGAAGGGATTAAGTGAAATATGTAATGAAATGTGTGCACGGATGCAAAGGAATACGGGGGCTACCAGGTTTGCGAGTAAAAGGGGAAAAACATGTTTAAAAGATGGAGAAAGTACCTTTTATATCTTTGTTCTTTCAAAGCACGCAAAGTAAAAATAATTCAGTTCTATTAAATCCATGAAATTGAAATGACTCCAAAACTCTTTGTGTATGTGTGTATTTTCTAGGTTCTGGGATGGATCCGTAATGGGGAGTCAATGCTGAACGCTGG
The DNA here is from genome assembly GCF_949316345.1 of Pungitius pungitius. Taxonomy (NCBI): domain Eukaryota; kingdom Metazoa; phylum Chordata; class Actinopteri; order Perciformes; family Gasterosteidae; genus Pungitius; species Pungitius pungitius. Next base: position 1,306,707 of record NC_084910.1, read on the forward strand.
GCTGATCACAGCCAGTTCGTTACAAGAAGCCGAACAGCTGCAGAAGGAACATGAACAATTCCAACATGCAATAGAGGTAAAATCACATGTTATTTTAAATGTTTCTTTTGTCTTTTTTCTCTCAGGTTCATTGTGTGCCCACCTCCTCAAACTTACCAGCAAAAGTCACACATAAAATGGAGTCAGTCAAGATTGACTAATATCTGGACCCCTCTCTGCTTACCTTTCATCTTTATTCTCACTTCACTGCTGATTGTGCAGGGTGCATTTCCTTTCAACCCCTTTAAGCCTGGCTCATTTAATGCAGACCTGTCCCTGACCTACTTACAGAGCTCTCATACTCACACACACACAAGGATGCATGCTTAGAAGAAAGCAGTGTGTATCCTCCTTGCTTAAGTGAGACTTGAATTTGTACCCATGTGGATTAACTGTAGTTCCCGATTCCCATAATGTATCCCGCTTGGTGAGAAAAATTCATGTCTTCCTTGACAGTATGAACAGCATCCAGCAGCAGCTGCAGGAAGACACTCTCTCTTCTGTAACCTCTTTCTGTTGCTCGTCCCGCAGTGCTCTGACACCCCCGAGGAGCTAAGGTGTTACTCAGGCTAACTGCTATGACACAAAAGAAAAATCCCCTTTATGCCCCCATCTCATTTCCTCTCCAGAATGCTCGCTCCTGAACAATCTTTTTAACACAGCTACAATCAGACGCCGTCCTCTGTCGCTGTGACCGCTGCAGTGGTCCCCGACCACCGGCGTTCACCTTCAAGACCGCTCCGCAACAAAAACTCATATGACTTTATTTTCTTTTTTTTAATCTCTCCTTTATCCCCCGTGAAGAAAACACATCAAAGTGCGCTGCAGGTACAGCAGAAGGCCGAAGCCTTACTCCAGGCGAACCACTACGACATGGATATGATCAGAGACTGTGCTGAAAAGGTAGAGCTCTTTTACGTTCGTATCCCTCTCTAAATGAACACCGCAACAATGCAAGTGGTGAATTGATTTGTTCTCATTTTGACTGACAGGTGGCAGACCACTGGCAGCAGCTGATGCTGAAGATGGAGGACCGACTAAAGCTGGTTAATGCTTCCGTGGCCTTCTACAAGACCTCTGAACAGGTATGTTTGTGTATCTGATCCTTTTAAGTAAGAGTGACTTTAAAAGGTTTCCTGTGAATTACGCTTTCCTTTGTGAACATCCATAGTCGTGCAAAGTTTATGAGGGAAACGTTGCTGTAGATCCTGGGTGGGAGAATGTTGGGGAGCAGGAGGTCAGTGTCATATTGGTTGTATTTGCTGTATCATCTACGTCTCAGGTCTGCAGTGTGTTAGAAAGCCTGGAGCAGGAGTATAAGCGAGAAGAGGACTGGTGTGGGGGTGCTGATAAATTGGGCCCCAACAGTGATTCAGACCACGTGACACCCATGATCAGCAAGCACCTGGAACAGAAAGAGGCCTTCCTCAAGGTGATGCAGAATCATTTATGTTCTTTATTGTCTGATTCTCAGCTAATTTCCAGTGTTTGACAAGTCAAAAGGTCGTCATTAGTGACCTCGCTGTCGTTCTGCTCAGGCCTGCACGTTGGCCAGGCGCAATGCTGACGTCTTCTTGAAGTACCTGCACAGGAACAGCGTCAACATGCCCGGCATGCTGTCACATGTCAAAGCTCCGGAGACTCAGGTTAAGAGTAAGTAGACGGCTCAACTATCACATTCATCATTTATGCATCTTGTGTTTACAAAGATAATTTAAAATCAATTCCCTTTCCAGGCACTTTGTCTTTCCAGCGTTTTTTCCAATTTATTCATGAAATGATAAATACAGGTGTTCAATATCTTCCTGTTTGATGCTGATGTACTGTAATAAAGAATTGCTTATCTTGTCCCTGCGTCGTATCATCAGACATCTTGAATGAGTTGCTGCAGAGGGAGAACAGAGTGCTTCACTTCTGGACCATGAGGAAGAGGAGGCTGGACCAGTGCCAGCAGTATGTCGTTTTTGAGCGCAGCGCCAAACAGGTGTGTCCCAGTTATTCTGCTTGGTTATGGATGCATTTGGAAGAAGCGTTACCTGGAGATGAGGCTGGGCAGATTGGCAGACTGTGTCACTGAACTGATCACCGAGCAGAGTACGTAGAAACAAGCCTCCTCCATCGTGGGACGATTGGCATCGGTTTGTGTTTTTGAGTCAGCAGGTTTACGGGATTCCGTTTACATTCAGCTGCCTTTGTGATTTTACATCTCCGATACACTTTTAATGATGCAAAGTGACAGACATTTCAAATAAAGACAGCGTTTCAATTTATGGCCCAGTAAATATAAAACCTGTGTTAATTAGAAAGCTTTGTCAAACGCTCATTTTTACTCCTCAGGCGTTATTGAACATTTTTTGAAGAAATGAAGATCTGAGCTACAATATTAGGTCACGTGACAAGAACACTCACTTTTCCGCAAGCAAACAAGTCTTAGATCAGCTAAAAGTTAAAGGACCCATAAGATGAAAAGAGGTTCTGATTTGATCGTTTTTGGTAGCATCTCTTCTGAATGCACAGATCAAGCGGAATTCTGGACTTCTTTGTTTAAACATTTCGATGCTGGGAACTATTATCAGAATCTTTGGTTGTAATGATCTTAACTTTCTCTTCCAATTCTAAGCCTAAATTCAGACACTTTGCTCCATCCTGTGGTGTTTGCATAGCACAGCGTAAGCAATGCACTTAGTTAATAAATCAGATGACATCATAGATGTTTCTAGGACGTGGCTATTCTAGGGCTTTCCAGGTTTTATCCCAGGCCCAAAGGCTTTCTGGTCTCACGGTTTCACAGCTCTGCTTCTTCTACTGAGTCAATGTTAAAGAATAGAAATGATGTTGCACCTTGGCGAACTGATTTCTAGAGATGTATGAATCAGCTTCATTGTAATGGGGTAAAATATGTTGAAATATCAAAATCCAATCTCAAACTATGGATCACATATTTTATACTGAAATACCCTGAATATGACCTAAATATGATGAGGGGACGTCATGACAGCAAACCTTTAATTAAAAACACTTTACATATTACATCCTGGTGTGTTCATATGACAGTAAGAGTCTAAAGAGGATGACGGTGAGTTTAAACATACAAACTATGCCGTGACTTTAAATCTACTTTTGTAGGGGTTTTAAGTTTACCAACTTGGTCTTCACCTTTCAATAGTTAAGAGATATTTAAGTTCTGCAACTTAAAAAATCCCTGCTGTGTAAATGTATTCAGGCCCTGGAATGGATCCATGACACTGGGGAGTTTTACCTGTCCACACACACATCAACTGGGTCCAGCATCCACCACACACAGGAGCTGCTGAAGGAGCACGAAGACTTCCAGATCACAGCAAAGGTATGTGTGTGTTTGTGTTTACCTGGTGGCTATTTCACTGTGTTTAAGACAAAAACTCTGTGTGTGTGTGTGTGTGTATATTTGTGGGTCCTGCCGTGCTCGTTGTGTGTTTGTTTTCACAGGCGCGCCCTCTTGTGCGAGGCCCATTCCCAGGGAAATGCGTTGTCCCGATCCCTCGTCGACGTGTCACTGCTATTGTGTTAGAGAACAAGCTATTGTGTCCATCACACAACACAGTGATTCCTAACTCTCTCTCTCTCTCTCTCTCTCTCTCTCTCTCTCCCCTGTCTACCTTTCCTCCCCCTCTACTGGTTCCCTGTGGCGACCTCTCTCTTTTCTCTCTATCCCCTCCCTAAATGTCTCTCAATTGAAAGCAAACCAAAGAGCGGGTAAAGCTGTTGATCCAGCTGGCGGATGGGTTTTGTGACAAGGGCCACGCCCATGCCCTGGAGATAAAGAAATGGGTGTCCTCAGTGGACAAGCGCTACAGGGACTTCTCTCTCCGCATGGACAAATACCGAACCTGCCTGGAAACAGCTCTCGGCATTTGTTCTGACTCCAACAAGGCTGTGAGTACACACCTTTGATGAATAAAAATCTACGAATAATCAGCTCTATTCTTCTTAGTATGTCTTGACCAGCCCCTATTTGTGTGCTTTATCCCAAAACATTGTTTGGATGCTGTTTAATGAAAGACTGTGTAGCGATAAATCCGTCGAGGTTATAGTAACACAAATAATAAAGAAATTGACCTGTAGCCTTGCTAGAATGAGATTAAAACAAAAGTGCATTTTATTGGGTTCATTTGATCGTACATGCCACTTCTGGCATTTTATGTAGTTTCAAAAGACGTAGCTGGCACCAGGTGTTCAAGTGTAGATGTATCACATTTCCCTCTCCATCACTCATGTCGTCTCCTGGCAGTTCATTTTAATGCGTAGGGCCAACATGTCCCAAAGCGGTGTGTTGACTCGTGAACGAGCCGCATGTTTGCTGTGTGCGACATAAAAGCCTCTGTCACGTTTTTTTCAGAGCAAAGGGCTCCAACTGGACATAATCCCAGCCAGTGCCCCGGGGTCAGAGGTCAGGTTGAGGGATGCTGCCCATGAGCTTAACGAGGAGAAGAGGAAGTCAGCGCGACGGAAAGAGTAAGCGATGTTCAGCATCACAGGTTTCCTGGTGAAATGCCTGCATGAATAATTCAGTAGTTCCTCGCAGACATATGAAAACATGTCTTTGTTTAGGTCCGATCTACATTTTATAGCTGCAGCCAGGGTGTCATTTACAAAGTGTATTGGTAAATAATAATGCGGAGTGGAATGTCAAATAACCTGGAGAACATGAGCACAATTGTTGCCTAATATCAAGAGAGAAAACAGATGGAGATGGAACAGCAACGTCCCTTATGATAACTAGTAACAAGCTATTTGAGTGTTCCTGATGCTGTATAGAATCTTTTTTGTAATCAGTTTTAATTAGTTTATAGAAGAACATGAATAGAGGACAGATACTATGAACAGCTTATGAATTACAGCACAATAATATACATGAGCCTCAAGGGAGTTATAATCCATCCACCCACAGAAACAACGCCACAGTAATACAGCCCTTACAGACACGGTAGAAACACTAGAATGTGGTCATTCTTATCTGTATTTTAAATGCTCAGAATGACTTATATATTTTTTTGTATGTACAAGTTTTCACCACAGGTTGTTTTTATTTCTATTTCGCACCTTCAGCAACTGAACGTGTTCAAAAGTGTCCCTAATGTGCATTTCCTTTCAGATTCATAATGGCTGAGCTGATTCAAACAGAGAAAACCTACGTCAGGGACCTACGGGAGTGTATGGATGTAAGTATTGAATTACAATAAGTGCATTGGTAGGAAATTGACTCAGTGACTCACAGTAATTCACATATCTTATTAATCATCACTGGTTGGTTACTGTATTGTAGTCTTTATTCCTACTTCCTAAGGGTTTTTAATTTGCATATAGCATTTCTGTTTTAGCTTCGTTTTGCCTTTCTCTGCTCTCAATGTTTAAATTTGCTTATTCACAATAAATCTTCGTGTGTGTGTGTGTGTGTGTGTGTGTGTGTGTGTGTGTGTGTGTGTGTGCGCGTGCAGACTTACCTGTGGGAGATGACCAGCGGTGTGGAGGAGATTCCTCCTGGTATTGTCAACAAGGAACACATTATCTTTGGGAACATGCAGGACCTCTACGAGTTTCATCACAAGTCAGTGATGCTGGGATCTGAAATTTTCTGTACTCATCTTCTGATTCAGTTAAGATTAGACATGTTCAAATATTGATATGTATATTAAATGATATATTACAGTATCTTCCTGAAGGAGTTAGAGAAGTATGAGCAGCTTCCGGAGGATGTCGGCCATTGTTTTGTGACTTGGGTAAGATATCTACCGTTTGTAACTTTTGTGTTAAGTTGTTATGCACGTAACACGCTAACATTATAATAATAATACATTTTCTGGTTTAATTTCTCCTTCCAAGGCTGATAAGTTCCAGATGTATGTCAACTACTGTAAGAACAAGCCTGACTCCACTCAGCTCATCCTGGAACACGCTGGACCCTACTTTGATGTAAGTAACCACCATTAATACTATGTAGTATTATTACCACATAGTAAGTAAGTAAGCCATGTGTCTGGTCGATTTGCAGGAAATCCAACAAAGACATCGCCTGGCCAACTCCATCTCTTCTTATCTGATCAAACCAGTCCAGAGAATCACAAAATACCAGCTTCTTCTCAAGGTATGATGAAGCAAATGCATACCGCGGAAACAGAATCCACCAAGAATTTCATGGATGTTTTCTTTCCTTTATTTAAATATGACCGTTTTATGTCTCTCTTTTAGGAGTTGTTGACATGCTGTGAGGAGGGTAAAGGTGAGATAAAGGATGGACTGGAAGTCATGCTCAGTGTCCCAAAGAGAGCTAACGATGCCATGCACCTCTCCATGCTGGATGGTGAGTATGCACACTCTCTCACACACACACACACACACACACACACACACACCTCTGCTGTTCTTGGGTATTAATAGTGGCCTGTGTTGTGAGCGTTGGATGTGTCCTATTAAAATAACCTTCAGTTGGCTTTTTGTGAATGTGATTAAGTGGCTCACATTGAGCACAAAGTACTCGTCTTTGTAGCAGCAGAAGTTTTCCATTTGCCACCCACGCACGTGTTTTTCCACATATTGTCTGTTAACACATGCCCCAAATGGTGCGTTTCCTCCCCTCTCTTCACTGCCTCAGGTTTTGATGGGAACATAGACTCCCAGGGCGAGTTGATACTTCAGGAGTCCTTCCAGGTGTGGGACCCCAAGACTCTGATCCGGAAGGGTCGCGAACGGCACTTGTTCCTCTTTGAGATGTCCCTGGTGTTCAGCAAGGAGGTCAAGGACTCCAACGGCCACAGCAAGTACCTGTACAAGAGCAAGCTCTTTGTAAGCAATGTCCTGTTTGATCCGATTATATGTTTTAAATTATACAGTGATCAACTAAGATGTACTGTAATTTACTGTCAGGTGTGATACTACAAACCAGTAATTATTCTGTGCCTTGATTCCAGCTGGTGTCACTCATGTTATCAGACCTTTTCTTTGGGATGCATTTAGTCGGTCAAATGTATAAATATAAGAATGTAATCTTGATCCAATCCAAGACTGAGCCTAGCTTTTTGGGGTCACACACTGTTTTCACAGATTTCTTTGTTGTTCATGTACTTTCACCTTATTCATCCACTCAGACTTCAGAGCTCGGCGTGACAGAACATGTGGAGGGAGATCCTTGTAAGTTTGCCCTGTGGGTGGGCAGAACCCCGACTTCAGACAACAAGATCGTCCTCAAGGTACACCAAGATGTGGATTTAGGTCAAGATAAAGGGTCAATATTTGCACATATTTGCAATAACAATTTAAACTTAAATAAACAGTTTTTCCTTCTTTTATTCTTTACAACGGTATTTTATATCATTTGGCAAGACTGGGAAAGCACAATAGTTTCGCTTGATAAGGACCTTTATTTCCACTGGCTGTGGATTAAGCGTAACCCCCCCCCCTCACCCCTCCAACCCCCGGGCCCCACGCACAAAGACACACTTTGATTCCCCTTCTGCAGATAAGGGCCAAGTTGTTCATGCATCAACAGATAAAGTCTGTAATGCCTCATGTCTCACTAAATCCTGCACAGTCCCTTCTGTTGAGCCTAGAAAGTTCAGGCCCTGCAGGTGGCTGCAGCGTTACTTTCTGCTACTTATTCACTCATCACACAGATACAGTAGTTTGGCAGTGGATTAGTCATCAGGAGCTCACAAGCTACTCGGTGGTTCTCACGCAGTGAGTCAGAAGCAATGTTTCATGCAGGCTCTGTATGTGGATGTATTTGTTTTTGAGACTGAAACCTGTGGATCCCAGGGTTTTGTCTTGCAATGTGTGAATATGCAGCTGTCTTATCACATTACTTCTGATGGTCATCTTTATCTGCGCGTTATGTAACATGGTACCACTGCAGCCTTGGTGCTGCCGGTTGCTAAGTGAAGGAGTAAGAAACGGCGCAGCCGAGCATAGTTATGAACTAAGAGCAGTGTTGTATTGGATCAGTGACGTAAGCATACACAGGGCTGACAATAAGCTCCTCTGCCTGGAACCCTGAGTGAAGTAAAAGAGTCGTTTCACAGTGTCTCTGGAGAGTGACGCGAAGGAAAGCAGGAATCAAAGCCCTCGTAGGATCATGCAGTGCTGAATTCAACTTGTCACTGTTGTAAAGGGTCATTCATTCAACCCCAAGTAAGGGTTGACTCCTGTTTGTCTGTGCCTTGAGATGAGAAAAAAACTAGAAGCTGTAAGTCATGTGTTGTATCCCAGGCTTCAAGTATCGACAACAAGCAGGACTGGATCAAACACATTAGGGAGGTCATCCAGGAGCGAACCGTCCACCTGCGTGGAGCTCTGAAGGAGCCCATCCACATCCCCAAAGCCACCGCCGCCAGACATAAAGGCCGACGGTAAGACTCTGACCATGGGCTTCTCTCCATGTTCTTCACGAGTTTAAATGTCGGCCGTCATGAAATGTTGTTACAGTGTATATCCAGCAAATGTTTGAAAGAAACACACTATCCAGTAAATACCCAGTAAAAACTATTTCAGTTCAAATTAAAAACAATATGTTGTCTGCGCGCAGGGACGTAGAGGAGCTGGACAGTCAAGGAGATGCCAGCAGCCAACCGGATACCATCTCCATCGCCTCGCGGACCTCCCAAAACACACTGGACAGTGATAAGGTTTGACTACACACACAAAGACAGGCATCGTAATGGACTAGAAATCACTTTAGTCAGTTTTATTTCCTACAAGAATTTCCATGCACAGTCACATGATTCGGTTACTTCAGTCATTGTGCAGACAGTGTGTTGTTACGCCATCGCACATCGGAAGCTGCAACCTGGTGAGATGCAGGCAACGTTCCACAAGTTGCTTCCTGTGAAAGTATTGTTGTGTTAGGAGGAAGAAGAAACCGTCCATCTGACAGGGCATGAAAGAAGTGTTTGTGTGTGTGTGTGTGTGTGTGTGTGTGCGTGTGAGAGAGAGTGTCGCTTTCCTTTCTGTGAACGAGGACAGTCGGTTTGGTTATATATCTGGTAATAGCACCACAGAAGGCTTGTCCTCCTACGCTCATTATGAGCAACACACACACACACACACACACACACACACACACACACACACACACACACACACACACACACACACACACACACACCAGCAGCATTTAGAGAACAACATTTCCATACTTTTATATCAGATTAATTATAAACTACCCGTGGACTCTTGCATGAGGTCAGTATTTTCACACTTAAATTGGCCTTGTGAAGGAGGGCTTTGTGTGGGTTTGTTTGTGTGTGTGTTTGTCCCTATTGTTACAGCTTACCTGCATGTGTCAAAACTAATGAAATAGTGGTTGCTGAGTTGAGGGTATACCGTGAGGCTTAACATGCAAAGCACACTATGACACATGCAAGTATACATTTTGCATCTCAATCTAACCTTTTGAATGCTTCTCTCTGTCGCTCTCTGAGAGGACTCTCTGTGAGACCTCATTCAAGGGGCTGTGACAGTGGCGTGCGTGTGTGTGTGTGTGCGTGTGTGTCTTTGCTTTAGTGACTGAGCAGCTCCAGCCTCCCCCGCTCCATTCACAGAGGATGCTCGTCTGAGAGCCAGACAGGAGAGCACAGATTCAATCCATCTCACACTTTGCTTCAGACATAGAAATATTCGGGGCAACATTCCGCGTTTTTTTTTCGTTCTATTTTTGTTAATGAGCAGAATTGTGGCTACTTGTTGAAAGACAAGGAGCGATCCGGGGAGGAGACGCAACGGGGAATCGTTTAAGCTTGAATAAGCTGATTGTAAGAGCGGCACTGTGGATGGCAGCAAGCTTTCTTCTTTTGGCCTTTGGATGTTATAATGCATCAGGATTGGGATTATCTGGAGAAATTATATTCCTTTCCTAGGGGAAATATTTCAAAAAACCCCGTTAATTCACCAGTTGCCCTATTTTCCGGAGGGCTTATTCGTTGTGATTGAGGACGTTCAGTGGATTGCTGCAGCGCTCAGACACTGTAGAGTTTTTGCTTTTTCGGGGCTTCTCTCGTAATGAGAGAGTGGAAAACAATGGAGAGGCTGGAGGTCAGGATCTCAAATCCCATTTCTCAACTCCTCAGCTCTCTGGCTTTACCACACTACCAACGGGTAGGTTGCAGAAGAATTCACTTCGCTAATACTCACTTCTGTGATATTTACGCTGCGTATCTTTTAAATGATCGATGCAATCTATTTCAGTTATAAGGAACATAAGGAAATCTGTCTGTAATATTTTATATAAATGTTTTAAATTATGTTCAAAATGACTTAATATAATGTCTTCTTGTACCATAGAATACAATTTTATAATAATTTAAATTCAATTAGTTCTCTTACGATGTACAGCAAGACAAGCTGCACATGGTTGGACAATTGTGTTATTTATGGATTTGTTGCATTGTATTTATTGTGTGCAATGAAGCCACTTTCCCACACAATTAAGATGTTCATATGCTATTCATATTTGGTGCACCGTAGATGTATGTCTGTCATTTCTTGCTGGGCCTTAACAGCAACACGCAGCTTTTCAACATTTTCCGAACGTGTTGAACAGAAATATCTTTGAGCCAGTGACTAATTCCACTTTGTTCCATCTGAATCTAATATTGATTTCTTTCTTCGGAGACATTTAGAGTCAGGTCATCAGATTGACATTTTGTTCAGTTCTGCTCGAATGAGTCAACGATCATCAGTGCAGGGATGCAGACTTTCACTTTGCAGTGCTGCTCGAGTACCTCTGCTGTCATCAAAGGATCCTGTGTGGGAACACTTTGCTTTTTTTCTGTAAACCCATTCACTCCAGTTTCTGTTGACTGAATTTTGCTCAATGACAGTGGTGGACAAAGTAGTTTAAATGAAGTACCAGGAGAAGATTTATAAAGAGGCATTATTAAAAATTAAAGTCACGTTTCTACCTAGTTACCCAGACTTTGGCATCTACAATTTCAAATATTTCCTGCCATTTTATTAAAATGCAGGGAGAAAACAATTGTATTTATCTCTTTGTAGTGTTCTAGTCATCGATACTATCTGGACTAAACAGTAGCATGCAAAATGTATTTCTTCCATTTTTCCTTCCTATTGTCACTACATTGTCACTACACACATGCTCAATGCATTTACTTTCACTGCATTTTGTCAAAATGAACAAATTTAGTTTACAGATAACCGTCGACACGTTCTCACAGACATCTCGCTTCCATTTCAGCTGTCCGGTGGCTGCGAGCTGACAGTGGTGATCCACGACTTCATGGCTGGCAATGGTGGCAGCAGTGGGGAGCTGACGGTGCGGCGAGGTCAGACTGTGGAGGTTCTGGAGCGACTCCACGACAAGCCGGACTGGTGCCTGGTGAGGACCACAGACCGCTCTCCAGCCCAGGAGGGCATCGTACCCTGCTCCATGCTCTGCATCGCTCACTCCAGGTCTTCCATGGAGATGGAGGGGCTCTTCAACCACAAAGGTAGGATGAGAATGGTCTTCATATACACACGCACTGGCGGCAAAAGGTGGTCTGCAGAACGTTGGTTGAACAGCTGCTGGTCACACCCATACATACATGGGTATAGATATACTTTAACATAGGGGAAAAGCTTGAGGGATGTATTTATATATTATTTATTGTTTCATTTGACCTAAAGAAAGCATGTGCAGCAATAGATGGTCAAAGAAATACTGATCGATCCGCACACACCAGTTTTAAAGAAACGATTTGCATTAAGGTTTCAAGCACCAGGGCCTCCTTCAGACATCATTTCTTCTTCAAACATTTCATTAGTGACCTGCACAACCTCACCTTCTCCCCAAACAAGCATGAGAGAGCACAATGTGTATTTCGGGCTGTTGCTATGTAACTGTGGAAAGCCAGCGAAGCTCTCTTTGGATTATTTGGAAATAGATTCAACCTTTACATCAATTCAACAACCTGTAACATCTGGCCATGGGTTTGCTGCTGGAATCTCGTATGTTGTCTCAAACAGGCAGCAGCAGACTGTAAACTGTGAAACAGCCTTATTAAGGTGCACAATTTGCATCTGTTGTTGTGCCTAAAGGCATTTTATTGAGAGGAGTCCATAATGTACTCCCCCGGGTTCTTCTAGTGTGTCTGTGTGGGGGCGTGTGCATGTGTGCGTGCGTTTGTGTGAGCGTTGGTGCGAACATCAGCTGTGGTTATAATAAATAAATAAATAAATACCAGATTGTTAATACCCTTATAAAACCATAACAACTTTTATTTTTGGAAATGGCAGCATTTTTTTTTTACATCCATAGACACACACACACACACACACACACACACACACACACACCTTCACTTGTCTAATGTATGTATTTGGATACGTCAGACCAGAGAATTAAGATTACATTTTGAGCAAAAAGTAAAATTTGTGTTTGCTGTAATTTTGTCTTGACAAAATGCTTCTGTTTGTGTCGTTGCCTCTTTTGTTCTGGAAGGACTGTTTGTTTCTATGGTGATATAGAATACAAATATTTGACTTGTGCTTAGAATAATTTGATGCCTGGATACAGAAATTTGCCACTTTGGAATTAGCTGAATGATTTACTGGAACAGCACAACGAGTGGTAGCATTTCCCATCCACCTATTTTACACTTTTGACAGCAGTTGCACTGTTTCCATGGCTCTTTGGCTCCTGTTTTATTACGGTCCCTTTTCTGAGCCTAACCTGCCTTCACTGTTTGTATCTGTGAGTTTGTGTGGTCCGTAGTTGGCATGAAATGAGCTTCTCACCACGAGGGCTACTGTGCTTTAAAAAAGGCTGTTGCTGAGGAGGAGAAAGACGAAGGTGACACAAAACGTCTTTGCTATCCAGTCAGCTTTTGTACTTACCGATCAACCATGTAGGCCACTTTGTCGAGAGCTGAGGCAGGGCGGCAGTCACGGGGAGTAGCGTCACTCCTGCTGTGTCTCACACGCAGGAATAATTGACTCTTGGGGGGCCGATTTCTGGAATAGCAGAATAGGGTCAAACAAATGCTTCCCATACAGAAGGATTTGCCTACAAAGTGCACAGCTGAGAGCCGGAGTGTGAAATGATGGTAGTTAACACTTTATGTGCTCAATGTAGTGCAGGTGTTTTTTCTCATTTCAGCTTGATTCCTGGAATTCCAATGTTTACCAAAGCATAAAGGTTGACTCTCATATTGAACTGTGTTATTGATTGAAGGACTCTAAAGGAGGGAAGTGCATAAACAAGTGTTTGTGTGTTCTTACAGGATAGAGTGTGTCGAGATGGAGACACACACTCCCGATTAAACAGGGAGATCTTTGTGCATCCAGCCAGCACTGCTGATCTGGACTGCATAGTGTGTCAGATGAGGTGAAGATCTAGGAAAACAGAATAAAAAGGTGTATACCAGCTAAGAAAACCCCCTATATCAGTTTGGGATCTTCAGAAAACGATCTGAAATCCATAACCCACGACTAATTATGAAACAATCGAACGTTCTTTTATTCACTTGGATTTCGTAACCAAGTGTATATTTATATATAAGCACACTGCAGAACTTGCATGCATCCTAATGCCTGTAAAATATGCACCCGCCCCCACAAACTGAGTGGGTGCTTCTACACAGGGTAATACGGTAGATGTGCTTCATGTTTGGAGACATCCGCCTGCAACAGCGAGGCACCGTGGACGTTTGCCCAAACCTCACAGCAGCCAATACACGAGAGAGGGAGGGACGCAGATACAGAGAGAGGGGAAAACATCCTACTCGCTAAATGCTGCATTTGACTTTTTCTTTTCACTTTCTCTAAACTGCGCTCTTTTTCTCTCTGGAGCTTCAGCTGCACGGTTGCTTCCGTTTTTTTTTTTTTAAATCCTATTTTGATTTGACAGAAGACTTTTAGGTTCTGCATTGGAGTAGTCATCATATATCTGCGGCGATGCTGTAAGGGGGAAAGGGGAGTTGAGGATCTGACGGCTTGATGTTTGGCCGACATGGCCCGTGGGATTGAGTCACTGGTGTCTCTAAACCCATTTTGCCCCATGGATTCAGCGCAGGGAGGACACTCTGACAACTGCAGGTTCTGGCTGCTGGACCTTGGTAGGTGCCTCGGTCATGTGTAACACATAACAGCTTAATGTGCCGAGCAAGTCATTTTCAGGGTGTGTTTTGCTTCGTCTTGGCTTGTTATGTTAAGATTTCTGATGTTTAATACGATAAGAGTTGGAAAAAAACAGGAAAGAATAAAGGACCGAAAAAATACAAAAGCTACAATTTGGCTCTATTTTTTTACTCATCGAATATTGTTGAATACCTTTTTTTCAACAGTTTGTTGAGATTTTCCACCAGCTATTTTCAAATTTCACTGCAGAGGGCATTTACTAATCAAGCGTGGATTACGCTGTGGCATGATGGTACTCAAAGTGATTTGTTGAATGCACCCTTGTGTGATGAGATACTAAATCTACTGAAATCACATTGACAAGATTACATCTTTGTCCCTGAATGGCAGGTCAGATGGGCACGGGGTGTTATTGTCGAGCCCAGGGAGACAATGAGGAGGTCAAAGAGAATAAAGTCGAATAGAACAGGAAGAATGAGGGGCTTCTCAAATTTCTCAATCCCTTTTCTGTTTGTTGCTTCTGATGGTTCTGCCAGAATATGTAGCAGCGGGTCTCTAAATCCAATATATATGGTGGTCCAATATATGTGTCCCGTCCCAACTCCACGCCTTCCCTAACTGTTGCTGTTAGCTGGTAGCCAAACGCCCTGAAGCTTTCCCACACACTGCACCTCCCCCTCCGCCTCCGAAGGAATCTTCTCCGATAACACCTGTAAAGACTGGTGTTTGTGTGTTTGTGTGTCGGTTTGTATGACTTCTCACAGGGAAGATTCGACCCTATAAAAGATGCAGTGGGGAGCGTCTGGTGTAGCGTCTCTGTGGGCTTTTTCTCAGGATTTTCCGCCCACTGGTTCCAATGAGAGGAAGATTTTGTAAGGAGGTTGAATACAAATTGAACCTGTATGTTCAGGCAGATGGTGTGAGAGGTTAATATGCATTTTAATGTCTGTAGGTACATACGCAATTCAAGTATATAATGCATACAAAGATCCGTATGCATTTTTTCTACCACCATTATCTAATTGTCTAAATGGTTTTATTGTTTCCCCCGCATTAACAAGCATAGCAGGTGGGAGTGTTGGTTCTAGATGTAACTTTGTTTTTTTCAGTAAGTATTTTTGCCGCATTGGGATTTAAGAGTATTGAATAATCATTTCGTATTAGGTTTTGTTTGTTTGAAGCATGCAGTACTTGTGTACATGTGAAAAAGTCATGTGTCCCTTATTCATGTTTCCCTTGACTGCAATTCTAACCAGCTGTTCTTGTGCTGTCAGAGCAAAGGGCAAAGGTCATGCCTTCTGTCTATGGGTGTGTGTCCCTGGGGTTATTTTCTATTGAGGAGGAATGTGTTTGGGCCTCTGACTTCATGTTTCCACCATTTCTACCTGATGTTGCACAAGCGCTTTGGTCAACCCAGAGAACTTTAAATAGCACCAGATGCTCATTAAACTGTCAAAGTGTGAACATTGTACGACACATAAAGGAGTAGAGATTTTAGCCAAAATCTCAATACCCATGGTTATTTTTCACAGAAGCCATGTAGAATAGTTGCAACTTTTTGTGCCGTTATTCCATTAAAAATTAAACTCGAAAAACAAGTTTTACAGATTGTATTTCATTGACATTCTAAGAAGTACAATGCAGCCTTTCACGTAGTAGCTAAGAAGTCTGTACGGACAGCACAGATACACGTTTGTTGCCCTCGGTGTGTTTGCTCTACATGAGAATTCCTGATTGTTGTCTTTAGCTCCCCGGGTTTATTCCCTTTAAAAAGCACACATTTCAACTTAAGAGTTGGATGATGTAGTAAATGTGTGCTGTAGGTCGTCAGTGTTGTTGCTGCCAGTTATGATACGATTAGCATAAAAGGGCCTGGTTTGCATTACCAATCAACAGTTGTGTTTAATGCTAAAGTCTCCATTTGAAGAGAATACACATTATGCACACCCAAAGTGTTCAGCACACTAAAACCCTAATAATTCAAAGGCCTCGTAAGCATGAACTTAATAATAATCCAGTATCCAGTAAAGCTAAAATATACAGAACTCATAAAGGAACGTTTTGATGGACCTTGGAGAGCAGCATCAGTAAATGTTAAGGTATTCTTTCAGTATATAAGAGGGTCCACGATGGAACCTTTAACGTCAAACATTCCGGGGCTGCATCGTAACCAAGAGGTCTGATTTTTCTTCATTTTGTACCGTATGTAAGATGAAGGCTGGTTAGTTGCACAGTTTCCCTACATTTTATACTAAACAGTAGATGGAATATATCTGTAGAGTACTTTAAACTTCTCCTTTCTTTCTTTCTGTTTCTTTAAAACACTTTTCTTACTTCCCCAGGATAAAAACATGCGTACCTTGACTTATTCACGTTATTGTATTTTGAAATGGCAAAAAAGGCTAATGAGGCTACTTAAGTATTGCAGAATCAGTGAAAGTAACTTCATAACTCATAACTTTTATCACTCTGGTTATACTGAGTTCCAGATGACCCAGGCTTTGTCATGGTGAGAGGAGCCTGAGATAAGATGGCTTTAGGGTCCTAATGGTGTGGGAAGTGCTTGTTATTCGGGGAACTGTGCTTTCTCTTTCCCTTGCATGAGATGCGAAAACACATGCTTCAAAACAGCTGAGCGCTGTAAAAGTGAGTCTCCCAGAGGCTGAATAAATGACACGCCTGTTCACATGTACCAATGTGTTCATTCTGGCAGTGTAAAAGTGTCCAATGAGGGGAGTCACAATTTCCACACCTACTTTTCACCATGGCCATTCCGCTTGGTCACATGGTTAAACAGCTGCATGACTTTGACCACCAGGCTGAAGCATGAATGTCTCAAACATTGTGCTCTTTAATCGCGCTGTAAAATATAGATCATTTCATCTTGTATCCATAATTAATATATTTATTCCTATATTTAGTATTTAAGCTGATGCGATGCCATTGGAGGATGGTATTGTTCTCGAATCGCCTGCAGGCCCCTCAGAAAACGCCTTATCTTTAAGGACATTCCCTCTAAAAAAGTCATGTGCTAATCTGCAAAATGAGAACAGCATCTCTTTAGATCTTCCTGCACTCATAAGACCATTTCTGGTATCATTTAGCTGCAGCTTTGCATATACACAACTCGCAACATGCATTACCCACTGATTCAGTGTCTAGTTTAATACATGCCAAATAGAATGCAACAATTCAATCTACATTGCGGGAGTGTGCTGATATCGTAACGTTTTTATATGCTAAGGTTTATTAATTATTGAAGAGGAAATGTTCCATATTTCACTCTTCAAAATGTAGTGTATTTCATGCTGTTTTTTCAAAAACATGGCAGGTTAGTTGTTGTCTAGCGTAAGTCCCAGAACAAATTGACATCTTGGTGGTTCTAACTGATCATTTGCCTGTTTTCTTTCTTGCCTCCCTTTCACCTTTAGACACCCTGTCTGTTTCCAGTAATGACACCCTGCAGCCCGGCTCCAGCCAAACCCTGGGTCCTCACAGCTCGCCTGGCCCAAAGCGTCCAGGAAACACCTTGAGGAAGTGGCTGACCAGCCCCGTGCGACGCCTGAGCTCCGGCAAAGCCGACGGCCACGTCAAGAAGCTCGCCCACAAGCACAAGAAGAACCGCGATGGCAGGAAGAACATGGACCCGATGGCCGTCTCGCAGAAAGACTCCGATGACAGCGCCGCCACGCCACAGGACGAGACACTGGAGGAGGTAGTGGATAACTGACCGGGGGCACAACATTCAAGGGCGCATTTTGGATTCATCATTTCCCTCCTCTGTCTCTCTCTCTCTCTCCCCCCAGCGTATGCGTAATGAGGGGCTGAGCAGTGGCACCCTGTCCAAGTCTTCTTCATCAGGCATGCAGAGCTGTGGTGAGGAGGAAGGAGAGGAGGGGGCGGACGCTGTTCCTCTACCTCCCCCCATGGCCATCCAGCAACACAGCCTGCTGCAGCCCGACTCCCAAGACGACAAGGTTGGTGAACGCAGTACGAGTGTAAAACGACAACCTTTTTTCTTCTTTCTTTTCTTTCTTTTTGACCTAAAGAAAAATGTAATACCCGTGGAGCGTACGTCTGCTGAAGTGAACGCTCCATTCAGCTGTTGCTACAGTGATCAGATGTGTGTTGGATTCCATACGGTCTGGTTGTGATTAGGGGTTTCATTTCGACAACACCGGGCCTCACACTGGGCTCTGTTGCAGAGGCCACTTTCTCTTCAATGGAGTATTACACAACAGTGTCTGCCACGAGGGGCCGTTTAGGACTTTTAGCTATTGAGACACTCTTACTTTCACTGTTGAAATGCTTTCACACACACAACTGAGACACTTACACATGCATGCATTCTCTGTAAAGCTATGCAGAGGGCATACATAAAACATTATACAGACTCATCTGAAACACTGAATAGCTCCAGCTTGGCCCCCAGTTCACCCTTTTATGAGGGAGATCACACCTTGGAGGTGTGGAATATTGGGGTCCAAACTAATTTATAGTTGGCCTGACAAAATACGCATCAGTGGCCAGTGTGAATGTACAAGTACAGCATGCATGCAGCTCTACCCAAATGATTTATTACCCATGTCTTAACCTTTTTATCTTTCTGTCTCTTTATTTCAGTCTTCATCTCGTCCGTCCGCTCGTCCTAACAGTTCAGAGACACCCAGCGCCGCTGAGCTGGTCAGTGCCATCGAAGAGCTTGTGAAGAGCAAGATGGTGAGAAAAGAAACCAAAACTCACAAGTACAGGGAAATGTGTGCAGAGGACAATTCTGATGTATTAGTGTACAAGTACGCGCACTTTTTCTGTAGTGTTGTTGACAAAGAATGGCGTTACGAACTACTCGTCTTCTGTCAGCACCGTGACTCACGATGCCAGCTGTCCCCTGTTTTCGGCCTCCATCACACACAAGCCCACTGGATTACGTACACTAGTATGGACACATACATATCATGTGACAGTTCTTCCTTTCTTCGGTCCTGTAATTTCCCCCTTTGCACTCTGTTGCCCCTCCCTCTGCCTCTGTCCTCCTCGTTGCTCAGTCACTGGAGGACCGGCCCAGTTCCCTGTCAGTCGAGCAGGGGGACAGCAGCTCTCCCTCCTTCAACCCCTCTGACAACTCCCTCCTCTCCTCCTCCTCACCCATCGATGACGTGGAGGAGCGAAAGTCGGGCTTCTTCAAGAGAAGACAGTGAGTCCTAAAGCCAGCGTCGTGTTGGTGTTTTTACATTCTAGTAAAGTTGCTCGAGTTTAATCGGTTGATCGCAGCGGGCTTTCTTTGTGTGCTTTGCGATGTTCACTCACAGCTGAGTTTGTTACATTTGCATTTAAAATCTCCGTTGTACGTCCTTCAGTTACGTGCTTCTGGAGCTGGTGGAGACTGAACGAGATTATGTCCGAGATCTGGGATCAGTAGTGGAGGTAAGATATTACATTACCTCCACTTCAGCTCTCAGAAGTAGCTTTTTACTCTGTGTTTGCTGCATGTTTTACAAATGATTCAACTTTCCTCCCCTCAGGGCTACATGAGCAGGATGAAAGAGGAAGGAGTTCCAGATGACATGAGAGGAAAAGACAAGATTGTCTTTGGAAACATCCATCAGATCTACGACTGGCACAAAGAGTATGCTGGCTTTATCTAACAACAACAAGCACCAGCCCTGCCATGTTCCTCTGCAGGTTAACTTATGGCTTTTCTTTTGATTGGTCCACAGTCTTTTCCTGGGAGAGCTTGAGAAGTGTTTGGAGGATCCTGATAGGCTGGCTCCTTTATTTGTCAAACAGGTTAGAAACCTATGCACACTTGTCACGTCTTAAAGCTGTCTGTATGTATGTATGTGTTTATATACATACATATATATATCCATATATATGTAAATGTGTATATATGCATATACATATATATACATATATACTATATATGTATGTATGTGTGTGTATGTATATGTAAGCAGCTGTTTTTGTTCTGACTGCAGGAGCGGAGGTTACACATGTACATTGTGTACTGCCAGAATAAACCCAAATCTGAGCACATTGTGTCAGAGTACATCGACACTTACTTTGAAGTAAGTTTGATTTTACACCCACCCAAAGCTACCAAATTTACTCTATATTTTATTTCCATGTGGATTATTTCAGCAGAGATGCAATAATGTTTGTATTTTCCACCAGGACCTCAAGCAGCGACTGGGCCACAGATTGCAGATCACTGACCTGCTAATCAAGCCGGTCCAGCGTATAATGAAGTACCAGTTACTACTGAAGGTAAACCCACCACAATGTTGATACTTGGAAGACTGCATTCAGAAAGGAAAGTCCTTCTCGTGTTGAACGTTCAGCCTTCAGTGTTTTCACCAGGTTTACAGCTGCGGGTCTGCCGACACTCACACACTTTCTCTCTCTCTCTGCTGGCGGGAGAGAGATAAATAACACGAGGTTATTCAGTCTGCTTAATATAAGTATGAGATGTATAGACATGGAGTTTAGGAAAAGTGACCATAAAAAAAACGTCAGTTTCAGGATTAGTTTCACCTGAAAGTAATGAGCTTTTGCACGATATTCAAATTTTTCGAGTTTCACCTGGAATGGTTGGGGAAACAACAAAACATTTCTGTACATTCTACGTATCTTACAGGATCTTCACAAAATATCTAAGAAGGCTGGAGTGGATACGACCGAGCTGGAGGTAATGTACCGTCCAGGTTGCAGCTCAAATTTGTTTTTTAAAGTGACGACGCACACAAATAAATTGTTTATGCGTTTTACTCTCAGAAAGCTGTCGAGGTGATGTGTGTGGTCCCCAAACGCTGCAATGACATGATGAATGTTGGGCGCCTTCAAGGCTTCGACGTAAGACTCCTCTTTATCATCTCGGAAGTTTGTGCATGTCTGTGTCAGTCTGTTTGTGGGCTAATGTGCTTAATAAATTCCCCAAACAGGTGGGCCTACAAGGGGGGGTCTTACAATGTCCCTCTATCCTCACAGGGCCCTGACAGAAAATGTTTGAGAACCACTGGAATAACGTGTAGATGTAATTCTGCAAACGTACAATTAGACGCCACTAGATGTCAGTGTGTCCTCATTTTTTCAGATACATTTTTAACATTTATTTTACTTTGATGTTTTGGCAACACAAAAAAAACACAGATGGAACCATAAGTTGGTTTTGCTTATATCTTTGTTTATTTTTTTGTTTAGTTGTTTGGTTTTAAGTTGTGAAAACTGACAGGACGCCTCCTATCCTCCACTGTCCCTATTGGCTATTGGCTTTATGTCTGCTTTGCGTATTTCTTTAGGGTAAAATAGTGGCACAGGGCAGATTGCTCCTCCAAGACACCTTCATGGTGTCTGACCAGGATGGAGGACTTCTGTCCAGGATGAAAGAGAGGAGAGTGTTCCTTTTTGAGCAGATCGTCATCTTCAGCGAGCCCATAGACAAAAAGAAAGGCTTCACTTCTCCTGGTTATCTCTTCAAGAACAACATTAAGGTGTGTGCAGCTCAGAAAAAAAGAAACCTCCAACAATTGGTAAAATAATACTATTAATGTACTGCATGTGGCCATGATGCAGATTGTACTGTAGCACCGTAACCAGAACATCTCACTTTGCCACTCTAACTGTTTTCCTCCTTTCTGTTCCTTCTACTCTGTTCTTGTATCCTCTCTTCAGGTGAGCTGGCTGGGCTTAGAAGAAAACGCAGATGACCCCTGCAAGTTTACGCTCACTTCCAGATCATCTAGCGGCAACTTGGAGAGGTACACCCTCCACTCAATGAGCCCTGGAGTCAGTCGAGTCTGGGTCCACCAGGTCAGCCAAATACTGGAGAACCAGAGAAACTTCCTCAATGGTAAGATAAAGATGTCCGCTCTTAGCCAATCAGCGTTAAGATGTCTGCAGCGTCTTAATTTATCCCTGGGTTATTTGTACGTGTTTCAGTTTAATCTATGATCTTGATGGGGTCGGTTTAGGCTTTTGGTCAGACAAAGTGAAAAGGCCGCAGACGCGAAAGCTTGAGGTTTCATCACTCATTGTGTGATGAGATAAGCAAACCAGCTGCGGCATTAAGTGTGGCGACATTACCGCAATTTAAAATGTGTTCAAAGAACTGCATCAAGCCTAAAAGACCCTCGAACAGCACACCTATGTTTGCAGAGATCTGCATCCATGAATTGGAGGCCATCCGCACGTCCTTGTAGTCTACCAATGACGGGTTGTATAAGCGGCCGTGTATATACGGATTTCTTTGTGTTTCTTCTGAAAAAGGACCCAAGGTCCATCCATTTTCTTTTTTTTTCTCTACAGTTTTGAGTTTTTCCTCAAATCTTGTCCCGTAT
The DNA here is from genome assembly GCF_949316345.1 of Pungitius pungitius. Taxonomy (NCBI): domain Eukaryota; kingdom Metazoa; phylum Chordata; class Actinopteri; order Perciformes; family Gasterosteidae; genus Pungitius; species Pungitius pungitius. The sequence goes on from NC_084910.1 coordinate 1,329,188, forward strand.
CCTTTCCTACAGCTCTAACGTCCCCCATAGAGTACCAGAGGAACCACGTGGGTGGTGGTGGGCCAGGCGCTCCCCCCGGCAGTAGCTGCAGTAATACTGGGGGTCTGCCAGGAGGCAGCAGCTCCAACAACACCAACAGCACGGGAGGGGGGGGCGGCGGCGGCTCTGCAGGATCAGGGGGCAGCTCCTCCTCTCTGTTTGGCCCTCGCTCCCGACCCTCCCGCATCCCCCAGCCATCCTCACGCCTCCCCCAGCCCGTCCACCATCACCATCCCCCAGGCCCCGAGGGGCCCGACCGATCAGCAGGTATGTGGTCCCCCTGCCACCCTCAGCCCCCCCCCTCTAGCTCGTACTCAGACGCCACCACAAACGGAGAGGTGCGGGACTCAGAAGTCCCTAAGTGGAGGACGAAGGATGGTCCTCATGGGAGCAACAGCAATAACAGTAACGAGCCGTCAGACGTCGTGGAGGGCAGCGTCAAACTGAACCCGGGGAGCTACGAAGAGCCCCGGAAGCATCAAGCATCTGGTGTACCACAGACGGCAGTGGCTCCCCTGAATTTGCCCCTGAAAAAGCCCCGAGTGGGGACAGTGGCTCCTCTAATTTCACCTCAGTCGCCTGGAGGCGGACGAAAGGAAGCGTATCCCCCCTCGAGCCCTTTATGGGCCAAGGTGCCTGCTTTGCCTGCTTTGCCTGCCTCTCCCTCCAGTCGGCCTGGTTCCTTCTCCTACCACGGTGACAGTGGTGGTGGAGGGGACTCCTTGGGCAGGGGAAGCCACGGGACACTCTCTCACCACCAGAACTCCACCCACAGTAAGGACATAGACCGCATGAGCACCTGCTCCTCCACCAGCGAGCAGTCCGTACACTCCACCCAGAGTAACGGGGTAAGAGGCCGAGGCCAGGCCCAGGCTTTAGTGAGGCCTAGGGCTATTCTCCAGTCACTAACCCCACCCTCCCTCACCGAGCGGCTGCCTGTCAGTCACCCTGCCGCTGCCTCTGAGAATGGCTTGTACACGCAACCACTACTACACTGGAGATTAACGGCTATCTGAGTGCACTAACTTCCCTGTGTGTGTGTGTGAGAGGAAACGTCGTGCCACTCCCAGAATGCACTAACAGCGTGGCTCTGACTCACGGAGCAGCTGTGGCTCTGTTCTGCCTTCATGCCCTCTGAGCTTCAGTATGCGTTTGCTTCCTTACAGCAGCTCCTTGCCTCCTTGGTTCGTTTGAAAATCAACCATTTGTCTTTGCTCTTTTTCATTCATTGATCTCTGGTCGAAACTTCTCCTGGTGGATGGGAAGCTTTTTCACATAACACCTTCTTACCTCGTGTTTTTTCTTGTAATGGACGACACCTGCAGCTCTTTGCCTCCACCATCTTTGTCTGTCTTCAAGCTGATGAAATGTATTTTACATTTACTTAGAAATTGTTTTTTAACTTCTCTTTGCACTTGTGACCACAAAGTTCCGTATTTCTGCATCTGACCCGAAGATCATAACTTCTGCTTCATCTACTTCATCTACTCAGGACATCCCTTCTTTTTAAAACCGTTTCTCAGTCTTCACTGTATAATGGTTAAATATTTGCTTTAAAGATACAGATTAAAAAAACTAACATTTTGTAATTCTTCCTGCACGCATCAAGCAAAATAGCAGGGTCGTTTGTGTGTGACACCGCCAATCAAATTGTGCATTTGATTGGTGTAGAGCTACTGATACACTTCTATACTCTCTATTTTTTAGCAACGCATCGTGTGTATTTTGTGTGTATTTTGTGTGTGTGTGTGTGTGTATTGGTATGTTTATGCAATCTCATTTACCACCAACCCGCTGTGTGGTTACACCCTTCTTCTGTGACAGAGTGAAAGCAGTAGCAGCAGCAGTGTGTCCACCATGTTGGTGACCCAGGACTATGTGGCAGTGAAGGAGGATGAGATCAGTGTGGTGCAGGGTGAGGTGGTCCAGATGCTAGCCAGCAACCAGCAACACATGTTCCTGGTGTACCGGGCGTCCAATGAGCAGTGCCCGGCCGCTGAGGGCTGGATCCCTGGCTATGTATTAGGACACACCTCATCCTCCATCACGCCCGAACTCCTTGAAGGAACCATCAAGTAAGAATACAAGACGTCCGTTCTGTTTTGCTAGGTGAAAAAGTGCAAATGTCCAAAAATATCAGGGCGACGTAAAAACCACACAGGAACTGAGATTGCTCCCCTCTTGTTGTGTTCACCTTAGAAAATCATTATCATGGCATACAGCTCTACGTATCCGCAAAAAGTCTGAAAAAAGAGACAAGGAGGGCAGGAAGATGGAGAACGGCTTCCGCAAGTCTCAGGACGGCCTGGCCACCAAAGTCTCTGTCAAGGTAACCAGCGACAATTTTCAGATCCATTTCATTTGCTCTTTTGGTTTTAGCATGTGCAAAAAAATCAAATCTTGACCTTTTTAATTGATAAGTGATATTTTAATTGCAGCTCCTTAATCCCAACTTCATCCCTGATGGTATGTTGTGTAAAATCCTCCCTCCCATCCCTTACCATTGTAACCTTTTAAATGTATACAAATATGTTTGGAAATGATTTGAGATTCAAGGTCCTCAATGTTTCTCTCCAGCTCCCCCAGAGTTCATCATCCCTGTCAGTGATGTCTCGTGTGAAGGCGGCGACAGCGTCACTCTGAGATGTAAAGTGTGCGGTCAGCCCCGGGCCACTGTCACTTGGCGGGGGCCGGACAACAACTCTCTGAGCAACAACGGACACTACAGCATCACTTACAGGTAGCTGCACGTTCTCTTGACTTAATTTCAAGTGACTATTAAAGGAAGCACCAGCTCCCTGAGAGGTGAAGATTCATGTGCAGTTTCAAGCCAGCACGGTGCATCTGGTTTCATGTTTCATTCCCCCCCTCTCTCTCTCTCTCTCTCTAAAGTGAGACAGGAGAGGCAGCTCTTCGGATCCTCGGGGTGTCTGCAGAGGACAGCGGTGTGTACACCTGTGTTGCCACAAACGTAGCGGCCTCTGTCACCTGCTCTGCCAGCCTAAAAGTCTCAGGTGAGGGTCTGTTCATGGCTCAAGCACGTTGACTGTGTTCTATTAAGCTAACCTGGGATTTTTCTGTGAGGCTTAATTAACTTACTACTGAAAATGCACAAATGAACTCGACTCTCGACAAAGTGAAAGAGTTCAAATGACAGCCGTGTTCCTGCTTAGTACGCTTGACCCAGCCCGGTTGTGCTCTCAGGAACCCCCGATGACGCCAGTGAAGTCCTCTGGAAAAGCAGTTTTGAGTTCCACTACACAGAGATCACTGAACTCGGAAGGTAAGACTGTAGCGACAAAACACCACATCCAGCTTATAAATGTCACTATTCATTAACACAGTATTCACATATTCATCTGAACCCTTATTTCTGCTCCCCAGGGGGCGTTTTTCCGTTACCAAGCGCTGCGACCAGAGACGGAGCAAACGGACAGTTGCAGCAAAACAAATTAGCAAGAAGCTGCTGCTTCGAGAGTCGGTGCTGCAGGAGGTGCGACTCCAACAGGCTCTGGACCATCCCAACCTGATCAAGCTCCTGGACACATATGAGACGGCCAACAGCTACGTTCTTGTACAAGAGATGTGAGTCAAGTCGCGTTTCCGCGGAGTCGTTGCGTTGTTTCAACTTGCTTAATTACGTACAAATGCATGATGTGTTTTGGGTTTTCAGGGCCGACCAGGGACGTTTCCTGGACTATATCGTGAGCTGGGGCAACCTGACGGAGGACAAGCTGGCTCTGTACCTCAGAGATATTCTTGAAGGTCTCTGCTACCTGCACAGCTGGAGGATAGCACACCTTGATCTCAAAGTAAATACAAATTCTGACAGATTAATAGATCAGTTGAGTCCAGTATTGTTTAATTAAAAATGGTCAGTGTTCTCTGATCCATGGGCTCTGTGAGCTGGATTAAAGTATCACGCTTAGTGGTGGTCAGCCCACCTCTTGAAAGTGTAAAAGCTGGACCTATGTTTGGCCCCTGATGGAGTAACGTTTCTCTGGCTCTAACCCCTGCTCCTGCAGCCAGAGAACATCGTGGTGGAACATGCTTCTTCGCAGCCGGTGATCAAACTCACAGACTTTGGTGATGCCACTCAGCTGAACCCTCCCTCCTTCTACATCCATCCTCTCGTGGGGAGCCCAGAGTTCTCTGCTCCTGAGCTGATCCTGGGTCAGCCCGCCTCACTGATGTCTGACCTCTGGAGCTTAGGTTTGTGACTAGGAACGAGTAGTTTGTAGCTTGCATATAGTATCACAATGACACTTGTTCATAAATACATTGCAATGTAATATATTGTTAAGTCAACTTGATTCACACGTCCCATGATTTTTATGTTGCCAACTAATCGATTGACTGATTGATCTGCCGGTGCGTTGACTGGATGTTTTCCAGGTGTGGTGACGTACGTTATACTCAGCGGCGCCTCTCCCTTCCTGGATGAGAGTTTGGAGGAGACGTGTTTGAACGTCTGTCGCCTGGACTTCAGCTTCCCGGAGGACTACTTCCAGGGCGTGAGCCCGGCGGCCAGAGACTTCGTCCGCCTGCTGCTTCGGGGCGAGCCGGAGCGCCGGCCCCCTGCCGCGTCCTGCCTGCGGGAGCCTTGGCTCCTGCCCCGAGGCGTGACGCGCGGCGCCTTAAACCACGCGCAGCCACCGCCTCAGTCTCAGCACGCCTCGCACCTGGACACCTCCAGGCTCATTTCCTTCATCGAGAGAAGGAAACACCAGAACGACGTCCGGCCCATCGGCAGCATTAAGGCCTTCCTTCACAGCCGTCTGCTTAACCACACCTAGCCAACGCGTCCCCGGCCCAACTCAATTAGGAGGGTGGGCAACGAGTTTGTCGCTCATTGTAAGTGGCTTTGGATAAAAGCGCCAGCTGAATGACATGTGATGTGATGTGACGTCCAGTCGAGCTGCGTTACTGAGAGGACCACCAGCAACATTTCCACAACGATCACCTTTTCCTTCACCAAGCCACAAAAGTCCTGCTGCTGCTGACTGTTGGATCTCTGCTGATAAACCCTTTGACCCCCCCCCCCCCCCCCCACCACCACCACAACTCTCCTCCTTAACCTTGGCATGTTGTCGTCATGCCTGCACAACAAATGAACTGTTGGAATCTGATTGAGATTTCAAACCGGAGAGAGAGGTGAAAAAATAAAACGTGCTTTCTCTTTCAGATTGAGCAAGTCTTGCGTTTCGGACAGTGTTGATCAGAGAAAAAGGAGAATACTGTATGATGGCAGTAATTCAGGCTGCTTTTGGTTTGAAAACAAGAAAAATTGTTTCTTTTCTAACGAGAGATTACTTTTTTTAAATGAAACAATGTACATTGAGGAATATAGAGAACTGTGTTTATTCAAACCTTTCGGTTAACAAAGGTTAGTTAGTCAACAGAAAGATGAATTAGATGTGTGTACAAAGTGGCACCCATCAGCAGGGTGCACTTCTTCTAGAACAATATGAAGACCAAAATCATGTTTTCCAAAAACAAAATACATTTACATTCAGTGAAATTGTTTGCTTATCTCTTAATACCCCCATGTAGTTTGAAAGGTGAACTAATTTCAGTTTGTGAAACTAAATTAAGTTAAATTAGACACTAAAGCTGTTCAGAGATAGTTTCTCCCATTTTTACCTGCATCCGCCTTATTTGTAAATAACGTGTTCCTGTCTTTTGTCATCATTTCGAAGAATTTGTTTCAAATGAAAATAATCTTTATAATTTGCTGAGTATTACTGAGAAGTAGGCCACTGCGAGCCCTCTGCAGTTGGAATTTCAACAAGAAGAACAAGAACAAACCGCTACTAAAAATGCACTCGTGTTTTGCATCAATTCCCATGTGCAATGTTGCAGCTTTAACATTTATGCAACTATTTATGAAGACTTTGTGTTGTAGCCGTATTCTTAAGAAGGCATGTACGTACATGTTACTGCGATAGACGTCTGTATTGTGTTAACTCTTATGTATTAAGTTCAGTATTAATATCTTCAAAACCCCAGGGAAGAAGCGGGTTTTTTTTGGAAATAATGTATAAAAATGCGTATCTATAAAATATAGGCACTTATGCTTTCATTTTGTCAATGTCATTGTTTTTCATTTTCTGTAACAATACCAAAGTTGGCGACGCTTTCTTTTCCTGCTAAAATGTGTTTTTAATGATTTAATGTCAGGTTAAGTTATAACGGACCATACTGAACCAGGACATGTGAGTGTCGTTCAGTCTGGCTTTATTTATTCTTATTGTATTAAGAAATAGTTTGGTGGTTTCTTAAAAAAAAAACAAATATTTCGCCCGTCTTTTTTCGAGTTGTGCACAGGGTGGTTTCGCTGTGTGCGTTTGTTTGGCTTTCGTCAGTAGGTTCTCGTGTATGTCGCTAGATTTTAAAGCATCTCAGTTTGTACATCAAAAAAACCATTGACCTGTTTTTGACCCGAGCCAAACGCTCGAAAAAATCAAATCTCATTGTGTCGGCTCACCGCGGATTCAAAATGATCGGAGAATGCATCGAACCTTTTTCGGGAGACACACAAATCTCTTTCCACCAAAAGTTCTAATGTAGCCCTTTAATGAATATCATTCAGCACGAGCCGCTATCTGACATGAAAGTATTCTCTTCCAGTTGTTTTTTCCATTTAAATGGGTTGATGTCATGAGGTTATGAAGATATTGAGAACCTTTTTTTTTAAGTGCCAGTTGAGGGAGTCGACCTAGAGTGGTTGGTGGAAAAATAAATGTGCGTTGTTTCTTAATTCTTTTGGAGGTTGTAAGAATTACGGCCTAAATTTGATGTTAAAGAAGTTTGTCTGTACAGTCAAAGTCTCTCATTTTGTGTCATTGTTATTTATTGGTGTGGATCTAGGTTTCCCAAAATCATGCTGTTAATCAGCTCAAAGCCTATTCATAGAAGATTCTGACCTAAGTACTAAAATGCCTTTGGGAAACCCAGCCTATACATGATGTAAAGATGTACAGAGAGGGTGGGGCACTTTGCCCTCACCCAGGATGTAAACCTCATAACTATGTCATATTTTAAATACAAATCAGAACAAGACTGCAGCAATGTCATTTTGAATGTCTTATTATGACTTATTTTTATTTTTGCATGTATATTTCTTTGTACAGAAGATTGTGTTTTACATGTTACTTACTATGTGCTGTACATATTTCATTTTGTCCTGTTATTTTGCCATTAAACATACAAGGAACAATTTGTGTTTCTGAAACTTGATGTGCACATACAGTATACTCACATGAAATGGGTCTAGTATTATTTATTCACAATTTCCCATAAGCTTTAAGGGTGGAAATGTGTGGCAATGCTGTACTTACGGCAAAGAAGGAAGGAGGAAACCTCAAACCACATCTTCCACTGAGAGAAGCTTGTTTTACACTGATGGATTGTTCCATTTCAAAAGGTAGGCATCGGCTTCACATGTGTAGTATGAGGCATTTGATATTTAGACTAATAAGGGGAAATCCCAGGTTCCAACAATGAAAAGCAAGATGATAAAACAAGGACATATGCAACGTAATGGCAAGCTGTTTTCATTTTTTCATGAAGATCTGCATCCCCAATAACCCATAAAGATGAACTGATGCGACGACAATGCTGATCTTATCTGTCATCTGCAGATGCTGCAAGAACCAGCAGACCGTACAATTTCCCCCCTCAGCCCACTTCTTATGTTAGATACTTGTGTTAGTAAAAACATGAAGAGAGCTGGAAGTTTACAGAGGGACAATTGCATTCTATTGCGCACATAGAAGGATTTTCCACCTCATATAAATGTTCTTTGAAGAAACCACAGAAAAAAGTATCACTTGGAAGCATTTTTTGGTACAATTGTAGTCTTGTAGTCAATGAATTTTAACTGAATGAATGTACAAAACTGGAGCTCTAGTGTGTACACTAAATCGTTACTAACCTAGAGGGCCTGTCATTGCAGGTTTGTACACAGATGTGTGGAAAACATCTTATCAGTAACATTCTTCTTGTTTTTCTTAGCAGCAGGCAGCCAATACTTTGCATGAAACCACAGAGAATATATTTGTCGCAATCTCCTGATCTGCTGGGTGCGAAGGTGCTGCATCCTTTCATAGCGTGTACTATGTTATGGTTCATAAATTTGCCTACTTATATATAAAACATAGTTTTATTAAGTTAAACCTTAATAAACTTGAAATCACCTATTTATCAAGACATCTGAGCAATGTACATTACATTACATGTCATTTAGCTGACACTTTAATGTAAAGAAATTTACAATAAGTGCATTTCGAGCATAAGGATACAAACAAGTGAGTGAAAATGAGTTTAAGACTACTTGAAAAACTTAAATTAGAGTCTCTATGCAGGGAAGATAACGTGATCGTTGCCTACCCGCACAGTCATAGATTAGTGAACAATGTACAGTATAGCCAACTTCTGCAGGAACACTAGATGGCACTAAAGAACTGGTTTAATAAACATTAAGTAATGTGGTTAATTGACGTATCAGCCATGAAGACAGTAGTGAACAGTATAATCGCAGTGAGGACAGAGCCTCTCACATTGTGAAAAACAAAAGAAACCAACCCATTTCCAATGGGAGTTTTACTAAAAGTTCACATGAATACTATAGTATCTTTAGTACATTTGGCATCATCATGGCCAGGATCAAATTTCAGTTAAATCTTGAATCCTAGCTTAAATATATTCCCTTTAGCCCTAAACCCCTGTTATTCGTTAATTAGGGAGAGTTTTAGATCTGTACACGCCTTTTAGAATAAAATTAATCAAATTTAGCATCTTACAAACTTTAAAACAGGATTATAGAGATGTTATTGTCACGGTTTGGTTCTGCTTCCTGTCTTTTGTTGTAGCTTTCATGTCTCTCGTGTCTCTGGGTGAGCTTCACTTCCTGTCCTGTGATTGCCTGAGTGTTCCCACCTGTGTCCAATCACCTGCACCTCTCTTGTGTATTTAAGCCCCGTGTGCCTGTTGTCCCTCGTCGCGTCATTGTCTTTGTCAGTCATCTCCTTTGGCTTCTGTTTGAGTTTGTGGTGAATAAATAGCACCTTCTGGAAACTCCTGCGCTTGAGTCCTGCCTGCCTTCAACCTGCACCCCCACTACGTGACAGTTCTAGCCAACATTCACTGCTCTCTCCTGACGTTTCTCCTTTCATCTGAAACAGACCCTCTGTGGAATCCTCCTCTTTAGCTGTATTACAATGAGTGTAAAAAGCCAGAAGACACAGCTCTGTCAGTATGGAAATATACACGTTGAACACTAGATGCTGCCGGCAGGGTGCGGTTAACGTGCTGACAGATGGCGGTCCTTCCCTCGTGCTGCTTCCAACCTCATGGGGACCACTGGGCCCTCCTTCAGACTTCAGAGAAGTTGAACGTGAGGCTGATTGTTGCCGGTGCTCCTGGCGTTCAGAGAGGTGAGTGAAACAAAGCCGCTGTCATCTGTAGAGAGGGGGGGGGGCGGCGACAAAGCTGAGCAACGAGGTGTTGTTTGCATGCGGTTGCAGATAGTAATTCCTGTGAAGCGTGACTCCTGTGTTTGTGTGTGTGCATAGTTTGCAGATAGCTGTTCATTGTTGTCGGCCTGTAGCTGCTGCTCACCGGTCTATTCATTTGATTTTATTTATTCCATCTCCACCTAATTGTTTGATTTCTAATAATGAGAAGCACATCCTCATCGATGAGTTCAGACTCCACAGGACGTCACATTAGAACCAGTTCTCATAAAAAGGTGAAATAATGCTGAAAATTAAATGTCAATAGGGGTTTCATGCAAAATGTCAGTTTATAAGAAAGAGAAAGCATATCAAACACGTGTGGTATTTCCATAGAACAATTTTATTGAAAAGTACATATCATACATTGAACATAAACAATACTGACTTTACACAACATCTGCCTGTGTTTGTTGGCTCATTCTGAACCACACTGTTGCTTTGATCAATTCAAAGACAACACATGCTCACAATGTGACGCAAAAAAGAAACTGACTTTGGTTCAGTAACTTTCTAACTCCATCTCTATGGATTTGATGGGGAAGTAGCCTAATACTTGTTTATTTGCGATAATGCAAATCGATTGAACAGGATGACTAATAGCATATAGAAGATATTGATTTTAAAAATGACCTGGTTTTGTAAGCTGAATATCTGCAGAAATATTGAAGAGATCACTTCATATAAAAGCACTTCAACTTTTTGCACTGAGCCTGCAAAGGTTAAGCCGACAGCGTGGTTGTGTACTTCTTCCTGTCGTCAGGTTGTGGTTTCTCGTGTTTAAGGGGGCAAATCTGCTGTTACATGCTCTGAAACTTTCCACATTAACCTTTCCTGCTGCACTTTTTACTCTGCACAGTTTGGTACACAAAACAGATTCAGTTCTGACTGAGGTAATATCATATTTGATTCATCTCACTTATAAGTATGAAAAGTTTATGCTTTGCCTTGCTGGCGGTTTATTTCCCCGTCCGATGACTAAATGAGGCTGGCTTCTGATGCTGACGTTTTAGAGTTTTAGTCAACACACTTTCTTACTGAGCTTCAGCCAGCAGCGTGTTTACCATGCATATCCAAAACTGAATGAACAATTCCAAAATACATACGATTTTTAGCTTACATTACTAGCAAATGTATGAAGCTGTATAGATGTGCAGTGAAATTTCATACGTCTGCTTCCATGTAAAGCAAATATTGCAACATCATGGTACCATAAGACCATGCTTGTGTCTCTGTCCTTGGCTTCGTAGAAATAAGAGGAACAAACCGCTCAGACAGCAGTGCTCCTCTCGTCCAGGCTGATGGTCTGTGAGTACATTGATGCGCTGTTTCTGTCCTGAGGCATGCAGACCTTGACCAACTGACACAGCCTGCAGGGCGTCCTGTTTATCAACCTCAACAGGTGCCGCCTGAACTTCTGCCCGACAAACACATACAGGATGGGGTTGAGGCAGCTGTGCGAGTAGCCAATCACCTCGGTGACTTGCAAAGCCAACCTGATGGCCTTGCTGCTTTCGCATTCTGTGTAGATGTGCAATAGCTCCAGCGCTTTGAAGAAAGATGCAACGTTGTAGGGGACCCAGCAGCAGAAGAAAACGGCAACCACTGTAAGAACTAAACGGATGGCTTGTTTCTTGGACGAATGGCTGTGCAGAAGCCTCCACACAATCTGTGAGTAGCAGAAACCCATGATGACAACTGGGACAAATAGACCTAAAATGTTCATTTTGAAAAGGCGGAAGATGGTCCAGAAGTGAGCGTCGGATGGAGGGTTAGCTTTTGGATACACTGGGTAGCAGAACTGAGACATGTTGGCAAAGCCAACCTGATGACTTTGCTGCTCTTTGAGATAGATCAGGTCAGGGAAGGAAGCCAAAAATCCTGCCACCCAAGTAACGGCAGCCGCGATCATCCCAAAGGACCTCGTCCGCGCTCTGATGGCGTAAACGGCGTGTACTATAGCCAAGTAGCGGTCGATGCTCATTAGGCTGATGAAAAAGATCCCACAGTAAAAGACAATGTGATACATACCCAGGACCACTTTGCACATAGCATCCCCAAAAATCCACTGGTCCCTGGCCTGGTGGGCCAGGAAGGGCAGCGTACACACCAAGAGAAGGTCGGACGCCGCCAAGTTTAGGAGGCACACGTCGGTCATGCTGCGGAGTCGCACGCCACAAGCAATGACCCAGATGACCAGGGAGTTACCCAGAAAGCCCAGGAGAAAGAAAATGGCGTAAAGGGTTGGCAGAAAGTTGGCCCCGTGGCGCTCGTACACACACCTCCCAAAGTCCTCCTCTGGGTCGTCACCGTAATCATAGTCTGTGGAGTTTACGCTGATAGTGTAGGTGTAGGACAGTGTAGTTGACCTGTCGATAAACACAGAGGAAAAAAGAAGAATTAGTATGTTGTCTTTATTTCAGCTCAGTGTATTGGATCTAAAATGATCTTTCTGTACATACAGTACAATATGCATATTCTACATAACACTGTGGAGTTTAACAAACAATATTTACACTAAAAAACACTGTCAACACAAGCAACAAAAGAAATTATGTTTTTGCAGCACAATTCAGAAGAATACAGTTAATAAATGTACAGAAATACTAGATAGATATGACCTGCTCAGCTGCTAGCTGTGAGTTAGCATTCCTTTACCAAGCATGTAGTTAAGTGCAACGGTGGGGGCTAGCAGGGCTAGGGTTGCCACCCGTCCCTTAAATCACAGAATCGTCCCGTTTTGAATCAATACAGACGGGATTTGTCCCGCATTTTACGAGTTGCCTTCAATGCAGATAATCCCATCCGAATTCTCGTCCTATTCTGCCCCTGATTGGGTAAATCTGACCCTGAGAACAATGCAGCCTGGTGGTCCAGGACAGACGGAACACAACATGGTGTCATATGTAGAGGTTACCTTGTTAAGTCTTCGATAGCTGGACTCTCACTTACGCCACTGGAAACAACAAGATCAGCCACCGTTATTTTCATGTTGAGCCTTTTCAGGACTTCCTGAAAAAGGGAGAAAAAAAGGATGACCTACTAGGGGCGTGGATGTCAGCTGATACATGTGATACATGTGTTTTGCAATCGCATTGTCCAGTTTGTGCTAAAATTACAGTTGTCTTGTAGTATCATGAATAATTCAAGTATTGTTAGTATTATTAAAGTTGTTTTGTTTGGCCAACACAAACCAAAAACCCCAAATCTTTCCGCACATTTAGAAAATGATTGGGTCTGAATGGTGTCTGAAAATTCATACATAGCACAGTACAAAAAACAATTGATTTTACAACGAAAATGTCAACAGTTAAGCCAGTTTGACTTTTTCCAATTTACTTTTTAATTTTGAGAACATAAAAATAGATACAATACTTCATAGATGATATTTTTAAAAGATGAGTGCAAGTAAAACTGTTATAAAGTGAGAATAAAACACAAATGTATTTTTCCAGTGGACTAACCGCTTGATATCACTTTCAAAAACCCAAATACACAAACTTATATACATCTTGCATTACATAACAGAAAGTTGTTCTTATTTCTGTTTTTCTGTTGGAAAGCTTGTAGGATAGTAAATAGCACTCTTTTTCTGAATTAAATACTTGAATTGTTTTGTTTATTAAACCTCATACCCCAACTGAAGCTCTTGTAATAGCTGAATTAATAATGGCGAGTTAAGGGTTGGTCAGTGTTAATCAATTCATTTCTAAACTTGATGAGTTTATCATCCAATAAGAATTTCACATATATGGTTTATGCATGTACATTTAGAATATAATAAAAATGAATTACCTGCAGATGTTCTTAACGAGACAGTTGATGATGGTGTTAATTTTGGATCACAAGATGCCAGATAAAAAAAAAGACCTCATTATATACTGTTCAGAGACACCTCCTCAGATTGTGGTGTGCAAATCTCTTTCGTATAAAAACACTCCCATACCCCTACCCACCCTTCGGTGGGCTTGCAGGCTTTAGAAATGCATATGGTTCATAACTTCCTGCAAATGCTTTCAAAAGTTTGTGTAAAAGCCCACAGTGTCTGCGGATGAGCATAACCACAAGTCCACATGTGCAAGCTTTAATTAAGATGCAATGCAACCGGTTGTGGACCTGCAGCCACAAGCAGCTGGAGGCTTGAAGAGCTCCACATGGTTGTGCTGTCATGAGTGGTGGAAGTGTTACTAAAGATACAGCCTTCAATGCAGTCTAGACTGTTTTTTCTAAACTGTACAGTTTGTTACTTGTTCTGTTAGGGTTGAATATTCAAAGCTCAAATTGAGAAGATCCTAAAACATATCATAGATATTAAAAAGGTTTGTCCCTTCTTTTTATTTAGTCAGTAGTGAACTGTAGGTCCGGATGACTAGACACTGGCTTGATAGTCAGGTGTGTTCCGTGACACGGCAATTCCACTCTGCACACTTCTTGTCAAGCTGTGAAGAGTTACGGCCTGAAATGGCTGCATCGTGATGCAACGCTGTCAAAAAGTCCCACCTTCACACACACACACACACACACACACTCACGCAGAACAACCGTTTAAACTCACAAATCAATAGAGTTGAGCTATAAAAAGAAAGAAGCAACCATTTTTTATTTTATTTTTTTATTTAAAAAAAGAACAATTTTGTTTTACACATATACTTAAAAGATTCCCTCGTTCTTACTTGGAATCGTCTGAGTGCTGTTTTTCAGCTCTTGACAGCGAATGCGGCGTCTTTCTGGCAATGTGGGTTTATCACTCTTGATAATCTGACTTTACGGGTGTGTTGGAAGTCTCTCTCTCTGTAGTCTCTCTGTGGCTGAAAGCCCTTCTCTGGTGGCCCCAGCAGAAGAACCTAGTCAGCACATTTCTCAGCGATTTCCTAAACTTCTCTCCGATAAATGCATATATGACTGGGTTTACCCAGCAGTGAAACAGTGCAATCATCTCAGCGAAGTGCATGGCAGAGTTGATGCTTATTGAAGCCTCGCAGGTGCCCAGGTTCTCCAGGAACAGCTGCAGAGTCTGTAGGAAAACTATGACATTATAGGGGACCCAGCACGCCACAAACACACCCACTATGGTGAATATCAGCTTCACAGCTTTGTTCTTTTTGGAGTTCCTGGACCTGGACAGCACGATGAGGATTTTCACGTAGCAGAAAATCATGATTGGGAGGCAAACAAACAGGCCCACTGTGTTCTCGCTGAAGTTCCGCAGTAACTTCCAAAAGCGCTGGCTGTCCTCGGGGTACAGGGGATGGCACTGGGAGCTGTTGTCATTTTCGTCTATTTCTAAAGAAGCAAATATCACCCCGGGTAGTGCCATAATGACAGAAGTAACCCAGATTGCGGTGCTGGCAATGATTCCACAGCGAAGAGTCCGGGCTCGCATGGCTGCAACAGCGTGGACGATGGCCAGGTAGCGGTCCACACTCATTAGGGTCACAAACAAAGTGCCACTGTAGAAGCCCAACTGTTCAGAGGAGCAGAGTGGAGTCAGAAACAGGCTTTCAATGCATCAACAGCATCAATGACGTTTGTCTCAGTTGGCTGAGAGACCCATTACGTAGTCGTGGTTTCACACGTTGCATAAGGAAAGCTGCTCAGACCACACAGACCACCTTTGGTTCTGACAGAATATCTCCCCTATTATTAAAAAAGTAATATAAAAATGAATTTGCGCCTCTTTAAGTCGGTTTATTTTTTAATTATGACTGATTTATTATCATATAGAAATGCAGATATATGTATCTTTTAAAGAAAATAGATAAAGACCCCACCTGGTAGCCTCCAGTCATCAATTTGCATGACGCGAGGTTTGTGTCGTTGCGGCCCCAGAGGGGGAGGGTCGCAGCCTGGATCAGGTCGGACAGGGCCAGGTTGAGGAGGCACACGTCCGTCATGGTCTTCAGCTTTATGTACCGGAGGAGAACCCAGAGCACCGTGATGTTGCCTGTGAAAGTATTTTAAATCATTAGTTCTTACCAGGGAGGTCCTGCCACTGTATGACGATACGCACAATGCTTTGAGTAAGTGGGTGGGCCATTAGTCACATCTGATAAAGAGGCCAGGTTCTTCAAGGTTCTTTATAAAACAAAGAATACCATTGCGCCGTGTATCGAGTAGACCCGTCTGACAGTAACCTTTTTTTTCTGCCCCTGGTTGTTACTTTAGGTTTCTCAAAGTCTTCTTTGAGCACTCCTGAACACCTCAAATAAAAACGTGCATTCAAATATGGAAAGAGGGTGATACATGTTCTCTTCTTCTCTGTCAAATTCTCTTTTTTTAACATACCCAGCAGACTCAGGCAGAACAGCAGGTAGTAAAGAACCAGCAAGGCCGTGGATCCGTCAGGCAATCCTGAACCTTGAACCGCATCGCAGGTGTCGTTGTAATCATAATCCACATAGAACTCGTTCTCCGATATGTTCATAATGCTGCGTGAGGGGGGGGGGAAAGAACACGCACAGATTAAGCTAATATCAGAGAAAATATCCAGAGAGATGGAGTCGAGAAGATGGTCTTGATGTAAAGAGACGAGAAAAGGCACTGGTCAGCGTGACATGGTGTCATCATAGAATCGGCAAAAAGAATTTATAAACTGCCTGTGATTCAACACGTGATGGAGTTTAAGCCTCACACAGCCCTGGTTTGTTCCCCACCACCTTCAGTCCACCAACAAAGGGAAAACAACACAAAATGAAATATCTACCAACAAGAGACAAATCCAGTTGCTCACTTTTCTTTGGGCTTGTCTGCCCGAAATAATAAAAACTAACGTAGGGTTCGGCTAAATATCAAAAGTCAGATGAGTTCACCGTAATCTTATCAGCCCAAATGGCTTTTATTTAAATGTAAAAAATAAACAGACTTTTACTTACAATTTCCAGTGATTGATTGACTCTTCTAGTTTCTTCACTTCATTTCCTCTGAAGTTTTGCCTCCACTCACAGATTTTCAAGAAACAGAAGTAACAGGTTTCCTTCATGATGACTAAACTGTGTATGTGCCTCACTGAAGATATTGTTCTTATGAAACATTAAAAAAAGGAAATTCAGAGGTGTACCTGGACTTTCCTGCCCTTTAAAGTTGTGACTCGTGTCTGAAAGGTGCTTGTAACAACGTTCAAACCCTGATATTTCAAAACTAATCATTTTTCCAAATGTAAACTGAAGCCACAGAAATGTTTTGGATTTTAGACTTGGCCGTAGCTCCGAGTTCATATTCACGTCAGAGGTACAAGCAGCATCTTCTGTTTACTGTGTCTATGAATACCACACACTTCTCCTTCTCAGACCATAATCACATTCATGTGATCTCTTTCAACCACATCTCCCCATCGACAAAGAAGAACCACTTGCTTTGACAACCATGCCGACCCTCATTTCCTGTGTGTTCACCAACACACACACACACACACACACACACACACACACGCACACACACACAGACCCCTGCACGCGTAATCATCTACTACACACAATGGTAATGGGTGTAGGAGGTGAGAGAGGTGAAGGAAGTCTAGTAAAAAGTAGCTAAATGTTTAAAAGTGGAAATGTTGTAGTGCTTACCACATTGTCTGCCACAATCACTGCTCCTGAAGGTGTGTGCTGCCCTGCCAAGGATCAAACTTACGTGTCATCCTGTCGACTTGCGCTGCTAACTTTTTTTGGTCAAATCCTGTTGCAGAGCTCATTTTTGCTACGATGAACTCTTGGTTGTGTTGCTTCCTCTGTACAAAGGTGTCAGCGTGCGTTTCTGAGAACTCTTCCCTTGTGTTAACATGCAGCATGAAAAGGGTAACACGTATTCTAGTTAGGAGCTTTGTCTTTTTCTTGCAAAAACAACATCACGAGTGATATAAACATTTATGAAAGGCATTCAGCTCATCGGGATACACAAAAGGTTCAGTTTAATTTAACTATTTTTTTAAATGCTCACTTTATTATGAAAAGTTTACTTAGTCCTTTAGCAACAATCTGCATTTGTTAAAATACAGTGTTTAATTTGTGACTTTCAAATTCTCTTTTAAAGATATTCTCAGTTAAATATACATTTTCTTAAATTGACTATCCTACTGTCCCATAGATGTCTCATTTCATCTACACTAAGAAAACGTTACTACTACTTACTACACAATCAATGAAAAGTATGGTGTAAGTATGTGAGAACACTCAATTCATTGTTTTTTTTGTCATTTATAAGTTGTGTTGTACTTTAGATTTGTTGCCCTGAAAATAAATCATAATTATTCTTAGAGAAAAAGGGATGGAACTCTTTGTAATCTTCACTTTCTGACTACTATACCAAAAAAGCGTAACATGCACATTGACAAGGATAGATTAAGCATGCTGAAAGCTGAAATGTTTGAGTTAAATTTAGATTTTTTGCAAATAACCCTGAAATTAAATTAATGTAATTGGGACTAATAAGTTCCTGGAATAAAGACACAAGAAATAATAAAAGCAATTTAATAAATGGTAAAAATGATAGGCATGAAGCAAAATTGAGAAAATATATAAACATTTACAGGCTTGTGTGCAATGAGGCAAACTTTGTTCCACATGAACAAATTAAAATCAAGGACATTTGTGCAAACGTCATCATTTTGCAAAAGGTGTTACATAACCCTGTGATAGTCATGAACCATTAAGTGAAATGAATATACCACAGGAATACAGTAAAAACAAACAATATTGTTTAATTCCACATGGCCTAAATGTTCCTCTTCCATTTAGAGGTGCAGAAGCTACCGTGTGAACATTTTAAACCCGTCAGCCAAGCATGAACAAAGGTTGTGGTTACAGGCTGCAGTACACAAAAGGTCCTTAGTTTAGTCAAACGTTAAGCAGGAAACGGAGGGACATTGTTTACCTTTAAAAAGAAATGACCTGACATCAAGACATTTTGGCACTAATTGGATCGCACCTGATGGCACTACACATCTAGTTATAGTGCACACAACATATTCCAGTGTTGACTTAAAATGAAAGTAGAAATCCAACCGATTAAAGATAAAAAAAAAAGATGAAGATAAAATACACACATACATGTGCTAAGATAATGCTGTTGACTAAAACTGAGGGTGGAAAATGGAAAACACAGAACAAATCTTGCAGCAGCTTGAACAATGCTAATATAGTAGTAATAAGTAATCTGGCATCCACCTGCTACATGATGAAATTGGAGGTGACATCAGAGGACCTGGACATAACTGAGCCTTTCCTGTATGAGCTATCTGAAAAATCTCTTGTGGAATGAAGAAACCCAGACCCCCATTTCCTCAACATCAGCAATACTCGTCTCCTGAACTTCTGTCCCACAAAGGCGTAGATGATGGGATTCAGGCAGCAGTGAGAGTAAGCAATGGTCTCGGTCACTATTATCGACAGCTTAAGCCTTTGGAGTGAGTTGCAATCGGTCAACAAATTCAGAAACTGTAAGAGAATGGAAATGTTATATGGGGCCCAGAATACGAAAAAGGCGATCACGATGGAGATGATCAGCTTGACTACACGGTGCTTCTTGGCGCTCCTCATGTTCAGCAGTATGGGGATGATCCTGGAGTAGCAAACCATCATCACCAACAGTGGAATGCCGAGGCCAAAGACATTCTTCAAGATGATGTCATAGAGCCTCCAGGCTTTGTTTTCCGGTTCGTAGCTGCAGGTGACCTCGGTAGAGTCGTTCTTCACCTTCGTGAAGAAGATGGCCGGCAGGGAGAAGCACAAGCTCAGAGTCCAAACAAAGACGGTCAAAGCGATGCCTGCCCTAAAAGTGCGATATCGTGCAACCTTGTGCGCGTGCATGATGACAACATAGCGGTCCAGCGTCATGACAACCATAAAGAAGATGCTGCTTAAAAACCCGGTGGTATGTGAGCCGGAGGCGAAGCGGCAGAGGAAGTCTCCAAAAGGCCATTCACCCACCAGGGAGTAGTGAGCGTAGAAAGGCAGCGTGAAGACAAAGACGAGGTCTGAGACAGCCAGGTTGATGAGGCACATGTCTGTCAAGTTGGTCTGGTGGCGGTGCTTCACTAGGACGCACACCACTAAACCATTGCCTTGAGAGAGAGAGCAGAGAACATGGTTTAATGTTCCAGAGTATTGTTTAACATCAGTGAAGAAAGGATCTTGCTCAGAAACACATGCATACCTATGACGCCAAGGATGAAAACCAAACTGTAGATGGTGGGCAGGAAGACCTCGCCAAAATCCCTCAAACCGACGTTGCTGCAAGGCATGTATTCGTCTTCGTCTTGCTCATAATAGGATGTATAATTATAGTCCGAGGTGTAGTATCCTTCATAACCTACAGACAAAAAACCCCCACAAAATCACAACATTTTAACTTATTCTAGATAGAATCCTTTCACATTAGGATGAACTATAAAGCCTCCATTAAATCGACAGGTTGTAGCGAAACACTTGCTGTTAGTGGAGGTAAAGGATGGAATTTAGGTTTGGTGTTTACAGCATTTAAACAACATTCACCAACGCTCACCACATCATCAACAAAAGAGACTATTTTTTATTCATTCTCTTTTATTTAGGTAGATAGAATGTCCAATGAAGGCCGCTCAGTCATTTCTTTGGTTGTTCATTGAACTTGGTTACAGTAAAAGACATTTGTTGATGACGTGATCAGCACCGATAAAATCCAACTCCCCGCGTGAGTGTGAAGGCAGAAATATCAGAGTTGGATATCACAAAACAGAAACAAAACTAAATGTAAAAAAAAAATGGACCAATTCTATATGCAGTCAAAACCAAAACTTAATCCACAGATTGTCACTAATTTGAGAGAGAAATGCAATTTGGGTGAATTCTAGTCAATTATAATGAACGATATTATGCCCCCTGTTGGTCGTTCTAGGTCATTTGCAAACTGGCTATAGAAAAGGTAGACAAAGAAATTAAAACATGAAACATTCCATCATCAAAAATGTGTTAGTGTTATTGAAATGAAGCTACTTCAGTGGTGAATACCTTTTTGTTTACATTAGTTCATTTTTATGTTATTTGTTGTTCAAATACATATTTATATTCATACATTATCAACAGTCATTTCTATGGACTACATTTGTAAAACTATCAAATTATAACCTTAAAACTGAGGCACACCTCTAAATGGAAACATCACAAATGTTAAGACATACATGAAAAAAGGAAGTACACTGCATACAATGTTTGCGTTTAAGTGGAAAATACACGTACAACTGACCAGTGTATTAAGAGACCAGTATTAAATGATCATAAACAAATATTTCTTCAACAACATTACAATGATCTACACATAGGCTACATCATGCAATACAAGTACAGTAGTCAAATTGTAATCACCTGCCATGGTGGTATCTCAGTGATGCCTTGTCTTATCAGGTATAGTCAGTGGCTTCACCTCTGGGCTCCTTTTTTTCTCAGTCTGGATTTTAATCGGACACGACGTCCTCAAATGTAGGAACATGTAAGAACCAACCCGCTCAGCGTCTGTGCTCCCCTGTTAATGAGCAGCAATGAATCAGAAATGCAGAAGTAATTTGTTGTGCGTCCCCAAGTGTGACTGCAAGATCCTTATCAGGACTCCACAGATCACTATGCAGTCACTGTTGTTGCAACAAGCATTTCAGACTTCAAACTCAAGGCCTGCAAACTGAATCCGGAGGGGCGGATGACTTTGCTCAGTGTGAAAATTACAGAAAGACATTAATTGCCCCCTATGATTTTTAATAGTCTGGCCCACTTGAGATCAAAGTGGGCAGTATCTGGCCCAAACTAAAATTGAGTTTGGAACCCCTGCTTTAACACTTACATCAAATTATTTTAGAACACTGTTACAAACTCATTATAGTTAGGCTAACAGCTATTTTAGACTCCTTTGTAATGTAGACAAATATGTGATTCAATCAGAGCAATGATTATGTAGATTTAGACATGTTCAGCATTCATGACACCATCCAGCTATTAATCAGGAAGTGATATGTTCCAGTGAATACTTTTGCTAAATGTACCGTTTGAAACATTTGTTCAATGTTGTTTTAGTTTCTGTATTGGAGCAAAAACACAGTATTTGCATCATGCACTACTTTCAGGTCTCTGTGTTGTGATTTTGATACAGACATTGTTTCGTGCTACATATTGCACATGTTGTTATACAGGCATTCTTCTTATTGTTATTATTCGTATATCATATCTTACCTTATTATGACACCCCATGTGGAGCACTAGACCAGAAGGATCCGTAGAAGGATGGTATGCTGGGGTTAGAGTGGTCTACGGGTGACCTCTTGTGGTGGAGAACCCTACATTACATTACATTTACATGTCATTTAGCTGACGCTTTTATCCAAAGCGACGTACAATAAGTGCATTTCAACCATGAGAATACAAACTCAAAAAAACAAGGAACAAGCAATTTAATTAAAAAGGCCGATTTACAACTTGTTATAGATAAGAGCCATTATGAGTACAATCTAAGTGCTACAATCTGTTAGTCTTTCTAGTCAAGGCATAGTCTGAAGAGGTGTGTCTCTAGTTTGCGGCGAAAGATGTGAAGGCTCTCTGCCGTCATGATGTCATCAGAGTCAGAGTACACACATCAGCTCTGTAGCACTGAAATGTTGCATGAGCACGAAAGCGCACAGACTGCTGGGAGAAAAGACATGAATGCTTACATCATGACTAAGGTGTGATGTTACCTCAAAAGCCTGTGTAACCAAACCACAAAGGTGATGACTATGATTTTTGCAATTTATATCACCAGTGGTGGCTGGTGGATATTTTTTTTGGTAGGGCCAGCCAATTGGTTTCAGTAAACATCCTAGTATTTTAAACAGGGTATCAAACACACATTATTGTACATTTAGAGGTGCAGAAGCTACCGTGTGAACATTTTAATCCCGTCAGCCAAGCATGAACAACGTTTGTGGTTACAGGCTGCAGTACACAAAAAATGGTTTTAAGCTAAGATAATGCTGTTGACTAAAACTGTGAGGGTGGAAAATGGAAAACACAGAACAAATCTTGCAGCAGCTTGAACAATGCTAATATAGTAGTAATAAGTAATCTGGCATCCACCTGCTACATGAAATTGGAGGTGACATCAGAGGACCTGGACATAACTGAGCTTTTCCTGTATGAGCTATCTGAAAAATCTCTTGTGGAGTGAAGAAACCCAGACCCCCATTTCCCCAACATCAGCAAAACTCGTCTCATGAACTTCTGTCCCACAAAGGCGTAGATGATGGGATTCAGGCAGCAGTGAGAGTAAGCAATGGTCTCGGTCACTATTATCGACAGCTTAAGCCTTTGGAGTGAGTTGCAATCGGTCAACATATTCAGAAACTGTAAGAGAATGGAAATGTTATATGGGGCCCAGAATACGAAAAAGGCGATCACGATGGAGATGATCAGCTTGACTACACGGTGCTTCTTGGCGCTCCTCATGTTCAGCAGTATGGGGATGATCCTGGAGTAGCAAACCATCATCACCAACAGTGGAATGCCGAGGCCAAAGACATTCTTCAAGATGATGTCATAGAGCCTCCAGGCTTTGTTTTCCGGTTCGTAGCTGCAGGTGACCTCGGTAGAGTCGTTCTTCACCTTCGTGAAGATGATGGCCGGCAGGGAGAAGCACAAGCTCAGAGTCCAAACAAAGACGGTCAAAGCGATGCCTGCCCTAAAAGTGCGATATCGTGCCAACGTGGTAACGTCCAGGAAGACCCTGATGTAGCGGTCCAGCGTCATGACAACCATAAAGAAGATGCTGCTTAAAAACCCGGTGGTATGTGAGCCGGAGGCGAAACGGCAGAAGATGTCTCCAAAAGGCCATTCACCCACCAGGGAGTAGTGAGCGTAGAAAGGCAACGTGAAGACAAAGACGAGGTCTGAGACAGCCAGGTTGATGAGCCACATGTCTGTCAAGTTGGTCTGGTGGCGGTGCTTCACTAGGACGCACACCACTAAACCATTGCCTTGAGAGAGAGCAGAGAACATGGTTTAATGTTCCAGAGTATTGTTTAACATCAGTGAAGAAAGGGTCTGAAGGCTCAGAAACACATGCATACCTATGACGCCAAGGATGAAAACCAAACTGTAGATGGTGGGCAGGAAGACCTCGCCAAAAACCCTCAAACCGATGTTGCTGCAAGGCATGTATTCGTCTTGGTCTTGGTCATAATAGGATGAATAATTATAGTCCAGGGTGTAGTGTTCTGCATCACCTACAGACAAACCCCCCCACAAAATCACAACATTTTAACTTCTTTTAGATAGAATCCTTTCACATTAGGATGAACTATAAAGGATCGATTAAATCGACAGGTTGTAGCGAAACACTTGCTGTTAGTGGAGGTAAAGGATGGAATTTAGGTTTGGTGTTTACAGCATTTAAACAACATTCACCAACGCTCATCACATCAACAAAAGAGAATATTTTTTTATTCATTCTCTTTTATTTAGGTAGATAGAATGTCCAATGAAGGCCGCTCACAGTGATTTCTTTGGTTGTTCATTGAACTTGGTTACAGTAAAAGACATTTGTTGATGACGTGAGCAGCACCGATAAAATCCAACTCCCCGCATGAGTGTGAAGGCAGAAATATCAGAGTTGGATATCACAAACAAACAAACAAACAAAACTGAATGAATAAAATAAAATGAACCAAATCTATGTGCAGTCAAAACCAAAACTAAATCCACAGATTGTCACTAATTTGAGAAAGAAATGTAATTTGGGTGAATTCCAGTCAATTATAATGAAGGATATTAGGCCCCTTATTGGTCTTCATAGGTTGTTTGCATACTGCATACAGAAAAGGTAGACAAAACAATTAAAACATGAATAGGCACCTTCCATCATCAAAGATATATACAATTATTTTAGGCCTGGTTTTGAATATTCAAATTTAAAGTAAATGGAAACATCCAAAACAGTTTTGAGTACACTTGACCGGAGGATGCCAGTATTATAAATGATCATAAACAAATATTTCTCCAACAATATTACAATGATCTACATATATGCAATACAAGTAACGTTACAGTAGTCAAAATGTAATCACCTTCCATGGTGGTATCTGCACCTCTGGGCTCCTTAGTTCTTGGTCTGGATCTTTATGGACTCGACGTCCTCAAATGTGTGAATATGTAAGAACCAACCCTCTCAGTGTCTGTGCTCCCCTATTAATAAGCAGCAATGAATCAGAAATGCAGAAGTATTTTTCGCCCACAAAGGAGTTTCCAAACCTCAAGAGAAGTCACTTTCATGGAAATGGTCTGTAATCAAATAACTTCCTTTCAAGCACTACACTGACCAGAGAAACGCCATCTCACAGAAAGGAACACCAAATCCAGTGTCCTCCTTACAGAGACACAGAAACGGACAATCACATGCAGCAGAAGATGACTACATGTGTGAGGAGCTGATGAAGTACATTAAGTGGATTTCTCTGCTTAGTAGGTGTGAAACAGATACTCTTGGATCACCGGTGACTTAAACCCTTCCAATAACTGGAAGGAGTGTGAGCAACCTAATTGATCCCTAAGAGTAACCATCCATTAAGCACCTGAGGTGTGGTGCTCAGCATGTCATCTAATGCGAGAGGCTGTGCTGGGCCACCTCTGTAGTGTGAATAGAGGGTCAGACGATCATTGTCACTGAGGCACTTTTATAAACCACATGGTTGGTAATATGAGCAACAAGGCATTTGCTGAATTAAGAGTGCCTAGCAACTGTAAACACATGTTTTAGTGGGCTCACATGTCTCCAATACTCACAGTAAAGTCCACACTAAGCAGTCTTCCCACTCCCTTTCGGTACTTCCCCAGGATTTTGTGCCCTCTCACTTCTGCTTTTCTTTCTCCGTCATCAGCTGCTACTAAACTGAGGTCTCCACTCGCAGTCGAATAGTATAAATATAAGTTGCCATGGGAACACCATCACACCAGATGTGAATGCTGGAAAGGTATCAGGACTGTGAGTGTCAGGGGAGTGACTCCTGTAATGGTAAACTATGTAATAACATAGTTTTATGCTGAAAGAATGATTATTATCTCTATTGAAGTAATGTGAGAAGAAAAGGGAGATTCAAAAGTTGTCTTTTGCGGCCGTGTAAAGGAGGACGCTTTCTCACAAATGCTTGAACAAAGGAACTCTGTTACTTCCATCTCAACCTTGGTTCTTATCTCAACTTGGTTTGCAACATTTCATACCTGCCACTGAGGATGGCCTTCACGTGTGTGTATAAAAGCTCAGTATTTTCACTTCTCGAAGACGCCATCTCCACAGAGCATCGTAATACGTGCTTGTGTATTTGACCTCCTGCTTGCAAGCAATAAATGGACTTTTTGCAACTTTGATCACTCATCAAGACTGTTTGATTAGATGAAGCCAGAAACAAATAATTATTTGCTCCCAAACTTTAATTGAAATATTCCACAACACTCCTGGGACCATGATGTGTATCATTCACACTGTTCCCAATGCATCGTGGGAGGTTAACACTCCAGTAGTGGGTGTGGCTTTAAAGTGGCCCTCAGGGATACACCATTCCTACTTTGTTCCTGATTCTACTGATGTGTCTGCCAAATATTCTATGTTTTGAAGGTACAATCATGAACTGAGGACATTTTTCTATACCTTCTTTGTAATTGGTCAGCCTGGATGACTGCTGGAAGCCGTGCTTCACACTGGATGTCTTATATCAACAGAGTCACAAGGATTACAAGTACCCACCTCTTATTACTCAGGCAGAGGAACTAGGGCAAAGAACCCTCCCAAATGGGCACAGCGGCCTTGACCTCTCCTCCCCTGATGGTGGGGGGGGGTGCGAGTTGAATAGGCTGGTTAATGTAACCATCCCAGCTGCCAGAAAATACTTGTAAGTTGACTCGTGGTCTAGGTGGCACCATTGCTCACCAATCACTGCGTTGCAGATCCACCACTGAACTCCATCCTACAGCCCCCACTAAACCCCCGGCCGTTATTAATACCCTCTACATACCGTACACAATGTGCATTTGATATTTCAAAACAGCTAAACGTTTAAAAGTGGAAATGTTGTTGTGCTCACTGCATTGTCTGCCATAATCACTGCTCCGGAATGTGTATCCTGCCTTGCTAAGCATCCAACTTGGCATGAACGTTTCTCTTCCATTTAAAGGCGCAGTAGCTTATTAAACCATCAGCCAAGCATGAACAAAGTTGGTGGTTACAGGCTGCAGTACACAAAAGGTTCATAGTTTAAGCAGAAACAGGAGGGGCATTGTTTACCTTTAAAAATAAATGACCTGACATCAAGACATTTTGATAGTCATTGGATTACACTTGATGGCACTACACATCGAAGTAAAAAAAAAAGTAAAAATCCAACCGTTTAAAGATGAAGATAAAATACACACATATATGCAGTGTTTTAAGCTAAGATAATGCTGTTGACTAAAACTGTGAGGGTGGAAAATGGAAAACACAGAACAAATCTTGCAGCAGGAACAACGCTAATATAGTAGTAATAACACTGCGCAGCGCAAAATAAGTCAACCCTACAAGCCATGTCCATAAAAAATAATCTGGCATCCCCCTACTACATGAAGATATTATTGTAGTTGGCAACAATGAACCTAACTGCTTCCCTGGAGGAGTTATCTTAAAAATCTCTTGTGCAGTGGAGAAACTGAGACCACTATTTCCTCAATAGCTGAAATACTTGTCTCCTGAACTTCTGTCCCACAAAGGCGTAGATGATGGGATTCAGGCAGCAGTGAGAGTAAGCAATGGTCTCGGTCACTATTATCGACAGCTTAAGCCTTTGGAGAGAGTTGCAATCAGTCAACATATTCAGAAACTGTAAGAGAATGGAAATGTTATATGGTGCCCAGAATACGAAAAAGGCAATCACGATGGAGATGATCAGCTTGACTACACGGTGCTTCTTGCCGCTCCTCATCTTCAGCAATTTGGGGATGATCCTGGAGAAGCAAACTATGATCGCCAACAGTGGAATCCCGAGGCCAAAGACATTCTTCAAGATGATGTCATAGAGCCTCCAGGCTTTGTTTTCCGGTTCGTAGCTGCAAGTGACCTCGGAAGAGTCGTTCTTCACCTTCGTGAAGATGATGGCCGGCAGGGAGAAGCACAAGCTCAGAGTCCAAACAAAGACGGTCAAAGCGATGCCTGCCCTAAAAGTGCGATATCGTGCAACCGTGTTAACGTCCAAGAAGACCTTGATGTAGCGGTCCAGCGTCATGACAACCATAAAGAAGATGCTGCTTAAAAATCCGGTGGTATGTGAGCCGGAGGCGAAGCGGCAGAAGATGTCTCCAAAAGGCCATTCACCCACCAGGGAGTAGTGAGCGTAGAAAGGCAACGTGAAGACAAAGACGAGGTCTGAGACAGCCAGGTTGATGAGCCACATGTCTTGCAATTTGTTCTGGTACATCACCACAACGCACACCACTAAACCATTGCCTTGAGAGAGAGAGAGCAGAGAACATGGTTTAATGTTCCAGAGTATTGTTTAACATCAGAAGAAGAAAGGGTCTTGCTCAGAAACACATGCATACCTATGACGCCAAGGATGAAAACCAAACTGTAGAAGGTGGGCAGGAAGACCTCGCCAAAATCCCTCAAACCGATGTTGCTGCAAGGCATGTAATGCATGTCTTCGTTTTGGTCATAATAGGTTGAATAATTAGTGTCCATGGTGTAGTCTTCTTCATCACCTACAGACAAAAAAACTCCACAAAATCACAACATTTTAACTTCTTTTAGATAGAATCCTTTCACATTAGGATGAACTATAAAGCCTCCATTAAATCGACAGGTTGTAGCGAAACACTTGCTGTTAGTGGAGGTAAAGGATGGAATTTAGGTTTGGTGTTTACAGCATTTAAACAACATTCACCAACGCTTATCACATCAACAAAAGAGACTATTTTTTTATTCATTCTCTTTTATTTAGGTAGATAGAATGTCCAATAAGGCAGCTCACAGTGATTTCTTTGGTTGTTCATTGAACTTGGTTACAGTAAAAGACATTTGTTGATGACGTGAGCAGCACCGATTTAAAATCCAAAACTGAATGAATAAAATAAAATAAAATGAACCAAATCTATGTGCAGTAAAAATCAACACTAATTTGTATATTGTCACTAAGAGAGAAATGGAATTTGGGTGAATTCTAGTCAATTATAATGAAGGATATTATGCCCACTATTGGTCTTCATAGGTTGTTTGCATACTGCATACAGAAAAGGTAGACAAAACAATTAAAACATGAATAGGCACCTTCCATCATCAAAGATATATACATTTATTTTAGACCTGGTTTTGAACATTCAAATTTAAGTTACTTTAATTGTGAATATATTTTTGTTTTCCGTAGTAAAAGATCTGCATGCAGTATTAGATTGGATATTTTTTTCTGTTCAGTGTTCATATTTATTTTGCCTCTTACCGTGTGTTCATTAAAAGACTCGAACTGAAGACCATAATTCAGCCAGCGACGTAGTTAATTGCTATTTGTTGTACAAATACATATTGTATTCAGCAATCATTCTTTTGTACATTTCTAAAATTGTGTCAAGTAAATGGAAACATCACAAATGTAAACAGTTTTAAGTACACTTGACCGGAGGATGCCAGTATTATAAATGATCATAAACAAATATTTCTCCAACAATATTACAATGATCTACATATATGCAATACAAGTAACGTTACAGTAGTCAAAATGTAATCACCTTCCATGGTGGTATCTGCACCTCTGGGCTCCTTAGTTCTTGGTCTGGATCTTTATGGACTCGACGTCCTCAAATGTGTGAATATGTAAGAACCAACCCTCTCAGTGTCTGTGCGGTTTTATTTCTCTGTTTATTTAAAAGGATTCCCTTTAGCTGATGCTGAGACGACAGCTAGTCTTCCTGGGGGTCCAAAAAAAATACATAAAAGAACAGTAATCACACTCACAATTACTCAAATATATCATAAATAAATACACACAAAAGACAAGAAAAAGTAACAATTCTGAAAGTACTGATTACTTACGGATTACTGATTACTGAAGTAAAAAGTCCCTTCAAAATAAAATCACATGATTTTTTTTTCCCCATGCAACGGCCCGCGACCCACTAGTTGAGAACCACTGCTTTAAGCTACTGGGGCGTTTTTGACCGGAAACTTTAGTTGACGCGCTGCCGTTGCCTCGAGGGATAAATAAGAGATTTACAACTGCCACAAAACATACCGTAATGTCTAATACGTTGATGCTGTCATTTTTTTTTTCAACAGATTTTTTTTTTTACAGTGTAGCTTAAAGAATGACATCTGGAAGTAACTAAAGGTCCCTCAAACACCACAAATAGATCTGCATGCGACTCAATGCCCACAAGAAAGAAGACACACTCCTTCAAAAAAGCACTGGGAAACCCGCTCCTCCAGTGTTTAAAACACACATTATGAGGAAAAAGGAATGTTGTATCTCTGACACCGCCCCTCCTCGATTTTTTTTGCAATAAGAATACAACGTGCTTAAAATCACGGATTTAAACCTATGAGGAAAGAAAAGCAGCTTACCAGCAGTCACCAAACAAAGGCTGCCACGAAGTTGATTAACTGCTCGTCGCGTTCAAAACTCTTGCGTGAGTTGCGTGAGTCCAACATTCAGGAGAGACAGCGAGACCCCCCCTTTTGGCGGTGGCAAGTAGTGTCGGTCATCTCAACAACATCCACGCACAAACATCTTGATGACCCAGGACCATGAGGCTCTAAGTTAAAGAGCAGACTCTCGGTCTTACTAAGGTGGAACATTACTGCAGTCTCAGAGTACACTCTAAAAAGTAAATTCAGTTGAGAATACTTCAAATGTATACTCAAAAAATAAGTATACGCAACTAATGGATAATGTGTTTGTTACCTCGCGATAGGAAGTGTTAGCTCGTCAAACTTAACATTATTATTCAGACCTACTTATATGCTTGAGTTAACAGTAGTAGTAGTACTTGTATTGCTAATATTGCATTTGATAGTCACATCCACTCGGGTAGGCCTACTATAAGTTCAGAACACTTATAATAATTATAATAAACTGGAGGAACCTGAGGTTACTTAACACAAACCAACCAGATATAAAGCTGTATAGTAGTAACGTTGGCTTTAGTACTTTAGTACTAACTTAAGCCAAACCGCAAGGCTCAGATCAGCTGTGGGGCTGTTTAGTGAAGCAGGACACGGTTACAAACTGATTATTAGACTAATAGCTATTTTGGACTCCTTTTGTAAATGTAGACAAATGTGTAATTGAATTGGAGCAATGATTACGTAGATTTAGACATGTTCAGTATTCATAACAACATCCGACTCTCAATACGGTTTTGATTTAAGTAAATAATTTTGCTAAATTTACTGCTTGAGAAGTTCAATGTATTTTGGTTTTAATTTCCGTATTGGAGCAAAGACACAGGCACTACGTTCAGGTGTCTGTGTTGTGATATTGATACAGATATTCCTTCATATTGCTATTCTTATCTTACCTTATAATGACACTCCATGAACAAACCCCATGTGGAACCAGAAGGATTCGCAGAAGGATGAAGGATGGACGCAGGAAAGAGTTGGAGTGGTCAATGGGTGACCTCTTGTGGTGGAGAACCGTACATCCATGCATCAGCTTTGCATGAGCACGAACGCGCAAAGCATCCTGGGAGAAAATAATGTATTTCTCATCATAGAATTTACATGAGATGTAAATGAATGCTTACATCATGACTAAGATGTGCTGTTATTTCAAAACCCTGTGTAACCGAACCACAAAGTTGATGATGGTGTATTTGATGTGTATTTCTAGAAAAAAACGACCGCCAGTTCTCTTCGTTCGTTTCTGCCCTGAAACGTAGTTGGAGCGACTTGCTTTTTTGTCTCTTAATCATAGACTGTATGATCTCCATCCGGGCCACCGCTCTCCAGCTGGCGCTCAGTGAGTCCCCGACGAGGATGACTGACGTGAGACTTACTGAACGGGGAGCTGCGCAAAGTTAGACAGACAAAGCAGCAGAATACAGGAAATGACGGAGGCGTGCCTTCAAAATAAAAGAAGAAACTCCCCTTGTAGTTATAAAGTGTTTAGACAGCCCACGTCGCATAATACTATACATATTCTTTAATTATTTGTCTCACAGCTCTGTTACGTAAGACCCAAATCGGTGTCGTTGGTGTACATCTCAGTTGTTTGTGCGTCCCTCATAAGATGCGGGTTCAGGCTAGTTTTACAAGAGGTAAAATGTCCCTGTTGGAGTGACCTTTTAGGAGCTCTTATTGTGAAAGGTTTAGAGGTTTAATCCAGTGGTTAAGTTGTCTTGACAATGCTGGAGGGAAACTCAGCCGTAGGGACCGCGAAGATTATAACAAGTGGATTTGATAAGTACCCCAGAGAAAGATAACGATTCAGTAAGACAGTTTTGACTTGAGTGAGTTGGACCTAAGTCACTGAACATTTTCTCGAGTGGTGTGACCTAGTTAGCCCTCCATTGCGCTGTGTTTTGTGTGGACTGTCATCTCTGCGCACTGTCCACTTGTTGGACCTGCGATAGAAAATACAAAGTTGTTTTGTCCTTGACAAAATGTTGTTCTGTCGGTACATTTTCATTAGAAACTCTCCAAGGCAACGGATTAAATGTCAGTTTGTTGTGTTTCCCGTCGCAGGTGATAATGGACACCCAGCGAGTCTAGGAGCAGCAGCGGAACCACGGAGCCCGGTTTCGCTTCATCTCTTCGGATCGGAATCACTGCGATGACCGAGTCCTCCAAACCGCCCTCAGGGTGAGTCCTCGGAACAACACCTGACACACATTCAGAGGACCGAGACCCTCCTCTGGCGGTCATCACTTCCTCGATACTTCATCTTAGTTGGCCTTGGTGAAAATAAAATATAATATTAGATTAATAGAAACAATATTTTCCACCATTCCCGACTTTACGCTCTTTGTTTTTATTTTGTGTTTTATATCCATCCAAGTTTATATCCAACCATGTGGAGTTTTCTTGACAGCAGTCATTTCAGCACAATAAATAATAAATCCACAGAGGAATTAGGCTATTTTCAGGCCCCCCCCCCCCCCCCCCCCGTGACAAACACTCCACCAAACTGGATCCTTCCAGCAGGTCCGCGCTCCCTGTTTGCATGCTGCGGGTCCCCTGCACGCACGGACTGTACTGCGCACTCACGCATGGCCTTCTGCCCGAAGGAAGCATCATCCACCACAACCACCACAGCCCCTTTAGGCTCCGCGCGGTCCATGTCTTTGGGGAACATGGGTCTGGTTGCATCGGAGCAGTGTTCATACAGATGGATGAATATATGCCACTCGTTCATTGCAGCTTTTACGTGAGGGGTTTTCATTAGTAAATGGAGTGGCTGAGGTCAGTGTTTGGTTTGTGCAACTTTTCAGTAAATTTGAATAAAGTTTCAGTTAATTTATAATTTTTCTTGTTTTCATTGATAGAAAATCATTAGATCAATAGATTTTTAAAATGTATTTGTTATTGCTAAACAAATAAAAGCTTCATAAAAGCTTTAGAGCCACAAGTTGCTGACCCCATTAATCTTGAAGTTTCCCTTCTAATTATTGTTTCAAGTTTGGCTTTCTGTCCTTTTGACTCACACCTTCTTAGCTACCGTGCACTTGCTCTTCGGGACACTTTGAACTACTCCATCTGTACTGAAGGTGTGAGGTGAATGCTAAACAGTACCCGGTAAACATGGGCGTTCTTCAGTGGCAACAGGAGCAGTGTGTGAAGCACTTCCACAGAGTGTTGATGAGGTAAATGAAGGTTCGCTCCGTTTCTCCTCTGATCATTTCGAGTAAAGGTCCCCTGAAAACAGATACTCTTAAATACTGTGATTTCAGACACTCAAGAGCTTTTAGGTCAAACAGCAAAGTAAACCGGTCACAGTCAGCTGGCAGTGGACCCAAAATGCCCCTTTGTCCAGTCAGTGTGTGACATTTCTGTCCATATAAATTACCACGACAACTGCCTTTGTGTTGAGGACGCGCTGTCGTCAGTAGCTGCTTTACTACACAGCCCAGTCTCAATGAAACACAGCTCATAACAAAGTAGAACGTATCTCAGCTCAAAAAGCTCAAAAACACACACACACACACACACACACACACACACACACACACACACACACACACACACACATACGCGCACACTCGTGAACCACACACAGATCATGGTCATTCACCTGAGAGACGTGCTCTTTGGAGGACAGTGAAATTCGTTTGTACATAGATGTTGAAGTCTGAGTTGTGTGTGTCGGTTTTGTAAAGCCCGAGTGTGAGCTGGTGGAAAAGAAGCTTTAATTAAGCCTTTGCTGTGAGTGTTATGAGCCTGTCATTGAGCATGGGAAACAAAAGGCAACTTCCTCAACTCCAAATGAGTGTATTGCTCACAGTGAGCACAGATCTGGCCCAATGCCTGGCAGCTTGCCTCCAAATATCGTCATCAAATGACTTTACCTCGACCTCTTGATTTTTGCACCCTATCCCACAGGAGCTTTCTTTTGACTTTCCAAAGAATTTTACTATGAAGTATTTGTCTTTTTGTGTCCGTTTGTTTTCCCGACACACACACACACACGCTTATGTGACGTCTCAACCTCGGGTTTGATGTGAGTCTAGTTTGGTCACATGGTTCAGCCTTTTGTAGAGACACACACACTTGCTGCCGTAAGAAAGAATTAAAAACATCCCAATCCTGTGCTGACACCTGCGTCACTGCCGGTAGGTCGCACATTTGACGTGAAAGGCGTCTGCCGTTTTTGTGTTGGCGTCACTTCTCGCTTGTGTTTAGTTTTGAAACGTAGCCACAGAAAGACCAGGCTGTCATATCTTTACAGGTAAATACAGTACGGGATTACAAATAACTGTCCTCAGCTCGGCACACACCCAGAGGTAATTGCTGCCTACCAACTGTACTGTTTGCACACCAGTTGCTAGCTGCAGCGTACGCGCTCACTGATGTGGCGCTGTGCCCACTGGACTGTCAAATGTCAAACTCGCCCTCAAGTATTTGAAGTGCCATGTGTGTCTGTCAATCCAAACCGTTTCCTGCAACATTACCAGGGAGAGACGATGTACTGGAAGATGACATTCTCCTGCCGGGGACTGTTGGGAGATTTAGAGTCCGATGCAGAAACGGGATCCTCACCCCTTCCTTTTTGCAAAGAAATCCCAATTAGACGGTTATGGTTGCTGTGGTCAGCCCACGAGCTCAGCCCTGCTGACTACGGGAGCTCCCTCTGCTTTTTCCTCTCTCAAATGAAGGCTTTTGGAAAAGGGGGTCACATCTGGGCGTAAAGGGTTATTCTTGTTTTTTGGTTCAATTCATCTGGCAAGGGAGACACCACTTGAGGCTACGGGTTTTTTGGAGGCGGTGCAATATGTATCTGGTAATATCTGCTGTACCTATCACCCTTGCTATAAATAGAGAGGGTGAGGGTGCATGGCTTCCACAAGCTTGTTCTGTGCAGATAGAAGCTTTGCCAAAGTGCACACTGAAGTGTATGATTGTTGTACCTTGTTGCGTGAATGATTTATTCCTCCTAACACATCAGTGAAGTAGTTCACTTCTTTTAAATGACCCACTTAAAGACTCTCAATCTCTCACCTTTTTACGAGAATGTATGTGATTAACCATATTGGAGGCCCAGTGTGGTTAAGTAGGGGCTTGACATAGGAGGCCTCTCGACTGTGCTCTACTGATAGGTTGTTGTCTACCTTATTATTCCCCACTATACAGGGTTTTTCCTCTGCTATCTGCCAACCTCCCTCCACACTGGAGGAAAACATAGGCCGACCCCCCCCCCCCCCCCCCCCCTCTGGTCAAGTATGCCTGTGTGTCCGTCTCGAGTGTCTCCTGTTCCAGAGTGCATCTCCGCGTGCTGTCAAGCAGCTGTTATGGGATTTATTTCAGGACGCCTGCTGTCATATGTTAGTCATCGTGGTATGCGGGTTTGTCAGGAAGGCAGGCGCGTGTGTTTGTGTGTCTGCGTGTGTGCGCCCAGACTGGAGGGACTCCTCCAACGCCAGCTGACTGGCCATAAGCAGCAGCCTGGCCTGATAAGGCCGAGGGGGAGCAGTGCTCTCTTTCTATTGCACAAGTTGCCATGGGTTTTTGCTCGTGGTTAGAGACAGCGTGAAGGCGCAGTGTGGTGGTGTGCTGGCTGTCTTTATGCGTCTTTCTATGAAAAGGGCATCAATGAGCGCTCTTTCCATTACCTAGAAAAAAACGTGTTTGTAGCTCTTTTCTGCAAAAAACAAACAGATTAAGTAGTTAAGACCGCATTAAAGATACTTGTTGTAGACTATATATGTTTTTCTTCAAATCAAGGCATAATGGGTCGTTTTTAAAGCGGTTTATCTGTAACATGAACACATTTATTCTTTCTTTCCCTAGCAGGAGCTCTCCCTAATTGAACATGCAGCTTAGGGAATAGTGAACAAAATAATGATTATTTCCTGCCGTTCTGCCTCTACATTCCGACCCTCCGTCCGTGGTCCTTTGAGGTTGGACTCCGCCCGTCTTCCCTCTTCTAGTCCCCCTTCTTGTTGCTCTCGGGGGGCTTCGTGCCACCTGAGATTCTCTCTGTCGTACCTCTCACCAACCAACCAACCGTCCTCACCGCTCTTTCCTTTTTCCCTCTGTTCCTCCTCAGCTGTCTCAGCTGGTGCATTTCTTGTTGTGCTCAACGCACACCGTACGTATACTTTAAATGCTCAGTCATTTCTTTAGATTGATTTGGAATACACGTATCCATTAGGAAAGCACCTGGATGTTGCTTTGACAATGAGGGTGACTGAAGTCGATCAACATGCGCTGAATCGGGTCATTGCTTCCGTGGAGAGTGGCCTTATTTTCGCACTCAAGTACATGTAATGAATATTAAAAACACTTGTTTTTATGAATGTCCAGGTAAACACAGCTCTCCCTTGATCCACTACAGTTCTTTAATAATAGCTGGGGAAGATGCGATAAGCTAAATGTCTTGAAATGGCTGAAGTGCTAAGACGAGAATAGGAATACTTTCCGGTCAACCAGGGTTTCCAGAGGAAACATTGAGCGTGTTTTTTTTTCCAGCTGTCAGACAGAGGAGACACGCCTCTGCTCCTCCTCCTATTTTGGTAGAATTATTGTTGTCTTTGAATTTTGACTTGCAATAAACTGCTGCAACGTGGCTCTGTGTCACCGGTCACAAGAGGACAAGATGACTACATGTGTGAGGAGAAGAGGAGTTGATGAAGTACATTAAGTGGATTTCTCTGCTTAGTGGGTGTGAAACGGATACTCTTGGATCACCGGTGACTTAAACCCTTCCAATAACTGGAAGGAGTGTGAGCAACCTAATTGATCCCTAAGCGTAACCATCCATTAAGCACCTGAGGTGTGGTGTTGTCTTTTTTTTAATCTCCCCTGGGTCATTATGTTACTGTTACTGACTCAGGAGTCCTGTTGAGCGCATTGTGCTGAGCTCTAACCTGGTGGTTCAAGTAGTTGTAGAGAAGTCCTCACTTCGTAATCCGGTAAACCAGGTACCGTGTAACCTGCTTAAACCATTCCCAGAGAAGGGTATTCTTATACTACTATTGAAACATGGCGGCATCACTGTGTATTAATTCAAAAAGATGATTTGATTATCTTTCAATGGAATCATATTGTAATTAAATCATCATAAATTCCAAAAATTTAGCCCACTGCTGAAAAGTTGGCTAACATTAAAATGATTATTGCTGAAGGGTGGAGGTAGAGGGTCAGACTATCATTGTCACTGAGGCACTTTTATAAACCACATGGTTGGTAATATGAGCAACAAGGCATTTGCTGAATTAAGAGTGCCTAGCAACTGTAAACACATGTTTTAGTGGGCTCACATGTCTCCAATACTCACAGTAAAGTCCACACTAAGCAGTCTTCCCACTCCCTTTCGGTACTTCCCCAGGGTTTTATCCCCGCTCATTTCTGCTTTTCTTTCTCTGGATCTCTGTGTCCGAACCGTCAGCTGCTACTAAACTGAGGTCTGCACTCGCAGTCAAATAGCATAAATATAGGTTGCCATGGGAACACCATGACACCAGAGGGGAATGCTGGCGAGGTATCAGGACTGTGAGTGTCAGGGGAGTGACTCCTGGGACCATGATGTGTATCATTCACACTGTTCCCAATGCATCGTGGGAGGTTAACACTCCAGTAGTGGGTGTGGCCTTAAAGTGGCCCTCAGGGATACAACATTCCTACTTTGTTCCTGATTCTACTGATGTGTCTGCCGAATATTCTATGTTTGAAGGTACAATCATGAACTGAGGAGATTTTTGTTAGAAAATGGAGCCTTTTGAAATCGTGTTGATTTTTCTGTATGGCTTCAAACACATATTTCTTTGAGATGAATGATATGCATTAGTATTATTGAACCTCTAGTTTGTCTTGCTGAAGGACTGGTAGACTTCTGTGTCTGAGGTCAGGGATCAAACCTGCATTACTGCCATCAACCCATCAATCTTTCTATTGATAGCCGCCCATCTACTGCTTAGTTACCGCTCAGGGTATAGTTAAAGTCAGTTTCAGGAATTGAAAGGTATAGAGTAACATAGGCACAACACATGCTACGATATGTTGAGGCGTATTGATTTGTAACCTGCGTTTGTGTGCGTTGAAGACAGCCGGCCTTTGACCCTGATGTCAGTACAGTGGAAAACATTTCTTATGCAGTGTTTGTATTAATCAAACATCACACATATGTGTACATCTTACACTCATTTATTAAATGCCTCAGAGCTTTGGTTTCATATCGTATTCTCAGAATACCAGAATTCATAAATGTGATGAGGAAAGTAGGTCAGTCTGCGCTGTGTTTTTGACCAGTCTACTCCGTTCCCATTTGGTTGTCTTCATTAGATGAATAGTGGCTCATTGTTGTAGAGACCCGATTGTCTCACACCAAACAAGGAGTGGTCCTGCCTAAGTGTCTGTTGTTCTCAGGCAGTCTCATTGGTGGGGTTCTGTACCATTGCATCGTAGGTATCACCACAAACCATGTCGCCTCCAGTGACCAGTGGTATTTAATTAAGCTTGTCAACAAACAGTCACCTGACTGACTGTTCTTGGGTTGTACTTGTACTCCCGTTGGCGCTGTGTTTACAGTAATCTGAGGGGCATTTAATTGTTGCATACGCCCTGCAATCATCTGACCCATTTCCCATCTAACCGGGACAGTTATTGTCCTGTTTTTATTTTGTCCTCGAATCACATTGATCTGAATCCCTGGACAGACACTGTCCTTCTCTCACGTCCAGGATGGATTCATCCCAAGTGACTTGATCAGGAGAGAGAATGGTTGTATTTGGGTCAGGAAGGAGACACACACACACACACACACACACACATCTGGTAACCAGACAGACTTGGATGACTTGTAGGCATGCTTTAGTCTAACTTTAGATGGTAAGGTTATAATTGATTATGCCATGTTGACAAATAGCAAAAGTTAAACTTACCTGAGTACACATCTTGTTTACTCTGTATTTGATCAGATACTGCCCCCGTCTGATTTTAAGCTGTAAAGTTTTTTCTTACGCTTAATATCGCCGCCGTCATCATGACCAGGAACGGCGCCGTCCAAAAGGTACATGTTGGCCGTGGCAGGTAAAATATCCCGAGTTATCTGCCTCTAAATTCCAGGTGTTCTCTGTTGACTGTTCAATAGCAGCTCAACTGTTGTCCCGCGTTGTTCATTTTGGCCCACATGAGTAAAGTAAAATTATATGTATAAGTTCAAATATATCATTGTGTGTGTGTGCGTGTGTGCGTGTGTGCGTGTGTGCGTGCGTGTGTGCGTGTGTGCGTGTGTGCGTGTGTGTGTGTGTGTGTGTGTGTGTGTGTGTGTGTGTGTGTGTGTGTGTGTGTGTGTGTGTGTGTGTGTGTGTGTGTGTGTGTGTGTGTGTGTGTGTGTGTGTGTGTGTGTGCGTGCTCATTTGTAACTCAGTCCCTGGAGCAGCTCAGCACTTACTGCCCCCCTGTGCCGGAGCAGGGTTTCCTTCCTCTCTGTTTGCGCCCGCTCATCCTTACTCTGTGGGAGACGTGGCTTCTCCTAAAGGAGCCTTTGTGCATGTTAGAGAGAGAGAGAGAGAGAGAGAGACTGCAGGCTAAAGGGAGAGAAGGATACTAGCTGACTGTGTTCAGCTTGGCCCGGGCACAGAGCCCAGTTCTGTTTACCTTTCAGAATTCATTTCTCACATGTACAGGTCTCCCAGCTGCTCACTTGAATCTCTGTTTATTCCAAAGTGCTTTTTTTTTTTTTTTTTAGACGGAGCAGCTTGCAGTTAGTGATGAAAACTGATCTGCATTCTGTTTATAGTCCCCTGACTCCATTGTGATTAACGCTGTCAGACCGCAAAGGGGAGCTGTCACTCGCATCCCACATTGCGCAATGAGTCAATGACACCGTGGGAGTGTGGGTGAGAGTTAGACGACAGCCGACGTAGCTGTCAATGGTTAACTCTGGCCAGGTTAGAGTCCGCTCGCTGTGCTCTCCTGGCCTTCGCACTGGGCAGGAGTACCATGAAGGATACTGGATAATACAGCACTGGATTTAACAAGCACATCAGTCTTAGACCGTGCCTCATCCTCGGAGCTGGATTTATAAACGGCACTTTTGGAACACGCGTGAGGTGGGATGTGTTTTCTTTTGTTATCTTGGGCCTGTGTATATACTGAAATGTGTGCTGTTAAAGCTCTTGGTCATTGTTAGCAGAACGAAGTGCTTGATTTCTGTGTAATCAGCTGCGTCTGTCAGGCCGAGTGCAGTTTACATTGAGTCGAGATAGCAGCATCTTGACGCCAGCACGTCATTGACATATGCCACACTTCCCCCCGGGGGAGTTGAGCTTGTAACTTTGGAGTGTGGTTTTTATCCCTTTTTTCAGGGTTTTCACAGAGAGTCCAGAGTGAGTCCACAGCCCATTAATCCTGCTATGCACCTGAGACAACCAGATACCCTCTGAACACCCCTAATTCAAAAGATTTTATTCTAATATGATCAGGTGACTTCAGTCAATGACAGCCCCCCTGTTGTCTACATTTTGTTATGACTTGTTGAGTGTAATACGCGTTGATGGGGAGATCCTGTGAACGCTCTTTTAAAAGCAGACTGACCCTTAAGTATTTTCTTAGAGTACGGGTGCTTAGTGTGATGTTAGGAACAGATGGGGAAAAAAAGCAGCTGCTCAATGGTGGATCACCTTGACAACCAAAAGCATCAGCTCAGCATATCTGTAAACTGTCCAGTAAACGGAGTGAATTGAAAAGTTGTGTCGCAAACGGAAACAGAACGACAGAACAAAGTCCTGGTTGAGGCCTCTGCTGAGCAGGCAGCAGGGGGTTGGACTCGTGAACCTGTTGTGCTTAGCAACAGAAACTCGCCCCAAGACCGACAAAAACCATCTACACCAATTCATTGGTTTGAATAAGAATGAATATAAAATGACTCAGAGCGTGGAAATATTAAATCAGATCAATAAAGCAATGATTCATTTGTGATCACGGCATGATGGTTGTACAACACATTCAATAAATATCCTTTTATTTAAGTACTAAAAGTCCCACGTGAAGAAAAAAAAACATAGTAGAATCTAGGACACTGCCACAATCACGGCAGAGTTTATAACATTATTCTGTGTGTGTCCCAGGAGGAGAATGAAGGCACGTGCCCCGGCTCCGCCGCAGGCCCCTCTGCCCGCCCCACGCCACGTATTTAGAACCGTTGGCCCTGATAGGGGAGGGACATCTGGCGTGGACACCAAGGAGAACATGCTGAGGGCCACTATGGATTTACAGTTGACCCTCCCAGGGGGAAACCAGACTTCAGTAACTGAGGACGGCAGGTGAGAGGCCACACAAGCACTGATGTGATCTCTGTTGTCATTGGTGGGATTTCTCTACATGTGCATCCACCGAGGATTCTGTACATCTCTAGATACAAGGAGGCTGGACAGTGGAGTTTAGTGCATGCCGAGCGGACAAGCGGCCTGAGACATGTCGCGGTCTGGTTTTGGTTGCCGTGCCAGCGGGGGCCTTGTGTAAGGGTCCTATTCCCAGGCCCAGCACAAGCTTTGTGCCAGAGGGGTGCCAGAGGAAGGCTGCCCTGTTAGTGCCCTCTGCCCCTAATGAGCTTCTCTCATTTGGGGCATGAAATCAAGGAGGCCTCTTTGGTTCAGAACAACACGGTTCTCTTTTAAAGGAACCTATGTACGTCCATGTGCTACCTCTGACTAGAAGTAAAAGTAACTAATTAGTGTAGTTGTATTAATATCACATCCTTATTCTAGATCCTTTTAGGGAATGGAATGCACAATGTATCATGACATCCTCTTTTTAACAACACCGATGCCTGATGCTGTGATAGGTCAGGTGGTGGTAAGATAAAGGGGAGAGGTGTCATAAACACATACAGTAGCTGAGTCATACATCTCTGATACTGAGCAGCACAACCCTCAAATATTGCTGTAATCAATTTTTGCATCAGCTTGGCAATTAAACAATTTAAGAGAACAATATCTACTTTCAATATTTACTGTAAAAACAGTGACCAGTATCTACGTCCAATATAATGTAAAATTATTTATAGTTCAAATTTGCATATTGTTTAGCTACTGTTGTGGGAGAAATGTGGGGTTGATGCTAATGCAAAAACAAGTGCAGATCTGATTATAGTTTTACACTGATGTTGTATCTAGTACACCTGCAGTAACAACCAAGAATTATAATTATTGATTTATTGTTTATTAATACATTGTAATCAGGGGACCATCTGAACTC
Organism: Pungitius pungitius; assembly: GCF_949316345.1. Lineage (NCBI taxonomy): Eukaryota > Metazoa > Chordata > Actinopteri > Perciformes > Gasterosteidae > Pungitius > Pungitius pungitius. Next base: position 1,371,598 of record NC_084910.1, read on the forward strand.
TTAATGCTTCAACCATCTGTGTATCACAACCCAACTTGGATTGTAGAATAAAATAATGCAGAGTACAGTTCAAGCATGAGGGTTAACGGGTTAAACTGTTACCATATTACGAACTACATTTGACCAATGCCTTGTGACTTTTATTTGTATAAAATTGTCCCTAGGAGCACATAGTGACACTGGGCCTGTCGATTGCGGATTGTCCCTTTAGTGATGTCAATGGCGTCCTTTGTAGCGGCAGCTCACTCAGTTCTGTAATCTGATCCGACTGCTACCGGAAAACTAGAGACTGTGTCTAGGTTTCTTTATCTGGGGATTGACAGGTGGTACAGACACACAAATGCACACACAGAGCATCCAAGCAGACTGCAGAGCTTCTCGTGGCTAAATGGACATAAGTAGTCATCACTGCCATTTTATTGTTTTCAGGCCCTTTTTAGAGCTTATGTCTAGATAGACCACACAGATTAAATCAACCGCCTTTTGTTGTTGTTCTGGAGCTTCTTTTTTTTAAGAGAACCATATTACTACATTTGTACGTGCATTTCAATGAGCAGTTTTTCAAAATATGGGTTTAGACTTTTGTTCAGCTCTTATTACCTCACCAGACAATTTGTTTTAAAGAAATGCTAAATTAATCTCTTCTAAGCCGTAAAACGTCCCCTTTGTTATCTTTGAATTCGATGGGTTTTCACAATGTACATTTTAAGTAATGGCCATTTAATCTTTGTCCTTTGTATTTTGTCTACCAACTTGCTGAGGTCATTAGTTGTGATTGTGTCCCTGCTTTTGATGTATGAGGTAATTACTCTTCCCTTTGCTAAGTCAAGCTTTGTAACCCCCCCTCCTTTCCTCCTGCCCCGCTCTCATTCTCCCTCGCTCCCCATCTCCTCCTTTGGACACACACACACACACACACACACACACACACACACACCCTCTTCTAATTTCTGTCCCTCCCTCCCTCTCTCAGCAAGGCGCTGATGGACCTGCTGGTCGAGTTGTGCAGCCGCCACCACCTGACTCCGGCCCTGCACACCCTGGAGCTGCTGTCGCCCGAGGGCCACTCTTTGGGCTTCAAGCCCAACGCTCTGCTGGGCTCCCTCGACGTGGCCTGTGTCCTCATTAAGGAGAAAGTCTGGGAGGACAGAGTGGTGCGCAGACCCGCGCCCAAAGTGCCAGAGGTGAGTAACAGTGGAGCTCGATGGTGTTACATGCATGATGTTGGGATTTTATATATGTCACAGATTTTTTTTTAAACGGTTGAAATTAGCATTGGCTACGATGGCATGGATTCCAGGGGGGGGGGGGGGGTTTGGCACAGTCTAACATGGTGACAAATGAGTACAAATTGTACAAAAAGAGTGTACATGACACCAAGAAATAGGAAAACGACCCCATAGACAAAGCTGTCTTTTTGTAATGTAGCTCATTGTAGCGTGGCAGTGAGGAGCAGAACATGAACATGGCCCTCTGTAATGTCCGTCCTCTCTCCACCTCTTACCTCTGACGCCTGGCAGAAAGCAAGGCCAGTGAAACCCGTAAGGGCGCATGCGAAGGTAGGAAGCCGGTTGGGATTCACTGGCCAAGCATGACAATGGACTCAGTTCCCTCTGTATTGGTCTTTCAAGTGTGCCGTTTCTTTTTTTTTTTTGTCTTGATCACCTGTCTCGGTGTCATCGTTTCTCACGACTCACTTTTCATCTGTAACTTATGTCTCCTGAGCATTAGTGTCTTCGTTCCTCCTTTATTTTTCTGTCTCTCCTCTGCTCTCCTCCTACAGTTTGAATATTTGATGAGTGCCTTACCTTTAGTTACCATGCATTATTTCTCTGCTCTACTCAGGGCCCCGTGGCTGCTCTCTCTCCCTTTGACCCGACCCGGTATCAGGCCAGAGACTATTTCAGACACTTTTATCCGACCATCCCAAATAACTGCAGTCTAATAAGATATTTAGTTTCTATGGATGCTGACGTGAACCACTTAGTGATGGAGACCACCACGTAGAGTGGAACATCCGCATCGCGACTCTATAATGGATCACTATGTAATGTGTAGACTCGACTACCTGAACACACGCACTCTGTTTAATAGTCTTTTTTTTCTGTCAGCAACCAAAGTCTAACCTGGAGTTACTCATTGTTGAAAGTCCTTCTCCTGCGTTCTTTCTCTCCTTCCCACTTGTTTTATATTTTGCATGTTTAATCCGACTCTATAATATCTTGAGACAGCAGTTTATCTCTGCTGTCTGCTCTTTGGTTATTCTGTTCAATAAGTATTTGTTGTATGATGTATGTTGTCATTACACGGTCTTATTTCTTCCATCAAAGCTGACCCATTTCCTTTTACCCTTGGTAGAGATACAGAGGACCTCTTCTTCTCTTTGTTTATCTTTTAACCTTCTTTCCTTTGACTTCAGAATCGGAAAATGTCTTCAACAGTGATCTTGTATGTGCCCTTTATTGCATCCATTAATGTCTGCCATTTTGCCCCCCCCCCCCCCTCCTTTACCCCTCTGCATATCAGAAAACTGTGCGTTTGATGGTGAACTACCACGGCAGCCAGAAGGCAGTGGTACGAGTCAACCCGTTTGCACCACTACAGGCTCTGGTACCGGTCATCTGTGACAAGTGCGAGTTTGAGCCTGCACATGTGCTCCTCCTGAAGGACGGCATCAGCCGCCGCGAGTTGCCGCTGGACAGATCTCTGACCGAGCTGGGGATCAAGGAGCTCTACGTGCACAACCAGAGTCTAGGTAAGACCCCCTCAGTTCCCTACCAAAAACCCAATTTTTTCTCAAGGGAAATTATATTTTATCATGTCAACCGTGGCCACCTTAAAATTTTACGATTTAAGATTTTACAAGGTCACATTTGGTCATGGGAATAACAATTCTTGCTGTTCCTTAGTACAACAAACTATGGATGTCATACATTGTCAGCTACTTAAAGGGATTCCTATGCAATGACCCACACAACCAGAATCACATCGTCGTCAGACGTACGCCATGAATAGCAAGTCAATATTATTTTACAGGGTTCTAGGCAGCCAGAGTCAACACTGCAGCACTAAGCAGCAGGTACACCAACGCAAAGACCCACATATAAGCTTCTTTTTAAGCTTGGACTTATAGTATTAGTATTTAGTATGTAAATGAACCTTTGTGCGTGTCCCCGGGGGTACAATTACAAAATTACATTATTTTATCATTTGAATTTGGATCTGCTAGGCCTCGTTACCATGGCGACGATCCACACCCACTGATTTCCATACTTCGTCCTTGTCACAGAGAGTGATCACAGAGGAAAAGCTTGTGGTTTATGGTCATGATGGATGTGAGCAAGAACATTCTGAACATTATGAAATGTTTATGGTCAAATGCTATTACACAATGGTTATAATCTGGTATTTAGCCTTTTATTATCACCATGAAGGATGTGGAACCTGTTTATCACTGTGCGTCATGATTTGTTTAAATCCACTAAGTGGTTGTGGGGCTACAAAAGTGTAAATGTTACAGATTGTTTTTTTATTTCCATGCAGGTCAGTTATCCAAAGAAAGTGTTTTTAAAGCCTGTTATGTTTTCCAGTTTTCCAGCCTAAAAGGGCTTCCGCTCCAACTCTTAACTACTCAGGTATTAGTCATAATAAGTCACGTCTGCCTAACCCAACGTATAACCCAATGTGCAGCTGCTCGCTTATTAACCCTGCTTTTTACGCGTTGGACATGCATATTTGCTTCTTAGCCTCAAATAAATCATTTTGGGTTAAATGTTGTGGTAATGTCGATATAATCTATGCCGTTCAATCAAATGAAATGATTTATCTATCAGGTTAGTCGACTTATTTCAGTATCCAGTCGTATGGCTCTGTGATAGTTTACACTGCGTGTCATCGTGGCACATTCTCACAGACCGCTTTGTGGACTGCAAAGGTTAGATGGACAGAAATAGAGCTTTAGCGCCTCCTGCTGAGGAAATACAGGAATATTCTGCTCAGTATGTAGAGCATTCCAACAAGTTTTAAAACATCTGATTATAAAACACACAAGTTAAGTACACAAAGTAAAACTAATGTATTGATTATTATATTGTCATAGTATGCTACTGTCTTGGCATTGCCCCTCTAAAATGTGCTGTTATGTAATTAACCAAAGCATGCTGTGAGCATTGGGCTCATTTCTACTAAACCTCTCACAGAGCTTTTCTCAGACTCAACTTGACATGTTGCTTTGCTTTATGAGTCACTCGTATGATTCCTGTGCAACTCCTCTCCTCAAGCCTCTCTTCTTCCTCTTTTACTTTTTATAGACTCCATTAGCTCCAGTACTACCAGTTTGAACAGAGCAGAGAAGAAAGGCCTTTTGGGTATCTTCCAATTCAGCAGAAGAAAAACTAAGGTAAGACTCCAGATCTTCAGAAGTTTTAGTGTTCTTCTCCCTCTTTAAGGAATTTCCCCTTTAACAGAACACGCAGTTATGTTGTATTATCAGTTGACTGGTCATACATACACAATGATTCATTTGATTCATAGAACTAACAGCACCTGGAGTGTCACCATAACTGTCCACTAAGGTTGGCACGACTCATTTGCATAGGACTCGTGAGACAAATTGTCTGTTGTGTAATGGAATAACAGTTACTTGGAGTGGTGCATGCCAGGCCTAATGCACTGCTGAACACTTGAATGCTGCTAGCTGTTAGCTGTGCCTTGCGTTTTACAGACTGACACAACGTCTATGGACACGGATGACTGTGATGATAAAGCTGTCCAAGTAACAGCCCCTCCATCTAATGTAAGTACTGTAACACAACTGACAGCGTCCCTGTGGGATTAGTTTTTTTTATTGTGATCTCATTCCGATCGTGTATTTGGGACAAAATAACAGGACTGCCTGCACAAAATGATACCTCAAACATTAAAACAGGGGTGAATCAACCTTTCTCTGAATCTATATTGGACTAGTAGTGCTTAGCCATGCATGTCAATAGTATTGGGCGTTTTTGGCTTGGTGTGGAGGTTCCTGTTATGTTCATTTCTCTCACCGCTGCTGATACTAAATATAAAAGCCTTCTCTAGGTAAATAATGTTGATTTGTTTTACAATAATATACCACAAGCCTGTCATATGTTCAACCTGATGGCAGATTGTAATGAAACAAAACGAAACAAAAGAAGCGGCACAATTAGATCTGTGTTCACGGAACTGTTTGAGAAATATTGATTGGGTGAGGGGGCACTAGGGTTAGTTGACATGCCCATATGAAAACATATTATTTTTGTGAAAAATGTATTTCGATTACAGTTTCCTTGCTGGTCAGTTAATTACTTTCAGACACAGAAAAGGGAACGAGCCTCTGGGCTGTGCTTTTTCTCTCTGTTATCAATAACTTGTTGTTGTTTACCAGCCACATGTGGTAGGAACAACCTTTTGCTTTTATTTTTATTTTCAGCAGAGATGGCAGCTGCAAAGTTCGTGTGAGTCATAATAACAACTTTTATGGGAAACATGTCAATTTGAAATATTGCTTTAAACCCAGGGCAATCTGGACAGATACGCCCTGCAGAGTCTTCTGCTGATTGCCCCTGTGTAACGTTTATGGGGTTTCGGCTGCAGGTGCACTGATGTCCTGCAGAGGGCAGCAGGTATCTCCTGGAAATGAGTCAGCAGTGTGTTAGCACTCTCAGGTCCAAAGAGCAGTAGAAACAGGGCGGCCTGAAGTTTTATATCCCTCTTAATGTTCTTTCCAAAGAAAAATAAGTACAAAACAATAAAAGGAAAAAGTTAGGTTTGGGTATTTATGAGGGAGAACATGCTGTGCTCAAGGACCAAGAAGGACCCATTGTACACAGTGGTCCATTAATGACTTGAACAGCTTTGAAGAGAAATAGAACCCCAAAAGATTCTCCCTATGATCACTCCAGTTTAAATCCATGTTAAACCAAAGGCCCATTTTAGACACCGCGTCCAGCATCCGTGGATCTGTTAGAACTTAATCACGTTCATTCGATTTGGAAGCAATGAACTTCAGGTCAGCAGCAGCCATCTGTGGCTCACCTCAGATCAATATGGCGTTTGATTGCATTAGCTTGAAGAACAGCCTCTTCTCTGGCCTGCTCCACCCTTCCACCTCTTTGTTCTCAGCGTCTCCATCACCATCGAGCACACGTCACGTCGACGTTGGCTTGTTTTTGTCGTTACCGTCTTCGTCCTGTTCTGTGAGATCTAAGCTTCCTTTTGGGTCTCCCTTATTCTCTTATTAATTCCTACATTGACACGTTTTCCTTTCGAAACCAATAACAAAGAAGACAACAAAAGATAAATACCACAGTGGAGCACGGATTGGACTGTGATGCATAGAAGACAATAGCAACTAATTGATGTTTATTGATATTTATGTTTTTCAGCCACTGTTTTTCTCTGATTTAATTGTTCTTCAGCCAGGGACTGTTATCAGACCACACACATGCATTTGGGCACAGTCACACACACACACACACACACACACACACGTGTATATATAGACCCTGTGTTATCAGCCTAAAGGTATCAGATTACCCTACCTTGGCTACATTAGCACTAAAAGCCCAGCCTCTTATCTATAATTGTTCATTAGGGGCCAAACTGCTGTGCGTGTGTGCGTGTGTGTGTGTGTGTGAACATGCGTCTTAAACAGCTAATATGTTTAGATAGCATCATGTTACGGAGCAGTGCTGATTCTGAAGCAAACTCAATGTTTTATATAGAAATATGTATATATATATTAGGGCTGTCAAAAATAGCGCGTTAACGGCGTTAATTAGCTGTTTGTTGTTAATTACGTCAATTTTTTTGACGCATTTCACGCATGCGCAGTGCGACAAATTATTCAGGTCAGTAAAGTGCCTCTTCCTCTAGGGAATGCACTTCATCCTATACAACACATTACTGCCACCTGCAGGCATGTGTCAGGCCGTCAGGTTCAGCAAGTCGTTTGCGCCAGTGTAATACTATTCTGAAACATGCGGAGGAAGAGAAGCCAATGCGATCTAAATCCTCCCAGGTATGGGAATATTTCACACTGAAATGGGGGGTGGTAGCGGATTTCTTTGCAGCGCCAGTCGTTCTAATCGCCGCGCTCGACTTCAAGGTGTAACCTTTATTATTGTTCGGTCTGAAACGGAGCGCCCAGTGACGGGTGGTGCAGCAATATTGTTGTTCGGGTGGAAATCGGGAGAAAGGTCGGTCCGGGAGATTTTCGGGAGGGGCTTTGAAACATCGGGAGGGTTGACATGTCTGGTCATGTCTGGTCATCGCAGCCCTGGACCATCAGGAGCACAAACTCACAGCAGAGTGGGATAAACTGCAGAGGCTCGAGACCCTTCTAGAGCCATGCAGGGAAATCAGTCTGTAACTTATCAAATAACATTGCTTTGATTATTTTCTAAAATGAATAAAAAAATCAAATATCAATAACATGTATTTATGTAAAAAATAATAATGATGTATCTGTGTCCTGTTATTTATCTTTAGTATGCATTTCAGAAAGAAAAAATGGTTAGGATTCAGGTGTGATTAATCATGATTAATCCACTAAAAATTCTAATTAATTTGATTAAAATTTTTAATCATTTGACAGCCCTAATATATATATATTAAAGTATTACACAGGTCTATCTTGATGTTCAGTGACAGACACTAAACAAGGGGGCAGGTCCCATATTTGATTTTTAGTCACTCACTTTACTGTGTTTATCTGCCTGGGTTAAAACCTGAACATCTCCATGACTTCCAGTGGACCTCTTACACCATGCCATCCCTGTTGGGTGTGGTAACGAGTATAAAAGTTCCCACTTCTCACCACACCCATCAGAGGTTCCGACTTTCAACTTTAAAACATAAAAGGCGGTGAAGTATTGCTTTTCAGTCTGGAGTTGTTCCTCAAACAACCTGGAAGTCTTCTTAAACAAAGCAAGTTGCTAAACAAAGCAACTGTGAGTTTCCATTTATATACTTTAGGGGAGGATTTCTCCTCTCTGTTGAAGTTTAATCAACTCAAATGTGATTAGGAGGGAGTGATTCTGACATATTTTTGCATTTGCATGTGTGGTTTGTAGTGGGACGACTCATATAAGCGCTAAAAAGCATAAGTTTGTTATACTCATTTGAACATAAGCGCTTTTGTGTTGGAGCTCCCTTTTCCTCTCGCACTGTTTTGACACACTTGATAATGTTTACCAGAGGGAAGGAGTAGAAGAGAGCAGGTGAAGGAGTCAGACAGAGTTCATGTGAATGCTCTGCTTTGAAAATGATATTTTAGAAGGCTGAGAGCAAGCTCCTCAAATAACATGAATCCTTTTTTTTTGGTCCCGTCTGCCATCTACCTCTCCTCCTCCTCCTTTGCTCTGCCAGTCACACGGAATAGCAAAATACCGACAGTACATACTTTCATTTTATATTTCACTTTTTCAAGTTTAAGTTGTGCTGTGTTAATGTGCTTTGATCTATTTTTTAAGTTTTTATCAATCGACATACTCAGAGTTGTAGTCACTGTACGTTTTCTTTAACACAATGGACATAGTGTTTGGATATTTTGCATTTTCACTGTAAGCATATATACGTATCTCCTAACAATCTCTTTAAGTTCTGTGCAAGCAGCTAACATTACACTGGAATATTTGTTCCATGCTGCAACAATCAAAATAATACAAACCTATTATTACATATGGGAAATGTTGCCAATGTATAAAACAAAAGCTGCCATTCATTGCCGGTGCTTCAGTCGTCGGCCTTTTTTTCTGTTCTTTCCCCGTCCCTCCTAACTGCAAGATGTTCTAACCTCTAATTAATTCTAATGACCTGAACTCTATGTTCGTTTTTGGCTGTGCTTTTTATGCCGTATCCAGGCATTGTCTGAACGCATCAATTAATCTGCTTTTAAACCGAGTTCTTTTCTTAGATCATGGGGGCGTGAGTCATGTTTCCCCCCCGTTGTGCCAAGGCTCTGTACCAAGCTGAGCCAACGGGAGTTTCACATTTTCAACAGCACTTTGGGCTCTCTTTGATCAGTTATTGAAAAACTTTCTTTTTTTTTTTTTTTTTGTTCCAATGCTTTGGTCAAAAGCAGTCACCCTTAAAAATGCGGTTGCACTTTAAACTTGAAATGACGGTTGTAATAATTGTTGTGACTGAAGAATGGACTCCACCTTCAGAAAGGTGGATTGCATGTATGCATGTCTTTTCTTTTTATTTCAACTTGAATACACTCTTGAATAAGTTGAGGAGGATCTCCCTCTGAGATCCGTTTAAAAGTTAGATATGAAATAAATGCTAATGATGTCTCTTTCAACCATTACATCAACCCTTGAAATCAACATAACCAGGAAGTTGAGTCCTGTCAATGATTGTTTTGTAACAGTTTTCAGTTTTACCTTTTATTCTGCTTCTCATACTTTATATTTTTAGATTATTTTGATTACAAGACACAGTAAGATATATATATAATATGATTTCTGTCATAATATACGCTATAATAATAGCCTTTGGACAGGTAGAGATTACTAAGGGGAATCTTTCAATGCATTTCAGTTCTAAATCTATTGATATACACGCTTATTCACGTGTGCACCTGCATCTGCCCCCACAGGGTCTGTCCACCGCGTCAGGGGCCGTCAACGTAGAAGATCGGCCGAGCACCTTGGGCCAATCTCAGTCCGTCATGAACATACCGAGGATGTCTCCCAAGGCTGAAACCAAGAAGAGGAGGGCGCCGGCACTCCCCGGAGCCACAACACCCACCACGGGACCCGGTAGCTTTGAGGGCTACGAGGTGAGGAGATTTAAGGGCCGCGTGTCAGCAAGCGTTAGACTCGCTGATCGAATGATGCATGCTACCCACGGGGCCTTTGTGGATTATTTCAGCGCTTTACATCGTGCCATAAAGCCTACTTTACACACACATAAACCCAAGCAATGTTTCATTGGGATGGATTGAGACGTGATATTTTAGGTAATCATGTAAGAAATCTCTGAAAGTAGTAAATCTAGAAAAGCTGCAGTTGTTTGACGTTGCTTTTCCTCTCCTCGTGGGGTTGAAGGTCGAACTGACCTGTTTAGTCTGCATTAAGGGAGCAGCTCCCTGCAGTCTCATTACAGCGTTAGGCTGCATGCTGGGAAATGTTTTTAGCAAGCAACATCCTTCCTCCCTCCATCCGATAATACGCTTTTGTTTTCTTTGAGAAGCGAGTGTTGTTGCTCAATGTTATGGAGAGGAGGTTTTGTTCTCACGACGGCACGCTATTGTTCTCTTTAGCTCAATTAACTAAACTGGGTGGAGGAGCAGAGAACACGTCGTGGAACTTGTGATGAGAATAGTACATCTATGAAAGTGTGGATGGTATCATCCACAACCTCTTTGGTCCCCAATAAGTAGACAGAAATTAAATAATACCACAAAAACACACAGATCATAAGTTCCTAAAGACGCTATTTTTAATCCAAATCTACGTGTTCCAGTACCACTTGATGGTGGTAGAGTAAGTTTAAGTATGTGAGTTTAGATTGTCACATGGAATTCTGAATGTGTCTTTCCTTATGGTACTCCTATCAACTGAATTAGATATGTCCGGTCTTTTCTTTTTGCAGTGCACCGGGACTCTGTTCATTATAGCTGCTGGCATTGTTTCATTAGTGCAGACTGTAACTGTGCAGATCATCTATCTGTCCAGCAGAAGCCCCACTGGGAGTCACAAGAGTGGCTTCACAGTTGGGGAGGTCATTTAAGGACTTGGTATGACTGGTATAATAATAGATTGCTCCATCTCCCCAGACTGCCTCATGGGTCGCAGTGCCGTATCGCCACTCATCCATTTCCCGGAGCAGGGACCACGGCGTCCGCTGACGCGTCCAACGTGGGTGAATGTGTTGTTGACCGAAGTTGGAGTCGTCGGTCGGACCGGGTTGCGGGGCGCCACGTCGGCGGGCGCACGGCGAACCCCTTCAGGGCCCTGCGGAAAAGGTGGAACAAGAGGGAGGGAGGGAAGAGAAAAAGAAAAGGGTTGGGAGCAGAGTGGGTTGAGCTGTATTCGTGGGAATACCGGAAAAGGCGTGTTATTTACATTCACTCTGTGAAACGGTGTTTTTGGGGATGTAAGCCGATTGGAAACGTCATAGCAGAGGACAGCTCGTCATTATGGCACCAACCAGACAAGTAATAGACATGATATGATATTATATTATACGCCACGAGGGAGATGACATTGTTATAATGAACTTAATAATGGACTTTGGGTATATAGAGAATAGTGGGGCCAGTTATTTAAACCCTTGTCAGAAAATGTCTTTATGGTTGGCTGTGGATTACAACTGATCAATTTGATGTTGTTTGCTGAAGATTTGGCTCTTGGTTGTTCTCCTTTACTCTTTGTCTCATTTCAGTGGGCTTAACATTAATTGACTGAAATACTCTAGATTGGATGAGGTTAACATCCTGGTATGTTATGTTTGTAATTGTGTATATACAGTTTATACATACTCTGCATTGTATTATATCTTTTCGACGTGGTCGTTGACCAATTTCTTGCAAAACATCGATTGATTTCAGGCTGTTAAACTGTTAATCTTGAACACTTCTATTCACACTCCTGTTTCCTTCACTGTATGAAAGTAGATCTTTGACCTGCTAGATGGTCGCTGTGAGAATGTGAACAGCATCAGCACTAAAAACAGATGACGCAGTGTTCCAGGAAAGATTCTCCTCGCTTTGACTGTAGCAGGGTAATACATAATACGTTTTCTCATGCTGCTCATGAAGAAGACCGAGAGCTTTCGAGTTTTCTTTCCCCAGCTTAGTGAACAACAATCTGTGTGTGTCTTTGTGGAAGCTGCACTGATTTAAATGGTGTTTTGGAACATTGAGTGCACAGAAACAAAACCTTGTTGTTGGGGTGGTTGTTGTTTCCAGCGGTGATAGCCAATCTGATATTGTGGTTTGGAAAGAAAGTTTCCTCTTGTGATAAAGGAGTTCAGTGAAATTTAAAGCGTCGAGCTTTGTGCTTCGATGCTCTGTAACAGGAGGTGCTTTCTGAATGCACATGTGTGTTGTGTGATACAGAACACAAAAACTTAAATTTAACACAAAAAAAGACAGAAAACTGAAGCAACAGAGAATGAGAGAGAGGATAAAGACCAAAGGAGAGAGAACTGAGGGACTTAAAGGGTCACAGAGAGTCAGAGTAAGGTAACAGCTGCTCTTTAAAGTGTGTGTTTAATCCATTGTCCCTGCTGCAACTGTTCATTAAATATCTCAGGGCACGTTGACTTGTCAGTTTTGACAGATGTTTGCCCAAAGCCGCTGTGACACCATGTGACTGCTGATCAGACCTCAACGACGTGAGGTCCGACTGCGGGAGACAGCAGTACAGTTGGAGTGTTTCAATTTCAATCAAAAGCTTTCTGATTGGTCTAAATTGTCTCCCGTGTGTGTGTGTGTGAGTTTGTGTCATACATTGTATGTGTTTAGATGCGATCATGTGGGTTAAATGATCGCATGGTTTTCCCACGTTGCATAAAGTAGTTTTTTAGTACGTGCTGCATTCCGGCCTTAGTCCGTGTGGCTCCTGGATTGATCGAGCTGGCGAGCTTTTCCTTCCTGATGATCCGTCACGGGGTGAAAGTAGAGAGTTGGCAGCAGAGGGAGGCTTGTTTTTCTTGAGCCATCCATCAGTCATGTAATTGACTACAGCGGTAGCTGACTTTAATCTGCTCTAATGCACAGCTCCGCTTTAATCTGCCGGACAAAACACACAACTTTTATTAAGAGGTGTTCCTTTAAAAGGTTGTCCTTTTTACCGGTGTCTTTTTCTTCTTCTTTTTGTTACTATTCAGTGTGAGCTTTTCTTCTGTCACATCTTCACCCAATTAATTCACGCCCAACCCCCCCCCCCGCCCCCCTGCTGAGCATCATCAATAAAGAGGCTATCGTGGCTTGTCCCTGTTTCAATTGTGGTTGGATAAGTTTAGGACTTGTTTTGAATAAAAAGGACAGTAAAGCCCGAAAGAAGAAAAAGAGCGTGCTCCTCGGCCACCACTCGAGGTTTCGAAGATGTGGTGAAGGACGTTTGTCCTTTTGTCGCATGGCTCAGTGTTCTGCAGCCCTTCCTCTCCTCATCCATCATCCGACCATTTCTATCCAACAGCTTTCTTTGTTTATTTGTGCCGTGGATGCAAACAGGTGTTCTGGTTCTCATAGGGCAAAGTACATTTTACATACAGTCAACCGTCAAAAGATGTACATAACACAGATATTATTACATCACGTGTAACGTGTACGTCATGATCCGATTTTTTACATGGACAACAGATATCTGTGACAATAATGTACATTAATGTTAGAAAACATCAAATTCAAATGTAAGAATTTTGTACTGCCAATGTGTTACTCTGCTCTGAATCTTCTAACTTCTAAACATTGAGTCCATGTGGGTTAATGGGGCAAAGTAGACCACAATGGAACTGGGTCAGCCATGTGTCTCCTTATCATTGCCTCGTCTACTCCCCGCAACCCCCCCCCCGTCCTTACACACACAGACACATTGTTGAGACATTTAACATCAAACTTCCCTCATCATACATCCCACACATGTTCATTATAACACACAAACACACACAATAACCCTAACACGCCGTCTTCCCGTCTGCTGTTAGGATGTTTCTGACCCCCGTGCCCTCAGTGGTGAGACAGTTGAGCCGCTATTATTATCCCTGACACACACACACACACACACACATGCATGCATGCACACACTCCCCTCCACATTCCACATGAATGTTGCCCTATTACAAAGCTGCGTGCCCATCAAAAGCCCTTCAAAACAACTGATGAATGGTCACGCCACCAAGTTGAGGCCTCCGCGGGTGGCCCTATCCGACCAACATGCTCCGACATGGGGTGGAAGATTCGATGGACGCGCCAGACTTCCCTTGCATGGCACCCTATGCGCTCAAAATCACCTCAAAATGTCCCATGTGCAAAAGTGGGGCGATGCTTCTTAATGGTTCTTAAATTGGGGCCTGCACACAAACCAAACCAGAAGAGTTGAAGCATGTTGGTAGATAACTGTTTGTTCATGATGTGCACATTGAGTGCTGGTGCTCTGTCTCCTCTTGTGCCTGCTGGGAGGGACTCTTTGGTAATCCGAAGGTGCAGCCAGCGATATGCGCAATGTCCGTATTTATATTGTTCTTACCACCACACTGTAATAGACCTAAGCAGCCTTTTCTTCCAAGCGCGGTTTGGACAAAAAAATAGGCATGGACACAAAGATAATCAGATGGTGGCTGATGACGTCCTCCATAATAAGCTGACTTATGAATGAATGGGAATGGAAAGAGGTGTTGAGCTTTTCTGCGTCTTTACACAATGGATTTTCTAGCTCCACTGTCTTTTAATTATAAGACTGTCTTTCACAGTATTATGTGAAAAAACACCATGGATAATACCGCCCTCACTTCCAAAGATTTGCATTGATTTAATTTGATATTGGATTTGGTGCAACATGATTGGACTCGACTGAGAGCCACTTGACTCTTGGGCTGCCCTTTGCCCTGTTGTGACTTCGCCTGTGATGCCATACCACAAGTTGACTTGAGACACAAGCAGAATGGACCAGATGCTGTGTTTAGCTTCCAATAAATACATGCTGTTAAAAGATTTGACTGTTGAGATACAGCCATTCTCTTAACTTAAAAAGTAAAAAACAACACAAGTAAACATAGTGTACACGTACTGATATTACATAATCAGCTTTACGTAATGTATAGTGTGACCTTGAATGTGCTCTAGTTCATTCTTGAGACTTGGCTTCAGACTTCAGTCTTAAAAACATGCTGCGTTCCCAGGCATGGCGCCAACAAGGACCACGAGAGCAGCACACGCTTAACCATGTGACCCCAAACTACCCAGCAGCTGAGGTAGGAGATGTTCTGTTGTGTGCACACACATGAGAAAAGTCATATAGGAAAAAGTGTGGCTGTGCTCTAAAGCTCTGCCCCCTCTCATCGCAGGGAACACACACACACACACACATACGCATTCTCACACACACACACACACACACACACACACACGTGTCATCTTCACAGGCGAGTCAGTCAACTCTGGCCCACATCCACTGGTATGTCTGTATTGGTGCATGTGAGTATGCCAGAGAGGGAGAGAAGCAGAAGACACATGGAAGTGAAAGACAAACCAGTTGGCATGTAGTGAGTCCGTTGAGTTCACATGTTTGAACCCATCTGCTTGCAGAAAGGTGGCCTGATCTTCCTCTTGTCCTGCAGCATAACGCAGCCCCTCACGCGGCTCCAGGCATGTTCTCTGTCGAGTTTTAGAGTGACGAAAAGTTAAAGTCAGCGGCAAGTAAACGTGAGACGTCTTTACTGTTCAAACCTGTCCGTAGCACTTTAGTATCGGTGGTTAGACATGTGACTTCACACAGGGTGAGATCACCTGGCGCAGGAATAAATAAAACAGATCATTTCACGCTTTTCAGTTTATACTTTTCTTTCTCTCTCTCTCTCTCTCTCTCATTTTCCTCCTCCCTTCCTTAATCCTCCAAGACCAATGTTTTTGTTTCACTGCAATTATTTTGAAAAACGGAAAGCGGTTTTCACGTTTCGAAATACCCGTTGCCCAATTTCCATCGAACCTGTTTCCACTAAGCCGAACGTCACTGCGTGTCATTATATTTTTTCCCTAAATTTGACTAATTACGTAATTGATTCAAGTTGAAACACGGCAGTAATCGTGTTTGCACGGAATGGATCGAGTGTTGGAGAACGGGCGAAACAATATATTTTGTCTTGCAGATAAAATCACCTCATTTTGCCTATAGCTGAACCCCTCAAGTGATCAGTGACACCAGTTTAACGAGGAAAAATGGTGGATGTTCCCTTGAAATATTTTGAGACACATCACAGTAATATGCAGTTTTAAAATGTACTATCCCAACAGCTCTGGATCGAATGAACTGGGTCACTGCCAGATGTTTTATATCTTGTGAGATAATTTAAAAGGAATTTTGGCACCCAATTTTCAGTCTCAGGGTCCTGCCAGAACGCCACTTGATTTAATTACTCAGTAGTAACCTCAACTTCTGCTCCGGTCTAGACAGGCTGATTAATGATCAGACCCCTCGCAGACGAGGTGCTTAGACAAATTAACTTTTCTCGCATCTCTTTTCCATCAGATGGGCCTGGGCTCAGAAAGCCAGCAGAGGAAGAGAAAGGCCCCCGCCCCTCCTCCCACCCCAGCCTCGACCTCCCCGGGCCCTGACGGCACTTCGACCTCTGCCGCTTCCTCCCCTGACAGCGCCGCCGCCGGGAGAGCCAGCCCGGCCTTCTGTAACGAGGCGGCTCCATCGCGCGCCGCGCCCGCGGCGACCCCCGTGAAAACGGCGCCACCAGCAGACCCTTCACCCGGGGGCTCTGCCAGCTCGACCCCCGGTTCCCCGACGCCGAGCAGCAGCACCGCCGACAGCCTGGCTGTCCAGGACTCCAGCTCCGAACTCAGCCGCAGCCTCGACGACTCGGACGCCGACTCGGAGCGGGCTGCTTCGTCCTGCAGCAGCCTCTCCAGCAGCGCCGGCGGCGCGCCTGTGAAAAGCTCCGCCAAAAGGGCGGAGCCGGAGGCATCGGAGAAGGCCAGGTTGGGCCGAGAAGCGACCTCGGCGAGCAGCTCCAGGTCGCAGAGCGAGTCGGCCCTGAGTCTGAGACGGGACGACGTCGAGAACCACCGGCACAGCGCAATGGGTAACTGTCTCAGCGTGTCACCTGACCCAGAGTTTAGAAGCAATGCAAGTGAACCGTGTGTGTGTGTGTCAGTCATGGTTGATGTAACGGGACTAGTGGAGCTCGTTTACATCATCCACTCTTTGTCTATTGTGTGTTCTTCTTCTTCGTCTCTCTCTCGCGTGCACGCAGCCACACGGACAAACCTTTAAAGCTGGCAGAGGCGCAGACAGATGGATCTGTCATAGATTAGAACAAGATCTACTTGAACTATAGCCGACCGTGTATCGATCTTACTAAAACATAGATCTTTCCCTCAGGGTAAAGATGAGAGAGTGGTAGACCTCATAAACAGGCGTAAGGATGGCGAGGGCACCAGAATGGAGTTCAGAGGAAGAAGAAGAAGCCTGGTGAGGCAAGGAAGAAACAAGGGGACCAGAGGGGTTTAAGGAGAGGAGATGATGGACAGGCAGATACAAGAGAGATAAGGGATGAGGTATGAGGAGGTTGTTGTATTTTTCAAGAAAGAACAGACATCATTCATTCTTCTTCTTCTTTTTTCTCTTCTCCTGGCACAGCGGACAGTGCAACACCTCCTCTTTTCTCTTCTCTCTAACCCTCCCTGTAACCCGTATATAACCCGTGAGAGAAAGCACTCACACAGAGTTTAACTGGGTATTTTTGTCCAGCACACAACCTCATCATCAACTTTTCCAATGCACTGACTATAAACTACACATTCTTTGATACAGTCTGCCGACTGCAGTTTGTTATACATAATCAGTACATATTTGGGGTATCATACTATTGCTCATTCTTAGCCGCTAGATATTAGTTCATTTCATCTACCTCTTGCAGTGTACTTTTCACTACAGGTGAATGTGAACGTGTGCTCCTCTTTGGATCTTGTCTTTCTTTATAAGAATCATAGCAACAACACGTGGGGGGGGGTGGTGTGGGGCAGACTGTTTGGGCTCCTTTCGACCGTTGACAGCAGAGTAAACGGATGAAGCAGCGGAGCGGCAGCAGCTGCTGACTAAGACACAGAGCGCTGATGCATCACTCGTCTTATAAGGACATTAAAGCAGAAACATTTCAACAATGCCGTTTTATAGTAATTGTGCCATTCCCACTACAACCCAATATGTTATCTAGATTGACACTGTCCCATTCATCACTCCACACTTCTGTTTGACTCAGCTTTGGATATCGTAGTCTGCATTTATTCGACATCCGTATTTACTCGTCTTAATTTCCTTTTTCACGAGCTCGTCTTAGCAGGAACATCGCTTTTTTAATCAAGCTGATTAGTGTCTACTTTTGGCACGAGGAGGGGGGAAATATTGGGAATTATATTGAATGCTAAAACTCGTATACTCATTGATCTCATATATATGTAATAATCGCATGCATCATATGCATACCCACACGGTGCTACTTCCTGTCATCCATCACTTGGATGGATCATTTTGTCTGTTGCTTCTCTGCAAACCGAGGCTTCCAGTTTCAAAGTGGTAAACCGGCAGGTACCAGTTACATAAAACCAGATCAGCCAGATTTTAAAATGAAGACATTTGAATTGTCTTTACACTCAAAGGCTTGTGCATGCAACATATGAATGAAACAAGTTTTCACAGGAGTTGTCTAAACTGAATTTAACACGAGAGGAGCTTCCTTTTTAACACTGTTCACCTCTGTGGCTCCGCAGACAAAAGAAGAAACTCACCAAGAAACCAATGTATGATTTACAAGTACATCATGTTTTCAATGCTACTTTTAGTTTGACTGTGGTTTGCATGTAAGACGGTTGTGCCCCGTCCTTTTTTTCTTATTGCCAACAATGACCATCAGTTCCTCCCACAGGAGCCGCTGATCAACCGGCGCCACCCAAACCTCGTCGCACCACGGCGCAAGATCCGCCGCAGCTTGTCCCACCCCCTTCTCTCCCCTCCCCACCCACTGAGCCCACAGGAAGCTACGCCCCGCGCAGTCCCATGCAGGCAGGGGAAGCAGCTCCCCAGTGTAGGTGCAGATTGGAGGCCTCTCCCTTCGCCTTTGCCTTGGCCTTGGCCTTTCTTTTCTTTCCCCAGAAGCCGCTCCTCTGCTTGTTTTGCATTTGTATGATTGTGAATATGGTTGGTTGTCCTTGAAGGCGTTTCATCTCTCCAGGCGCAGCCCGGGCAGCTGAGTTGTTTGAGTGATGCTGGGTCCGTGAGAGGTCAATGTGCTTCATACCTATAAATGTCAACCTGTCCATGCCTCGTTATTTCTTCTGGGTCCAAAAGGTCAGGGCTGGGGTCAAGAACAATCAGCCTGAGTGCCTCTTTTGTTGTATTTGTACAGTATATTGGATGCATAATGGAAGACGTTGTTAAGTTATGCTAAACCACCTTATAATTCTGTATGCGCTTGTCTTTGCATTTCAAGGCTAAATTGACAAAAACTATTGTTATTTTGCCATATTTCTTCATAGTTAGTCTGGATCTGGATTCTCACCAAATGCAATGTTACAGTTCTTTCCGTCTCAAACCTCACCTGTTCTTTTCTTTACCCCCCCCTCCCCCGCACCCTGCTTTACAGTGTACTGCTGTGGGCCTGTACGTCTGCGCTCCAAACACTCCTGAAGTCTCCCTCTGGCTTGACTCTCGTCACCTGACAACCCTTCGCTTGCTCTCGGCCCCTTTCCAACTTCTGCTGGACCTCCCTCTGATGTTCACCAACTTCCTACTTTACTGTGTCCTCTGTGTCCACCCTTCTATATGTCCTGGTTCACTTGCTTAGTTTGAATGCTCCTCATTTCCTTTACCTGCTTTCACTTGGTGTCACAATGCCTCACAGAAGTGACTTTGCAGTAACCAAAGCTGCTATTAGAAACAAGTAGTGCTCTCCAATTTCACTCTTTTTTTTACCCAAATATATGTTTGTATATACCATTGGTGCTTTTGTATTTCAACTTGATTGCCAAGGTTTTTATTCATTATGCAGGAGATCAGAGCGGAGTTTAAAGTGGACACACAGAATGTGGTCGGAAGGCAGATGGCAGATGAGCTCAACCGTGGATCAATTACAGTTTTGATTGATGAGTGACGTGCTCAAATGAGGCTATGAGGCAAGGCCATGCGATATCTATCAGCCAATACTTTGGTAATGCGATATCTGCGGATCAATAATTGGACAGCGTATGTTTCTCTCTTTCTGTGTGTTGTGGCTTGTTTTAGAAACCGTACGCTGCCTTTGGCAACATTATGGAGAGGCTGATCTATCAATGACGTGTTGCCTTCAGGTAGTGGTGCCTCATGCATTTTAAAGATAATTCTGAAAGGTTTTTACAAGGAGAACCCACATCACTCTACGTAGAGAATGGCACTGCACACTGATTTGTTGTAGTCATTTGTGAGTTGTACTTTGGGGGCTTTGGGTTACGAGAATGCTCCACGGTTTGTTTCTAAAGTGATTGTCAGGGATCCAAAAATTCCTTTCGCTCCATGACATCCTTTGTGGAAAATACAGATTAATTGGGAAAAATGCATCGCCCTGACAGTATGTGTTCAATTTGTGGCTTGAGATTATTACATAGTCTTTAAAACATGCAAAATGCTCTTTTTATGTGGTAATTTTGTTGTGGGAAGGAAGCCTGTTTTTATCACGTTACTTTGTTCTGTTACCATCCGAATGT
This sequence comes from Pungitius pungitius, assembly GCF_949316345.1. NCBI lineage: Eukaryota > Metazoa > Chordata > Actinopteri > Perciformes > Gasterosteidae > Pungitius > Pungitius pungitius. The sequence continues at coordinate 1,392,038 of NC_084910.1, forward strand.
AACTATTATGCTGTCACAGATCCACTTCTGTTTGTGTATGTAAAATAGGATTTGTCCTCTGCAAGTTCAAAGCCGATGAGTTCTGATTCAAATGTTCAGCCTCTTAAGGGCAATTGTGATAATGCATACGCATTTATCTGTAAAGGCAATCGCTGTTGTGATTGAAAAACAGATTATATGTTTGAGATTTTTCAATTAAACAGTTGAAGACTGGCTCAAGATTGAAGGACTTTGGTTTGGGACTGTGCATGGATTGCAATAGTTTGCTTTTGACAAGTAACGCGTCACCGTAATGATTTGCTTGATGCACTGTTTGGCCATAACTGGAGAGTCTGCATGAGGTCACAGTGATTTGGAAGTTTGAGTACTTTTTGCGCCCTTTTAAAGTGTGTTTGTAATATATGAAAGCATGAAAGTGTAAAGTATGAGTGTTTACCCGTGCACTTGTGTGTGTGTGTGTGTGTGTGCTGATTGTGGCTGTAGCTGGCATGACTAAGCTGTTGCTGGGAAGGAGCTGGGAGGACAGCTCTGTGAGTCACCGCCACATCTCCTGGAACTGACTGTTCCCTCCACACCATTAGGACCCGGCCCAGAACGGACAGGCCTACACGTACACACATAGGCAGACGTATGGCGGCGCAATGCGTGCGCTAAATGCATGGACACACCCACAGACACCCGGTATGACAAACGCGGGTGGAAACTGTTAAACTCGTGCACAGTGCTGTGCATGGCAGCTGGACTGCTGAAAACCTTCCGAAAACCTTGATTTGTATTTTCTCGGTTTAGAAGTTTAATGATATCCGTACAACACCAAATTCCACAAATTCCGCAGGGCAGACCCCAGCATGACTGTACTGAAGAGGTGAGGAGGTGTGGAAGCAATACCGTCTTTCATTGGAACCTAAAGCAGTGCTGTAATAATCTAATTAAGAGGGCACTGTTGTTTACAGTAAGTCCACCCACAAGTAGTTTTATCAAGCCACAGGTGGGCTTGTGTTTGTATATGTGTGTGTGTGTGTGTGTGTGTGTGTGTGTGTGTGTGTGCTTGGTGTGAGAAGGAATGAAACTGACGTAAACACCTCCCCTGTTTTCTTCCATCTCCTGCACGTCTTGCCCGCTCTGCATCCTGCTTCTTTTCTTATTGTTTCCCTATGTATGAAAGGTTTTCAAGGTTTCTAAACGACCACCAACCTGTGAATGAGGCCCTAACGTTAGTAATCTTATTGGATAAATTGTCGTTTTTTCTACCCCAGCGAAAACCCGCACACACCCTTGAAACCCCTTTGATTTGGATGTTGAAGTTTCTAGCAGGGACAGTGATAACAGCCCATTTCTATCCACCCCCCCCCCCCTCCCAGCTTGGCTGCACTCCAAGCAAGGCTCCACAGCCAGGTGCCGGAAACCCGAAACACCCGAGGAAGAGACCATGTCTTCGGGCGGCAGCAGCAGCAGCCTCCCCGACCAGGGTTATGCTGCCTCTGAGGGAGCCGTGGAGGGGGAGGACTCGGGCATTGTCAGCTGTCCATCTGATACCCAGCACACGTGGCCAGATGGGAGCTTGTCTCGGGATGGGAGGAGCGGAGGAGGCAGAGTGTCGGGCCCAGTGCGCGACAATTCCAGTGACAGCGATGAGGGATGTGCCACCTGGGGATCAAGGCACAGGTAGAGAGGAAGTCATGAAGCTTACAGAAGGAGGCGTGGAAGTAGGGCGAGGGAGGAAAAAGTAGGAGGACGAGCACACAATGTAACCCTTTATTTATCTAATTTAAGACATTTGGCCGTCCAGATGATGGAAGGTCTCATTTAAATTGGTGATGCATGTTTAGAATGCCTTCGCATTGCTGCATCATGTGCCAGTAGACATAAACCCCGTCATGTATTATAGTTGTAGTCAAAGTTGGAACCCCTCAGCCGTTCATAGTTATGATTATAGGCCCTTATTCAAAGGCGATTGTGGAAAATGGATGCTGTCCTAGATTTCACCTTCTAGTTGCCGTGAAATGAAATGTGTACAAAACATGCCCAGACTAGGAGTCCTGAATTCATGGCTCAAAGAAACTTTGTCCATCCTGGTCTAATGCTGCTGGCTCTCCACTATTCCAGGAAAGCACTATAACCCTGTTTTCTCAGAATCGTTAAGGAAAAGAGGACCAATCCAAGTCTTTTCTATTTGGTTTGGCCTTGTTGCAATGTGTTATAGCTTATATGCCAGTAAGTCATCAGGCTGTTGAACCCTTGAAGAGAGTAAAGGAAGTTCAAACTGTTTTATATTTCCAGCTACATGTTGCTATGCCAACAGGGTCAAATGAAATGAAATTCAACTTTGAACAACCAAAAACTATTTAAAACTCAACAATTAAACAATTAATGTTCTTCTTTCTACTATTGAACTACATCTAAGAAGCAGTTCATAACAGCTGTTTAATGTTGAATGAGTGAATTATGGAGTCATGAGGAGTGCTGTAACACAAATGCTTCTATGCCCCTGGATTGTGTGTGTGTGTGTGTGTGTGTGTGTGTGTGTGTGTGTGTGTGTGTGTGTGTGTGTGTGTGTGTGTGTGTGTGTGTGTGTGTGTGTGTGTGTGTGTGTGTGTGTGTGTGTGTGTGTGTGTGTGTGTGTGTGTGTGTGTGTGTGTGTGTATAGATGTGTTTGTGACACATGTTTTTATGTGACCTCAGACACAATGACATTAGCCCACAGGCGAAGTCGGGCAGGTTGAAAGACTGCTATGAAGATGATCCGGAGCTCACAGCCCAGCTTCATCAGACTTTAGCAGATTTTGAAGCTGACCTTGCAGGTGAGTCTAAATGGCACCGTGCATAGTGCAAAGTTTGACTGTAGTCGACAATGTCGACAAGTGACTAGTTCAAATTTGATCAGCCATGTTGATCTTCTTTTGTCCAAAGGACAATAATATTATGTATTAACTCCTGTTTCTGCATTTTCCAGATCACATAGATATCGTATCATCGAAGAATACCCCCTATACCTTGTCAACCGATAGTAATGAGGTGCCAGTGTCTGTGGTGGACATGGATGTGCCAGTCACAGCCATAGATGAAGTATTGGAGGACTATGAACGCCACGAGACAACGTCGCTAACCCGGATTGAGCCAACTCGCAGGAATGGTACGATGAAAAATAGGCCCACGTCGACTGAGACATTATTTGAATAGAGTAACATATCAGTCCTGTATTGAATTCATTTCGATTGAACCTTTTCTTACCTCATCCAATGACAGGTCCAGGCCAGTCCAGCGTGAAGACACAGAACCAAAACAACAACGCTTGCACAGCTGCTGACCGTAATAAAAGTAGCAGTGCACATCATCCAAAGCCGTCTCAACCTAAGCAGCACAGGGCGCCACTGGAGAACAAGCCTACAGCTGACAAAAAGGAAAAAAAGATGCTGGGGACAAAAACGCAGGAGATGAGCACCGCCGATAGCAGCAAAGACCAAAGGGCCACATCGGCAGCTGACCCACGGAAACTCCGCAGGGACGACCAGGTCAGACGTGATCTTGTGAAAGGCAACGCTCAATCTTTTCAAGAGAAGAGATCTGCTCTTCCACCAACCGGTCAGAGACCACTTCCCCCGGGGGCGGACGAAGAGGCGCACAGAGTTCACCCGGATAACTCCGGCCCGACGGGTAAAATCACTCGCAACGTCCCGTCGCGCTTCGGCATGAAAACTTTCACTGTGGTGCCGCTGAAACCTGCCGTCGTGCACGCTGCCGCGGGGGAGCCGGCCGACAAACTAACCATCGGCGCCATTAAGATCGACGATCAAGGAAACATGGTGAAAGGGGCTGTCTCGCGGAACAAAGCCGGCGGCGGTTCATCGGAGTCTTCCATTCAATCCAGTGAGGGGTCTCCTCTTCTTGGAAAAGCCAAAGCTTTCTGGAGTTCAAGTGAGAGACAAGAAAGCCATTTGCCCCACTGCAACAGCTCGGATGGCCTGAAAGGGACTTCACCCGCTTTGAGAAGAAGCACGGCCCAGGATCTGAAAATGACGCAGAATTCATTCTCTAAACAGGCAGAGAAAACCCAGCCCAAAGGGATGGTCAAAGAGGAAGCTGAAGAGCCCAGCAGAGCCGTCAAAGTTACAAAAGGAGAACGCGTAGAGGTGGAAAGCAAGATCACAGTGTCCAAAAGTGTACAAGAGCCAAGTAGTAAACCTGCCCTTCCCCCTACTGTCCTTCCACACCCGAAAAAAGACCCGTCCTTTCTCAAACCATCCAGGCAAACCTCCAGCCAATACATGGCCTCTGCCATCACCAAGTCCACCCCAAAGCACCACATGCACCCCTCAGCTAAACCCGGCCATGTCCCTAATGTTCAAGCCTCCTCCGCGTCTCTGAAATCACAGACCTTTGATTTCCACAGATCAGGCCCGTCCATTAAAGTAAATCCACACCAATCCTCCCAGTCATCTTTGTCAGATAACGACTTGGCTTCTAAATCCCACCCGCCGGATCCTAAGAGGTCCATGAGCTACCCAAAGTATGGGTCAGATAGCCGGAGGGATTTAGGAGAAGTGAGATTGGACACGGGGAGGTTTGGAAGTGCTGCAGGATCCACCAAAGGAAGCTCTAATACGCTGGAAACAGGAACCGCTTTGAATAAGCACGTTCAGTCCGGTGGCCCCGCCCAAAGAAACCTGATTGCCAGTAATGACAGCAATAGTTTTAAACACGTTCGGCTCAGAAGCTCCAGCCCTGCACAAAGCAGTCCTCTACACACATCTGCCAAACCCCCCACAGTACCCGAGACTGTCCCCCAAGGCCTGACAAGTGTAAGTAAAACCTGTAGTACAAATATTTAATGTACAAAGAGTACAATGTACTTAACACTCCGCATTTCCATCTTCAGAACAAGAACGCCGTGACCACGGCAGCCGCCCATCTGACCCCTGATGCTAAAACACAGCCTTCCGTCACAGCGTCAGAAAAAGGGGTGACCCCTGGGCCTCTGCCGGGTACCTTGTTCGGACCGGTTCAAAAGTTCCGACCAGTGATTTCCAGATGTGCTGACAAAGACACAACGCTCCACAGCAGCCTGATGGAGGCGATCCAGACGGGCGGAGCCAGAGACAGGCTCAAGACGGTGAGATAAGCTTAGCTTAGTGTAGGGAGGGATGGATGTATTGATGATAACAAAAGTGCAATTATAATGCCAACTGGAAGAAAACTATTGGGTATCATTTCCCCAGTAATGGAAACACTATATTCTTAAAAAGAAAAGAGCAGCATCGGTGTATTGATTGTCCTCTGTTTATTTGATTATCAGATAACCACTGAAGGTCTCAGCAGCATGAAGAAAACCTCTTACGTGGAGGAGGAGAATGAGAGATCTGCTCTTCTGGCTGCCATTAGAGCCCAGAGCAGCTCCGGAAGGCTGAGGAAGGTAATATCCTACTTACATTGTTGCATAAGTGCAGCTTTAGGGGCTTTGGACTAGCTGGTGTGGACAGTCTTGCTGTGCTTAAAAGAGGGCAAACGTGTGTGCTTATTATAATTATCAGAATCAGAAGCCATTTATTACCACGTATTTTACACATAGAGGAATTTGACTAGGTGCATTGGTGCAATAGAAGAATGAAATATATGAATATATTGGGGATAGGAAGTATACGTATAAGATGTCTCTTTATATCCTTCTGTGTGGACTGTGGCTTGCAGTCATCTAAGAATCACTGTGGATTGAAAGGGGCGATACGTGTGCCGCTTGAGCTGAAACATCTGCAGTTCTATTCTGGTGTTTCCTTGCCAGGGGTGGAATCTCTGCAATGCTGCATAAAAAAATAGATCCAAAATACATCCAAATAAAGTGCAATGGAGTTAAACAAAAATGATCCTCAACAAACTCAATCTGTGAGTTTTAAAGGCATCAAATGCAGAAAAGAATTATCTTGTGTCAGAGGTTGACGTAAGATGCTGTGATGTATTAAGCCATGAGTGTCTCGTATGTGTCTCCATTGTCTCCCTTCTTTGTGTCCTACAGACCAAATCTGTGGTGGCTAATGAGCTTCTAAAGTTCAAGGAGGTGGCCTCTGAGATGGAGAGAGAAGCAGTCCCTCCTCCTCTTCCCTGTCCTCCTTCTCTTACCGGATCCGTTGTTCCCCTCCCACCGGCGCCACCAGTACCCATCATTCCACCTCCACCTCCTCCCCCTGTCTCGCCCCAGGCGAAGTCTAGCACTGTGGGACGCCGAGGTGCTTCCAGCCCCACGGACCCTGCCTTGGCCAGGGATGCTATGCTGGAAGCCATTCGCTCTGGATCTGCCGCCGAGAGGCTAAAAAAGGTGCAAATACAGAAAAATACGGCATTTGCACTAATGATTAACAGTTATTGCCAAACCTTCCAGCATCCTTTATCTATGCTGCACAAGTACTGTTCATTCTATAGCTGCTCCATTAAAGGAGTTTTGGAGTTATACCTCAATGTTAATTTACATTTGAGTCCAAATTCTCTATCCTGTGATTTGTCCAGAAGGGGGAGAACAAAGATAAGATGAACATCAGATTTTAACCAGTGTTTCCATTCTTCTCAAATCTTTACATTTAGCTAACGCTTTTATCCAAAGAAACATACAATAAGTGCATTCAACCAAGAGGGTACAGAATCAGTGCAGCAATAATTCAAGGAATTACAATTTCTTCAACAAAGCCAAACTACAAAGTGCTATAAGTATAAGTGCTGATGAAGTGCAACCCAGTCCGTAGCTTTGGTCTTCTTTCTCACAGCCTGTATGAATGCTTTATATAAGTCAATATTATACTATCTTATAAGACAAAGTTTAGCTCAGTGTTTGTGTCAGATTTGAGTTGACAGAAACATTTTCATCCGTCCTATAAATCAGACAGTAACAATAGTAAATAATTAATACTGTTAGGAGGAGAAAGGGAAGTCATTCAGACCATATCCCTCAGTTATAACCAGGTAGACCATTTTTTTCTATATCCAAAACACATAACCCTGTGGATTCTTTCACGCTTACCATCGTATTTTTTGCCCTTCACCGTCACCAAAGTGCGGAGTTAGAAACATGACGTGTTGTTTCTCTTCTAGGTGGCTGCACCCAAGAAGACACTCCAAGTGAACGGCAGGCTGGGAAGAATCCAAGCAGCCTCCTCTACGCCGCCCTCATGGAAGGAGAACATTTAGGATGACGATCAATCGATTTACAGCTCCTGTATTTCAACGTTTTGGGGAGGTTTATATTAAATGCGGAATGACACAAATTGTGATAGATATTATGAAAATAAAAATATAATTTTTAGATATGGTCCAGGTAAACTAGATTATTCAAAAATGACAAAAACAATAGCTTGGGAAACACTGTTTCTAAATTGTGCCATCTGTATTGGAAGTCGTTTTTACTGAACATTACACAAACCGTGTGCCAATGAAAGCACATTTAAATGGTTTATACTACTTACCTCACTTTGCTTTTCTTTTTTTGTTCCGATCTGACCTACCATAGAAAAGTTGTGGACGCCTTAACTGTTGCTCAGTCAGTGTTATGTATATTATGTTTGCTGTAAATAATTATATAGGGGGTGCAATAAGTTGGATCTGATGATTTTTCCAGATTTGAACTAATTTATACTTGTTAAAGATATTAACACTTAAATCGATGTTTTTGATTTCCTTGTGTAAAAGTGTATTTGATCCCGATCTGGTCCATGATGCCAACCTCTCAGTTCTTGGCCCTGAGGAGGAGTACGACGGTGGTGACTGACTTGTGTCGTTGAGCTTATTCGACTCCCATTCTAGATTCTAACCTTTTTGCTGCTGTTGAAAATCTAAAGAAATGCTCATACGTGGTCATAAAATGTCTCCTTGCACAGTAGCAGTAGGACTGGCCGTGCCCTATGATCTAACTTGGTGTGTTAAAGAAATGAAGATAAACTTTGATTGACATTTGAGCATTTTCAAAGCTATTGTCAATGATGGATGTGAGCAAAGGCACCAGTTTCACTAATCAACAAGTCTCTACTAGTATGTAATGGTTCGTAATACAAACCACCAGCTGGGAAAGCAGTAGTTTAGGTTCTCCATGGCTTTGATTTGGGCAAATGTTGTACTCCATTGCACTTCGCTGTAGGCAAGGTTTACAGTATGTAGGAATGTTGGCTACGGGTGACAGACAAACGCTAAATGCTATTTCTGTGGATAAAGTAGGATATCCATCCCAAATCATCTGTAGAATGAAAAAAAAATACCTGGAGCATCCATATTCAGGTGCAAATGCTTGCTGCTGCGGAGTGCAGGAGAAATCTGAGAAAAGGGAGTTGAAGTCATAGTTTTATAGAGATGAATCTTAAGTCGTTCTCAGTTTCAAAGCTCAAAAATAGTTTTGCTTTTTTTGGTTTAAAACGTGAGAGTAAACAAATAATGAGCTCTCCTGTATGCAGGGGAAATTTAATTTCTGCTAGATGGTTTCATCTTAACACAATAGCCTGCAGCACGTTGTACATTTTGTGCACGAAAAAAAGCTTGTTGCCGTGAAAGATTTGATTAAAAACCTTGATGGAGAGCCATTTAACTGACGGGCTGAACCTTTTATAAGCTGTTGCTTTTTCAGTTTTTATGTGCACATTGTTTTTCTGAAGGTTGCACATTTTTTTTCTACCCTAATTTTTTGATTCAATAAACAATTTTGCAATCAAGTGAAAACTGACATTCCTGTATTTTAGCTGTGTCTAGGAAGAATGGGCATTTTATTTTTCTCCCAATTAGCAGTTGGACACATGTCAGACTGGACAGATGGTAGCATGACCCATGCTGTGGAAAGCTTCATCCTGATGCGTCTGGGCCGTCCCTGGCACCGCGGAGGCAGACTGTGGTCATCTCGCCGTCCTTCATGAATTATAGTGCAACCTCTCTCTTTCTCTCTCTCTCTCTCTCTCTCTCTCTGCCACACCACAGAAGAGCTTCTATTCCAGGCAGCAGTTTATGACCCTGACGCATCACTGTGTCTTCACACAAAATGACCGATCACAGAACTTCAAACGAACCTGCGTTCCTGATTGATTCCCCGAAAAAACTAGTCATAGTGGCTCTCTGAATCAAACAAACGATGCAAATGTCCGGAAAAGTTGGGACACGACTCAAATAATCAAAGTGCAGCTACACACTGGTGGGGAAATCTCAGCCCTCTTGTTATTTGTATGTGGTTAAGCATCATCATTTTGAAATCATCTGATGGGCTGACGTGTGTGAGGTCTGGGAGAAACTGAAGTGAAAGAAACATTTGGGTACTGGATCTTTAGATAACTCTTTTTCTCTTGACTCTTGAAGATGTCACACAATAAAATTGCTGGAATGAAATGCCTGGCTCGGGTCTCGGGGGGGTCTCGGAGGGTCTCGGGGGATCCTGAGCTCGCTGGCCGGAGAGAGCGCTGTGAATTCCTGCAGGACGACCTTTTGTGGTTTCAAAATCCATGCTCACTCTACAGTCACCCCAGACTGCGCTAGGAATCTCTAGAAGGGCGCGTATGAGTCGGTGGGCGCCGCTGTCTGTGTGTGGGGGGGAGGGATTTTTTTTTAGTTGCGGCGTATGTGCGTGTGCCTCAGCTTGTACTTGTGTTACAGTTCCAAACCATTTTAACCATGCCGGCAACGTAAACAACATCTGGATCAAGGATTACCAGAAGATCCCACCACATTGTACAACAGAAATGATTCAATTTAGGACTGGCTTTGGTTACGCCTTTACCAACTATTTTGGTTAGTTTGTTGCCATAACAGTTTCACATTTGGGCTCTAAGGCAGGCCACTTTAGTGAAAGCTATTCCCCCACTGCCTTTGCTTATGTTACACAGCTTTGTTAGTCCTGCCTGGGCAATCTATGAGTGATGGACACAGTGACACTGACTATCAACAGGGGTTTGCGTTGACTTTGTTTTATGATGTTGTGTTGTCTCGAGTATGTATCGGATGAATCAATTTCAGCTAAAGGCCTGTTTGATGCTGAATGTAAGAAATGCAAGAAAAATGCTTTGTCGCATGGTGGCACCCTGTCTATAAGTGTTATAATAATGTGTGTTTGTATGTGTGTGTGTGTGTGTGTGTGTGTGTGTATGTGATGCAATAGCTACTCATGTCGGCTCTCTGAGTGTGTGTTTACACATTGAGGGAACACTGTTTGAGCCCCCCCCCCCCCCCACCAGTTGTCCCGATCCAGGCTCACACACACGTCAGAAAAGATGACCTTTGGCATTGACTCCCATGGTGTGTTCCCATCGCTTAAACTAATCCGTCTGAACTATCACATGCATGAAAATGAAGGGGAAGGCCTGGTTGTGGCTGATGTGAGCTTTGGTGCACGTCACGTCTCCTTCATGTTTTATTAATCTCTATGTTTTCAGCTATAGTTCCCGGTCTAAATTGCAATAACACATGAGCTGAATATACACCTGTTGCTGTTGCCTTGTCATATAAACATCAGAAGGTCTTATGCAATATACTTAGAAGGCTGAGATGGATAAAAACACAACAGTGTCAGGAAGGTAACTCTAGTGCAATGAGATTCAACCTCCAGTTGTGCAATATACAGCTCGCAGTTAATCGTGTTTCAATATGTAATTGTGCTTGTCAGAGCAGGACTTTTAATCAGAAGGAGAGTGCTTCCCTTTGTCCTCTTGGTGTTGCATACTTCATTATGGACATGTTGCTACTACTTTGGCCATTACCTTTACTCTTTAAAGGTATTTTTTCCAGGTAATAGTCTGTAACACTGACATACAAATAGGAGCATTTTCGCCTTGCTTCGCCCAGTTAACATACATTTAACCTGTTTATGAAAACATTATCTGTACATTAATTGCTGTTGAAGACATGAGGCAGAATCCTTGGTAGAGGGCAAACCGACCGAACATCGAAGGCTCTCATTTTAAACAATACGCTTTTTATTCATCATCTTACGTGCTCATATGTCGCACGTCCTCCTCCATGTAATGTTACCGTGAAATTCACGTTACATTTCTTTGTAACAGGGTCATTTAAACCCTAACGGACTAATGTTAAGCTCATGTTTTGTAGGGTCCCCAATATCAGCGCACACCGGTTAACAATGGAATACTGAGCTATTCAATGCACTAATATACATGTTAAAGGAAAGGTATTAAAGCCCTAAAAAGTTTAACTTTTTATAGGTTGTCAAGGAACACGGAAAGACGGGAATAATCGGTCCAATGCATTTATTTGATTTTTGAACACCTAAAATATTGAAGGAGGAGAACTTGAATAAACATGAACACGTTGAATTGTATAGCGCCACTTCTCCCAGAAGACGTGAACGCCGCATTACTCGCCCAGCCGCGTGTGGGCGTGGTCTCCTCCAAAGGGGAGGCGTTGGTGTTTGCCAGCGTGTGCGCGCGCGCGTGTGTTTGTGTCTGTGTAAGTGTGTGAGGGTCCTCCCCGGCAGCATGAGATGAGCTCCCTGTACTCTTAGCGGCCACAGTTCTCGCCTCCTCCTCTTCCTCCGCGTCTCCGGGAGTGTTGACCACCGCGCTGTGATCGAACTACGCCCCGACTGAACCCACGTCTCCCTGGGCGCGCCTGCGTGTCCCGTCTCGGAGGTCTCGGGGGGTCGGAGCCTGCCTCGGCTGACCCGGCTGCAAGGTGAGTGCACGATGTGCCCCTATGATGACGCTTGTGAGGACGGTGGGCGAAGTGTGTGGGGGGGGGGGGCACTCAGCGCGTGTAGTAAAAGTTGGACTCGCTTTTGTGATGACACGCACTGCTTTGCGGGTGCAGGAACGCATGTGCGGCACTGGCACTGCGCGCGACCCGCCTAGCGGGACCCCGGTATGCGCCCCCCCCCCCCCCCCCCCCCCCCTTGAAAACGTGCTGCGATTGAACTTCGAAGACAAGTTTATTCCCACGATCGGTCTGTTGCATTTAACTACACTCGGGCAGCAGTAATCTGACACCAACAGCCTGCCTTGTTGACGATTGCGTAACAGCTCTCCACGCTGGCCCATAGCCCCTCCGTAGCCCCCCCCCCCCCCACACACACACACACACTCTCCCGTCCAACGACTTGATTCAGAGTTTCGCAAGTCTCCATTTATTCCCTTATCTTTTTGGCAGCACTTTGGGTTGAGAGAGAGAGATTTTATTTGTCAAAACCTTTCAATTTACCCGTTTGTTACTAAATTGAACGTGTACATGGGTTGAAGAGATTGTGATCACCATCTAATGTTTATGTGTAAAGGTTTTGACAGAGAAACTCATGGATGTGTCTAATCCACCCTGTAATGCAGGTCTGCCTTCCAAATCAATTGCCTGAAAGTGGTCTCTGCAGAAAGTTGTATAACCATCACAATTTCTTATTCTGGGAACTATTGATGTCGCCCTGTGTGTTCCCAATGCAGATCAGGGCTCTCACTGGGAGTGGGGAGTCAGATCGGAAGGCTGTACAGATAATGCATCCCGACTCCGTTTCGTCAGTCCACATTTTCCCAGGGGAAAACTTGTTGAGTTTTGGAGTACTTTAAATTGGAGTTCATCACCTCAGCAGGCCTACCTGCTCTTGGTCTTCCAAGGGACGCGGTGGGACCTCTGTGGCATACGGACGAGACCAATATGTAATTGTGTCTCGATATTCAAACCCCACATGCTTAAGTGCATAAGTATGTCCTAAATATAACCGCAACATATGTGTCATAATGAACCTCACTCGAGTCCTCGAAGCCATCTGCCCAACCACTGATATGCTTCTTAACTAGGTAAGTCCACTGGAGCACTTTACAGCTGACATCTGCGCGTTGCTCGGATACGAAGCAGTTTGAGACGTGTAGCTGCTGCTTCATGACGTCTAAAACATGCCTTTTTAAGCGTGTCATTTTTTTTTGGACTCCCTCCCCGTTTCTGTCCAAAGAGGATCCGGCGTTTACTTTCCGTTGTTTCCGGTTTTTATTTCTTTTGATTCCGTTTGCGGTCACATCTTTGTGCACACGGCAACCGCTCATGCCGCGGCTTCTCTCACCTCCCTCCGAGCGGCAGTCCTGCTATTTCAGGTCGGTGCTCAGTAAGCACGGGCATGACGGGGCATGAACTCTGCAACACTCCAGGCTGCTGAACGCAGTTCCTTGTACTTGCACTAAAGGCTGTACTCAACTCGCTCGAGGATTCAGACCTGTGCGTTTTGTCTTTCAAGAAAGGCTGTTTTTGCAGCTCACACTCCAGCGGTTCCTCGTTGAAACGCTGTGTGCCTGACAATGATCACTCCAGAGGTTTGTTGCATAACTGAAACCCGAGCCTCATTTTACATGTAAGCACTTTTTTCCTCGATGCACATTTTTTTACTTTGCTTGTTTTGTCTGGTTTTAGCTGCTCACTCTGGCTTGAAGTGGCAGGGATATCCTTATAGCTGGTGTCATAGCTTGTGGTCGTGCTCCAGGCAGCATTCCTTTGGGTCTTGCGTCAGCCGGCAGTCATTCAGCAGCAGTTCGTAGGCTTGTACACTGTTAATACCCCCTCCCTGATGTCATGACACCATCGACCCAAACCGGCTCGGGGACCGCAAAGCCACGACACCGCCCGTACCAAAACGCTCAGCTGGCAGGCAGGGGTCAAAGAGTAAACCACCAAAGTGAGGGACTGCTATTTGCATTTCGGATAAAGGTTAAGGTTTGTGTTGTTGCATAATAAACAGTTTTAATCCTAGACATTCTCCTCACTCTAACGCATACACTCTACCAAATGTTTGCTTATTAGATTGATGGATTCTTTCCCACAAGATAACACGGTCTTTAAGACTCGTGTGACCACTTATTGTTGATGTTACAGGCCGACTAATGTTTTACTTTCTTGGTATCTAAAGTGTAACTGCTGAGTAATCGTGTCCTGTCTCATAAGTAGTCATTTCTAGGAACTGAAACCTTTGTGGTATTATAATTCATCCTCCCCCCCCCTTCATACTTTAAACATGAATCTTTTCAGACACGATCACCGAAGGTGATGCAACGCTTGCTTGTCAAAACCGCAAAGTGTACAGTGGATTGGGTTCATCCCTTTTTGGTGTTTGTCCAAATGGGGCTGAAACCCAAGTCTGCATGAGAGGAAGAATGCTGCCTTTGTTCCGCAGGTAACTGAACACCCGAGGGACCACATGCTCGGGTGGCTGCAGGTAACGTGGTGCGAGGGCTACGGGGGGGGGAGGGGCCAGATGCAAGAGATTGTGTTCAGTTCAGCCAAATTAATTCTCATCATTTCTTTTCTTTCTTTACACATTTATTTATTTGCAGTCCACTTTTTAACGACAAGAGGAAGCCTGAAATGTCAAAGGCGAGGGTTTGTTTGACCAATTAGAGCAACTGAAGAGATGGAAAATGCATCCTTTGGTCCCATTTCTAGGGCATCATTGTTGTGCATTTGTATCAACTGTATGTCTCTTGTTCATCTTATCTGGTTTGTATTTTCAAGATCATATTTTAAAAAGCATTCCTTATTGAACAGATTCTCTCTCTAGAAAGCATAAAGCCTGTTGGTGATTGGGTCGCCATGGGTTATGATTATTAAACGTGGGACCCCACAACAAAGCCACCATTTCTACCGTTACCATTGTGTACCATTTGGCTTAGATGTTTCCCTTTTTCCTAGAGGATAACACAGCTTTACAGCTTTACGTACAATCTTGAAATGGTTCTTTTTTTTTACAGCATCCCTCTTTGAAAGATGTTATGTGCTACCAACAGGTGCCGTATAGATGGTGTCATGAGAAGGCAAATCCCCTGGCGACCGTTACAGCCAACTTGTGCACATGCAAAATTGCTCCCAAGCTCCGTCCATTCATCAACGCCATTGCGTAAGACCAGTGCTCCCAAGCAGCCCAATGAAATCCTCATCCAATTAGGCACGGCCCACGTTTCCAAAAGGCCTTTTCTCTCATAGACTGGTGCTATTCAAACTCCACCGGTATGACCTCAGGCCCTCTCGTACAGCCCCACTTTACGCTGCTGCTCTCAAATAATGAAAGCTGCCAATTAATGACTAATCAAAAACAACAAGCACATCCAGTGAGGAGTGACTACATCTAATCTGCTGATTAAAACAGGAGACAGAGATGCTCTGTTCCACTCTTTCTCCCGTCTTCAGTGTGGCATTGCTGCAGAAACAACAGCACACACACATACGCAGAACCACACACACACACACACACACTCATACTCTGACAATCTAATAATTAGTTGGAATGCATTAAGCATTCCAAGTATTGTTCTTCTTTTCTTTAATCAACTTATTCTATTTCTTCTGCCGCACGTTTCAACTCCTTCACACTTTCAGCTATTAAGACCATTCAAATATTTAAATGTTCAGCTCATCAGGAGAGGTGTGCTATGACTTTTCAGCTTTTTAGCTCTTATAATTGAATTAATATAAATTAAAATCAACCTTTTTAATATGGTTTCCAATGGATTAAATTTTCAAATCCTCTCAAAACTTCTTCAACTTTCAACTTTTTCAGCTTTTCCAATCTTTCAGTTAGAGCCCCCATTTAAACTTTAAAATGTTGACACAAGTCTTAACAAGTTCATAAAAGCTTGTTGATATCTATTATAGTTTTTTCATAATCACTAATTATGTTTCATTAGTTTAAACTGTTGGTAGAGCAGTTTTAAAACACATAGAGACATAAAAACTACACTCATGTGTTCGGTAGAGTCTTGTGTCTCTTAAAATGCTATTATCTTTTGGCTACTCCAATTAGTTTTGCTCCAGGAAGCATTTGTTTGAGGTGTGGATTTTGTCTAAATCTCTTCACTCTCTGGGCTGTGAGCTCATTAGCGACCAGCTGGTGATCGATGGCCATGAAGACGCAGCTCAGGAGTCATCCACTGCGCAGGGACGTGTAGGTTTAACTGTGTTTAGCTAACCGTACATGGACGTGCGTGTCGTGAGTTGGGACGGAGACCCGGGACGAGCAGACCGTAAGTAATGTGGAGGCAGGACAATTAGGTATTTGGGACATGGGAGAGCGATACGTGCTAGCTAGCTAAACTGCTAACGAGGCTACTCCCCGTATGCTGGACTTAAACCGGGGGCGTGACGTCATTAAGCTGCTGGCGGAGCCCGGGAAGGACACCTGTGATTGAGGAAGCGAGACGGTAGGATGTCAGCTAATTGCAAGTTTAGCGTTAAGTTCAGGGTCCGTGACCGTCGGAGTGGCCGTGTGATGGACGAGCGTCTAAACCTCCGGCGATGGAGATTGTCCGTCGCCGCGGTTAGCAAAGTATAGCTCGTGGGGTGCTAGGCGGGGTCTCCTCGCTAGCTAGTGAAGTGTTTAGCTAACTTTAGGAACGTTATTAGCTCGTCACCAACGCCGAAGGCTTCACCGCACCAGCGAACAACGACAGCCTCTACAGCCCGTGACGTGCAGCACGCCTGCTTTCTCCCCCTCTCCCTCCCACGCCACTACCCGACGTGAGTAACATCCTGACACACGTGAATCCACCTTGTCCACGAACAGCAACGTGGCCAGCTGATCGTGGCTCCTTTTTTTTACTGAAAGGGTATAACCGTGAACTGCAAGTGGACATAACACTGAGGGAGCAGTGTGAATAATAACATTAGACTTTATTGTACACAAGGACCTCTACGTTATGGGTAGTTTTGAATGATGTGATTACATGTTTTGCTGCATTCAGTGTTACAGTACAGTGTTAAGCTTGGCCTGTCGTTTACTGCATCTATGGCTGTATGTTGCTTATGACATTACCACGCAGTGGAATGAATGCACGTTGTTACGGGGAATTTATTTGTTTAGTTCTGGTTACTGAGCCCCCTTCAGTTAGAATAACTCCCCCTTGAGTAAGACTGGTGTTTCCCTGTTAAAGCATGGTCATAAACCAGGGGAGATGTTTCAGCGTGAAATAATTGTTCTTAACTCCAATTAAATCCTACATTGAATCTAACTTTCTTTATGGTTGGTTCGACCTGCTACATAACTGTACTATAACGAGTCTTCATACGTTTAATGTGGTGTCAGAGACTGATGCTGTTCACCGGTTACGTCTGTTTGAGGACCGAGTTCAGATTTATAACTAGTACTAAACCTTATATTACTACAGAAATGTATTTTTTAATTCTCAGCTTTTCCTGTTTCTATTCTTTCAGCAACGTTTAAATTCATTTCAGCTTTTATTATTTCTGTGATTTCAAGTTCATTTCAGCTTTTCTCATTTCTGTATTTTCAGCCATTTTTAAATGTATTTCAGCTTTTTCCATTCTTTCAGCGATGTTTAGAATAATTTCAGCTTGTTTCATTTCTGTACTTTAAGCAACTTTTTGAAATTAATTTCAGCTTTCTGCATTCCAACGCATTTTCAGCAGGAAATGCATTTTCTAGTTACAATTATTTGTCATTCAAAGGGTTGAAATGCCAAAAGTTTCAATGAATGGTCAGTATTGTTTCCTAGTGCAACACTATTTAACACACATAGTGAGTTTCAAATATCATTCTTTGGTGTAATCTAACAACTTGAATAGACCATTTTTATTTGACAAAATAAAAACATTTCAAGTGCTGCCTGCAGAGTGGAAGCCTGGAGCGAATATCTGTCTCACAGCAGAACAACAGAGCAGAGCAGCGAGTCTTTCTCCCCCAGCCTCACGACACCACGGCTCTATAAGTTGCATAGGACGTTTTTATAAATTATAACAGGCTAAACATTCTCACGTAAGGCGTCTGGCGAGTTAAAACATACACAGAAGAACAATTCAGCTCCCCTCTCTGGACGTTACGGTGAGCACACTCACTTCGATGGGCTCTCAACAAGTCCCCAGACACCAAGACCGTGTGAATTAGGACCCTGTTTATGTTATGGACTGGAGCGGTGCAGCATGAGGGTAGGGGTTGAATGGGAGGGGGCGGGGGGGTTGAAGGAGAGGGAGGCAACTTATGAGTTACTGTGCAGCATGGGTTTACAGATCAGGGGCATTTGATGCCTTGTTTTACGGGAGTGGTACTTGAGAGGTGTCAGAGTCCCGGGTGAATTGTGCGCATAACAATGTTGACCTGAGCCGCCTTAATTATGACATCTGTTTTGAAAAATTAAACATCGTATAAGACGAGGGACCGTGACATGTTTTGGTTTGTTTAAATCTCTGGCTGTGCCTGTATCACCTCTCACATCTCATTTCACCTGCGTGTTGAGGTCACAAGGCAGGCTTCTCTCAGCTGGCAGTGTGACTAAACATTCCTCAAATTCATAGCTTTAGTTGCATGGGGTCATACTAGCACCAACTTCTAGCTAAACATCTGCTTTAGGTATATATATATATATATAATTTCCTTTCTTAAATAAACTAAATTAATTTTGACCTTTGTATTGCAACAAAAAGAACTCCCCCATAATGACTTCAAATGGAGGGAATAAAAAAAGGTAGAAACCCTGGGGAGAGCAGCAGAGGGGCTTCCTCTCCCGGGCTGGAATTCATGTGTACAGAATGAATAACATAAAACAGCATTTCATGGATAAAATATACATTATTCATACGATGAGAGTATAAATAAGTATAAATTCCCACAACTGATTTACAGTCTGTAGGTAACCAACACCTGGATCAAGATTGGGCTTCTCTGGTCTAATGCAGCTACCTTGAGGGACTGTGATAGTCTGTTAGTAAAGATGGATGATCGTACCTATTAAAGATGTGCTTAAGGTAAAACCTTTTTAAGCAGCCTATTCAGGATTGGGTCCAAGAGACTGTCAGATGGCTTAGACATAGAAATTGTTGAAGTCCACTGGTTTTAGTCGATGGGGGAAAAGCAGTCTAAATATATACATGTCAGGGAGGCAACAAGCGGACTAATCGGAAAACCCAGAAGAAATTACTTTTAATATTTTAATATACAAAATGCCTACAAGCAAGCGGGGACGCAGGGACCCGATCACAGGGACCCGATCACAGGGACACAATCACAGGGCCCATCAGCCCAACCCAAAATGACAAACAAACCGACGACAAGAAACAGGACCCATATGGTTTAAAGAAACAGGACCCACATGGTTTAAATACATTGAGACGGTGCAGGTGATTGGACACAGGAGGAAACAACCAGGGACCAGGCAGGCTGTCACAAGGGAGGGAAAACACACCAGGGGACGAAGGGAAGCTGAGCTGGGGACACGAGAGGCACGAAAACACAAAATAAAACAGGGATAACCAAACAGGTAGTACAGCTTTTTCCGAGGTCAATGTACTTGCGGATAGATTGGTGCCAGTCGAGCGCAGGAGATTATTTGTTCAGTCTCTTTTATCCTCTTCAGCCTGGCTGAGGTAGCGAAGAGAAACCAGGGGTCGTTCTTATTTTTCTCTATAAATGGTGAGTAATCCGCTGCTTTCGCCCCCCCGCTGTCTCACTAGACTCACCGTGATTCTTGATGTCTTAATTAATTTATGGATTTAACAGTTATACCATGGAGTTAACCTCCGTGTTTTGTTATCTTCTTAACAGAGGCAATAGAGTATAGTGCCCATATAATCCATCTAGGAAGGGCTACAATTAGCAGCTCTGTTATATCGAGACTGTATTGAATTAAATGCGGATGGAATTGCTTTTGATTTAGTCACAGCAGTATGTGTAGAAACCTTTGCCTAATGGTTTAAAACATTTCAAAAAGGGTTCGGTACAGTCTGATAAAAGAGGGCTGTGTGGAAAGACAATTGTACTTTTTTAATGGCTTACGCCCGAACAAGGTTTAAGGTTTTGTCGAAACAGTGATGCACATTAGAAGTTAGAACGCACACCCTTGTACGCTCACCTCCTCACCTCCTCATCTCCAACTGAGTGACCTTTGACACTTTCATGTGACCTGAAGTGATGTCAAGCTTGTTTCAGCTGGGCTGTCCGCCTCATTGATGCCTCGACCACAGCCTAGAACCAAGCTATTCTCATGTAGTCACCGTTGTTATTGCAGGATGAAATGTCATATGTAAGAAATGAGAGCCTGTTTTTTATTAGGCCTAACCTCGGATGTAAGTACACTGCCTTCCACTGAACCATAACAAGCCTTCCAGGAAATCGTGTGCATCAAGAAAATTACAGTTACCACCGTAGAAGCTAGACATTTTTTACTTTTAATGATCAGGACCCATAAACATTGCTCATTAAACTTTGAGCACCTGCTTGCTTTTCTCATAAAGGAAGTCTGCTAAGGATTGCACAAATGTTCCTTATGAGATTGGGCAGACGGATTTTAATAATGGATGGGAAATCCTGCAGGAGGAGTTTGGATGTGAGCTAGAAAAACCTCTGGCAGACCTCTACCCCAGGGTGCAGGAGATGAAACGCTTTTTTTCGGTGACACAAGCTGACCTGTGCAAGCGTGAAGAATTGACCTTTTGACATGCTCATAAACTACAAAGCTTACAATTGGTGTGTTGTGTTAATTTACACACACACACTCTGCATTATATTAATACACCATCCACACTATTCCTATCTTGCCCACAAATCATTCCATGCCGTGAGTTCCGGGTTCACTATATGGCTTGTTTTTTGTGCTCCCTGGATGAGCGGCGCTAAACAGTCATGTGTTAAACTGTTGATTGGGACTGTTGATTCAGTTGATTGGGAGGAACAGATGTTACAGTAACACACACAGGCAACGTTGGTTGATACAGCTGAACTGTACAGCTGCTGACACTGAGCTGTGTGTTTGGCTTGCGGTAACCACGGATGCCCCTTGACTTGTTTGTTTTGGCATTGAATGCCTCATCAGTCTGAGCCATGAGATCTTTGCTAAAAGGCCTTGACTAGAGACGCATGACACCAGTGTCCCCATCAGCCACATCGCTCTTTGGTTTTTTGGCTTACTTTGTACACTGCACAGGTTTATGCTTCAGTACGTTTCTGGATACCTCTGCTATTAATAACCCTCACTGTGGTGTAATTGTTGTAAAGTTTGCTAGTCGTTTCATTTTTGCTAACTTAAATCTCTTTAATTAAATTAACAATACTGAAAAACTGGCTTGTAGGACTTAATCAGACATAAATACCTTGTACATGTCCCCACTGCATGTCTGGGACTTATTTTGATCCTCTTCCGTCCAGCCGTGTCACTGTCCCAGTCTACCAGGAGGAAATGAGGCAAAACGAGTCGTTAGTAGGTACTTGGAATACACATTTGGAAAATGGACCAAGGATATCGTGTAGCTTACTGGTGTGATTGTTCTCTGCGAGCTTCTCAGCAGCTGACAGAAGTCTGCATCGCTCAGTTGTTTGGCCTCTTTTAAAAGCTGTGTCTCACTTCTCAAGCGTCTCGGAAGAGGTCTCAGCACCAAACAGCAGCAATTCAATAATTATTTACATCCAACCAAATTAAGGACTAGTCTTTGACGTCTGAAAAACATCTGTGTTTGTCTGCGGGTTATGCACTAGATCCTGCCGATGGTGCAAGGTCACATCTTCATCTTCTGAAACACTTGTTTCATCAGGAGAGTGAACAATAAATGATATAGCTTCACTACAGGCATCTCCATCAAGCTGCTGAGGCATTGTGAGACAGCTCATTGCCACTTGAAGAAAGTGACATGGTGATCGTGACAGAAGATGGTGTTGAATGGAGAAAAATGGCACAGACACTATTAGAGATTAACGAGGTGATAAAATTACTATAAGTCACCATTTTTAACATGGTAAACATTGACATTGTTTAACACCAGCCTGGTACAAAACTCTTTTTGTCAATTGGAAACTGATCTGTATTCTTTGCTATGATATTGATTCTTTGTTCATCAGTCGGGGCCATAAAAGGCCACACAGAAGAAATGCTGCCACGTGCTGTCAGGCACATGTCTGGATTGGACTCCATGAGTTCAAGAAGAATGTCTTCCTCCACCTCTGTGTCAGTATCATTAAATATATGAAGTTCAGATGCATCATGGAGCCCAAACTTCTTTTCTGTTGCAAAACAAACAATAACTTTTATGAGCAGGTTCAATCCGCCATCTACGAATGTTTATCGCTGCCACGGCAGACACCCTGTTTACATTTTTCAATTTGTAGCCAAGCATCAAGCATACTGCTGCCAAGTGAAATGATAAAACCCCATTATGGCAATCCCATGAACAATGCACAGCACAGAAAACAACACATCTGGAAAGAGAAATAGTGGCTTAAGTCACAGGCTGTGGGTAAATGTTTGAACCTAAATGTACTAGTCTCTGTGTCGCTGTTAGAGCAGTGCACACAGAACACATGCACACTGTAAGCTTTGTTCAGATCCCTTTGCAGTGTTTAGTTTTCCTAACTGCAGTAGTATCATTTTACCACAATAGTGTCTTCTTTCACCTACCGATGTATCGTATAGTTTCATTTATGCACTCACTCTATCGCAGTTGAATGAAACCCTCCTTTTTGAGTGCGATACGTCCTCCTGCCGCCCATTTCATGAAGCCTTTCTTTGTGGAGTGAGCGAATGTTACCGTGGCATCAGGGAGGACATCACGGCACACGTTATCATCCTGTTTTTTGTGAATTTATTTGAATGTACGTATTCATCATGAGGTTAAGAAGTCAGAGGCTGGCCTCAGGTGACACTTGCAGCGTTGGCATTGGAGAATAATTATCTCCCAAAAAGCTCTGAGCAGAACACTGTCAGTCGAGGGTTGTGTGTTGGCTGTGATGTTTTACCCAGGAGAATGCTGGAAAGAAATCATCAGCAAACATTCTCCCTCATGCAAGTTTGAGCAAAAATCGAATTAATTAATCCAGATGGAGTGACCTCACCGCTGGGTACAGCCTGCAAACCCTGTCTTTCTACTGTGGAGACATTGTCCGTGTAATTGCACTGTCAAGGTCAGAGGTGCTTAGGTCTCAGGACACTTTTGGAGTGGAAGGGATCAAATCAAAGGGCTCTGTGAGGGTCTAATCCCTGCACTGGAATGGCTTTGATTGTGTCAGGGACCTGTTAAGCATAGTTGCGTGTGTGTTTGGTCCATATTTCAGTCACTGCGAGCCACTCTGGCCCGTATGAGCACTTTGAAACTTGGGTTTCGAGGTGTCTTAACGCTACGTAGAACGCCTAAACTTTTATCCGTGTTTCCCACTGATGAAGCAGAACTTCTACTGGTGATGTTTTACTGTTGCAATGTTTCTTTTAGTTGCTGCTGTCCTTCTTACACAACTCCTGACTCCTGAAATCAAATCAACACACAGTTCAGCCTCAGCTGCTGCAGTCAGTGTGTGGAGCCTAATGAGGGACGGCTCGGACGGTTTAGGCTGATGTTAATTAGTTTTGTTTTTGTTGTAAACTGTATTCCTGTAAATAATGTGTCAATGGCGAGCAGTCCGTGCATGCCAGGCTTCCAGGCCCTATACACACACACACACACTCATTACAAGCAAGCCCTTTCAGCAGCCCTAGTGGTCGGGGTGCCAGCCTCTTTGTTTCAAAATGCATTCATAGTTGGGTCATTATTTGCGAGGCATATTTGTGAAGTACAAAAAAACCTGTCATTAAAAACATAAGAAAGGGGAAGGACTGGTGTCAGTTTTATTCATCTCATAGGCTGACACCATTTTCAGTATGACATCTAGATTGTTAAGAGACAATTATCTTGATTGTAGCACAATAATGTGGTGATTGATGGGCTACTTCTGTTTATGCATAACTCTACCTTTTAACTGCATGTCCAGTATGCAGTGCGTCAGTAGACTCTACTTGGGGGGGCGCAGTGGTTCTATTATTGACCACTGACATGCCAATCCGAGGCGGCTACATACACAACTCTGTGAACACAAACAGATCCCGGAAACTACAGTACACATGCAGAGGCCCATGTACATGCAAAAATGTACACACACGTATATACACACACTCTGCGGCCACAAGGACTTACCACTCCCAAACTGCTAATTCAATCATGAGATAATGTTAGTTGTCTTTAAAATAGAAAGCCCTATTTTTGAAATTCCAACATGGGGTCATGAACTGCTGCATATAAGACCATCATAGTCTGTGAGCCCGAGCTGCTCGGCTCCAAATACACTGAGGCCACTAACTTAAGAACTGGGGAGGTGCCTGCATGCTATATTTGGGTCAGTGTTTACAGGTGTTTATTCAGTAGCAGCACTGCCAAGAGGCCAATGGCAGGCCCACTTCAACAAGGTCCAACAGACGGACGTCCATGTTGTTGAGGGTGTGGTTATTTCGAGCCAATGATGTCCAGCAGGGAGGTACAATGGGGGGAAAGAACGTCGCTGAATGTTGGAATATGGTGATATTGACAGTTTGGGTGCTGTCAGAACAGTAAAATAGTTTAAAAAGAAGATGATAAGACTTGCCGATTGGAGGCATATAGTCTGAATGCTCCATAATGGTAAAATGTAGGACTTCATTATAGCACACTTGTACTTACTCTACAACTGTGCTGCAATAGTTGTGCAAAGTTAAATGGACAACAGTAGGTGTCATCCTCCCTTTTCCTTCTTCTTTGGACCTTCACGCCCGTTGCAGTTTTCCACTAACCACAATTTGTCTGCTCTTTTTCCTCTGCAGGTTCTGCTCGGCCCATCTTGTATTGAAACTGATCCAACGAGGCAATTTGTTCAAGACCGCTGAGACACACAAAACATGGCTGTGGCTGGATGTCCGGATTATTTCCTGCATCATCCAAATTATCAGGTAAATGGGCAAATGTCTTTTGTTAAGTTACACATTTGTCTTAAAGTTACGTCATACCACATGATATTTTAGCGAGTATTTCTACGGATATTTTTTTTTTGCCGTTTTAAACTAGAGAGATTATTCCCTTATGAACAATATGAGAAAAAATATTTATGGAGCCATTGTCCTGGCTTGTGCAATTCTTTGCATTTCTTTGACCTGCATGTGCCTACATTCTGTCTCTGCATTTTATTTTAACGAGCAGAGTTGAAGACATGTTTTGTCTTTTAATCTAAAAGAGAATTGTTGTTTGAGTTGGTTTAGTTTAGCTTATCAGTGTCCAAGCGAGGTTTAGAAAGGGACAAACTTGATTTGTCACTTATCAGAAATGCAGACCTCTAATCACCAGCTTGTATGCTGTGCTCCAGTGCAGATGTGTTACTGAGTGGGAAAAGGCAGACTTGACTTCTGACATCAGCTTTAGGTTTAGTTCACACTGGCCTCCGGAGAGCAAAGGACTTCCAAACATTTGCACTGGGTTAGTGGCAATTTTGGCCTGAGCAGAAGCAGTTCTGTGGCCCCCTGTCATCTGGGCAATGCTTTTATCCATGACCTTTGAACTCCTCTGAGCTAAATGACAGAGAGTTCAGCCTGTTAGTGTTAATGCTTCTGCTGCAAAGATGAATCCATTGTCGAAAGGGCGTAGCTTTGTAATGGGGCACTTATTTAGAAACGGATTAGTTTAACGAGCCAGCCCAGCAAAACTAAAATTACAGGGAATAGGTCTTCAGTGACGCAACTTTAAATCATCACATATAGTGTGTAGACAAATCTTCTCTGCTTACCACATTTTACCTTAATATAAACACTTCAGTTTACATATACACACACACACACACACACACACACACACTCAGCTGTTGGTGGGTGTACCTTAACTGCTGCTTGACTTGCCGGATGAGAAAATCCATTCACTATGAAAGTCCGGGGTTATGGAAAGTTCCCCCTGACAAAGCTGGAGCAGCAATTCAAAACAGATTTCAAGTTAAGATTGCATTCATACTGAACTCAAGAGATTATATCGGCATTTTAATCTTGTTTCTGTTGCATGATTGTGACCTGCAAAGCAGGAATTGTTAGTGGCATGATGATAGCTGAGGGAGCCTTACTCCAGAAACCAATGAACCGATAAAACCTTTGATAAGGTTATATTGGAACAAATCCACACCATCAGGCATAGTAACTTGATTACAGACTGAAACGCTGTGTAACTACGGCTCAAGGAATCTCTGTCATTTACATAAGGTGACATTACCATAAACATTATTTTGTCACGTGTAAAAGTTTTCCTTCCACTGTGTTGAGCTTCCCCAAAACTAAGATCATCATACATACAAGCAGGGTCTAGAATAATGTTTACTGTGAAGACAGGCTGGGAATAAACACACATTACAGATAGTCTACAGGTAATCCTGGATATCAGATGATTGCAGTCATTTTTCGGGGGCTTTTGCAATGTGAAGATGTGGCCGATCCGGATCATTGCTTTTTGTACATTGGAGTCCAATTAAATGTACAATATCAAAGTGTTTCTCATTTTTGACTCTTTGAGGTCATGGATGGGCTGGATATCCTACCAGCATGCATCATGGAGCTGTTAATAAGTCCCAACATATTAACAACCTGCAGGGTCGGACAGATAACCAGAATAGGATTCATACTGCACGCTTATCTAAATACGGAATGTCATAATACATTTCTTTGCTCTCTGTGCCATATGTTGTGGGTTTGTGATGGTTAACAGCAGGTAGGGCTACCACGCAGATGTAAAAACTGACCTAATTCCACGTAACTCACTTAGACCGATCAAATTGTCAGACATAATGACATAACTCGTATTATGGTTTATATATGTTCTTATCCATGGGTCAGCTGAGTTCCATCACAATAAACAAATAGATAAACAAAGCATTAGAGCAGGTTTAAGAACAACCTCCTAATCTCAATCTGGTTAATTATGTAAAAAGGGATTTGCACTTATTGTCTAGTGTTCATGTATGTTGTAACAGGACTGGCTACAGCTGTGGATTTTGCCGTCAGCACGAATGTTCCTCCATTCAAAACAAGTATCCGACCCCCGAGTAACAGTTGCCCATCTCTAGAGCTTTCTGGGAGTATTAAGTTCTGCAGGACCAGTCAAACGTTTTCTCATCCCATCCAATGACACGGTGTGGCCAAACGTTTGACTGTAAATCAAAACCTAATGGCAACCTTGATTGATCCAGTCTATTCTCGGCTGCAGTGGTGTAGTATAATTAGGACAGGCCCCCATGTTCTCTCTGAGACAAAAGCCTCTCAGTAGGCTAATTATCAATTCATATCCAGGGCCTGGTCATAACATTTAACCTCCAACTGACCTCTTCCAAAGGCATAGCTTTCCAGACCTTTGTGCCCGTCCTGCTTTAAGTACTGTAACCTTGTCTCCAGCCTTCAGCTGACCCCTTTTAAAAAGCTAAGTCCTGGGCCCACTGACTCGATTTCCTTTCAACTACATCAATGTAGAAGGGCCCCATATATGCTAATTGGCCAACTCCAAGTGCTGTTTTGACCCTAAGAACTTAAGCAAGTGTGTGTGTGTGTGTGTGTGTGTGTGTGTGTGTGTGTGTGTGTGTGTGTGTGTGTGTGTGTGTGTGTGTGTGTGTGTGTGTGTGTGTGTGTGTGTGTGTGTGTGTGTGTGTGTGTGTGTGTGTGTGTGTGTGTGTGTGTGTGTGTGTGTGTGTGTGTGTGTGTGTGTGTGAGACAAACCCTGCCAAACAGGATAAAAAAATGTGACAGTGTGAGAGAGTCTGTTTTAATCAGCACACCAAAAAAACAAACAAGTCATGTATGCTTTTATTTTCCTAATTTCCTTCTCTCTCTGCAGACTCAACCTCATGGACTTTACAAAACAATTTATTGGATTAATCCCCTAATTTAACATTCTGTCAATTGTCCATTAGGGCATAAAAGGCTGAGATTATGATTGACAATAGATTTCAAAGTGTGCTGTAAAAGCACTTCAGTCCTTTTGTGTGTGTGTGTGTGTTAACTCATTTACCCCCAGACAGCCATGCAAAACAGCGTTCAAGACCAGTACATGAGGTGAAAGAGTCCCTATGCTTTTGCTCAGTGGAACTGAACCATGACCATACTGTCCTGAATACATACTAACATTCACACACACACGCTAACGCTGTGCTCTACCATCTCGCCAACAAAACAGCGTCCCCGTGCTATGTGGGTGGGTGAGTGGGTAGGGATCAGTCACAGTCTGGTAGCTGGACCCCCACACGGTCTGTGTTGGAGACGGCGTTTTCCACGTCGCCGGAACAAATGGGGGGGGTGCGGCCGTTACTTTATTAGTGTTTTAATTATAACAGCAGATTGGAGCCAGTGAGCTCAGAAATCTCCTTTGCGTTCCGGCTAAGACGGAACGATCCGGCGAGATGACCGGATGCGTTCGGGTCGGTTGCTATGGAGCAGCGGTTGGGGGGGGTGGTGGTGCACAGAAGCACATGCTGCTGCTCAACCTCCCATCAGATCCAGTTCAGTCTGAACGTAGGCACCAGTGTAGACACCAGAGACGGACACTAATAACTTCTTCTTCATTGAATATAAGAGCTCAAACATCTACAAGCAAGTTGTGGCTTGTATTTATTTCCAAACTATCCAGCTGTGACGTTTTTTTGAGGGGTGAAATTCTACCTCAAGCTTTATTCTCACAGTGGTCACTTCTCCTTGAACGGCTCATTGAGACCTGTAAGTAAAGTTATTTTGAATGTGACGGGTGATGAACGACTTTTAAAAGATGTTACATTTTAATTTGAACAAAGGGCTCAGTTTGTTGTAAAAAAGCACAAATCAAACTTAAAACTTCTTAAACCTTGAAAGTTACTGCTATCTAAAATGATTTAGGCTAGTTTCATTTTTTTAGATAACAATTGTTGATTAAGTTCTGGGCAATAAATCAATATAGTTTCAATATTATGATGTAGGACGAGCTATTTCCCGAGATGTTATTTGTAAAGGCTGCATTATATTAAATTGATGTAATTTTCTGATTGTTCCCATTAAATCTAATCGCGTTGGCTACATTTTCATAATATCACAAATAGTCAGCAAAATAATATTGTGTCATGCAGCCCTAGTTAAAGTGCATCCAACTGGACAAAGCGGAACAATTATCATCTAATCCGTCTGAATCAGAGGCTGTGGATTCAACAGCGATCACACAAACTGATAAAGCATAACAATCCTAACAGCTGTGTAAAATGATCTAGTCCACAACTGGGATTATGGCCTGACAAGAAAGCACTTTCATCACAGCATCAGAAGTACACATTAGTTCCCAAACTATACAACATTGTCTGTCAGCATTTGATAAAATAGGAACATTGAAACTTCAAGATAGTTTGCAATTGTATTACTATAATTGAATTGTGTGTGTGTGTGTGTGCGTGTGGTTGGTTATGAAGTTGCACCCTCCTCCTGTAGTTCCACTGTAGCCCCGTAGGGGGCGTTCCCCCCAGTTTGGTGACCACTTCCCAGCAACTTTGCTGCTCCCATTCCTCAATTAAATGTGTTAAAAATCTAAGCAGTTTTGTTGATGTTTTTTCTTTTTGAACAACTTTGCAGACACAGGAAATATGATGGATATTGTCTCTAAATGGTCTCCACCTGCTTCACAGACACCTGCTGTGTTCACACACCGTTTGCTGTGTTTTCTCTCTGAGGCAGTGTTGAGTTAAAGGAGAGGTTCTACTTTTTGATTCCATTTGTTATAATTATGAAGCATATTTAAAAGTCATTGTGGCGTTCCAAATAGGTTAAAATGATATAAGATAAACCAGATTATGTGATGATAAACGTCAAGCTCTCGGCCCGCGCAGGATTTTGGAATCAAACCTGTGAGACTTTGTTTCAAAGTCCTAATTGTTCACATAGTCACGTAGAAAAATGAGATTTAACAAACATGATCAAAACAAGCGGCAAAAGCGTTCACTATATTTTTTGTGCTTCTCTCTCCCCTACAGCAAGACACTCTAGACCGGTCCTCCAATCACATAAAGGCTGACCTCATTGGTCCGAATTTCCAGCAATCAGGCAATCGAAGTTCCCCAAACCATCAAGGTTGGTTCACCCCCTCCAGCAGAAATGTGCTTGTGTGCACTTGTGTGTTCGTGCTGGCGCTGTTGCATTCAATCAAATATTGATGACGCAGAAAATGATACCTAGTTGAACGCTGACGTCAAATGACATATGACGTTACATAGCAGTGTGACTATTGCGTACTACTGGGACCTAGTGTGCATGGACTCGGTGTAACATAAGCTCGCTTTGTATCATCATCCGTAAGAGAATACAAAAAGGTCGTAGAAATGACCTGGGAACCTGGTGCCACCCCCAAGGGTTTGTGTTGCTTGTCTTAACGCAGTGTGGAGAGCGGCTTGCTGCTCATTGTCCTCCAATGGGTCCGGGTCGAGGGGGGTAATATATATTTGGGTCTCTTCCGCTGTAAACATTCAGCGGTTCAAAGGGCGATCTGCAGGGACACAGGGTGCCATTATAATTACGTGGTCTATCTAATTGTGCCATACAGGGTTCATCCAAGACAATCGGAGCATGAGATTTAAGCACAATATTGGCCCAGCATGGGAGATAATGGCGGGGGGGGGGGTCTGCGCGGACCCAACGAGCGAATTAGAACGCTGGGCCTAGGCATGGGAAATAAATGGAGCAGAAATGACATTGTCATCTTTCAGGATGGAGGGAATGCAGGAGAGGCAGAAGAATGGAGATGACTTTCACCCAGCAACACTCTTTCTTATATGAATATTGATATTTTACACACATGTGTAACATATCAATATGTGTTGGAAGCCTGATTCATGAACATTTCTGTCTCCTTTAAAGTAATTTAAACAGAGATTTTGAATTCATACCCAGTACCCCTAGCGTTTTTTGTGAGATTATAATCCTTTCTGAAATTAGAAATCTTGTATTGCTATCAATCTATGACTCTTACAGGGCTGAAATAGACGTTTTGGCTTTGTTGAAACATTAAATGACATTATTTCACATGCTTGGAATGAGATGCTTTTGTGCCAATTGCAAGCCAATATTTGAAATAGAAGTCGCCCCACATCCTATTCCGAATATATTATTTACAAATTGTGCTGTGCAATAATTTACGTGTGTGGGTGCTCGGATGTGGTCTTCTCATTTTAACTGTAATTGACTGTGTGAAGGTTATCTACTCATTCATTGGCCAGTATGTCAGAATGTTGTGTAATATTGTCATTACGGTATCCAAGGGGAGGCGATTGGCGTCCTGTTTCACGCTGTAGCGGAACCACTTGCGTTTAGTTGTGTGCTTGTAGGTGTGAACGTGGTGCCATAAGGTCCTGCACATCTGCCCCCAAAGGTTGTATGAAGTAGGTGAAACCTAGATGATCACTAATGTTGAACCCCAAATGACCTATTTGTTAAGTAGACAGTGTGCTGGTGAGCAAGTGATTGGTCGTGGTCTACCTGACAAGATGTCATTGGCTGGTGAGGTGATCACAAAGTCTGCAATAAAATCTGCAATAAAATACCTCTGCGTCTCGTCATTGTTTTTTTAGCCGCCCAAGTCGGGCGCCTGCAAATTCTCACATTTGGCAGCTTTGTCTAAATCTGTAGCTGTGTGAGCTACTTTGAGAGGACCTAATTGATGCTGTCATGTTTGACATAGAGGTGTTTATGTCTCTAAGTGTCTGGCAGAACTCGTAGTTTTCTGGACTCCATATCAAAAGAAAGAAACTACAGTTTTCTACCTGCTCCGAACCGTCATGAGTTTAATCCTGTGTGTGCGTGCCTGCCTGCATGCAGTGTGTGTGTGCGTGTCATCAATCTGTCAGCTTTGTGCGTACCGTTGTTATCCCGATTGTGACACGCACAGTCGCAGGATTTCTAATTACGCAACAATCATCCGTGCATGAGGTGATGGTTTGTCACACCTTCTTAGGTGAGGGTTTATGAGGGAACTCGTTTTCTCTCCCTAGCTTGAGGGTACATGCTACATGATGAGCAGATGATGTGCTCACCTTGGAGTTTTGCTCACTTTTGATGTACTTTTTGGTTTACCCTCCAAGCATTTGGATGTATTCTTTCTGACTTAACGTTGGTGCTGCAGGTAACACAGGTGTCTTACCCTGTCCTTTGCCTTGTGTAAAACCTTATATAGCTCTTTAGCTCTGTAGGATATCTATAAGTAGCTGCTCCAGCTTACCTGTTCACTATTGATAGCCACAGATTAACCACCTTCGATTCACCGGCGCCTGTGACACAGCTACCTCAATACGTTTTTAGAAAAAGCTTCTCAAAAGCTTTTTTTTTTTTTTTTTTTACAGCAGGTAGATTTTAGCATCGGTGCTGGAGCCAGAGCTTTGCTGCTGCATGAGGAGATGGGGATGTTCCCTCTCCTTCTAACCTGTGGCTCCTGTTGAGGTTGCATCTGGAACAAAAACAAAAAAAGTCTGAAATGTCTTTCTTTGGCAGGCTCAGGGGCTCACTTTGAGGCTGCTGCTTTTCAAACTTCACATCAAATAAATTGCAAATGTAGCTTTCAGCCGAGCAGTGGGACTTTCAGCCGCTCGGGGGTGGCGTGAACCTCGCGTGGTCCAGCTGTCAGCCGTCCTGCCCCCTGAGCTGTGGGCAAGTTACACGAGTCGCACAGTTCAGGGCACATAAATATATACAAGTTGAAATATGGCACATAATATGCTTTTCATCCACTTACAAAGCTACATTTACATGAAGGTTCCTTGTCCTTTCGTGTAGATGACAATGTGACTCCATGAATGCTGTTTAAATCTGAGATGTCTGCCCTTCTAACCAAATGGGCTTCCTTCCTATGAACCCCATACATTTTGGAGCACCGGCCCTGTACAACTAGAGCTTGTCTCCCCCTGGTGGTTTAGTCATTTCCTACAGCACATTTGGAAGCATCTGACTTCAAAGATTTCTGAGATACATATCTTTTTTTCAGTCACCGCAGGAGATTGTTATTTACAAAGAACAAAGTCATGCACCCAGTTTACCCAGATGATAAAACCTTCTTGGCATCAAGCAGTCAGACAGCGAGAACTTCCTTTCAATTGAGCTCACTTCAAACCTCAATACATGCTCCGGTAGTCAGTTGAAAGATTCCCTTCATAAATTAAAATTGGCCTAGAGGTTTTCACAGGGACTTTGAGGACAGATTCCCCCTCTGAAAGGAATTCCACATCCTGCTTTAAAAGACCTTTTAAAAAGCCGAATGTTTGATCCACGCGATGAAGTTGGAGCCGCTGCCTTCGCTGTGAACCTTAGTGGTAAAAGTTGAACAGACGGGTTTGTGCTTGGTTACCCCCCCCCCCCCCCGCGAGCAGCACAATGTACTTAAATATAGTCCTGCTTATTGGGCACACTGGCAAAACTGGATGCCCGTGTGCTTCCCGTGTTTGCAGCCTGCTGGTCTATTCCTTTTTATTTGGGGGGGGAACTGCTTACAATTAAGGTGGTGCAAAGTGTGGTTAAGGGTTCAAATCCAGGCCACGATGACTGGACAGAGAAACTGAAACAGAAGGGAAAGTCCCAACAGTAAAAATGTGATTTAACTTCCTCTTGCGTGGACCTCAACTATTCGAAACCAAAACAGCCGGTTTTTCGGGACTTTCATTTTTCTTTTCTTTTCTTTGTTGCATTTTCGGTTTGATTTTCATTCCACTTTAGTGATGTGTTTTCTGCTCCACACTGTTAGTTGTTGAATTGTCCTCAAACCTCTCATTTTTTGTGGGATGTCATTCCCCGTTTCTCTTTACTTCCAGTCAGCAATGTGCTCCCTTTCTGTCTGCCTCCTCCAGAGGATGACGTTGACCTGGAGGCCCTGGTGAATGACATGAACTCCTCGCTGGAGAGCATGTACTCCACCTGCAGTGGCCAGCAGACAGAGTCGACCCCACTACTGCACAATGGGCAGATCGCTGCCTCACACCACCACCACCACCACCCGCATCCCATGCAGCCTCGGCAGCGCCTGCCCTCACACGCGCAAGGCCACGTCCCCCCGGAGCCGCCCTCGTCCTCCTCGTCTGCAGACTCGTCCCAAAGGAGCCTCCGACGGTCACAACCCATGCACATTCTCGCTGTCAGGTTGGTGTGCCCCCCCCCCCCCAAAGCATCCACACAATATTGATGAGGATATGGAAGTTTTCCTAAACAGTACATTGACATATAGTTTTCATCCCTAAACGGGAAGTCTTTGACCAAACGACAACATTCAGACTGTCTGTCAAATGTGTCTCTTTCATCAGTTGTTTTAATGGGACATCAATCAAAATGCTAAAAGGTAACAGTACACATCAACCAGCTCCTTCACACACACACAAACGGAGCACGCGGAGCTCTTTTTTTCCCTCTACATCGGAAAAGAAGACGAGTATTCCTCTCTGAATAATTAGGCATAACGTTTCCTCCCCGCGCCGTATCCGTAGCCTTTGAATGACCCGTTTCTGCTTGTCACCCCCCCTTTGTCTCAAACTGCGGCAGCCGGGAGAAAAAAAGTAAAAAAACTCATTTATTTTAGTGCCAAGTGAAAACGTCTCACTCAATTGGCACGGAATTGTAACCCCATGTTCTCCCCAGGGCTGTTATTGTATTCGTTCAAAGGTGGGTACGCTCACTCACACGTACACACCGGGGCAACAGAAGTATGGCTGCATGCGCACAGCGCACACAGACACAAAGGCATTCTCAGCCGAGCCGGTGTCGGCTCCTATTATTCGCCTTTGGAGTCTGTGACAGAAACAGAAAAGGGGGACGATCAGGTAATGGAGTGTGGTGTCTTGTGAGCTCTCTCTCTCTCTCTTTTAAGCTCGTATACTCTGTAGCTCTTATTATTCAGGGCTAACCTCTGGATAACCCCGCTCTCAAGCTCGGATGAGACAACATCAAAAGGCCCGTTCCCTTTTGAACTCACTGGGTTCTACAGAGAGACAGTTTGAAAAAGAAAAAGAGCGAAAGAGACCAAGAGCAAGAGTCTTCCACAGTGATCCTCTGTGGCAGCCAGTTATTGAGCTAGGATTTCAAACAGTGGCATGCCTATTAAAAAAGAAATTAAATCCTGAAAAGTTTATGTCAAATCATCATTTCTATCTCACGCTACAAGCTCACACCACTGTGTTCGCCTAATTTGAAAATGACTTTAAAGTGATGTCTTGATTTTAATATTGATGTGTGATAAATATTTTAGAAAATGAGCCGGCCCCCTGCAGGGGTCTGTGGTTCCCATTTGCTGGGAGACTTTATATTATGGGAAGATCAGATGGAAACAGACATGAGCCTGGATACCGCACATCAAGGCTTTATTCATTCCAACTCTCTCTCTTTTCTGACCATGGTTTACATGTGTCAGCAGCTCCCTTTTCAAAGTTTTCCCATCTCCCTTCTCAAGGGTCTGTACCAGGTCACAGCTTAGACTTCACTTAGCGTTTTCGCTTGTGTCCGCTGTCCAGGAGGTTGCAGGAGGTGGAGCAGCAGCTGAGGACGTCATCCCTGCCGGCCATACCCAACCCCTTCCCCGAGCTCTGCAGTCTGGCCAACTCCCCAGTGCTCAGTCCTGGGTCTCTACCTCCTGGAGAACCCTCCACCGGCATATACGTGAGTCCACCTCCAGAGGGACACACCCGAGGAACCTCTCAGGGGTTGAGAACATTCAGCTGATTTGACCACGCAATTATAATTAGCTGTGCTTGCGTTGGAGACAAAACGATTGTCTTCACACGACATGCGAGACCGTGTCAGGACAGGATTTGGTTTGACTAAGATCGTAAATCAGCTGGATTTGGTGGTCAAGTGTGTTGAAGACAAGCATTTTGGAATTTTAACCCGCCCCCATGTTTTGCCGATCTGAGGCGCGATGATTGCTTGCACCTGACAGCACCAAACAGATGACGTGTGCGCGGTTTGGTTTGATTTGAGAAAATAAAGAATTGGGTGAAGAGCGGAGAACAAACACATGGCAGCTTCTCTCGGAGTCTGTCTGCATCGTGTGTTCATTTGTTGACAACCCTTAAGAAACGAGTTGTTCTATTCCTGGAAGCGCGAGTCACCACATCGTCGTCGTCGTTAACGATCTTCACATGTGGCCGGCCGTTACAATAACATACCAGCTTACAGTAAGGTGGGGGCGGACTACTTCCCATAAATACTCTCCCCTGCTGGGATGCTCGTCTGTTCTGGTACAAAATACTAGACTGCCGTCCTTTCCTGTTGGTTTAATAAGACGTGCTTTGCTTTCTTAAGCGTCGGCTCATAAATCACTTGATAAACCAGTGGCATCTGCTAAACAGCCTCGACAGTTTTAAGGTTGCAGCTTTGTCACATAAGCAGGTCTCTAAGTGGCTAATGCTGCCATAAATTGTGGAATATTAGATTTCATTCTGGGCTTCACGTGGGGAAGTTGTAAGAATGTTCAACTACTAGCCGTAGCACTAATTCAACACCGCATGCTAAATCCAAGTTCATATGTTGAAGAAGTCAAAGTTGAATGTCTTACTAAGTGGTTTGCATTGAATTATTATGTGACATTTCTTTGGCTCAATATAAATATAAAAGGGCGTATCTGGTATATATTCAGAAAACCATTTATTAGACTGGTAGACCCACTGGGGACGGGATGTTGTTGGTCTTTTAGTTCCCACGCGGCCTGTTAGGAGTGCAGTATAAACCATGAAGTGGATCGGGGGGGGGATTAAAGGCAGCGTAAGGGAGTTGGCGATTAGTGGCACAGCTAAATTATTTTTGTTTTATTTTTGTTGCAAAATAAAACACGTCTGCACACTTAAACCTCACCAGCTATTCTCATGTAACGTTTAAAATGCAGCGTTCCCCGTTTCCTTTTGGTCACACGGAGGTGTTCAATTAAAACCCCCGATTCGTTCTTGTGTCCTATCGTATATGCAATGAGCTCCATTCATAGTCGGACAATTGCTTGTGAACTGTTTTTAACATAAGCTGAGAATCGTTTCGTTTTGAGAGAATCACCCAGCTTTCATGATGAAGATGTGGAAAATTGAATCCTTGTGTGTTTATCGCGCTCCACTGCGATCACGCTTGTGTGAACTCCTGCGAGTGTCCTGCGCATTTTTATGTTTTTTATTGGTTTGTCTTCTGTAAAATATTTACAGTGTCTATTCTTGGTGGCAATGGAAAGTATGTCTCACTGGGGTTGGAAGTTTCAGCACCTTTCTGTCGGAAAAAGAAACCTCCCACAGAGTCGCATAATCGCGGACGAGTTCCAGGCACGTGGAACAACGGCTACACCACTTTTTCATCTCATCTCAACTGCATCCATCTTTATCTCTGGTTGTCGGTTGCCCTCCCGGCCCTCCACACCCGGAGTCCAGTCCGCCTGGTGTGACATTTTTCCAACCCCAGGGCACGCTCTGACAGGGCGTCACGCTCGAGTCGCCGCGTTCCTCCTTGCCTCAGA
Source organism: Pungitius pungitius (assembly GCF_949316345.1). NCBI lineage: Eukaryota > Metazoa > Chordata > Actinopteri > Perciformes > Gasterosteidae > Pungitius > Pungitius pungitius. Next base: position 1,429,223 of record NC_084910.1, read on the forward strand.
GCAGGAGGCACGAGGCCGCAGAGCGTGGCTGTCAGGAAGCTGTTTGACATGCAGGACTCCCAATTACCTCACTTTCTTGAATTGCCCTCTCATCCCGCTCCTTTCCTTCTCCGTGTTCCCACTCTCAGCTTCTCTTCGTTGCTATACGAGGAGGCTCGGCATGTTCAGTGATTTGAAGTGAAGCGGTGGCCTCGGCTGCAGTCGATGCTGCAGGAGGTTTACTCCGTGTGTGTGTGTGTGTGTGTGTGTGCCAGAATTGTAAAGCTATTGTTCTAATACCAAATAAGAACAAAAGACATTTGGTTAATGCTGGAGCTGGAGGATGATTAAGAACCTCAAACAAGGAAGCAGCCACCTAAGAGCGGTGTGCGTGTAGAACGTGTGCACAGATGGGTCCTTGGAAAGCGGACTTCCTGTGCCTGCTAAAGATTACTAAATGTGGGCTTGGTTGAATGTTAAAACTCTGTACATTCCATTTGGAAGTGAAGAGGGGGAAAAAAGCAGGTGAAATAAGCGCGCCACACTTCTGTGGAACAACACTAGTCAGAGCTTACCTTGGGTAATCCATGTGGCGCAGCGGACATTAAATGTGAGGCATTGAGTACATCCGTTCATTTTGTTACTCATGGTATTGCAGTAAAGAAGGCTGTTATGTGCTCACTGTGTTCCCATCGCTGCCACAGCAGCTTCTAGTGTGGGAACACTTGATTTGATCACTGCTGGATTTACTGTCCTTGGACTGGATGTCCTGTAGCTCACTGCGCTGTGTGGTGACTGTGGAGTCATAATCCTTCTATTGGACTGTCTGCTCCTGTGTGTCTTGGTGTTTAACTCTGTTTTCCTCTGTCATCCCTTTGACCTTTTTAACTTTGAGTTCAGCCAACATTCCTGTTGATTTTTAGGAACAAGCTATTATGGTGCATCGTGTCCTCAAGCAAAAAAGCGGAAGCATGAAGTAATGTCTGGTGGCACAAGTCCGATGAAAATATAATGCTACGGCTTTCCATATGACGCAGGTTCAAGCAAATCTGCTCCCATCTGTCCAGCATTATTAAAATATCGTTCCTTTAGCAGAAGTTTAAGTAAAGTAAGCAAACTGTTTAGGCTGGAGAACATTTTAGATCTATGTATAGTAACACGATTTAGAGATGGAAGTGAGACCATATGTTGAATGTGGATTCTACTAATGGTTTCGTTATCATTTAATTGTAATACACACTGAATGTAATCACTTTGCTTTCTGTATTTTCATTGCCTCTTCACGTGAGATTACTCTGTTTTATTCTTGAAATCTGCTGAGCCACAGCCTCCCCGAAGGAATCATTAACATTTTGTCTAATTATGGTGATACTGATCACCTTTCCCCCTCATCTCACCTTTCCTCACTTCTCTCTCTCTCCCCCCCTTCTCTCTCCCTCTCTCCCTCTCCCTCTTTCTCTCTCTCTCTCTCTCTCTCTCTCTCTCTCTCTCTCTCTCTCTCTCTCTCTCTCTCTCTCTCTCTCTCTCTCTCTGCAGCAGAGTTTGCGAGGCTTCAAAGCTCTGACCCCAATTTATCAAAAAAGCATGACAGTATCAGTGTACTGTACACTGTAAAAGTGGAATTTGAAAGGATGAGTTCATGATGTTGGCAGCGTGTTAAAATCATGCGACAGTAAACCTGTAGTAAATTGAGTAGTACTTTGAAGGAGGACGTTTAAAGGAATGTGTGGTGCAGTAATTAGACAGCACACTACCTCTCTTTGCATCACAGCATCGTGGAAGCATACTTAATATCACTCATATACAGTATTAATGTAGTTAAGAATAGTCATATGTATCCACATTTTAATACAAAATGTGGGAACGACTTTTGTGGGATTTTTTTAACACAAGATGTTAAAACAGACATTTAACTTGGTTAAGCCTGTAAAGTATACCGCCTAGACTATAGATTACAAATTCAGGAAAACTGTTTTACATAATCAATGTTTGAAGCAATAGGACTTCAAGAAGAAAGCGATGGCCACTGATCCGTCCCTCCTTTCGCTCCTTTAGCGCTGAAGCATGGCGTTCCTCAGCTGCCGCCTCCTTCCTCAATGTTGGAAGTACTCTGGGTCAAAGGGCAGATTTTTCCACTGTAAAAGGAAAGCAGAATGGAATGTTGTCAATGCCCAAACTGTTGGCTTCAGTGTGTGGGAACGTCTGTGGGCGCGTGTGCGCATTTAGAAGTACGGGTGTGATGGGGAGGAGGTTCACTTCTGTATATTGTGTGTGTTTTGTCTTTACGAGCAGGGATAGGTACGGGTCTGCATCTGTGAGAGCTTTAGGCAGTGTGTTTATGTGTGTGTCTGTGATCTGCTTCTCATTGTAGCAGTGATTTGTTCCGCAGGCCGCGCTGCCCGGAGATCAAAGATGACGCAGAGCCAGAAATCTGCTGCTTCACTCTTTCAGCAGCCAGCCGGCTTTTAACAGGGTCTTAAAGTGAAGTACGGGACACACACATACAAACACTTGTGTTGCGTTATGACCAGCTAGCCACGTTTATATGTTTGTGGTGTGTGGGGGTGTGTGCTGGATTGCGCTGTTTATGCCTCTCGGATTGTTTACGTCTCCGTAATTATTTATAACGGATGTGAATATAAATAATGCGCTCAAACTGGATGCTTTATTGAGCCCGTGCGTGCGTGCATCGATGTGTGTATATCCAATGCCTGCTGGCCTCATTATTTCTAACATTACATCTAGACTCTGAGCCCAAGAAGCCCCCACATGCCAACACACACACACACACTAACACACTTGCTTGCTATTTGATGCTGTTTGCCGCGAGGTAAAGAGAACATGGCGGGAATACAGTAACCTTTTGTCAGCATGCGTGTCCTTGCTGGATTTCTCAACCAGACACTTTGAATTTCAGCGTACCAATTGATTTTTGAGTAACTGAGTGGATTTGTAGCATTCGGTTCAGTGAAATACAAATGATTCGGGCTGCTGTTGGACAAACGCTACCTGGAGAAGAGACAGGGAGGTTATGGTTGAGGCTGGAACATCTCATGTGTCAGGTCCATATTTATCCCCCACGGCTAAATGGAAACATGCCTCAACCTGCTACTGCCACACACACACACACACACACACACATGCATATGTAAAACACAGGCGTGACAATAGAAGAAGAAGAAGAAGAAATGTGTACTGCTGTGGAGATTCTGCATTAAAACCATACATACGTTGTCAGGGTGCTAAGCAATAACTGCGATGGAACACAGACATTAGTCCACTAGAAAGAAAAATATGAATCAGCTGCCAAATGTTGTACTTTAAAAACAATCAAGCCTTGTCTATTAGAAAATGGTTAATAATTGCGTAGCTACTTATTTGTTTCGGTGTTGAACTGCTAAATGATGTCTTTCGTACCATGATAGCACCATGACCACCAAGGCTGTGGGGACGATGCACCTTAAATGCTATTTCCGTCACTGAGTCCCAGAAGGCAGGCAGTGTAAGATTAGAAGCCTTTCACCCTGCTAATAGGGCGAGATCCCTCTCTTGTAGCTAATGGGATGTTGTTACCGCTCCCCTCTGTCTGCCTCTATATCTAGATTTACAAATGTGAGCATTTCTGCAATTAACCTATTCAAAAACATATTGATCCAAAAACCATATTATTCATTAGATTGTGTTTTTGTGTCCTCTGTGGCACATATGTTTGCACATGTCCCTGGATTCAGGTGTACACGCATGTGTCGTATGTCGTATGTGTGTCAGAATGTAGGTATTTTGTCTGGCCAAAGCTGAACAGAGCTGTTGGACCCATGTAGGTCATGCAGACGGCATCTCTCCCTCCCTCTCCTTCTTAGGGAATGTGGGACACCTGAGATTTTTGAAGCTGCCGTTGTGAAGTGGAGCATGTGTATGACATATATACACACATATCTATAATATAAAAGGGGTAGAAAGGTGGGGGGGGGGTGAAAAGGTGCTAAAACAGTGGTACTTGGATGAGTGTCAAGAAAAAATGTTCTGCTCCTCTGACATGTACCACAGCAGAACGTTTAATATATTTATTATTTGTGAAAGTTTGAGAGTACTTCTCTTTTATTTATACAAGTGTATTAGATTACCACATGAATCAACTATTATTGGACATCAAATCAAGTAGAGCGCTTATGATACAAAATAAATATTTTACAAGCCAATTGGGAAAAAATATAGTAATATTAACAACAGACAGAACTGTGGCACGGTGAGAGAAGTCTGCCCCTATCGGGCACAGCTCGTGTGGGACTCGTACTGTGATTCCTCTGAATAGTAGTTGCTTGAAACGCTGCTGGTCCTCTTTTTAAACTAAGTGCACACAAGGACCTGTAGACCTGTTTTGCACTGGTATTATTTACAGCGTTAATAGTTTTATGATCATTCAATGCCAGAATTACTATGAGTTCATACTTGTGGGAACAGGGATTTTCTGCTACTATTGGAACATCCTTTGTTAACCCAATCCCAATCTCCCCCCCCCCCCCCCCCCCCCCATTGCTGTAATTGGACAGTGGCTCCAAATCAGCGTTGGTCTGAAGGACACTTACCAGTCGACCCTGGTGCACATTCAAACATCCGCCCACTCAATTACTCCTGTTGGTAAAACATTGGGCCCCCCCCGCGGGGCCATTATCAGCGGGTAGTCGTGGTAACTAGGGGAAGGATTGCTCTCCAGACGGCCTTTCAGACGTGTGATAGCCAACACTGTGCATGTGCAGATCTAGTTAAGATAAACACAGGTTTAACCTTCCAACCAGCTGGTGATGATATGGAATTTAAATGAAGCATCCCTGTAGCTGCATAGAGATGTTTCTGTTTAAGACTTCTTAACGTTGGAAGTGATAGGACATTTCTGGTAATTGTGGTTTCTTTTCTCCTTTTAGACTTAATAGACTTTGTCGTTGGGTACATACACCTTCAGTTGTGATAAATCGACCTCTACATGCACTTGCAACATTCTGTATAGCTTGTACAAAAGCGTGATGTCATTTGGTGGTGCCTGACCCGCGTTGCTAATTCCATTTGACCCAGCTCAGGAACAAATCTTCCAACCGTCAACTTGAGGCGTCCTAATACCCTGTGTAGGTGTTAAGTCTTAATTATTTAGATACAGAGTAGGCTCTGTAGGATAACTAGACAACCAATATGCAGTGTTTGGTTTGATTCATGGCTGCACGGTGGAGGGAATGGCAGTCTGCCACCGTGCAGCGTATTGTCAGTGTTCTCTCCCCATGCCACCCCCCCCCCCCCCCCCCCCTGCTCCCTCCCTCCCTCCGCCCCCTGCCCACTACAGTAAATCCCATTCTGCCTTCTTTTGCTCCACCGGGTCCAGATAGGCCTCTGTGTCTTAGGTCTTAATTTGACGCGGTAATTGGATGACAAGGGACGGTTCACCGTCCCCTCATGAGTCAGCAGAGGGTTTATTTTGGCCCAGTCCCGCCCACGACTGCTGACTCGAGGCGCTGTGAGCGGGGGGGGCGGACGGTGGTCCGAGGCCCATTCGGGTCCCCCGTACGTCCAACTCATCATCCGGATCGATTGTTTCCGAGGGCGGCCCGGGCCCCACACGGCACCACATTACAGTCCGACGGGCTTTGACCTGCTAATGAGGAGATGAAGCTGGGTGGGTCGTGTGAGCCAAACTGATAGAACCTTCCTTTTATGGTAACACCAAACGGGTTTTTTATAAGACACAGAGGGAGAAGACATGGCCACACAGCAGAAGGGTTTGTTATGGCAAGTCTGATGACCTGCTGAAAGTCATCGCTCTATATAAAAGACAAGTAGGTGCTTGTGAAATGAACTGCACATGCAATTAAGTTTCTACCTAAGGACAGTTTATTTTAATGGGATGTGACATGTATATTTATATTTACAATTATTTTACCTATAGTCAATCAATTCAAGTCATTATTTTATTTATTTTAGAGTGTTGGAATAGTCTCAGCTGTCAGAGGACAGAGTGAATCTTTCTTTCCTTCAAATATTGTGCATGCTGCAATCAACAAGCTTTTTCAATCAGGTGGAAGATGGTGGACATTCATCAAAGGGTAGTGTAAAAATAGTGTAGGGTAAAGAAAGGCCCCTGCGTGTTAATTGGTAAGAATATACTGTTATATGGTTGTTATTTGAACAATTGTCGGCCCTCCCGTCATCCAGGGGGGTCGACCCTTTTCTACTGCTTCACTGCTCACATGTAAGGGATCCTAATGTGTGCGCAGGCTGGTATCTAATGAACTGTAATCTGCCATAGTAACTCCAATCTGATGTAAGGCCTTGTAATGTGTACGTAATACCAGTGGAACTATTTATAGGCCATCAGCCAATTCTCAGAGGGATGGATGCGTGAGAGCTGCTGGGCGTTCCCACACACACACACACACACACACACACACACACACTCCCATGCACACTAGTGTACATACTTAAGTTTACTTAAGCACATCCTCATACATTGCAGTTAACTCCCTGTCTGTGCTGCAGCTTTGTCTTCAAGGTTTTTATGGTGTGTCCATACACTCAACACACAAAATGGATCATATGGATTTGCTATGGACGTGCATCTATGTATCTCATGATGTATGTTAGCGAGCACATGCGTGTGTGTGTGTGTGTGTGTGTTGCTTAAAGCGCTTAGTCTATCCCTGGGAGATTACATAATGGGGCAGTTATCAGAGCTGAGTCATCGCAGAGGTTGAGAGGCCTGCTCCGCTCCATCTGAATTAGGATACAGTTAAAAGCATTGGAATATAAAGGCTGCATCCGAAAGTGCTTACCGCACTGCATACTCAATATGTGTACTGTGTGTGAACAGGGTATGAATACTTTTGGAAACAACTAACTGTAATCAACACGTCACTTCCTGAGACCCTTCTGGGCGTAGATCTTCTTTCTTTTTTTATTTTTAACATCTGTTTCTTTCACTTTTGGCTTTTATCAATCTTGCCTTTTAAGAAGAAGACCAATAACTGGAGTAGGTCAGTTGAAATGTGTCACTCTCTTATCTCAGTCTGCTTCCTCATTCCTTCCACTCCCGGGGCAGTCTGATATAGCATTGCCACACTGCAAGGTGAGATTTCCACACCTAATGAAGGATCAGCTCCCACTCAGATGAGTAACACTCAGTTGTTGGGTAACACCTGGCTGTTAAAACCAGCAATTACAGTTAAAGACATTGATGAGATGGTCTCGATAATGTCAAAGGTTTCTACCATACTTTACTATAACCAGCTACGAGTTTACTACCTGTATACTGGTATTACATTTGGTTAAGAACACACGTCTTTTTATGAGGTGAGCAAACCTTTGGGCTTGGAACTTGACTTTGGACTTTTGACTGACAAGACAGGACTGTGGAAAAACAGAACACTTGATCCCAGCCTCTGTGATACGAAAACCCTGTTGTTCTTTGTTAAATAGAAGCCCGCGTTGAACCTGTCGTGTCAAAGTGAGGCCAGGTCACACAAAGTGTGTTGACTTGATGTTCCTCGTCAGAAACAACTGTGACATTAACAGCGTTGCATCACCTGTCCTATTGTTTCAATGTTTGTCCAAAGGGTTGATCTCAATGGACGGACGGAGCAGCTCTTGTGATTACAGCTCCGCACGCCAAAAAAAAAAAAAACCCTGTATTGCAGAACGCGTGATGTGTGCAGCCTTCCCGGGGGCTTCCCCCCTCTGGTGACTAACCGTGACGTAGGCGAGGGTGTGTTTCTGCGTGAGTGTGTATTGGCACAGCGTGTGTGGTTGGGAGAGACAGCTGTGCAGGCTGGATGTGAGGTTAACAGTAGGAAGCATTCATCCTGCACATGCCGCTACAGTGTGTCACCAGACAGCGTTTCTCTCTCTCTCTCTCTCTGTGGCTGTGTGTGCTTCCCACTTGTTTCCCCTGTACTCGTCTCCTCAGTCTGTATGCACACCCCCCCACGTACGTGTCTGCGTGCATGTGCAATCATTTACACACACACATACGCACACTTTTCTCTTCCTCTGTGTCCCCTCCCCCGGCCACTAGACGCTCCTTCCCTCCATCCCTACCCAGAGATTTTCCGCTACAGCGAATTAACTTTTTACTTTGACTGGCACCACTTTTGCCTCTTTACAACCATTTCCTCCTTTCCTTCTGCGGAACGGTGCTTATTCCTGGATTTCACCCTTAAGCCCACGTGTACAAGCGCACACCCTCCTTTCCCCTGACAACGAATACGAGACGCAGGAGGAAGTTGCCTCGAGGACGACGTAGAGCAGACGGAGCCTCTCCCAGGCGGGGTGTGTCAAGCCTTTGTCTGTCTGATGGCATATTAAATATCAAGAGTTAAGAAGACACTTGGGGGGGCAGTTGTGGGTGTTAAAGTCTCCCAGTTTTTTTTGTTCTCTGGGGAGAAAGAATGTCGGCACGAAGCACGTCCCCAGGGGGAGGAGGAGTCGGGTCGAAGTGCTCAAGTGCTGCTCCAGGTTTGTTTCATTTCATTCGCTCTGTAATGGGTCTTGTTGGTGCTGTGAGAGGCACAGGGATCTGACTGGAGAGTTCAAAGTTAAGCCACAGGGAGGGAGTATGGGAAGGGGGGGGGGGGGGGGAGAAAGAAAGAAAACCGTACAAACCAAGAAGCCCTCACTTGAACACAAAATTGACAAAGACAGTTTTCTTCTTTTTTTTTTTCTTTTCTTTTTTCTCCTGCTTCTGCACCTCCTCCTCGCTGCCCCACACCCTTCTCAAGTGAACCCTCGCACAGCCTCTGAAAAGAAACTAAAGCAGAAAGCTCGCAGGAGCTCTGAAAAAAAGTTGGCTGCGTCTGTGCATGACTGTGCGTCTGTGTTTCTACTGAAGTGTGTGGTGTGTGTGTGTGTGTGTGTGCGTGTGTGCGTGCGGCTCGGTCTGTGTGGGAATGATTACGTCAGCCCGCTGCAGCCCTCGTGATTGGTCGGTGAGCGTGTGGTTTGATTCAGTGTGCCTCGGAGCCTGTGGCTGAGGCTGTAGCCCTTTGTGAGGGAGAGAGGGAGGGAAAGAGAAAGAAAGATAGTTGTCAGACTCACACTGGCACTGGAAGCACTGTGGTTACCTGCTGCCGTCCGATCTCGCTCCCGAGAGCTGTACACACAGCGGCGTCAGGTCACACAGCACAATTCTTCTTCTGAAAGACCCAGCTGGGCGACTAGATAGACTGAAGGACTGGTGTGCAGGCCATGTGACAGGTAGCCCAACTGCAACTGTCAGCTGTAGGCATCCAAGTTTGTGTTTTTGGAGGCGGAAGGGCAACATAACAGCAAGGTTTTTTCTGCCTTAGTGACTGTGTGAGAGTTTGTGTGAGTGTGTGTGTGTGTGGGCGGGGGGGGGGGGGGGGGAAGCCACGCTGACACCAAAAATGCCTTCGTGTTCGGCGGACTGCTGCTTGCTGCGGGCCGTGGAGGTAAGACCGCTCTCTCACTGCGTCTCAGCCTCTCGTCGCCTCCTTCCCTTTCTGAATGTGAAGTGAGTTTCCCTTTGAAGTACTGCTGTGATTAACGGGGCGAGACGTGGAATGCGTAAATACTTTAAAACGGCTCAAGACAATTTGTCTTTTTTGAGAGGTGGGTTAAAAAAAAAAAAAAAAAAGGTGGTGGTGGTGGTTTGTTTTCCATTCGCCTTCAACATTGTGGATGGACAGAGCGCCTTGATTTTTACAAGCTGTGATGCTATGAGCTACGTCTTTGTTTGTGATGATATATTATGTGGGAAGTGTGCGTACATGACATAACGTGTAGGCTTAGTAGACTAGATTCCCGTGTTGACTAAAAACAAGAACTGGTATCTTCTGCAGGTTGGGCTTCTGTGGGCCATTAGATGTGTGTGGTGTGGATGTGACTGCATGGCTTCCTTTCAGAAAGCCACCCTGTCGAACCTATTGACATACATTTAGGGCTATTTACCATTATAACCTGGGAGGATACAGTATATACATTATACTGGACAGAGAAGTAGTGGCTCGACATGTGTGTATGTGTTTGAGTCAGGAGTGAAGTTAAATTGGGGGTTAGCCACAATATTTAATTATTACTGGTCCAATTTCAGCATATTAGATTATTAGATACTGCATACATTTGCGGCACACCATATATCCATTTTACTTGTTACACACACACTACAGTATTAAATTTTATTTCACACCAACAAGCGGCTTTAAGAAACGCTTGTCTGTGATTTTGTTCACCACAACTGCTACATAGTTTAGAAGTTATGTTCTTTCTATTGTGTGCTGTAATTACAGGCCTGTGCATGTCATAGTGTATGGGGCGCTATATGATGAATACTATCATAGTGTTTGAAGAATAATTGCTGGCTTCACCCATCTATTAGGCTGAATTTTCAAAAATGGTTTGTGTTAAATGACTTTATCACAACTAGGTGTTTCCTGAGGGGTTACCATGAAATGTATTTTCAGCCGGCATCTTATTCTTAATGTATATTTTGAACGCTCTATCAATGGTTCTTTGGATCACATCAAGGAGACCCGCATAAGCTTTGTGTCCCTCTTCACTGAAACACTCCAGCTCTTGTTTGCCAAGCTTACCGCGAAGTAATTCCTAATATGTTTTTTTTTTATTTCCATAGATTGTGAAGATCTTCAGTGAAGACGGCATGGGTAAAGTTGTGGAGATCCCAGCCGACATGACGGCCAGGGACCTGTGCCAGCTCCTGGTGTACAAAAGCCATTGTGTGGACGACAACAGTTGGGTACTTGTTGAACACCACCCGCTGCTGGGGCTAGGTAGGAGGCAGAGCCCCGCAGGCTTCAAACACACTCCACACACACACTCCACACACACAAAAACACACACTCACACACACACTTGCATACCTACACACAAACTCAGGGGTTTTCTGGCAGGGCCGAGATATGCAATACAGTCACTGGCGCACACACAGGTGCATTGACACATGTGCACGTGTGTGTGCATGCTTGCCCGCATGCACATTCTCACGGAGGAATGTCTTCGACGATGCGTTCATGCAGCTTCTAAACAGCGACTGCACGCACCGAGCAACCGTCAAGTGCAACACTTTGTGTTGTTTCATGACAAACTGTGAGCGAAAGTGCTCGGGATGCTTGTCATTGGAAAAAAAAATGTAGGTTAAACGTGAACCTGGACTTGGTCGCAATAAGGTCTCATGCTAATTGCAGGAATGTCGTTAAGTTGTCATTAAAAGGAGCCACGTAGGGCTGATAAACATTCCAGCTTCAGTTTATAGTACGCTTGAGGAGAGTGATGTGATTGGGCTCATGGTTTCCTAAAGTCAATGCATTCAAGTAAACAGCAGAATTGCTGTATGTAGAGACAGTATTTTCTGAGGGGCCCTTATTAAATCTTACTAATACTATATTGTAAGACCTCTCGTTGGTTCCCTCTCATAAATTAAACACACTTACCGAATGATTAACGCTCCAGTCCTAAAGCCTACATCTTCTTTGAGAAATGTGCAGAACACCCTTTTGTGATATTTTAATTGTGGTACGCTCATTTAAGGTCAGAAGATTCCTTGTTGGTTTTTTTTTTTAGGGGAATGATGGTTTCAGAGTGAAAACCAGCATATGAGAAGCTTAAGGGAGAGTAGGTTATAATGTAATAAGGTTATAGAGTAGATGTGACTTGGCGTTATAACAGTAAGTTTGCAAAGCTGTGGTCAGCTGAACGTTAGAAACACTCCTCACACCTCCCCCTGAGGAGAAGCCCATTATAAAGCACTTATGGAAGACAAGTTCAGCCTGTGCTCTGTGCTCATGTCTTTACAGTTTAACAGATGTGGGAGAAGAGGGGGTGTAGTTTTATATGGAGCAGTGGGCCTGGTAGTGAAACGCACTGCAGGAGGAGACATGGTGAAAAACAGACGTAATTACACTTCATTTCTGCTGTTACAGCTGACATCTTGTGTCAATATAGTTTGGGCTGTTTTGCTGTCACGTTAGGAAACTTTTCAAAAATATAAATAATTATTCAAAGTGTAGGTAGAAGTTCTAACTTAATATTTCACCATCCATCATGATCTGATTACCTTTCTCATGATGCTGCCAAATGCAGTTAGGTTGGCTTGTTGTAAATGACATCACTTTTGGCCCGGAGTAACTATTCTATTACAGCCTTTCTTCTACTGCGGCGCACCTGTACTGCAACCGTATTCTTTTCAGGCCTGGGATATCTACTTGTTACAGTTAATGTTTGGGAGATGTCATGGAGCAGGGTCATTTATTCGGGTGTGTCTGCGCATTGGTGGGTCTGTGTCAACCTGTGGATGCAAAAAGATGACGTAATGCACATGAATAATTACCCAAAAATGTTCATTTACCACAATGTATCACTATTGCTGTTAAAAAGGTGGTAAATGAAGGTTTAAACATATCTTTGATTAAGTACCAGTCTTTTTTATTTGTGGGTATAGTTTATGTTGATGGTGTCACATTAGAGCCAGAACGAGTCGGTTGACGTGGCTGAATATGCTGATATCTTTCTAAACAGTCTTTCCAGAGTTGGTATTAATATTTAAACAAATGTTGCGTGCAAGCAACAGCTTTAGTTAATAGAAAGCTGTCCCGGGAGTTCACAGGAATATATGAAGGGCTTGTTGCAGTGCGTGCATGTGCCGTCATACTTCTCATGTGTGTATGTGTGTGTGTGTGTGTGTGTGTGTGTGTGTGTGTGTGTGTGTGTGTGTGCATGCTGCTGCCGGGTGGTAGACGAGAATAGCCTTTTCCCAAAGATGCAAAACAACAGTGTGTTTGAATAGAGGAGCGTGTTCCCGTACATCACTGCCCACTCGCCGGGGCGCTGCTGAATGGGATGAAACGGCCCTTTGAGACCGGTGACGCTGACCTCTGCATGTCACCCTGAAGAGGTTAACCGCCCTGGTACAGTGAGGTAGTGTTGCCAGCGTGAGTCACTGTCACCAACGCGAGTGACTCATCAGACGGGCGACGAGATGAAACAGAAAGGGAAAAAACGAAAAAAGAGATTGAGATAGAAGGAGGGGACACATGCTAATGATGATTATGTGAGATGAAGCGTCGCAGTCTTTCTCCCAGTTCTTCATTTCACGTGAAGAATAATGGTAATGCAAAAGTTAGTTCATCAAAAGTATTTTAATTAGATATACTGAGGAAATGGAAGGATGTGTTATAATAAAGTCATGGCAGAGAACCTCTAAGGCTGCATTTAACATTGCAATCACAGAATATGTATCTCCAGGACCTCTGGATGCATCCATACACACTTTCAGCTCAATCACAGACACTTTTAACCTCATTAAACAGTGAATCAGAGCATCAGTCACAGCTTGTTCAATAAGCCTTTTGAACTAGTGAGCATTGGTAACATTATATTAGAGACCAAAATATTACTTTTACCACTTCTTTAAATGTATTACCCACAAATATTCACGGTGAAACTAAGCCTGCGGTCTTCTGATAATATATAAATCCTGCTGTTTCTATTTGGGAACGTGTAACTGCAACCAAGATGTTATTAGCAAAAATCAGATTAGAGCTTTATGCATGATATAAAAAGGGAGCTAGACTTGGAACTGTTTTTGTTGTCTAAGAAGATACAACTATTGGTGTTTAATAAGACAAAATTCAAGTGTGTGTACTATTTTAATATTTGATTTGTAATTATTTCTACACTTTCTTTTTTTGATTAAGACTCATTTAATCATTTAATAACCACACAGGTCATAAGAGAGTTATGGTTGATTAAGGTCATAATCTTTGAACTACAGTATGATGAGCTCGGAATAAATAAATGTGGCTGTAAGAAAATCTATCAAATACTCACCTGATTGATTATTGTCGTTTGCTCTCTCACATCAGAGCGCTGTCTGGAGGACCACGAGCTGGTGGTTCAGGTCCAGGCCTCCATGAGCAGCGACAGTAGATTCCTCTTCAGGAAGAACTATGCCAAATATGAATTCTTCAGAAACACCCATGTAATTGCTTTTTATTGCACTTTTTTTTCTTCTATACTGTTTCACTACTCTCTTGTTAAAATATGTGTGTAGAAAGCAGCTCCCCATGGATTTTGTTTAGATTTTGAGATGATTTGAAGTGGTTAAATATACTAACGTGGTTTGTTAGTGACCATATAGTCTGACTCTGTCTCACTCCACCTTCTTCTTCTTCTTCTTCTTCCATCAGGCATTTTTCCCAGAGCACATGGTTGCATGGTGCCAGGAAACCAATCGCACGATTCCACCATCTCAGCTCCTTCAGGTACATGCAGCACGCACACTCAAACACATTTCTCTCTCTCTCTCTCTCTCTCTCCTGACGCACACAGCTCAGAGTCAGCACGCACTACATACTGTACAGGTGTAATAAAGGTGACATACCTCACCTCTGACCCTCAGACAGACTGTCTCGTCGGTAATAACTACCGTTGATCCCCTGTTGACACATGACTGTCTCGTCATAAGAACCACATGCCCCGCTCTTACGATGGATGGGACTAAGCAGTCAGGAACAGAGCATACAGCTCCTCATGAACCCCCCCCCCCTATGTTTGCTCAGAACAAATTCACACATTCGTGTCATGCCACTTCTCTCGGTTCTCTCCACGTTCTGCTTTCACAAAAGACGTGAGGAAAAGCAGAAAGGAAAAGATTCCTGGGATTCTGAAGAGCTTTGGTCTTAATGGGCCCAGGGTTTACATGCAGTCTGGCTCTCTCCTGTCTTAGGTAATGGAGCCGTCAGGGATGGAACCACAAGTGGAATCCATCCCACTCACAGAAAGCTTTTAACTCCCCTGCCGATCACGTAGACGTTGTGCCGGAGGAGTCAATAAGTGGGTGGCTTGTGTCAGGGATCCCCAGCGTTTGACTTATTCTAGACGCCGGGTTCTTTGCGCACGGCAAGAGTTGTGTCCAAACCCAGTTGCTTTTTTACCTCGACCTCACCCAGTTGTTTGCAGTATTTATGCAAGACGCATAAGTCAAAACAAGGCAGCGAGACGGAGTGCCTCAAAAAGAAGCCTCTTTGAATGAACGTTGCGTGTGAGCGCTCAATCCTTGAATGTCGGAAAATGCTCATGCATGAGGCCCATTGTGGAATGTTTCCAAAACACTGGGAAACATGTGCTTTAGATATTGAAGGGCCCTCTGGAACAGTTTTCTGTCCAACCGCAAGCCGCTGACTTCAGATGGGCTTTAATAACTTAACCTGCCACTTCATGGTGTGATATTTTTGTGAAACACGGAAACCACAAACTCCAAATATTCCAGTCACCCACAAGACATATGAGTCTTTAAGCGTATCCAATAGAAATGCACCATGTTAATCTATGTACCGTATTCTCTTCAAACATGTTGCATACAACAGCACTTCTTTGTGACATGTGTTTTTTCCCTTTTGTGTTATAAGTTTGCAGAAAAGATAGACAACTTGTGCAGCCCTTTGCGAGGCTCCAGTACACTGTGTACTTTGACAAATAAATAAATAAATTTTCCACCTGTGTGTGACGCCTCTATAGCGGTTTGCTACAAGCTACAGATACGACCAAAAGAGAGCAAAGGACCTCGTGGAGCCAATACGCCCAAACTTTTGTTCTCTGATCCCCTGCTCCATGTCTTTCTCTCAGAACTTCCTAGCAACCAGTAGCTGTCCAGAGATCCAGGGGTATCTGTACATGAAGGACGTGGGTAGAAAGTCGTGGAAGAAGGTGTACATGTTCCTGCGGCGCTCAGGTCTCTACTGCTCTGCTAAAGGAACCTCAAAGGTAACAGCAACTTCATCTTCTCATCGTTGGGGATCTTTAGGGATCGTTTATCATGAAATCATTTGAATGCATCATTTATTATTATGAATCTTCATAGTAATAAGATTCCAAATCAAACATAGTGTCATTTAAAGAATCATGCTTTTATTGTTGGCTAATACCTTTATTAGATATGCCTCTCTGCATATGTTTGTCAGTACTGCGGCTCTATCCCACTGGGATGTTCTGAATTATTAATTATTTCTGTGTCTAGGAGCCCAGACATCTTCAGTTTCTGGCAGACCTTGAAGACAGCTCCATCTTCACTGTCATCACTGGCAAAAAACAGCACGGGGCACCGACAGACTATGAGTTCTGCATCAAGGTGAGTCTCAGATGACAGAAGTGAGATTTTTTTTTTTGTTGAAAAAATGATTGACGGCAGCTATGCAGAACCCTAATAGCAATGTGTTCTGGTTCGTTGCTGTAATTATTGGATATTTTTCTTTTATATGACCTAGAAAAGCAAACATGTAACGTGTTGTATGCTTTTCACCTGAGCTGCTTCCATCAGTTGACATGGTGGTGGTCTGTGCAGGTTGTAATAGGTGATGGTAATAATCATTACATTAAATGACATGTAATGTAATGATTATTTCTGTCCATTCGAAGCCCAATAAATGTCGAGGGGAGTTGAAGGAGTTGAGGATGCTGTGTGCGGAGGACGAACAAGGCAGGACCTGTTGGATGACCGCCTTCCGGCTCTTCAAGGTAACGTCATTGCAAAAAATATCAGACGTAGTTGTTGACAATTGTTAAACACACTCACTAAGAGTTTTAACAGTGGTGCTTTACCCTTATTTGTTGCAGTATGGGATTGTGTTGTACCAGAATTATAAGATTCCCCTACAAAGAAAAACACTACTTTCACACTTCTCAGCCCCTGTGGTAAGTTTAATACTTCATTTATAATGAAACCACTAATTCTACTTTGTTTTTGCATCCTCGTTTTGACTGTTGTGTTTGTCTGCCCCCCCCCCCCCCCCTCCCACAGCGGAGCGTGTCAGAGAACTCCCTGGTGGCGATGGACTTCTCAGGGCGGATAGGGAGGGTGATTGAGAACCCTGTGGAAGCTCAGAGCGCTGCCATGGAGGAGGGGCATGCGTGGAGGGTGAGAATGTTTTTCAAATTCTTTCCCATTATATTTGAGCGATTATAATACATTGTAGATTTTGGTCTTATTTGAGGTTAGGAAATCATTTTACGATACAGCAAATGATTCCTGCCCCCATCCATTGAGAATAAATGTAAGTATGGAGAATAATCAACGACACCATGAACTGATCCCTGTTGTTATGTCTGTCTGCTGCTTCTCTCTCAGAAGAGGAGTCAACGAATGAACGTATTAGGCTCCCACAGTCCTCTACACCACTCTTCACTCAGCTCGGGTAAACGCTAAATCATTTACAAAAATGTTGATCTTTGAAAAAAATTTGTTGCCATTTTGAAAGTATATACTTAAACTTTTCGGGGGGTTTTTTTTCTCCCCTGCAGTCATCCACATAGCTCAGCTGTGGTTCCACGGTAGGATAACCAGAGAAGAGTCTCATCGCATCATCCACCAGCAGGGACAAGTAGACGGGTGAGGAGGCAGAAGCATGAATAAAGCATTAATGAACCAGTTAAATGATTCCTATTTGTTGCCTTATTTCTTGATGTGTTCACACGATCTGATGAGCTGACTTGTCTGGTTGCACAGGTTGTTTCTGCTGAGAGTCAGTCAGAGTAACCCCAAGGCATTTGTGCTCACGCTGTGCCACCACCAGAAAATCAAAAATTTCCAGATACTACCGGTATGAATTTCTTAATGTTTAATTAGATTCTGTTGTTTATTTGATTAGACTCTTTGTGTTGAAGAGGTTTATAAAGTAGTAGTGGGTTGTCTTTAACCTTGACGTGTGTGTAGATAAAATGATTCCTGCTGTTCTCATTTACAGACCTCATTGTTGCATCTGTTAGCCCAATCACAGAAAGGCATTGTTTTTAATATCTTTGTCAGTCCCAGAGAACAAACCATATACATATACATTTTGTTCTTGAAAAAAGAAAGTTTATCTAAGAAGAAGAGAGTAATAATTGGTTATGAGATTTATTGCTGACAAGGCCCATAAATGCTCTTTGTTGTTTATTCTTTGGTTATTTTAAAAATGGGCCTGATGTTCTCTCCTTGGTTTTCTCTCTCTGCGTTTGGCTGCTCCCTCTCGCCTCAACCCTTTGACCACGGCAGTGCGAAGAGGACGGCCAAGTCTTCTTCAGCCTTGATGACGGCGCCACGAAGTTCACCGACCTGATTCAGCTGGTGGAGTTCTACCAGCTCAACAGAGGAGTACTGCCTTGTAAACTCAAACATCCGTGCACCTTTGTGGCCTTATGACATCTTCGGATCATCTGACCCCCACGACCCCTATGACTTGACCTGACTGCCTAAAACAAACAAAACAGCAAGACTCCTGTTTGATTTGTTTCCATCTTTACAACCAGCTGGGGAATTGAATGATGCTTTGTTGTCATTTCACATTGCCGTCAGTCCGTCAGTCACTGCTGACTTGTTGGAACCCTTTTGCATGGATGTTTGAGTCGGATGGACAAGGTTCCTTGGTCAAGAGAGATTGAGGAAATGAACACTGCCGTCTGTGTCAACGCGTAGTCTCACACAATCTTGCTAACCACAGTCATCAATAAGCTTGGTAACACGGTGACCCTCAAGGTTTTACTCACTGGGTTTTCTAGAGTGGACTTTCCCTTCAACTGGGCCATCAGCAGCACTTTTGTTCCGACCAGTCTTGTAGTTCTCTACGAGATCCAACTGGAGTCTCTTTCAAAACTCATCACGCGTCTTCAAAGCGTAGAGTCACTGTAGATTAAGAACTGATTGTCTCGGAGTTTTGCTCTCATCTAACTGGGAGCGGCCTTTGGCGGTGCGTGACTTCTCAGCGGTCTGAACTGGGAGATTGTGCTACCGCCCTCTAGTGTCATGGGCATGTAAGGACGTGTCATGGTTCACACGCAGAGACAGCGGTGCTTTTGGTTTGCAAACGTCAGAAGGTTGTCGAGTCAAAGTTAGCCTGGATGAAAAACAACAAAGGGAAAACATGAATCCATCGAAACAAAGTCTTAAGTAATCATCTGTTCTGTCCACCCTCACATACATGCATTTGCTCCCCTCACCATAAATGCTCCTTTGTCAATGATACTTTCATTGCAGTTATCTATTGCTGTCAAAAGACTCTTTAATAATATATATTTTTCAATATTTTGCATTCTGGATATTTGCAAGTCTTTATTATTCACCTATGCTATAATAGGTCATTCTGTACTTGTTATTATATGGCATGCTTCATAACCTTAAAGTATGTCCCATGTAGCTTCTACAGTAATTAATAAGCCATTTATCAAAAACCATGGTGTCATTCAGGGCGAAGTAACTAGTCATTAATGTAGAGTACGTTTGTAACCAGAAAGACAGTTCTGGTGATTGTAAAGTGAAATAAATAAACTATTTTGGGGAAATTATTAAATGCACCAAAATGCAGTAGTATACGTCAGGCGGAGGCATTACGGCACCCGTTGCAAAACATGGGTCATGCTCGTTGATTTGGTGGGAAACATCTGTCCTGGGTCTGGAGCCTCTTTTTACCTAGGTGTCACATGTCTACAAATTGCCTACTACTTATACCTGTTGGAAGTCAGGGAGATGCTGTCAGACGTGTTAGGAGCATGATTAAGTGTGCTCTGACTCAGTGATAGTAGACTCTGTGCATTGCATTCCTCTTAATGCTGCCTTTTTCTGCCTGGAAGTACTTCTAAAACTGCACGTCACGTCTTAATGAATTTAACCCGTCTACAGAAATAACCTACTGCTATAGCGTTGGAAAAATGTGTTAGAATGACAGCTGCCTCTCCTTTCCTTTTTTTTTTTCCTGCTGTTGAAAAAAGTGAAAATGTCAGTAGGGAGGCAGAAAAAACTGGAAATCTAGACTTCTGACTGCGATTGTACTCATTGCTAAAAGTGCTACGGGGCCTATTTTGATTATTTTAAACCTTTTTGACACCTGTTGATCATGTCTGACCGAATGGAACTCAATGAATAACACATGAAGGGCAAAACCCATCAATCTCAAATTCAGGGAAGACATACAGTAGGTAAATATCCAAAGTTAATGAAAGTTCTACCCGTGATGTTCATACTCACAGTCCAGCAATCCAAATCTTTAAAAGGTCACACAACGAATGCGTGTGTTTTCTTCTTCAAATTTGTGACTCCAAAACAATCCAAAACATTTTCTAAAACACTCCCTCTCAAAGAGGAAATAAAAAAAATGCCTTTTATTTAGTCCAGGCTTTGCCGGCAGCTCAGGTCACAAGCCAGCAGACACCTGGTTCTAAATCTGTTACCTGCACGTCTCTGTGACGCAACGTCACCAGCCGCGATTCAATGACCTGCAGGTGCAGAGGAGCCCGATTCTTTATCCAAGATGCAATCACTCAATCATTTCTTTACGTATTGTTGCAGCAAAATGTATTTATTTATCTGGATGTGACTGATTACTTGAAAATGTTACATGTCTTTTTCTCAGCGCGGTTCTGTTTTCCATTGTCTTTGCATCTATTGTTTTATTTTGGTTTTTCTTTTTTGGATTTAGTCACAAATAGTTTTTGTCTCCACAGATACGTGTCATGGGGTGATGTTTTGAAGCACACTGGCATCCAAAGTTTGACCATTGTCATTCCAAATGTGACAGCTGAAAGCCCCCCCTTTAATCAATGTTATTATTTCTCACAGATCAATAGACATTTTTAAGGAATTGGAATTCAGAATTCCAACCTCCCATCTTTAGTGTTTCTGAGTGTTTATTTCGTCACCCTTTTGTGTTGACCTAAAATAGGAAAAAATAATATTAATATTAAAGTAAAAGACTCACAAATGTGTCACGAAACCGGGTCGAGTAATTCTCAACTCTCTCATAATTCATTGTTCAAACATCCTGGCTTGATGAATGACATTAGATATAGAAAAAAAGCCCTCCTCACTTTTGAGGTTCATATTTTATGAGATTATGTTATTGAAGAAATGAATCCCCCCTGCCCCCATTCTCTCACACACACACACACACACACACACTTATGTCTTAATCATTCAAACCTTTTAAAACTGCAATAAACAGGGACATATGTGACAGAAACCATCCCAGAGCAGCATTGCTTCACCTCCATTCAGCAGAATAGGGAAACATAACTTAGGCTGTTGTCAGTTGCATGAATGTGGACTTTGATTGTATTGTGTAGAGATTCTGTCACTGATATTTGATACGTGAATGTTAGGGGGAATCAGGACTTTGACAATACATAGATGATTTTGTAGTTGCAGTCAAGTAACCTTCGGCTATTGAGACCTCACTGGAGTTCTGACACTAGCTGTCTCTTAAATCCAATCTGGCTGTCCCGTGTTATTGTGCTTTGTGGATTGACGTGAATGGTAGCAGATGTCAACAAGTAGCTTTCAGGGGGCGGGATGTGTACTTGTCATATCCACTCACTGTGAGTGCAGAAGACAGAGGCTGAAATTAAAATGCTGAAGACAATGCTGGGGATTTGGATATGAACCTTTTTACCCCTAACAGAAATGAATGTGAATGGGTTTGCTCAACTTTGCAGCAGGAATGGATCGAACCCAGTTAACAATCGCGCTCGTTCTGTTCTTTAGACGTTCAAACATGTCAATAAAATAAGTGACAGTAGAGCACAGTGTCCGTTATGGTACCATGTAATGTATAACCACAGGTGGTGCCTCGGATTACTTCTCATTTTCCGCACAAGCCAGACAAAGCTGCCCGTCACAGGGGCACGGTCACACTCCACTACAAAAACAGAAAACGACACCCTAAAGGTCAGCAATCATCAATTACTTAATTATCAATTTTTACAGTGATAATAAATCCCATCACACTTTCAGTTTACTTAAAAGTGAAGTTGCCCCAATCCTGCAACGATTGATTGAGTTATTATCATCTGGACTCATGTATTTTCATAAAGTCACCATGCAAGATAACAGGCTGTACAAATGAGTAAAGTGAAAAAATATATCTATGTATAAAAAATTAAGCTATTATGTATTTCAGGGAATACAAAAAAGTAAACAGTAACTAATTTCTTTTTGTTCAAGAGAGAGTTCTGGTATTAAAAAATGTGCTTTGCTTCAATCTGTAAATATTTGAATGGCTTAATTGTAACCTTTTCAGGTATTTTTGTACAAATAAGGGACTGATATATTATGTTTATTGTAATTAGATTAAAACATTAATACATTGATATTAAAAAGTGTTTTCTTTTTGGGGGAAACATATATATATATATATATATGTTTAAAATGTATGAAATAGATTCAAACCGCACTGTGTGTATATTGGTTGTTATAACTATAGTTTTGTAGATTCAGGCATCTCCAGAATCTAAAAAACGAAGTGCTTCTGTCCATTTTTCACTTTACTAACACTGTACTCTTTTCTTCCACTAGATGGTGCAATACCACAATTAATTTAAGGGCTGATTAAAATCGGTATAATGGCAATCAATGAAACGCCATATCGAACCAGTTAATTGTGGTGGAAGATTTTGCACAGACAATCGTAAAGTAAGAAACAAAGGCTCCGAGTCAAATATGTCTTTCTCCGTTTATTTCCTTGCAAGGGAAGAAAGGTCACAACAGCTACGTGCTCTGCAGACTGTCATGAACCAACTTCTTGACCACCTTGTTGAGTCTCTACAGCCAGGATACTCAGGACATCTAATCCATGTAAGACACATCAGTTCTTTGACCATGGACTCGCCCTCCTAACACTTGAAAACAAATACATACGACCTACTTTGTTTAGTCTCTAGAGCTCGGACGCTGAGGACATTTATCAGTGTGGAACACTTCGGCTCATACCATGGCCTTTCCATCTCAGCACTTGCAATTAATAAACTGGTTATACAAATGAAGCATTTAGAAGAGTTACATATATTTTTGCCATTACATAATCCAAGAAATTATTAATTATATACGAGGAAAGCAGTTTAATGTGAGGTCCAATAAAACCGCATTGATCCTCCTAAGAATTTAACGTTCGAGTGGTGTGTCACACCCTTAGGATTATAAGTCATGCAAAGATAATAGGGTTCCAAGACTTAAAGACAAAAACAAAGATAAGCATCTGTGAAGTTTCTGGTTGTGCAACAAAAATGAAACTATTGTGATCATTTATTTACCTTAATTGAAGAAATACATGTCATAGTAAGATACAGTAAAGGTTATAACATGTTTTCTCTTTCAATTCAATGAGAGTGTGTCAAAAATTGTTAATGTATATTGAGAGAAACTTTTCTAGTTAACAAGTTTTTTTAACTATAAAAATTAATTAAAGCTGCGAGCAGTCTTTCCTTTCTAAGCCACACCCTTTACAAACGACATTGGTCCATAACTTTAATGAAAAATGAGATACATTCGTCCAATAACTTTTGATTACATTGAGCCAATGAACATTTTGCTGAACACTGCTGAAGATTTTGTAAGAATTGGACCAAGCGACTAAGGAGTTTGCAAAAACGTGTTTTTCACAAAATTCAAAATGGCGGAAAAAATCGGAAGGTGCATTTGCATACTATGATTGACTTTTTTGTAGAGCACATCCAAGAGCACCTGTGTGCAAAGATTCAAGTAAATCGGTAAAAGTTGCCACTTACGGGGGCGCTAGAGAGCACTTTTTTTATCCCCTAATTGCAGGACTCCATGAATATCTAAATTTTCGCACTTCTGAAGCGCATGCAACAAGTCAAGAGGTTTTAAATATGATAAAGTCCTCATAAGTGCGATTGAAGTGGCAAAAAAATAATTCTTGGAAAAACAATAGGGCTTCGCCCGACTTTCAGTCGGCTCAGGCCCTGATCATCTTTCTTTATATTGCTTGCACTGTCTTGTCTACGTGTCACTCAGTCTGTAGTGGTGCTGAATGTACCTGGTGGTGCTGAATGTACCTGGTGGTGCTGAATGTACCTGGTGGTGCAGTGCCCTTTCATGGTGTGGCTACACAAAGTTTATGCCTTTTGGGAATGAGCTGTACTGATGCGTGATGACATCATCAAGTCAGGTTGTATGAAGCTGACTTAAAACTGTTCGCTTTCTCCACCTCAGCTCCAGTGGCGTAGACAGAGATGTGTGCCTGTTTTTTCTTTAAATCAGCTCCTTAGTTTTACTGAAGTTCTTGTACTTTGAACTCACTGAAGCCACATCATGTTAACGTACAGGTGTTTCCATCTGACTGTGGATCCGTTACCTCTGTATGCACACTGGTGCCAGGTATGCTAGATATCAAAGTACTACTTGTAATACAACTACTACTACTGATACCAATACTATTACTGTAAATTATATTATTACTGCAACTACTATTTACATTCCTGCTACCTCCTATACTACTATTACTAAGTTAATAATGTCTTTCTGAACTTTTTTCTGCTGCCTGCCTCCTGCTGTCAAGCATGTTTTTATTTTTATAATATAAATTGTTGATAGGATAATCTGAAGGGGGAAGAGAGGGAAGCTATCACCATGTGTATGCGTGCACGTTCACCTCATAGTTCTCTTTGAATATTATTCATGGATCCTTTCCCGATACATCCCCATTATTTCAATTCCATCTGTGATTGTGTGTTACATACTGCAGGTGTGTTATGAATTCACCCGTGTGTGTGTGTGTGTGTGTGTGTGTGTGTGTGTAAGCCCAGCTTCACAAGCTACTTGTGAGTCAATCAAATCTTGCATTGGCCATGAGCCTCGTTCCCATTGGCTGACCTAATGGGGGTGGGTGAGATGGGGGCGGTTAGTCGCAAGATAAAAGGAGCAAATGTCTCTTGTCCAGCTTACGCACACACACACACACACACACTCAACACGTGCCCGTCTGTCCGTTCGTTTGTGGGCGCTGAGCAAGAGGGAAAGATCCACTATCTGAAGCTCTCACTTTCAAATGTAAGTATGCGCACACCTACATGCACATACATGCAACCGTGTTTAATCCTATTTGAGATAAGGCTGAGGATAAAGGGCTCTGCTTCTCAACCAGGGAGACGCAGGGTTACACTTGTTGAATGAATGACAAGGTGTTGGCGCAGAACAAGGGTCAATGCTGGCGTGCTGTTCCATTTAGATTGGACCCATGTCAGAACATTGTAAAAGCACATTTGAACACAGTGTGTTAATGATTTATTGCATGACCACAACATTTTTATTCTTAGATGCATGGCATGTTCTTCGTTTGCACATATTCTAAACAGGCTTAAATGGTCCTTCATGTTATATATTTTGGTGTAATCAAGGATACCCCGAAAAGGCTATTAATCAGTAATTATCTCTATTGTAGTGTGAAAGAATGAGTTTATCACAATCTGTACAAATTTGACTTTTCCTGCAAGCCTTTGTGTTCATGTCAGTCTTTAACATGAAGGGAAACTAAGCTATGATCAGACTGGCTTAATGTGTTGTTAAGAGGGTCAAGGATTTTTACATACATCTAAATTGTGCGAGCTTAAAACAAACTGTGTCAAGGAGCATGGCTTAGGATGTGTGCGTTTGTCTAAACGTTGAGACCAAGTCTCGCGTTGTTTAGCAAGCAACTGTAAAACATCCAATATAGAACACCAGGAATGAACACACACATAAGAAAATTAAAGAAGTCGAAACGTGTTCCCCATACTCTCCTGGGGGGGGGGGGGGGGGGGGGGTTCCATGGGCGTTGTCGCTCCGTGAAAAGAGAGAACCACTCTAGGTAGCTGAAACTGAAGCAAGCAATAATATGAGTAATAATATAATATTGAGGCCTAGATAGGGGCGGTCAGTTGTTGAAAACATATCAATTCATTTGGAAAACATCTCTATGATTGTCGGACAATATTCCTTTTCTTTACATTGATTTAGTTAAATGAAATCCATACTAATGTTTTCTCGTAATTTAAACCTTGAGATTGTGTTTTTCACAATCAATGCATGCCAAAAAATTAAACTTCATGTTATCAATAGTAATTTTCACTATAACTGTGGTGAAAAAGTATAAATGTTAACTGGTATTCTCGAGTTTAAAGATCAAAAGAAGAACACAAAATAATTCTACTTTTTTGCAGATTCTGTATTTTGACATACCTAAACAGACTTTTGAGGAGTAACAATAGCTGAAAAAGAACAAGAAAATCCATCTAAACCATCAGCTCAGCTTCACCTAGTATACATTAACAAAAAAGCAGGACCTCATCGTGAAGGTGGTTAATTATTCATCCGTCATTACAAGCAGAAATCAAAGGTTGCACTGATTGTGAACCACTCTGCTGTACTGCAGTGGTACCATGGATGCTGCAGAGTTCCGGCGGAGAGGGAGGGAGATGGTGGACTACGTCGCCGACTACCTGGAGAACATTGAACAGCGTCCGGTTTACCCAGATGTGGAACCAGGGTATCTTCGTTCCTTGATTCCCACGGAGGCCCCACTGGAGCCTGATAACTATGATGACATCATGAAAGATGTGGAAAGGGTCATAATGCCAGGGGTAGGGTCACACTGCTTGTTGATTTGTTGATGTAAAGATTGACATTATGCTGCAACAACTCTTTTTCTGAATTCAGAATTGTAGGCTTTCCATTTTTTGCTGAAGGCAACAACTCACATTCATTATTGACGAACCAAGTCAAATGAATTAGTGTTGACACCCTATTGGCATGTTTTGTCTTTCTGTCCAGGTAACCCACTGGCAAAGTCCTCACTTTTTTGCCTACTTTCCAGCTGCTAGCTCTTACCCGGCCCTGTTGGCCGACATGCTATGTGGAGCCATTGGCTGCATTGGATTCTCCTGGGTAACAAACTATTGCTGTGTCTCTGCACATGATACTGTATTCACCTTATGTAGTTCATCTTTCTGCACGGGCTCGTGTTCTCAGGCTGCCAGCCCGGCCTGCACAGAGTTGGAGACGGTGATGTTAGATTGGCTGGGGAAGATGCTGAAGCTGCCAGAGCATTTCATAGCCGGGACTCATGGCCACGGAGGAGGTGTCATCCAGGTACATTTCTGATGTGGGATTGTATGCTTCTCTGTAGAAATGTTGTCTGGCAGTATATTTGGGTTGGACCAACTCTAACATTTCCACTCTTCTGTGGTTTTCAACAGGTGTGAAGTCAAAAGCTCACATTTTACAGGCTAACAGGAACCATGACCTAACATTGAGGGCCCCCCCGAAACAATGTCCAATAGCAATTATCTTGTATTCAATTTGTGGTATTTTTCTCTCCCTTGTTCACACCAGCTGAAAATTGGCAGCAAATTGCCTTTCCAATATGTCATCCGCAGGCAGACAGAGATGGCTTTGCAGGGATGGTTTTGTGTGGCAAAAGTGGCATTTGTTGAGTGTTTCACTGACTGAAACACAGAAGCAGCAGAAGAGGATGCTACCTATATTTATATATCTATATATATTTGTGCGTGTTCACAGGACGGAGGAGCATGAGATTGCACTCTGATGACAGATTGTTTCATGCCTCTTTTATTGTGACCACCCGAGTGTGAGAGTGTGTGTGTGTGCTCATCTGGCTCATTGTGTTTTTGTTTTGTCTTGCCACTCTCCTTTTTTAAGTGCAGCTTTCCAGCTCACTATGGCAACGAAGGGGGGTCTTCTCTCTGCAGCGGGGGTAATGAGTGTTGTGACAGCGAATTGCAAGACTATTATTTTAAACGTTAAAACAACACAAAGTGGAAATTGAATGTTTTCAAAAAGAACTTTCTAGTGACCTTAGATGTCCCTGCATATCCGTGAGTCACCGTTTTAACTATGAAGATTTGCAACAGGTTCCCAAGGTAAAGATTCTGCTTCCTTGCATTTCCGGTAATTGGTCGGTAATCTATTGAAGCTGTTGGACTGTAAATCAAGGCTTCCATATTCAGAGTCTATGATTAGGCAGACACATGTATTACATTAAGAAAAGAAGAAAGATGTACAGGAAGTACACTTTGAAACTATCCTTTTATCTGGTTCAGTTCCTGTGATGACTCTGAGCCACGGCCTTGTTAATCACAGAAATCTGATGGATGGATTGATTGATGGATCAATTATGTCTGGCCCTAACCCCTCTCTGATGTTATACTGCATGTGTATTCTGTCTCTTGATACATTTGTGCAAACTAATTTAAAGATCCGAGCATTTTATTGACTTGTTTGTGGTAATACCCCCGGATGCCTAAGAAGTCATGCTTCACTTCATTATTTTGCCTCAAACCATTTTCACCGCTGGCTGGGTGATGATAGATTTCTTCTGTAATGAGGATGTGCGGCTGTGGGTGCCACGACTTCTCATCAGAGGGAATATCAGCTCTGTGTGATTGCAAAAGGTTTGGGTTTAAATGTGTGAATCAACAGCAACGGATTGGATATCAGACATTTTTAAAAGTAGAAAGCACAACCAAATATATACACCATGCTCACCAATAGGAAGTCACATGGTAAGATGTTCATGCAATTAACTTTTGTGTTATTTTGCAATATTCTTTTCTTCCATTCCTTCTCAGCCCTTTGCCTGGATCTGATTTGCTGATCCACAAGTAAACACATAGTACTTTATATTTGACGGAAATGTAAATAGGGGTAACATTTAAATCGGTGAAGATGTGATCCTCCAACAGAGCACAGCCAGCGAGGCGACCCTGATGTCTTTGCTCGCTGCCCGCTGTAAAGCAGTGAGACGGGTTCAGGAGACAAACCCCGAAATACCAGAGGCCGAAGTCCTCTCCAAACTGGTGGCGTACGCCTCTGAGCAAGTAAGCAATCCAATTGATTTCATCATTTGACACACATTTCTGACTTAATTCATGATTGTTTAATAGAGACAGCAGATGATTATATTTGTCAGTCATTTTTTTGGAAAGTTATGCATAATTCATTCAACCCGTCGTGTTGATTTCTCCGAACAAGTTGTCCAGGTGAGCTAAGATCAGGAAAAGGTTCCTCAGTAACGTGGAACAGTTGTGCAGTGATTTAGTGTGATAGAGAGTCAGTCAGACAGGAGCTAGCTCTGCTCAGGTCTAATACCAGGCTGACTCTGTGATTGGGTTAGGAAGTTGCCCGAGGGCCTCAAAGACCTTCACCGGGCAAGCGGTGTGTTGTGCACCCAGTGCACATGTCTGTTGTTTCTGCTTGGTGATCTGTTGGACATGATCAGGGGAATCGCATGGAAGCTCTGATGTTGAGCAGGTGCAGGATTATCCCTACAAATAAAGTCGCCATATAAAAATGTTCACTATCCATTGATCACATTCTGTAGATGTCTACCTGTTTAGCAAAATGAAGACCACCCACCCGGTGATAAAACCACTTGCTCACATGGCGGTTTTCTAAAATGTTACACATGTTTCCCAAGGCTCATTCTTCAGTGGAGCGTGCGGCCCTGATTGGAGGAGTGATGATGAGGAAGGTTCCCACAGATAACACCTATGCCGTTGGAGGAGGCATGCTTAAAAAGATGCTGGAGGAGGACAAAGCGGCAGGACGAATCCCTTTCTACGTAAGAAAAGCAGAAACAAGCATCATATCATAAAGCTGATGAACGTACCACAAAAATCTACTGCATCTATAACATTATATAGGATTAATTTCTTAATTGTGTTACCAGCATCAACCGTTTGATACTCTTGCTTCAGATGTAAATATTACCACCTTTTGCACAAATACAATGATGCAATTTGTTTCACACCGCTCAAACATCCCATGGCTTCTGCTGAAGGATAACGTTGTTTGTGATGTCTATCTGGTTAAGGACAATAACCCCCGTCTCAGGTGGACCCATATGTCACTATCAGTGAACGATATCCAGGAGGCTGCAATGGTGCAGCGGATTTGAATCATCTGTGTGTATTGAATGTGACTCTCAGGTCTACGTTTGAATGAACAAAGTATATCTCTGTTTATGAGACAAACTAGGTGCATGATGTGAATTTGTATTTCATTTTTTTTAAACCCTTAAAGGTGTGAATGATTTGTATGTTGGTGTCTTTCAGTTCTGTGCGACTCTTGGTACCACCTCATCCTGTGCTTTTGATCACATCACCGAGCTGGGGCCCATATGTGAGTCACACACACTTGATCTTTTTGGTTTTGCAACAGGAAAAGTATTGTCACACCCTATTAGGCTGTTTTAGCTTTACAACAGACACTTTGATGTGAGAGGAGCCTGGATGTTTGGGAGAGAAATCCAAATCAAGAGGGTGTCCTCTAACCAATAATATGGCATAATGTGTGTGTACATTCTGAAACAAATATGTGTTTCTGGAGCTCTAATATTTAGCACCCTATTTACTTACCTCAGTATTAACAATATCCAATAATTCCTAATGTGTTTTTGTGTTATGACAATATGTGTTTTTAGAAATGCATGTTAAAAACCTCCCTGTTTTGTGTCTATTTCAGGTAATGAGGAAAATTTGTGGATGCACATCGATGCAGCATATGCAGGGAGTGCATTCATCTGTCCTGAATTTAGGCCTTTGCTGAATGGCATTGAGGTGTGTAAAAACATTCATGTTCGTATAGTTTGTGGACACTATAACATCTGACAGAGTATTGACAGCGTCGGATTTGAACCTTGACCATTCCAACATGTGTAGGACAGATTTAACGTAATTTAAGTGGCGTCAAAAAGTTTGCATCCACCTCCAAAGACGCATTGATGCTTCTGAATGACGAGCAAACCTTTTTCTGTTTAATTGGGCGTGAAATATCTCTAATAGCATCTATGACAGTAAACGCTAACTGCATACTGATGATATCCAGTTGCTTTATTTCTATTTGAAAATGGCATAACGTTAATGTCAAGGAGGAAGCATGCAAGAGCGAGTAATATCCCAAACGATTGCCAGAAGCGCAGCAGCATCAATCTGCCTTTTGAGGCTGGCGAAGCAGCTGTTGCTCCCGGAGCTGTGCACAGACGCAGAGATAAGGACAGAGTCATTTCCTGAGGCAGCGTAGGACCTTTATATATATATATATATATATATATATATATATATATCACTGTTCATTAGACACACAATGTTGGTGCAAAGACAGAGGAAGCAGACTTGACTGTAAAATGACCAACAGTTGTTTCATCTAAACTCGGGTAGATAAACATTTTGCTCCCATAATTTTGCAGTTTTTCCAATTTGAAGTGTCTTTTAATGCAATGGAAATCTGACTTTTAGGATCATTCATCCAGAAAGTGGATTATTAAATTAAAATTTAGAAAATATAAAAAGAATAGGACATGCATTACAAGAAGGTTCCCACTACTTTGGGACGGCAGCACAGCCCTGCTAAGGACTTGGTTGCTAGGATACGGGTGATGGGCAAGCAGGCAACCAGCCCCCCCTTTAAATCAGTCAGCATGGCAACTGTCAGCCAGGAGTCTGTCTCCCATTGTCTCTCCATGCTTTGTTATTGCATTTATGAGATAGAGAAAAAGGATATTACAAGAGATAGCTCACAAACAGATGAAAAACGGATTGGAAGAGGTTTCCCTTTGAAATAACCCTGCCAGTAAGGGTTATTTTCCTTGTGCTCTTTGAGCTGTTGGCTGGATATCCCTCTTTTGCATTTCAAATAAATTGTGCCGGCCTTAATCTAGATAATGGTCTTGGTGAAAAGGTTGTCTCTGAGTCAGTAAAGGTAAATTAACATATATTATTCCGTAGGTATTGGCCAAAATGCATTTTGTGCTGATGTAATAATTTTACCATTTAAAACATTTATTATAACACATCGGATTTTGCCAAAAATATAAAGCAGGATATGGATACTTGACTGACTGATGTTTTCTGATCATTTTGTTGTATGAGGCCTTTCCTTCCAGAGAGACTAATACACAATGTTTCTTTGTTGTTTCTTTTAAAGTTTGCTGACTCTTTTAACTTCAACCCCCACAAGTGGCTTTTAATCAACTTTGACTGCTCTACAATGTGGTAAGTTGTGTATGGTTATACTCTGTGCAAAGCAGAGGTTTCAGTGCAAATAAGTTGACTTACGAAAAAAAAATCAAAATATACTGCTCGAAAGAATTATACACACTAACTAAAGTGTGTGGCTGCTCAAAATATTCTTTAAAAGGTTTAAGCAACATTCTTGATATGGTACATCTTTCATTGCTAATGGGTAACAGCACTTAGGGTACTATTTATCTTCTGATAGGAACAACAAACTTTCTGTTCACAAGACTCGTATGGATATGATGAATTACAAATTCATTCATTTAAAAAATCTATTATATTTACAGTTTTGTCATTTAATAAATTGACCTCAGAGGTTTCCATGGTCCCATAAAGTAACAATGAGTGGTCCATTTAAACCTGACATCAATCTACACTACATTCATTAGCTCAGTAAACAGAGCTACGCCTCCCAGATGCCCCTTTCGTCAGCAGCAAACAAAACCAGAGATGCTTTGCAAAAGGACGTGTTTCAAACCTCAACATGTGCTCAAGGGAAAATCACCTCCCCCTCGCTCAGTTTATTGCAATTCCATTTTTACGCAAACATAATCATCAAAACTCAATTTTTTGAATTTTCTTTTGAATTTGTAAGTGGTTAAATATGGTGTTATAATTATTGTTGTCACAGTATTTGCATTCTGTGCAATGAGCATATGTGCAAAGTTGAATCTGAAGTAATCAACAGGGTGAAGAAGAGGCAGGACATCATTGGAGCCTTCAAGGTGGAACCCCTCTACCTGAAACACGAGAACCAGGAGTCAGGTAGTTATTTAAATGAAAGAACTTAAATCCATGGTTCTGTGTTGGTTGAATCTGTGGTCTACTGCATTGCATAATTTCAAAAAGGAAAAGTTGTGACCATGTTTATTTTTCCCAATGTGAGGATGGTGTTCAGTTCATTTGAGCCACATTCACACACATCAGATTCAACAATGATCACTGGAGGTGCCTAAATGCAGTGCAGCCTAAACCTGATGAACACAGGAAAAAACTAAACTAAACTAGACAGGTGTTGTCAGTGTTTGGGACAAGCAACGTGAGTTAAGAGCTCGGAAGGCAGGAGATTTTCAAATGTTCAAACAACATTTTGGGAATGCAATCTGTCAACATGGTTTGCAGTTACTGAAAAGTGTAAGTTTGTGTGTTTCAGTCATTTCTGTATGTAGAAGAGCTCATTTCAGGTATTTGCCACTGATTAGCTGCTGGCTGTTGAAAACTAATGTTAGCGTTTGCAGATGCTGACATGATGCTTCAGAACATTGTCACTATGTTGAGGTTCATACATTAGAAGACAGCTGTCCTCCAACGTCCACCCACCTCTGGGTTTGCAGCCTTCGACCTGCTCTTGGAGCTCTGGCTCTCTTTGCCTCTTCAGCCGCGATAAAGCGCCCTTATTTTTACTAACAAAATAATTATCATCAATATATAATAATAACAATAAATAATAATAAAGAAAATAATAGCCATTATGTTTATTTAACATAATAAGAATCTTTTAAATTATATACATTTTCATTTTTATTTTTATTTTAAATGCCGAGTTGCTGCTCTCTAGCCAGTTGTTAGTGTCCGTTAGCATTATAGCTACCTGGAAATTGGCATTTAGCAGCCTGTTGTCAAGCAGAGGCAGAACAGAGACGGGTCTTCCTGCAAGGCAGACTGGATAGATGCTCTTCTACATGAACAGATTTGGCAACTGGGGACAGATTCTGTACTGGCACAGCCCATCAACATCATGAAAATCCTAAAGATCAATCATCAGAATGAAGATGATGCTTAATTGAGCTTAGAAAATATGTCTCTGTGCCTGTATGTAAATGCATCCATGTCTCCTGTAACTGTGTATGCTGGTGCATGTGTGCAGCTGGGCTCAGAGCTGCACTCTAATTTGTCTGACAGACACGCGGACAGAGAGAGGAAGACAAACCGCTACCTCCCACCGCACTGAGGCACCTTGCAAAAGCTCAAACATTGTGGGCTATTCAGTCTAATTAGTGGTTGTTAGCAGCAGCTAACCCAGGCCCCATTCTGCATAGATGAGATATCTGCAGTGAGAGCAGGGAGATGCTGTACAGGTGGTGGGCGTAATGACAGCAAAACACCTGCACCGTGGACGGAAATCCCAAATACAAAATAGCTTTAAAAATGCACATGACATGTTATGACGTAAATCATTTTCAATGTCAGAGCCTTGTGTTATCAGGAGAAATTGGTGTATGATAATGCAATGAGGAGAATGCAGACTGAACCTAGAATAACTTGAAAAATAAGCAGAAGCAAAGTTTCTGATGTCAATCAATTTTGGGAACTTTTTCTTCTTTCAATAGGGCTGGTCACAGATTATAGGGTAAGATGAATCAATGTTTCAATTTATTTTTTATTATTTATTTTTTTAATAATCCTAGTTTAGCAAAACTGCTAACACTCTCCTCTTTCCTAAAAGCATTGGCAGATTCCACTGGGAAGAAGATTTCGCTCACTGAAGATGTGGTTTGTCTTCCGTTTGTATGGACTCCAAGGCCTGCAGACTCATATACGCAAGGTAGGAGACCAAGTGAACCCTCTCCATCTATGGTAACATGACTGCAAAACTATGGTAATATTGTACGTCTCGAACCATCCTAAAGTCCTAACAATAAAATTGCTACATTAGCAATGGAAGTCACATATTTGGTTCTTATGGTTAATTCCCATCCCCCCCCCCCCTCCCCCCTCCCTTCCACGTCCCGACCCACCTAATCCTTCTCAGCACTACTGGCCTTATCGCTGCCCCATCAGCATTTCCTGTCAGTCATATATGTCTGGTATGCGTCAACATTTCTCAACATTTCTTCTCCAATGGCCATCTTACCCCTTCATGCCCGTCTCTCATCCTCATATTCCTCTTCCTCCCTCCAGTCTGCTCTGTCAATCAAATGAGTCTGTTTTGTGTTTACTCTCCGATTTAAGCAGCAGCAGAACAGCAGTGATCCCTGAAGCCATAACCAATGACACAAAACCATTGAGTTTTACACTGTACATCCGCCCCCAAGATTAGATTAAACAGTTTCCGCCATTCTGCTGTTTTATGCTGCTAAAACTTGTCTGAATGGAAATGCACCCTGTGTGACGTACCGATAGTTCCATCTTCCCAAGAAGAAATTTAGTTTTATTGTGATCATATGTAGTGATGCACATTTAGTGTTTGCAATGCATTGAATATAAGGGCGGGCAATTTAATCATAATAGATAAATGTGTTGGTATAAGTTTGTTGGATCTCATGTTGACGTTTGAAAATGACTTACACATCCCTGGAACAGATTGTGAAGCACAGTGATCCCATTTTCAGAACTGAACTAGGAATTCTTTATTTTGATGTGTTATAAACCTCAACATATTGATATGAAGTCTTCTGTTATGAGCAGTTGGAGATGGTCACATCACACACTCTAGAGAGGTGCAGACTGAATCAGCTTGTTGCACTTGCCCATGTGGACAGTACAGCGCTGCCATCTAGTGAGAGCCCCTGATACTAACTGTTTTTTGTGATGGCTTACTTACAAGAAATGTTTTGTAATGCTGTATCCAACCAATTAATTGAATATATACCCCCTCGCCCTTTCACTTGCTGTGAAATTTACAAAGCAGTTTCATTAACCTGAATGAGCACCAATCTCAGGTCTCAAGACTCATAACGTTCTCTCATCCAAGCACACATTATCTCATGTTTTCACTTTGCAGCAAGTGGTCCTGGCCAAAGAATTTGAGAGTCTTGTTCGAGCAGACAAGAGGTTTGAGATCTGTGCCGAGGTGGTCATGGGGCTGGTGTGCTTCAGGCTCAAGGTAACAATGTCCAACAACTGACCACGGAGATGTGATGCTTTTTGTTAAACTCAAGGCCTACACCAAAATCCTAGCTATTGTAAATCTGAACAATTCTTTTCTCTCAGGGCTCCAATGAATTGAACGAGCTCTTGCTAAAAAGGATCACCGAGAGCAGAGCCATCCACCTGGTGCCTTGTCAGCTCTCCGGCCTCTTTGTCCTACGCTTTGCCATCTGCTCACGCACCACTGACTCGGGCCACATCCAACACGCATGGCGGCAAATCACACAGCTGTCCAGTGAGCTTTTGCAAAGTGATCATTGACCAAAAGGCTGGAAAGGGGCTGTCCACCAGCATGTCAAAAGACCGCCCAACGTGAGGACGAAAGATTTCCTGTTGCATATTTCTGTCTGCTGCCATGCTATCTAGTCCAGTGAGCAGTGATCACTATCCTGTTGATACATGTGAAAATAACGCCTTACAAAAATCAACAAAGCAAATGTGTACGTAAGGAAAGAAAATTATTTTACATTTTCTATTTGCAACTTCTCCACTATTGACCGCTTTTATCTTTCACTGTCTTTGTGCTTGCATCATTCCGCCGTGAGCCTCTGTCTATGCCGCTTCCGTGTCTTCACGTCCAACATGGGTTGGTTTATTGTAAATGCGTTGTACATTGATTGTCTAAATGGATTTATAAGTCAACAGGTGCTGTCACAGAATTAGCTTTTAAATGTTCATGATTTATCATCAAGCTTTAAATGAAGCCTTAGAAATGAGGGAGTTGTTATAGATTTACAAAGGTTACTTTATGACAATATAATTGTTCCTAGGCTATGGCTTCATGAGTTTTTGAAAGTAAGGAATTCAAACATTGCTCCTAAGAATCAGGAAAACCCCTTTTCACAAATGCTTTCATATCTGACCCGATTAGCTAAATTAGTTGTGGTTAAAATGGCAGGCAGCGGCCGACTATATATTTGTATACTGATTTTCTATCAATACATTTAGTGTTTTATTGATTTAAGTGCCATATGTTTGGCATAGTTATATTGTGCTTCATTCAGATAGAAACAAATGATCAAGTAGTTGAGTAAGTAGTGCATATATTTGATATGTCCGGTGTATAACAAATTAAAGCCCCAAGATGCACCACTATTTGTCCATCATGACAGATGTCAAACCTTGTTGTGAATTCATATGATTGTATCAAATTGTGCTCATGTTGCTGAGCAAGGTGTTTTCTCGTTGAGTTGCCTGTGACTTGCAACGGTGAGGGTTTATTTGAATAAAGTCTTCAGTGGTCATGGTTCATCATCTATAAATTAGAATTCATCAGGCTCCCAACAAAAGATTAATAGACGGCTTCAAAGTTTCAAGAGCAGTGATGACAGTATGAAATACGTCTATCTGGACTGTTGAAACCTCTGCACAGCAATGGCTCAAACATAGGAGAAATTATATATAACATAATATAGGACTAATATCATATAGCATAATATAGGACTAATATCATGTAACATAATATAGGACTAATATAACAAACATAGTATCATAGTTCTAATTTCATATAACATAACAATATAGCTGACAACTAATATAGCAGACATGGCATCACACTTATTATTTCTAATATTATATAACATAATATCGAAGAACTAATATAATAATATATATAATTTAACTAGGGCCGGTAATTTAGCACGTTAATTACGATTAATTACAATGTAAATTAAGATGAATTAATTACACAAAAAATAACACAATTTTTACGCATTTTTACACTTATTTTTTGCACCGCGGAACGTTTCTCACTGGATGAGTTTCGGAGGACCGATTATACTGGAGCACCAACTAGCGTCCATGACTTCAGACAACAACAAACTACAGTGAACATGAACGAAGAAGCTGACGAGACCGTGTCGGGTGGCCCCGTGAATGGGAAATCTTATTATAACAAACACACGGATGGAAGCGTCGATAAGAGCGTGGTTGTGTGTAAGCTGTGCAACAAGGAATTCACATCGAGCCTCAAGTATCACCTCAACGCAACACAATTAGCAGCTAGCGTGGACGTACAAGGACCCACACCCAACCCACACTGCACCAGATGACTGCTTTAAGGACCAGGGTAACTAAGACCACGTCTGAAAAAATAACCAATGTTCTGAATGTACTTGAAAGTATTGGTCTACTTAAAAAAACATTTACAGAAGGTCTACTTACCTATAGGCTACCTGAATTTCTGAAAGTACTATATTTCTAAATATGCTATTTATACACTTGTCTGTGTGAGGCACCTTTATGTGGTAACACAATTGGGATTTTATATAGCCAATATATTATAATAGTTGAGAGCATTCCTAAGAATCGCAGCTTTTATTGTGTTGTACAGCATTGATTGGGGGGGGGGGAAACCAGGTAAAGCGGAACCAAAGTGCGAGTGGGGTTGCATTGCGCCGCCTAGAGGGACGGACGCCTTTCTTTTGTCTCATATTGAAGTTGGGATCTAAAGATGGCGGTTCGCTCGTTCTCTCGCTGACAACGTGCTTCTGTTTTCCAGGTTCGTTCTCAGTGAAAAAGAACAAGAACTGTTTCCTCCCGGGGTGTATGAGGTGTGTTGTAGCTGTGGCGGGTTGGTAGTTGGGTGTTTGGTGGGTGGAGAGGGCGTGTGTCCACTATGGCGCGCGCGGTTGCTCAGCATGAGCGTATCGATACTCTGAGTGTTTGGGTCGGTGCATTGGTGTCCTCACCCCCCAGCGGTGACTTATTTAGAGTTTGTGAATATCCTGACATGTCGTGAATCTGTTGTAAATGTTGAGAAAAGAGAGATGTTAAAACGTAGAATAGATAATATTAAGGTTACAGAAGAACAGTTTCCCTATGTGTATTATTTATGTTGTGACTGTAGTCATTTAAATATTCCTAAAGTGTTTGAATCACATAATTGCCTTAGAGAGACTATGCATTTCTGAAGTTTAACAGAAAACAAATAACTAAATATAGATAACTATATAGCTTTAAGAATGACTTATCCTTGTGATATTATTGCATTTATTATTGCACTTTAAGAAAGGGACATTTATTTCTGTTAAGACAGTATTTTGAGGATGTAAGTTTTGAAGATGAACACTTAAGTGTAGAAAACTTTATTGACATGTTAAACTGACATTAACAAATATGTCTGAAATATGTTTACCTTAGGGAATGTTACTGTTTGATATTATGACTTGATGTATTGTAATAAAGATATTGAAGTTGGGATCTGTCCTTACATATATTTTTTAATAATAATTTTTTACCTATTTAATTGGTTGAACAAAAATAAAAATCCATGTGAAAAAAATTACTTCTCACTGTTCTCAGGTCAAATATTTATGCAATTAAAATGTGATTCATTTTAATTAATTAATTACAAAGCCTCTAATTAATTATATTATTTTTTTAATCGAGTCCCGGCCCTAATATATATATATATATATATTATATATATATATATATATATAATATATATATATTATATTATATTATATATATATATATATATATATATATATATAATATATATATATTATATTATATTATATATATTTAATATATATATATATATAATATATATATATATATTATATTATATATATTTACCGTACATATATATTTTTTATAATAATTTTTTACCTATTATTTAAAAAAATCTTTTTTTTTCTTGACCCTACATATTTTGACTTTTTTCACAATTTTTTTTTCCAATGACATGACTGGAATGATCTTAGATGGCGCAACCTACACGTCCCTGTCACTAATGCCAAATGCCCCAAATTTCTGTACTTTAAACCTTATCTGGGTTCAACCCTCAAGGGACATGGTGGCTCTTTCTAAATCCTTTTTTAGTTTTGGGTAACAGACATTTATAAAAAATCATAATGGGATATTGCCCCAGAGACGGATTGGTGCATCTTGGAGGATCAACCATGCTATTCATCCTTCCTGCATTGGTAAAGGCACAAGTGAGTTGAATTTGAATGTACCCAGTGAGCACAAGACGTTATTTCAACGTTGACATATGGTTGAAATTGGGTTGAAATGAGGTCTGAACGTTAGTTGAAAACACGTAACTCTGATCACATCTGTAACGCGCATGCGCAAGTTCTTTGACGCTTGCAGAGCTTCCACCGGGAGCAGAGCGACGTGAGCGGGCTGATACAACCACGGCTACCGGCCCCAATACTCTGTAAGTACGTGAGTGTTTGAATGAAGCGCACCGGGAACTATAACCAGTTATTTTACTTGTGCTGCCCACTCGATACGGGAAAGACTTAGTGACAGTCGGACAGACTGTTATTTTGGTAAGCTAGTTAGCGTTAGCGCAGATAGTTTGCTAGTTAGCATGCTAGCTTGGAGCATGCTTCGCGTTCAACGTGAACTGGATCAAAAGTAAACATCATAGAGTATTTTCCGTGTGTTTCGTGTTGCTGATGCGTTAGGTTGTTGCTGTACCTATATCATATTATTGCCGTTCCCATGTCATGTAGAAAATACACGTTTTTTAAACAACGCGGCCTAAACACAGTTCGCAGCTGAATTCAACAAGTTGTGGCCTGTAAACAAGCTAGCCAACACATCGTAAGTTACTGCATGCTTAAAGCAACATTGTAAAGTATGGTACTGCGTAATATACCTGGAAATGTTACTCCAGAAATGCCATAATTTGCAGATGAATTGTTTATAATGTCATAAGTAAACAATCTATAAATAAGGGTTCTCAAACACATTATTAAACTTTTTATTACTGTCATTGTAAACCCAAATTACACACTTTTCCCCTCAAGTCTTTGTTTTTCCCTCCTCACAGGTTCCTGTGGATGGAGGTTACATCTGATGGAGTTTGTCCCTGCAGTTGTCCTGCCTTACACATGGAGAATAATTTCTGTGGTAGGAATTGAACGTACTGTACATCTTTAAGTTGTCCTCTCTGTACACAGCTACTCCTCCGCTGTTCTCCCTTAGGTTTTGTCCAGTTGAAAGGAGTTTTCCGTGTGCCGATGTGATGGTTTTGGGAGAGGAAGCTGGAAAGTTTACAGACTGTAAAGCTCCCTCAGGCTTATTTTTCATTTTGGGTTGAACAAAATAAAATTAATTGAATTGAACGAACATGTTGACTAGAGGCATCTGCAACTGAGGGGTGTTCTGCGCATTCTGAATCATTGAGTGACGATGAGGGAGACGGAGCTGATTTCAGGTATACGATCCGGATTCAAGTGACTCGGAGCTAAATGAAGGGCCAATGATTCAGAAAAATGGTTTATAAACACAAAATTCTAAACTGACTGGTTCGTGTTGTTGCTGCACTTATAATTTCATAGTTTATTTTCACAAATTGTATTTTGTATTCTGTTATGTATAGGAAAAGTGTTGTTATAATGATATGAATAAATACAAATTAATCAAATTGTGTTGTCCATGTTATGGGCTGTTGACATGACAACTGAC
Organism: Pungitius pungitius; assembly: GCF_949316345.1. NCBI lineage: Eukaryota > Metazoa > Chordata > Actinopteri > Perciformes > Gasterosteidae > Pungitius > Pungitius pungitius. The sequence continues at coordinate 1,470,341 of NC_084910.1, forward strand.
TGTAACTTGTACTTTTCCAGCGAGCAATTTATCCGTTGAAAAGACGTTGAATAGAAGTCTATGGCCTGACGTTGAAAAGACGTTGCAGTGAAAGTTGTTTCAACGCCTATTTGTAGACGTTGAAATGACGTCTATGTTTAGACCAGTTTTCAACGTGATTTTTAATATCGGTTCTTTTTACACCTATAAAATAATGCTATAGCACAAAGTAGAGGACGACATTTTACCGTATTAAAAATCACGTTATGTGGTCTAAATATAGACGTCTTTTCAACGTCTACGAATAGGCGTTGAAACAACTTTCACTTTTAAACCATTTTGCCAACTCTTTTCAACGTCGGGCCATAGACGTTTTTTCAACGTCTTTTCAACCAAAAAATGTCCACTGGGTAACAGAGAATTGGAGGGTGGATGCACTAAAAAGGGTAAACAAATATACACCCTCTGCCAGACTGTCAGTTTAAGGTTGTCCACAGGATGCCCTGAAGTAGACAAACATGTGATTGTCTTGAAAAATGCCCTCAGAGGCTGTAATAAGTTTCATGTCAGTGTGACCACTGAATGAGACACATCTGCTCATCTTTACTGACTCATCCGGCCTTCTCTCCCGTCAAAAAGGTGGAACCCTATAGGCTACGTAGCATGGCTAATAAGTGCTAAAAGCTAAAGCAATTAACATCAAATTCAATTCATCATTCAAAAGATTCTTCATCATTCTTGACAATGCCTTCATAACTCAAGTGAACGCGCCTTGTGTTTCTGCATAACCCCCAGGGTACACTTCTCTGAAACAACCAGTGGGGACAATGCCCCCACTACTACCTCCGCGGTAGTGTGCTCAAGACTTGGCACGAGCGGGATTTGAACCCACTGGCGGCGCGTACAGAGGCTTCTGGGCTCTAGCTGGCACCCCTACACTACCAGTCCTGGTCACATTTTGGCAACTTTGATTCTCCTATTTAACCTTGAGCATGTGAGTTAAACTTTAAAACTCTTTTAAATGCTATTTGCACATCTGGGCTTGAACCCACAACCTTCAAGTGCAGTGCAGGTGCTTATGTCAGCAGCTCTTCCACTGTGCTACTTCACCACACACTAATCAACCCTTTGTTTGTTGTATTTAACCTTGAGCTTGCTACTCAAACCTGAAGTAAAGCCAAAGGCTCAAACCCAAGACTGGGCTTGAACCCACAATCTTCAAGTGCAGTGCAGGCTTGTGGCAGGAGCTCTTCCGGTGTGCTAATTCACCACACACTAACCAACCCTTTGTTTGTTGTATTTAACCTTGAGCTTGCTACTCAAACCTGAAGTAAAGCCAAAGGTTCAAACCCAAGACTGGGCTTGAACCCACAATCTTCAAGTGCAGTGCAGACTTGTGGCAGCAGCTCTTCCGCTGTGCTAATTCACCACACACTAACCAACCCTTTGTTTGTTGTATTTAACCTTGAGCTTGCTACTCAAACCTGAAGTAAAGCCAAAGGTTCAAACCCAAGACTGGGCTTGAACCCACAATCTTCAAGTGCAGTGCAGACTTGTGGCAGCAGCTCTTCCGCTGTGCTAATTCACCACACACTAACCAACCCTTTGTTTGTTGTATTTAACCTTGAGATTGCTACTCAAACCTCAAAACTCTTTCAAAGCAGAAGTGATGTCTGCATGAAGGGGCATGAACCCACAACCTCAGACAGCAGGTTGGAGCCTGCAGCCCTTCAGTTGTTCCCTTGTGCTATTCAAGCACATGCCTCATTGTTTCCGTTTCTCATATTAGACCTTGGGAATGTTTACTAAACCTCAAAACTGTTTTGAATTCCATTTTCAAATCCTCTCAAAACTTTACTTTTTCAGCTTTTCCAATCTTTCAGCTAGAGACACCATTTAAACTTTAAAATGTTGACACAAGTCTTAACAATTTTATTTAAAAAAACAGCTTGTGAATATCTATTATACTTTTTTCATAATCACTAATTATGTTTCATTGGTTTTGGGGTCCGTTTCTGAGTTTTACATGAGTGTGTATTGGGTTTTCTTAAAGCGGGGCAGAGTGAATCCGTGTCAGTATTCAGTAAAAAAAGAAGGAACTTTTGCTTTCACGTCCACAATATATTAACTTTTCAGCCTTCATTTCTAAAAAAAACAGATGCCGTGCTTGTGCTGGTTGGACTCGTATAAGTTTGGAATCTCATTGTTATTTATTTTAATTATTTTTAGTTTTGCTCCAGGAAGCATTTGTTTGAGGTGTGGATTTTGTCTAAATCTCTTCACTCTCTTCGCTGTGAGCTCATTAGCGACCAGCTGGTGATCGATGGCCATGAAGACGTAGCTCAGGAGTCATCCACTGCGCAGGGACGTGCAGGTTTAACCGTGTTTAGCTAACCGTACATGGACGTGCGTGTCGTGAGTTGGGACGGAGACCCGGGATGAGCAGACCGTAAGTAATGTGGAGGCAGGACGGTTAGATATTTGGGACATGGGAGAGCGATAAGTGCTAGCTAGCTAAACTGCTAACGAGGCTACTCCCCGTATGCTGGACTTAAACCGGGGGCGTGACGTCATTAAGCTGCTGGCGGAGCCCGGGAAGGACACCTGTGATTGAGGAAGCGAGACGGTAGGATGTCAGCTAATTGCAAGTTTAGCGTTAAGTTCAGGGTCCGTGACCGTCGGAGTGGCCGTGTGATGGACGAGCGTCTAAACCTCCGGCGTTGAAGATTGTCCGTCGCCGCGGTTAGCAAAGTATAGCTCGTGGGGTGCTAGGCGGGGTCTCCTCGCTAGCTAGTGAAGTGTTTAGCTAACTTTAGGAACTTTATTAGCTCGTCACCAACGCCGAAGGCTTCACAGCGCCAGCGAACCACGACAGCCTCTACAGCCCGTGACTGCTGATCACGTGTTGTTGAGAGTAGCAAAGAGCAAATTTACAATGGAATCTGTGGCAAAGAGGTTGCTCCGAGATGTGGGAGCACTTCAATTTGATTTCCTCTAACAAGGTTGGCATTAGGCAGGCCTAGTCTGTCATTTGTATTGTGTAATTATTAAATAATTATAAATTATGAAACAATCCACAAAAGTTCCTATGACTTCCATGAACTGCACATGCAGTAGGAAGCTGTTGAGGCTATTTTAAATTATATTGCTTACATATAACTCATATCTTCTATTAATTCATTCTGCTACTATGATCACAAACATACATGCACAAAGGTGCAGAAAGACACATAGATAAGTGTTTGTTCCACTCCTTCCCAATGTACAGAGAATTAAAATACACAAACAAGGACACAATTAAAACCTGAAAAACAATAGTTTTATTCATATAGCAATCCATGTATTAGATGATTTATTGGTTTAATTTTTCATAATTATGTTCAACCGACAGAGACATAAAATATACTGGTGGGCTATTTGAAACATGCACTACAAGTTTTCAACACAGCAGAGGTCATCATAGAGTTTGCGATGCATTGAATGAATAACCCTTTTTCCGATACAATTGGCTGGAAAGCTTCACTGGTTCAGAAAGCTTCACTTTGTCATCACTCCCTCTCCCTTTCCCACGCCACTACCCGACGTGAGTAACATCCTGCCACACGTGAATCCATCTTGTCCACGAACAGCATCGTGGCTCCTTTTTTTAACTGAACGGGTAAAACCGTGAACTGCAAGTGGACATAATACTGAGGGAGCAGTGTGAATAATAACATTAGACTTTATTGTACACAAGGACCTCTACGTTATGGGTAGTTTTGAATGACGTGATTACATGTTTTGCTGCATTCAGTGTTACAGTACAGTGTTAAGCTTGACCTGTCGTTTACTGCATCTATGGCTGTATGTTGCTTATGACATTAGCACGCAGTGGAATGAATGTACGTTGTTACGGGGAATTTATTTGATTTGTTCTGGTTACTGAGCCCCCTTGAGTAAGACTGGTGTTTCCCTGTTAAAGCATGGTCATAAACAAGGGGAGATGTTTCAACGTGAAGTAATTGTTCTTAACTCCAATTAAATCCTACATTGAATCTAACTTTCTTTATTGGTTGGTTCGACCTGCTACATAACTGTACTATAACGAGTCTTCATACGTTTAATGTGGTGTCAGAGACTGATGTTGTTCACCGGTTACGTCTGTTTGAGGACAGAGTTCAGATTTATAACTAGTACTAAACCTTATATTACTACAGAAATGTATTTTTTAATTCTCAGCTTTTCCTGTTTCTATTCTTTCAGCAACGTTTAAATTCATTTCAGCTTTTATTATTTCTGTGTTTTTAAGTTCATTTCAGCTTTTCTCATTTCTGTATTTTCAGCCATTTTTAAATGTATTTCAGCTTTTTCTATTCTTTCAGCGATGTTTAGAATAATTTCAGCTTTTTCTATTCTTTCAGCGATGTTTAGAATAATTTAAGCTGGTTTCATTTCTGTACTTTAAGCAACTTTTTGAAATTAATTTCAGCTTTCTGCATTCCAACGCATTTTCAGCAGGAAATGCATTTTCTAGTATTATATTCATTTTCACACTCATCCGGTGCGCCGCACTGGACCCCCCGGCGGGCCAATTGTTTGACACCCCAATAGCAAATCTTTTCTCTTTACACTCAGTCATTTCCCTTGTTAATGTAAAGCAGCTTTACTGTCAGTGATCGTGAAGCCCGTGTACGGTGTCCATTTTAGGACATCCTCAGATCTCAGACTCAAGTATCAGACTCAGGCGAAACGGTGTCAGGTCTTAGAAAAACCTCCGTCATTCTTAAACAAACTCCGTCAAACCAAACGGCGTCATTCTTCCTCCGTGTTGCTCAAGCTAACGTTAGCAGTTATATCGCTAGCTTATGTTATTGTTATTGAGAAACTACACTATTACAAACTCAGAATCCCGCATGCTTGTCATGAACATGGAGGAATAAAATAATTTCCTCATGATTCCACTAATCATCTTCTTTACTGACACATTTTGTGTAAAGTAATGTAACTGAAACACATTCGTAGTCCTTTATCCTGGCCTTAGTGTTTCTCTCCATCACTCTACTAGACTATTTGCAAAGCAATGCTTCTGCAACTCAGACCTGTTTGCAGGGAACATTTATGTCAAAAGAGTTGCTTAGTTCACCCACAAGAGGTCGCCACTTCATCATCAACCGGCAGACGAGCAGTTGTAGCTGGACAACAACACACATCACTGAATATGACACCGGCGGAGGAACACCAATACATGGCCTCCCCTTTGAGAGTCTAAAGCTCTTGTGCTATGTAAAGACACTGTTGCTATATTTGTGTGTAATGCGTGCAGTGCCTTCGCCAAGGAAAGCTAAACCTTCAGTGCTGTGCATCTGCTGAGAAGCATCTTCTTTGACAAAGACACGGTCAAAGTCAGGTCCAAGAAAATGGTACTGACGTGATGGTACCAGCTGCTGAAAGGTACCATTGGGCCCGGATGATGCATGACGACGGTATTGGAATGCCAGTGTTATATTCCCGTCCAACCCATTACATCAGCTCAACTCTTTGCACACTATCCAGCAGCTTTCAAACAGCCATCATTTGCGGTTATTGGTTGAATGCTTGCCCCAGACGTGTTTTCACTTGGAAGGCATGGGAAAACATAACAATCCACCCCCCATCAGGACATTACTGAATCTAAAGTCCCGATTACACTTGAGACCTCAGAGATCCAATTACATGGCGAGCATTGAATGCCTTGTGTTGAACTGTGCACTGATTTCTGTTAACACTAATACTTACAATTCTATTAAGTAAAGTGTTTCCTTTTTGATAATTCAATAGTAGTGTGATAAGTGTTATTTCACAACTTTAATATGCAAGAGATATGGCGTCGTGTTTCATCTTTCCTGGGGATGTCTCTGCGTTATATCAGCGGGCGAAGAGACTGTTGGTCTTATTATGTATAATAGCTACGTCATTACCATAAAGACAGTGTTGTACAGTATTGGGTTGGGCTTAAGGGAAGGAAGGGGGGGACAAAATGGAGGCATTTGATTTTAAAGTGCTCTCACCCACACATTAGAAACCCACACATTGGCTTTGCTGGATGCTTTTTCTACCCGTATTGCAGACTGTTTCAGTCTGTATGTCTATCTCGTTTTCAGATGAAACCTCAAAGCTAAGAAACCCTCATTAGACTCTGATTACAATTTGTATTGTAGAATACATCTAACCAATTATTTTTCATTTCTATCTTGACTGAGAGGTAGGCTCTAAATGAAAATATAAGAACCAAAAAAATGGATCAACTTGAGCTATTTGATTTCCAAGTCTTTCTGCTGATTTGAAGTGCCTTTGTCTTCTCATTGATCTAACAGGGACCCGTCCACAACGTTTCCTCCTTGGCCAGCCACAGAGAATCAGGGGTGGTCTTCAGCATCTTGAAAGCACCACATAAGAAACAGACAATTCCCGCAAACGTCTCTAATTCTCAGTGGAGTAGAAACAGTCCTAATGCATTGTTATTAGGCTGATGGAAATGCACTTGTTTGTTAAGAAGAGTAATTTTCACCAGTTCATTTCAGCACCGGAAAGTCTGGAAGAATAGTATTTTTTGTTGTTGTTATTTCCTTACAGTGAGTAGGGAAAACTATTATGCTTGACAATCTGCCAGTACACGTAGTGAGAAAATATTAAGCAGCGGCAAAACCATCCGGCACTATGAGAGATAATCCAAAACGTGTTACATGTTGAAAAATAGCTCATTTAAAATGAATACAGTTATCTGACTTAAATGAATCACTTCCATTGTAATATGGAATTGTTATTATTGCTACAATTTTCTTTATAGGAATCCTAAGTGCAGGCGGTAGTAGGGGGCCGTGGGCCCTGAGGGATTTGGAAAATAGAAAACCTGTTGTAGAATGATAAGTAAGGTAAGTAAAATGTTCTAACAGTGTTTACATGTACTCACAGTGATGTCATTGTCGTGTTGCATAGGTTCATTTCCAGAGACTCAGAGACTCAGAGCCCTGCAGACCTAGCAAATTACTCCTGGAAAAAACAACAACTCTATAGGCCACAGTCATTTGATGCAGGAGTGTGGTCACGTTAGCGTGTCTAAACCATATTATGATTGTTTATCTCCAACCGCTTTCAGCCTTACAGGTACCCACACGTTTAAATGGGGCAGCATACCCATATACATGAATCTCTTCAAACAATACTGGGATGGACACATCTCCGTGTTGAAAAGGTTGGTAAAGAATTGGGTCTGTTATATAATCTGTATAGAGGAGCTCTCTGCCTTTCTTCTATTTCCTCTCTCGCTGCTAATCTAATATTCAGCGCCCTGTCTGTGCAGTTCATTCAGACCCGGGGGTTTCAGGTCTCACGTTAGGCAGCTTTAAAATACGTTATCTTTATCCACCGTGTATTGGATCAGACTTGTAATTCACTTTGACTTGCCCCATCACCGTTTTCTTGGTAGCAGGATACTAGAATACCGGCCACACGATGACATTTTCAAGAAAATAGCATCCGGCTTTTTTAAGTCAGATGAACAATGTTTTGGTAAAATGATGAGAACTGCACAACATTTGGAATTACTGCAAATTAAAGCGTAACCAAACAGCATGGTGATGTGGGGGCAGACCCCACTTATGTGTAAAATCTCTCACCCTCCACAGATCAAATTCTGTATGATAACTGTATGCAAAATACTTCTATAATAATAATAATATAAATGTTACATTTAAATTTAGATTTAACATTTATATATAACATTTACATTTAATATTTATACTTTGTGTTGCTGCCAAACATTGTACTTGGAAAAGTATTTACATGATTTTGTTTCTAAATGTTTAAAAAAGTGACATGAATATTGTCCTGCTTTTTTTTCATATGATAATGCTAAATGTACCAAAACTGCACAGGATTTTACAAGTCTTTACTCAGGATCTCGCTCACAAAAACTAGTATAGCACGCGACAGACGTAATGAGTTGCTGAATAATAAAAACAACAAATCTTTTGAAAAATGCAAAAATATTCAAAATGCCATAAAATCCAAATACACCCACATAATATAAGCTAAGCATTTAAGCTCTTTACAGTCTCTGTAAGCAAACCGAGAAACAGCATTTTCCTTTTTTTATACTTTTGTTGGGTTCATAGTTGTCTCTGACAACCTGAACGTAAAGTCTGAGCTTGCAGGCACCAACACATTCTTAATTTTTGGTTCAGTTCTTGATCCTTAGCTTTTTATCAAACCTCATACTGTAAATACAGCCTATCAAATAAGAGCTGACTTTGTAATAAGTGAAGTAGATACTCAGCCACAATGCACTTTATCTTATTGATTACATCAATTAACTTTAGCACAGCTTCCCCTCTCTCTTCTCACATTGTTTCATAAATCTGTCTAAATCATTACACGCAGACAGTGAGCACGGACCGAGTCTTGCACCACTCACTGCCTCTGCTGATGGGCTGCTTGCTCTGTTTCACGGGTGTGGTGGGAGTGGTGAAGAGCGTTCGTATACGTCGCCCCTCCCATGTTCCCTCTCTCCCTTTTACTCCCTGTTATGTCGGGGTACAACATCTCCTGCTCCTGAGGGGAAACCCAGCACATGCCCTTGCTCTCTCCCACTACTTTCCTTTGCTGCTACGCTGTTTCCTGCTTTGTTTCCTCATCCCTTCTTCAGAGTCATCTCACCTAGGATAAAAAAAAGCAGCTCTTCAAGGTAAGAAAAACCCACCTCTTCTCTCACACGCAGTGTTAGAGTTCAACCACATTTCACTCCTTTACCCATGTGGACCTGTCTGTTCAAGCAAACAACACAAATTGTAGGTTGAATGTAGGTGATGTCAGTTTTAAATCCTTAAACACATAGACTTGCTGCATGCGTTTGGATAACATATAGTTAACTTTAAGCTAAATAACTGCTTTTGTTGCATTGGGAATCAGGTAAACATGCAACTGCTGCAGTGTAATATGATATTTATAAGTAATAATATATATATATATATATATAATATACTTTTTCAGGTGGTTTGGGGTTGAAGGTTTTCAAACAATTAAAAATAGTGTAGGTCTTTTAAGCTTTATATTTGTACGATTGAGTACAAAGCTTATAAAATTACATCAAATATCCCAATTTTCGAAAACGAGATTCCGTTTCCACTTAGTTTTGTTGAGTGTTTCGTTAGTATTGAAGTATTAGTATTAGTATTGCATCACTATGGACGATCACTGAAGAAACTTGGCAAGTTGCTGTTGTTAAATACTACACTAAGCACCTCAAATATCATCACAAAAACCTGATACACAGGATAGTAATAGTATTGCTGGGTGCCTAATTATAAAACACACAAAGCAGCCATTAACTTGCACGATTTCATTACTGATGAAAGTCACATCAGGTTAAATACAAATTAAAAACAACGTTAAGAATAAATAGCAGAAAAGCAGGCGTAGAAAACCTGTTTTTTCTTATGTTTCTCATACAATAAACTGTTTACACAAACAAATGACAGAGACAAGAGAAATGTGTCAAAGACATGGCAGCGAAGAGTTAAGCCAGATTCATTTTAATATGTAATAAGATCACAACCTGAGGACATTTCAACAAGCATTCTTAACTTGTCTGGAAACTTTTACCGACATGTTTTTACCTGAATGTTCTCTGGAACGTTTCACTGCTTCTGAGCTCCTACAAGCTTAAAACTGGTTTTCCAGTTTGACAAGTCTGAGACAAAACTATCTAACTTTGTTGCTTCCATGTATTACTTCCCACTGCTGAAAAGACCACAAGTTAAGGTTGAAAAAAATCGAACGCATTGTCATTCATATTTATTATATTTTAATATATGACATGATATTTTTGAAGTAAACATCGATCTTGTTCTGGAGCACGAACATGTAACAACTAAGGCTTCAATAGAAAAAAAAAAATGTAGTGAGTTCAAGGAAGACTGTGTGCTTCCTTCAGTAAAAGAGCTGCGTTGCATGTTGCAGAGGTAGCGCGTGACCCCCCCAATGCAGTCACATTGCGATTCTATAGGACTACAGGGGAAATGCAGGTATAATTCAGCTTGGAAAGACACGTTATGAGAAATGTTGACCTAGTGTTTGTATAGCGTTTCTCCATCAGAGAACACCATGTTGGTCACCATGTGGGTTTCTTCTAAATATCAGAGTTTGCACTGAATGTCTGTTTCTTAAACTTTCTGGAAGAGTTAGGCATTAAACAAGTCCATCGATCTTCTTTGTAAGGTTTCTGTGCCCAGCAGGTTTGTTCAATGTTAAATCTCATGTCCAATGTTATGATTGAGTTCTATATAACGTTTAAATAAAGGTGGTTATTATTGTCTGAAATGGCAATACGATCCACCATTTCCCTCCAGATTATGTTTTCTTTGCATTTAATGTGTTTGTTAATGATTCAGCTTAATCCATATTAATGCCTGCCAATGATTTTTCCATTTAAAAAAATGAATAATGTGTACCGTTATTGCTCATCATCACTTTTCAGACCTCTTCACATGTCATCGCTTTGAGAGCTAAAATGCTTTTAGTGAAATGTTTCCTTTTTCCAAACCTATTTCTTGGCAGCAGGAAATGGCTTCTAAGCGGCAAATGGGCTACAAGTCTCGCATAGCAGGAGTGCTGCTTCTCCTTTTGGCCAGCATCGCCGCCCTTGTTGCCGTTGTCGTCATCCAGGACACCTGGGCATCCAAAAAGTACAGCTTTGAGGTGAACACATGCGTGTGGAGGCACTATTTAGCGGTACATCTTTCTCACTTTAACAAAGCAAAGGGAGAGGCAGGATTACACATTCTTCAGCCCTCCTACACTCAATGTTATCCAGATGTCAGGGTTAGAAGGTTTTCTCATCAGTCAGTTTGGAGATGCATATTTTAAAGGGTCAGTTAGGGTGGCAGTGGACTCTCTTTAGCTTAATTCAATCGTCATATGACCTGCTAGACGCCTCATTAGCAGCATAAGGATTCTATTTTACTAATCCATGTAAAAAGTGCAATCAAGGAGACAAAGGCGACGTAGCCATTTTCTTTTCTTTACTCTTCTCTGCAGTACGGCATAGTGATAGACTCGGGTTCGTCGCGTTCCAATGTGTACCTGTACCGGTGGCCTGGAGACAAGGAGAATGAAACGGGAGTTGTGGAAGAGATATTGAACTGCGGAGTGTCTGGTGAGTCATTGTATCTGCAGTAACTGGAACAGTGGATTTTAAGTTCTTAAATTAAGTAATGGGAAGAAACACTAAATCTTAACCATACTGACCACAGGAAATATCCCATCAAGCTTTGTTTAATACTTGTTTTCAGTGCTTAAGAAGTGAATTTTAGCTTTGCCTTGTGCCCACAGGTGCTGGTATCTCAGAGATGAAAGTTGACCGAGAGAAAGATAAAATATCGTGGAATGGATTCATTAAGTGCATGGCCAACGTCACACAAGCCATTCCTGCTGAAAAACACAAAACCACACTTCTCTTTCTGGGAGCTACTGCTGGGATGAGACTGCTACAGTAAGAAAGTGTTGAAATAACTTCACTATTACTGAAGAGGTGTTGCAGAGTGACCGGAACGATGAGACCAATTTAAACCCTATGACCCTAATATCACAGCCCTCTTTATTTGCTCTATTCCTCTTTCTTCTTTATTTCAGTCTTCATATCAGGGCTAACTTTCTCCTGGCTCACTCGTTACAGCGTAGCAGCATCAATCTGTTTATTTCTCAGATTCTCAGCAAGAGAGTGATGAAAAAGTGTATTAAAACAAATATGGAACCATTTCTGTCATGACATGACACAGCCTATGTCACTGCTGGTGACCACATCTCTTTGGAGCAGGTTCCCTAATTCTCTTCCCTTTTCTGCTTCACTTCAAGTGAGAAAGATGAAGAGAAGTCCAATGAAATCCTTGCAAGTCTCAGAGAATACCTGAAAACGTTGCCTTTCAACTTCCAAAATGCTTCCATCATCACTGGTCAGGAAGAAGGGCTGTATGGGTGGATCACTGTCAACTACCTCATGGGAAAATTTCTACAAGTAAGATGCTGTCCTAAATCAATGTAGTCCTGCTTCTCCTTTGGATCGCAGCTTTTTATTAACCTTTCCCATTATGTTCGTAGAAAAACCTTTGGAACAAATATGCACACCCAGAAGGGGAAAAGACCGTGGGGTCCATGGACCTTGGTGGAGCATCGACACAGATCGCCTTTGCAGTCCAGGATGATTTGAGGGGACCCGACTTCTTGCATGTCAAACTGTACGGTTACCCGTACAATGTCTACACACACAGTTTCCTCTGCTATGGCAAAAACGAGGCTGGGAAGAGGATTCTGGACAAAATAGTTCAAGTAATAATCTTTTCTGTCCCTCGCTCAGACGTGTATTTCACATGCTATAAGGGTCATGGTTGTTCTCTCGGAGCCTCCTTTGGGGAGCTTGTTTAAGTGGCAGTGGGAGTGTATGTTGTTATGCATGCATGTGCAGGCAAAAATCCATTAATGCCCCCATTAAGAATTGATTAGTGAACCCCGCTCTCCCCGAGTTACTAAAAGACAAAGGGAGACAAGTGAAGAATGCATTATGTCATCAAGGATATTGATTGACCAGAACATGTTGTCCAGCTAATCAGCAAGAAAAGGCAGTTCTTCTGGCTACTGTAGAAAAATGCAGAAAGAACATGTTATGGATACGGCAGCACGGCCCAGGAGACATGTTAGCTTAAAGGTTCGATTTAATTGAGGATCTGTACTAAAATGAGTGTCTCTGAATGTATAATAAGTAATATGCCTTCATCTCATCCTCATGCCTTTTATTTCCTTTTTTTCTGACGTTGTCTCCTTTTTCTGAACATCCCAGGAATCCTCCGACCCATCCTACATTATTAACCCATGCTACCCGACAGGCTACAACGTCACCAGGAAGGCCTCATCCATTTATGACACGGAGTGCACAAAGAAACCGATCAAGTACAACCCGGATCAAGAACTCTTCATGGTGGGAACCGCCGACTCAGACAAGTGCCGCAGCATCGTGAAATCCATCTTTGATTTCAAAACGTGTTCCTCGGCCCAGTGTTCCTTCGACGGGGTCAGCCAGCCACCCGTCACTGGAGATTTTATGGTAACGTGAACGCGTGAAAATAGAACAGATGAAGATGCCCAAAACTGACCATGTATCTTTACTGTGGCTCCCAGGCGTACGCAGGCTTCTTCTTTACTGCTAGGGCGCTGGGGCTGATCGGAAGGTCGGATCTCGCTCAATTCCACGCATCAGTTAAGCAACTGTGCCACACAAATTGGACAGCGGTAAGTTACTGTGACAGTAAAAAGGTCGAGGGAAAGAGAGGAAAGACAATTTATGAAGCAAAATCAACTTTGGAAGTGTGTAGAGCAGGAATGTGAAAGGACAGGAAACCATCATATACCCTATACTTCAGTATTTTCACAAAATAATTGTTTTCAGATTTCGCTGATTTAGTGTTGGTGCTCAACATGAACAATATGTGCATTTAATTTGCACGTACAATACCAAGTTATCTCTAGGACTGGTGTTTTACAATAATCAGGAAAAATATATTTTATTCTACAGATCTTAAACAGCATGTAATCAGAACTTAAACAATGTCTACTTTTTTTATCCCTCTGGAGGGATGACATAATATCTCATTCTCAGTATACATTAGTTTGTTGCAGTGTACATTATAAAATATTCCGACATCCCTTAACATTTATATTCTTTTAGTTTTAAAGTTTGGCTTCATTCATTTCTATGTTTCTTCTTTCTAATCCGACACGTCTCTGCTTCTCCTTCTTTTAGCTGAGGGCAGAAAAGACTTGGATCAAACCTGATTACCTGAGGACTTACTGTTATGCTGGTCACTACATATACTCAATGCTGGCAGATGGATACAAGTTCGACACTGAGACCTGGAAAAACATTGACTTCCAAAAACAGGTTGGTGGAAAAAGAGAGAACTTCATCGTGACCAAAACACATCCACTCTTTATTTTCAGTGTCCATATAGACTCTCAAAAAATAATGCTCATGCAATGAGACCGCCAACATCTCGTCATGTTGAGGAACAGGGGTTTAACAGTATTTGACGAGTAGGAATGAGCCCCCCCATGGAGACCCATTAGCGATGGTGGCCTGGCTTCCAAAAGGCTGAGGACAGGGTAAAAGTCGGGGGGGGATGCCCGTGAGTCATGGAGGGTCTTCCACAATGGAAGTCCCTTGACAGAAGGGGATTCCTGTTCTGTGACACGCAATTCATCAGCCATAAAGAGAGACAGTATATCGAAAAGCCACACATTAAAAGGTTGTAATGGCGGTTACCCTTTGGACCTAATCGCAGCTGGCGCTGCACCCACATTCCAGTCTCTCCAACCAAACAGTAGTGTGCTGTGTCTGCTCACTTGTGCCTTCAGGGTATTTGGGAGTCTGTTGGTTGGATAGATCCCTTTTTTGGAGGAAATCATAAAACAGACACATACATCGTTGCTCAGAGCTGCAATTGTTCGATTTCCTTACAAGAAGATTCTGATCTTCCCTCGACGTGTCAGGCAGTGGCAGCGATGAAGAAGCTGCACGCACTGCTGACTGCTTGTCTCCTCTGTGCAGGTGCAGGACACGAGCATCGGTTGGAGTTTGGGCTACATGCTGAGTATGTCAAACATGATCCCATCTGAAGTGGAAAAAATCCCCCCCCTGACAGACCCGGTCTTTGCCGGCCTCGTCTTTCTGTTTTCAGCCCTGACAATCATTACGGTGGTCTCAGTTTTCATAATCCTCATTCGCACTTGTTTCTGAGAGTCACCAAGAGAAGGAAATGTCATTGTAAGTGTTGTAAGTAGTGCAAACATTTAAGGATGTCAATTTTAGTTATGACAGTTCGTAGAAAATGAAAAAAAGAACTAGAAATCCTACTAGTAACTTTGCGTCTTTAAGCTAGCATCTCTGGAGGCGTTTTGTCAGATAAAAGCAGGCAACACACAAGAGCTTGAATGACTGACAGGTAATGGAACTCATAAATGCTTGATCTTGTCACACATTGTGTCATTTAAAATGAAATTGCATTTGCATTGATGTGCTCATGCACATGGACCTTCAGGCTATTCACTGATTCATTTTGTATTATATGTTGTCATTTGCACTGAATGGATTCTGGTTTATACATAACAGCAGGATGGCACTTTGCCTTGGCCACTTTATTTTACACACTGCATAGTGTGTAGTCAGGGAAAGATATTATTTGGCACAAGTACCTCTATTCTTAAGTGGTAGCATTACCAGTGGCTCGGTAACTAGTTTGTGTGACCTCTCATCTGCATGAAAAATGGCCTCTTTCGCCCGTCGTTGTCAAGTGCAGAGCGTGATATTTACGGTACATGGACGTGACCCTTCCCACCCTCTCTCTGATTGGCTCGTACTTATTACCTTTGTATAGAAATTGTCAGGATAATAGGCGATGAACAAGATTGGAGGACGAGAGGCTAAAGCGGAATGGAGCCTGCATGCAACATCCCCCGATATATAATAACAAAGTCCTGACTGAGAGGTTTTTTATGTCGCTATGCACATTGGATGAAATTAAACGGCATATTCGTGGGACATGTATGTTCTGTTGTGTCAAAATGTAAACTTAATGTTAACCTCAACGTTGATAAGACACACTAATGAACAAAACATTTAAAAAATAACAGACCATATCTAAAAAGCTGAGGATCCCTTGTGTATATAAAACAGTGTAAAACCAGAAGTACACATCACTATTATTACTGAATGAAACCCTCATTAATAAACATGAAATCATGAATGTGCTCTGTGCCATTGTATCGTCCTGCTTTTGCTATATATTACCATACGTATAATAATCAAGATAAATACAATCTATAATGTTAGTTCTTTGAGTTATGTCAATCAATAGAAACTAGAGTTTTGGGGGTATGACCTGACTATTGCACTTATTTTGACCACAATTCCCTCTCTATAGTATATTACACCTACTGTACCCTTTGTCATTATGGAATTGGGTTCCACTGTTGCACCATTCATTGGTGACCTTATTGATTTTAACTGAGCTGAACGACTGACGAGTTGATTTAATTTAATACTAAACACTGTTGACTACTTCCCTAAATTAAATGTAATAATCAAAAGAGACAAAACAAATATTCTTGTTTAAATCTGAATACCTCTGATTTCTTTTGTGTCCATTGAGCATCTCCAGCTTCCCTGGTGACTTTGTTAGTCACAAACAGACGAAACATCTCCTCCAATCTGATCCTGTGTCCTCCAGCGCCCTCTAGTGGTACAGCATCGCACCTGCAGAGTATACTAGATGAGTAGTGACTGTTTAAAACATTTTATTATTGAAAGACCTGTCTAAAAAGAAAAAAAAAGGAAAAGAGACATTTGAAACTACAGAAATACCCACTGGTTCTACAGACACTCTTAGAAACACAATTTGAAAGATATGGGAGGCGTGTGAACAAGCAAATAAAAAAATAGCATCAAAGTTATTTCTGTTGCATCTTCTTTTACACACCTGTACAAAAAAGATCTCATAAATAGTACTTTTGTTCTGGCTTTCTCTGCTTTCCCTCTCCTTTCAATAATTTATTTTCCCGTAGAGGTTTGTATTTGCTTAATTTTGGTTGAAATGTGTATGTCTGTTCCTCTGTATCCATTAACCTCTTTTCATTGGCCGAGTGTCAGGTGGGTGGGGCTTCGGGGGTCTGACGCCAGAACCTTCGTCAGTCAGGTGCTCCCTGTTGCTTAGTAGAAATAATGCAGATTCGTATTAACAGATAACAGAAAATAGATGATTATTCTCACATCTTCTCGTGGGCTTCAGGCAGGAACTTCCAGCCTAACACCTGACGAGAGGCCCATTCTGCTTTTTCAGCTGTGGTGACATTTAAACTTGTCTTTACGGTATCTTGGCTTCAAATAGTCAATTGCTGTCATTCTGTACCCGTCCCACACCTACCGAACACGAGACTGCCTCAAGCCTGATTCATGAAAAGTATCTAGCAGCTCACACGTCTTAATCAACTCTCGAGAAAGACACAAAAAAAGGCAACACAAAAAGAGAAACACACCATCTGTCCTCAACCTTTTAGAATAGTTGAAGTTGAAATGGGTTTTCTTCAAAAGGAAATGGCCTTTCCTCTGAGAGAGATCCTCGCCCAGCTCCCATTCCAAATGGCTTTTGTTTGGCGAGATTGCGGCGTAAAACATTTTGTCTTATGGACTGAGATGCATTTCTAAACGGTTTCGGGCTGGTCCTCACAACGAGCCACAGCGCCGCAGTGTTGCAATTTGTTGATGCAGCTTGAAGGAGGAGATGTACACACCGTTCCAGATTATATAAACTGTCTTTTCAACCCCTTTACACACAATAACATCCCTACCTTCTCGATTTAGATCATCACCACGTATGAGAACATGACAGAGAAAACATTCTGGTTGAGGCAATTTAGTTAAAGACCGACTGGATGTGCTCCTTCAACAGCATGACAATCAATACAAATCTAACTATCCAATTTCAGAGGTGAAGAAAACAACAAAAAAGCAACATGAGGAATACCTCTTCACTAACTAGTTTCTTCATCTTTGGTATAAAATATGCCACATGATGGCTGCTTTTGTTCAACGCTTTAGAAAGACTCAAGAAACTGTCAGCAGTTTTACTAAAACTATTGCTTTTTGCACATTTAGAAAACCTAGCGTTTATTTCTGCTTCATGTCAATGTCAGAAATGTTCCTTTTTTTACTTTTCATTTTGCAGTGAGACAAGCAAAGCAGGCAAAGCAAACCCATTGTTCACAGGTTATAGGAATGCAAACAAAAAAACTAAAAATACAAATGTGATGAAGAAACAGAACTTTTATCCCATGATTAAACTTAACTGTGTTTTCCAGGAAGCAATGGATTGATCCTTCCCACAAGTTGCATTAAAGACGTTTTTCCCACCAACCAACATCAGCTGCACCACATAATTTAAAATCATCTTCATACAATTACAACCTTTTTTTTTCCTGTACAAATAGCTTTTTAGATTTATTCTCGGTGGTTCTCTAACTCTTTAAGAACTTCTCAAATCATTCAACCATTATTTTAAAATAATTCAACACTATGGAAACTTTTATTTCCAAAGTTTGAAAAAATTAAGGCAATAAAGATATACGAAAACATTGATATTCTAGAAAACTACAATAAAAAAACAAAAAAAACAATAAAAATAATGAAAATAATGTAGCTTAATATCAAAGGAAGACAACCTGTTTTTTTTCTAGACTTTGCTTCCTTACATTTTTGATAAAAAAAAGTCTGAAAATCTACCTGCACATTCAAATGTTCTTTTTTTCTGTACAGCTTGGTTGTTGAGTTTAGATTTCAGTCTGTCTTCTTTTTCCCTTCGGTGGCCGAGTCCAGCCTCACAGTGAGTAATGACAGACTCAACGACGCACACTGTGTTGCATTTCCACGTCCTCGAGTTCAGCAAACCATCATTTCTCTTGGCTCAACCAGATAAGAAATATATATATTTTTTTCATTTTGTCTTTTACGTTGTGCCTGTGCACAGTGGAAGCATTCACACCCCAATGTTTCACACAACACTTTTTTTTTGTCCCCATTTCATTTGGATCCTTTCTTTGTCTCCAGCGCCTCAGTCCAGGCGAAGCAGCAATGATCGACGTTCACGTTATCTACAGGACACAGAAAAACAAGAAGAATAAACACCAGGAGGGAGGTAAACCAGGTCCAGACACTGCAAGTGTCTGGACCTGGTTTACCTGATATTTTAAGTGCAAACACTTAAAATATCACTATTTTTTTGTTTGTTTTAACAGCACTGTTCCCTTTGCACATATGTGAAATCAATTTAATTCAATGACGAGAATTGAGCCAGAAGGACAAGCAGAAGCACGTTGCCGACCCTGAGGCGTAACAAGTCAGTATTTACATTCTGAGCACTCACTTAGACTGCTGGTAGGAGTAGGCTGTCGAATGATCTCCTGTGTTCTCCACTGATAAAGGCTGCTGCCCGCTGCCGTCCTGGGAGGAGGCAGCAGTCTGTGAAGACGGGTCTGTCACCACACCCTGACAACACAAACCCTTTCACAAATGAGACGAAGTACGGTGCAGAAAATGTACAAAAACACTTCCACTTTGTATTGATTAGAAGGGAAAGGTTCGACTTGTTACAGCAAACGTAACTCCTGGTGCTCATTTAGAGGTAAAAAACAGTTCCCCTAAACTTCCCATTTCTTTGGTATAATTAGTAGCAATCACACCCTTAATTACAAAATGCAAACTGATTTTGACTTAATCAAGTTTCCTCAGTGGCAATAAGGGCTTGCTACATTTACCATTTATAACCCATCTAAATCACAGCTCAATTTACTGCCATCTAATTTATCAGAGGCATAATACAAAATAATTATGCATATAACTCAATGCAGTAAAGTAATCCTGTAAAACCCCACATAACCTGTTGTATTACGTTTGTACGGGTAGTAACCAGAATAAGACCCATAGCTCCTTACTTCCATTGTGATGGCAGAGGCAGGCACTGCAGTGTACTGGGGAATGTAGGTTCCTTGCATAGGAGCAGCTGCTGCAGCAGGCATGTACTACAGAGAGAGGGGGGGGGGGGGCACAGACAGTATTAGAACTTACAAAACCTTCTGACATGCACGCTGTAATATCTCTCTGGCGTTTTAATGTGGATACGTGATACGTGGGTTCTGCTGTGAGAACGTTGTAATTGCATCCGATCCTATAAGTCTCTCTGAATAGTGGTATCGAAATATAGTTTCTATCCAAAGATAACCACACACACACACACACACACACAGGAATGCAGAGCAAGGTGGTTTGGAGGGGGTGCAAGGTGAGACTCACAGTGCCTGTGGTGCCCAGAGACATGTGGTTCATCTGCTGGGTGAGAGGAGCCATCACACTGGAGGGGTGGAGAGACAAACTGGGCTCTAGAGCTGCTGCTGGGGTGATCACAGCCCCCTGAGGAAGGAACGAGGTGAACACACTCATTTACTGCATCGTCAAGGAGTATTATGTAAGCAACTAATGCAGGAGTTATCAAGTTTTGCTGGAATATAGTATTGAAGTAGACAGGTCTCTGCAGACCTGCAGCTTTCTGGGAGTGGAGCTGCTTCTCCATGTTTGGTTCTGAGTCTTGGTACGGAGAGTAGACCCGTCCCAGAGAACCTGAGGGGTCGGGACGGTTTAACCTTTTCTTACTCAGGCCGTTTTTGGCCTCTGCCCCGAAAAAGGCGCCCCCACGGCAAAGATGTAATTACTGTGTAACTACTTTGTCTATCTGTCAGGATAAACCCTGTGAGGGTTCTGGTGAACAAATAAATCAACTTAACTTACCAAACCTTTGAATTTTCGCCTGAAACAAAATCAATAACAACCCTTTGAGTCCTACACAACCCGGGGACACCAGGACAAAACCACATGTACGTCGTGTGTGGACAGTAACCATCAAGGTTTCACACTGATAGAGTACGGAACACTACTCTAGAGGAGGCTAAAGTGCAGGCCTCACGGCAGACCAACTCCACCAGTGAGAATGTTGGTTTAGGGTTTAGTTATGAGTCTGGTTGGCCGGATCCTATCGCATCCGTCTAAATCCACAGGAAAGCTTCCTTAGGCACCAAGAAGACGTTACAGAGTGCTGCTGGTGCGCATGCAATGGCGGCTGGACGCATCTCGCTCCGACCGGAAGACATCAAAACATTTATTAACGGCTTGAAAAAGTGTGTTGGTATAATATCTGATTATGAGCAGCAGGAGGAGGACCTTTAGATGTTGTATGATCATACAACAGGAGCCACTGGCACTGGAAGGTCTGTGAGCCTGCGTGTTGTTCTTGGCTTACGACGTCAGAGATGACGGTCTATTCCTTTAAAATAGTTCAAAAGCTGTGGTCCAACCAGAACGTAGACTAGATAACTTGAATTATAAGAGTCAAACGCGACACTTGATATGCATGTGTGCTGCAAAGGGAACGGGGTGTTTTCACCCGGAGCTTTTTGAGACAGCTAGTCTCAAAAGGAAATGGTTTATAATAGAAAGACTTTCAACCAAGTTAAGTCAGGTGACTAAAAACAGTTTGACAGCAATGCTCCACAGAACCGGCGTCTGAGCGGAGCAGAAAGGCTTTTTACTGCAAGTCTCTTCAACGTGAAGCGCTTTGACGCCTGCTAACACCTTCTTTTCCAGTGCAGCTCAGCTACAGCTTCAACAGCCCTGTGTTTATTAGGAGACTCCTCACGCCGTGCGCTGAGAGGCCTGCCATCGGCCCTGCAGAGGTCTGCTCATTCCTGAGAGCTGTTTAACTGAACTCCCCGTGAGCCCAGACAGCATCAGCACCGCTATAGAGAGCCGTGTGCACTTCTGTGGCTGCATGTTGAGGCAGGATGTCAGAAGAACACAGGTGTTAAATGGAGGTGTTTTAGGCACCGGCCCCGTTATATGAAACACGCCGTTCTCAAAGGCTTGAACAACACGAGCACACAACTGACAAAGTAAAAACACAAACAGCAATGAGAGTTCTAGCATCGTGAAGCGTTCCTCTGGAGGGCCCATTCAGCCTGTCACAGTGGCTCATAGATGCAAACCTCTGTAAGGGAAGATCCGTATGTCTGAAGGCTTCACGGGGAGGAACACACACACACACACACACACACACACACACACACACACACACACAGGCAACAATCGTGGCATCAGTTACCCGTGCTGACTGCCGTGTTCAAAGGGAAATCTGTTTGAAGAACACAGCTGCCCAGCCATCAGAAACACTCTGTCAACACTGTCCTCACCCACCTCACCGGTGAATGAGTGGCACGCACACACACACACACACACACACACACACACACACACACACACACACACACACACACACACACACACACACACACACACACACACACACACACACACACACACACACACACACACACACACACACACACACACACACACACGATCTACCCACGGACCCACACAGCGCTTTGGCTCCAGCAGGTAGATAGCGGCCAGAATCCAGCTCTTATCCAAGCTTTTCATCCATCTACATAATACATTCCCTGGTTTGATGATTTCTCATCCTCCCTCGCTCTTTTCTCTCTGTTCATCCAATCTCGAAAACAAGCTTCCGCGCAGAAAGAAAGCTGCATTAAGCAAAAAGGAAACCTAATTGTCTGCTGTGGTTTACAGCTGCTGAGGTGTTAAACTGCATGCAGGGAAAGTAGTTAGTGCAAGATGAGTGTGTAATGATATGCTTCAGAGTGTGTGTGTTTAAGGATCAAACATTGTTTATCAGGGGTAGGCAATACATGAGAACACAAGGTTGATAGTTATATTTTCCCCAGAGGACAGCAGAGGGAACAGTGCACAATCTTCTTAAACTTTGACCTTGCTCCCCCGACCCCTCCTCTTTTTTCTTCTTCTCCTCTGCTTCTTTTCCTATCGTTTTTTTTCTGTAAACAACCCGAAATTGACTGCAAGTCAGGAAGGTGGCGTGGCTGGGCGATTAGCCGGAGCAGTTAATCGCGTGCAACGACTCCACCGACTCCCCCCGTTAATCCAAGTTAGCAGCCATTGACTGGGGCCCGGCGGTGAGGAAGCCTCACCAAGAATTAAGCCGCCGAGTCCGTCTCCCCCCGACGTGGCTCTAAGAAACACAATGACTAGCCGTGGCCTTTGTTGTCTAACAGGGGTTCTGACTACGCCGAGACAATACCGGGGAGCAGGCGTGCACAGCCCACACCTGCCTGTGCACCACTTGTTTTTGTCTCTTTGTTCTCTATGTGTTCTTTGAGATCTCCCCTTTCCTCTCGTTTCCCCTGTGCCTGCTTCTACCTCTTGTCCTCTCTCTGGCAAACGCTCAGAGTTCTCTCTCCCTCATTCTTTTCTTCCTCCTGACCCTCATTCCGTCTTTTCCCCCCCCCCCAAGTCGTTCGCAGTCTCATCAAGCGGCTTGCCAAATAATTAGAAGGGACACTTGTTTGAAAACACATTTACAGAAGGGTATTATTTCCTCTCACGGACATATTTTTAATCAGACATCGACGACAGAATATTTTTAGGAGTTGAAGGATACGCACAAAGAGGAAGGAAACGAGAACTGCAGAGAGGAGGACAACAGAATTTGGAACTCATTCAACAATGTATGACAATAGTTGGTTCCTGCCTGGCTTCTAACCACGTCCGCACACCACTGACAACGAGGAGCATTGCTGAATTTTGCAGGAATATAATGACCATATGTTTCCAAAACACTTGTGGTAAGATAGAAATCTGGACGACAGATCATTCTTTTTAGAAAGATATCTACTGGAAATCATCATCATCATGATCATGGGATGTCATGGCTGTCGTCCCAGCTATTTACACTGATGTCCTCATTGCACAGGGACAATCAATCTATTCACTCCAATGTTCAGGGCAGGTGTCTAGTTAAATAACATCAGTATAAAAATGTAATGCATATTTTACAGGCTAGTTAAAAAAACCTGTTCATTGAAATGAACACGGTAGACGAGCAGAGCCAGAGAAACTGTAAACTGCTGATGAATAAAGGCGATTAAGGTTTACTGTTCATCTGAAGTCTTTTCAGGGTAATTGTGTGGTTCCAGTATGAATTTGTGATTTCCTTATTCATTAAACCTTGAACGCTCCTTGAAAAAACAAGGTCTTGCGCATGGAAGGCAATGTGCTGCTCTTCTTTTCCGACAATTATGTGAAATATGTAAGTACATCACAGTAAGTGAGTCAGTGTTCACATAAATAATAATAAATACTAATAATTATAAATAATAATAAATACTTTAATATCAGTATAACATTTTCAACCACATCTTTGGAATTAAATCTCTATCTGCAGTCTCATTTCCAACCAGCAGGGAGCAACCTTCTATTGTGGATTTCAGACTCTGCTCCGCTGAGCTCTGCGAGTTGTTGAGGCAGGTCGTGCAGGGTCGGACACTCTGATACCAGTTTAACTGTCACGTGCTGCACTTGTGGGGAACTGTCTGTGATTTCTGTTTGGTTATTTGGCTTATTTTGCAATTTTCGGTTACTTGCTTCATCATTTGCATTGATATACAAATTTAAAAAAAGCTAAATCTGTCTACTGTCACATATAAATGATGAGCATAATTGCACCGACAAGGCCCATGCTTCCTAATATGGATGACTTTCTGGTTTTATGTTTCATCACTATATCACTGTGGAGATATAACATATGAACAAAAAAAAGAGCTGTTTTAAAAACTTACTGTAGGTTGCATTACATACTGTTGATGTGGCATCCACGATGTACTCTGGACCTGCGGTGATGAGAGGCAAAGACGGGAAATGACAAGATGCAGCAAAGGTGACCAGTGATGACAATTAAATCAGAAACGATAAAGGAAATTGAAGGGAAATGTTGAAATATGAATAAATAAGAGGCGGATTCAGAAGGGAGGTCATGGTGAGACAAGAGGAAATTATAAATATAGTTATAAGTGGTTAAAGAATTGAAAAAGAGAAAACATAAAGAATGACATTTGGAAAACAGAATGACAGGAACAAAGTCAAAATGATGAAAACCAACGAGTAGAGGAGACAAAAATGAATCATTAGCCCAGGTCTTTACAAGCCTATTTCAGAGCCTCAGTCCCTGCAGCAGCGTTTCCTAAAGAATATTACATCCCTAACCGAGGGTCCACTATACAGCATGTTATGCTGTAATTATAAGAGGATTTAAAGGCCACAGCGAGCAATACAGTCTAATAATTACTGCTTCGCAGCCAAGGTTTCATCATCAAAGTCCTCTTTGATCATAGAATGCTCTGTTAAATCTGTGGCCTGGCAAGAGAGGTTTAGCAAAGGCTAAATGTATGGCTGGAAATAGAACTTTTGTAGTAGTGACTAGAAGAAGACAGAAGAGTTTAACCAAGTACCTGGAATATGGAAAGAAAGCAACACAATGAAACCATCACAACTCCATTTTCCCTTATTTAGCTTATTTAGAGTCTGTAGTGGGAGGGGTCCACATACCTGATATGTAGAGACGGGGGAAGCAGCGATGAAGGGTGTGATGGAAGTCTGTGCAATCATCCGGTTGGTGGAGATGCTGTAAGGTGACGAGTAAAACCTACGCAGCGAAAAAGAAAGATGTTACATTTTGAAAGATTGCTGGATAAAGCTGAACCAAGAGCATGTCAACAGGACGGAAATGTGGTGTCAATCCGCCCATTCAGCTCTTTTTAGCGCTTCACATGTAGCCACACGCAAAGGTGAAAATGAGCCTTCGGTACCTCTTTGTTTTCAACCACCAATCACAAGGCATCGCTGACTAAATGGATCAGACTTCATCGGGGCTGTCATGGAAACAATGACATTTTGCATCTTCTTTCTGCGCGTCACCATCAAAATCGTCTTTGAATGAGACTCGACACTCAGCAGTCTGCTATGCATGATGCATGGTGTTCCAAACCTCCGCATGCTGCACTAAGTGCAGGGGGATTTTGCATCTGCATTTTGTACTCTGTTTGCGGCTCTGCCATTGTCTGCCCTTCTGATTTAGCCCTCTCCCTTTCTATCCCCTTCACCTCCTTAGCGATGCAGCGGTTGAGCGCTGTGGCTCGCAGTGCTTTATTTATCATTGTGTACCTAGAGAGGACATGTTTCATCCAGCCGGCCGTGTTGCTTTGCACAATCGATCCCAAAGTTGTTGACTGAATAATGGAGGAAGGGAGGAGAGAAAACAACAAGGCCCTCTTCTATCCATCTCTCACATACAAAAGGTATAAGAAGCCGACTTACCACACTTTATGCGATTTTCTTTTTATACGTAACATTTTAGAAGAATGAAGACACTTTTGTTTTATTTTCAATGGTATACCAAACTAATTCTGGCAAATATTATATTGTTTAACATGTTCTGTCATTGTATTCATAAGGCTCTGCACCGCGCATAACAGAATATACAATATCCACTCCACCATCAGTTCATTATCAGTGTTTGGGACATTATAGATTAACTGGTATTCTCCACTTTGACACCAGAACATATTTCATTTCAAAAGGTGAAATAGGTTGGTCGACCGCTTTATCATTGCACTTTCTGTTTCACATACCATTTGTTTAGTCAGTGAATAATACAAGCAGTTCTAAACTCTGCTGGGGGATGCAAACCCTGAGGTTTCCTGTCCTGGCCTTGTGCATGCGGCCTCCCTGTTGGATTATTATGTTCTACTTGGTGCTTTGAAGCATACAAACTAGAACAGTAGAGTATAGCTTCAATGGTTACACCACACACACCCACGTCATTGACCTTTGCTCTGGAGAGACACATCTCATTAAATATGGCAGTGTACATTTTTGTCTTGACGAGGCTCAGCTCCATGATATTAATAATCTTTATCATAATGCATTACATTTTTTTCAAACGGCAGGTTTTTCATCGTCTCACATCACACGAGATGGCAACGTAAAAAAAAACAGGAGAGCAAACCGAATGATACAATACAATATGAAGTAAGATGCAGTTCAGTGAGTCAATGCGTTTAAAAAGATGGTTTTTAAGAGCAGTTTGAATACAAAGACCAGTATGCAGATTTGAGAGGGAAATGGGTCCAAAGTGCAGTTTCATATTTCTCCATCTGTAGATGTACTGTAGTGGTGGATGGAGAAAGGACTGAAACATGGTGTCAGCGACAAGAAAAAAAAACAACACTTGTAGATATTGTAGTGTGGATGCTTCTTCCTGACTGTACAATTAGTGCATGGCTTGCATTGGAGATACTGCATTACTGTCACTAATGATTAGAAATGAAACAACGCAGCCATGTTATTCAATATGCTTCTCTGATTGTGTTCATCGTATTTTTCATTAGGGTGATGTGCATTGGGAGAGAGAGAAACAGTAGGTGGAGGACAGCTACAAGGTTATTGATGGAGGCTATTAGTCCTGAGCAGTACGCCGTCAATAGCGACTCCAGCGCGGCAGTTTAAACAATACAATAAAAAACATGTAATTGCAAACGGCGAATTACCACGAGATTGAATTTCAAACTTGGCAATGCACCGTGTCCTCTCTGCACTGCCAAGTGGGAGCTTGGCCGGAAAAATTAACTAAATGATTTAGTGCCGACCTCGGTTTCTTTAGGGCCGAGAAATGCGGAGGAGCGCGCTAAAACATATACGTGCACGACACGTGTGTGTGTGGGCAGAAAAAAAAACAGAGGATGGAGGAGAGAGACAGTGCGGCAGAGCTAGAGAGGTGAGAACAGAGGAATGGGAAAGCAGGGAGAGGATGAAGAGACAGGGCAGAACATGCAGATAGGAGAAGAAGAGCCTGATGAAAGAGAGGGGCGGCTATACGCCGAAGCCTTCTGGTTGGTGAGGACACACGTTTCCAATGACAGCAGATTGGCATCAGACCCTAGAAACCATCCGTCCCCTAAGCTTGGAAAGACTTGCAAACCTCTAATTATTTTGTCGTTCCTACCCTTCCCCTTTCCTTGGGCTGACATTGTTTTAGCCTTTGCCCCCGCGTCGACCCCGCCCGGCCCCTCCGTTTCATTCAAGCCTCTTCCCTCCTCGCTTTTGTGCCTCTCTAATTAGCCGCAT
Source organism: Pungitius pungitius (assembly GCF_949316345.1). NCBI lineage: Eukaryota > Metazoa > Chordata > Actinopteri > Perciformes > Gasterosteidae > Pungitius > Pungitius pungitius. Next base: position 1,497,975 of record NC_084910.1, read on the forward strand.
TAGCATTTCACAGTCATTCAGCGATTCGCCGGAAGGATCGCCGGTGACCTCGAAAGACTGGTCCAAATGGGGGGTGGGGGGGGGGGTTCAAGCACTGCACGGTGCACGGATGCTCACGTGTGAGCATGCATTTCCACAGGCACGAGCATGCACCAATTAACAAAGACACCATAGAGGAGTTAAGGCAAATCAGCGGCTCGACAATGGAGAATCACCAGCAGCGTTCCTAGCAGAGAGGACGGATCTCCGATCCCCTCTGAAACAGGCAAACACTGCTGCCTGCATCCAGCCTGCAGAACCGCACATCGCCTCGGCTGACGAAAGTCTTACAACGGCACTGTAACCACTTCCCTGTCTGCAATCAAAACCTACAAGTATGACAGCTTGTATGCATAGGTGCATAAATAAGTCCCCCCATCTGCACCACTCAAGATGTGAGAAGGAGGGCAAATGTGCGCAACATGGTAAGACAAAGTGTGTGTGTGTTTGGCGTGTTGCTGTATCCGAACATGGATGCATGTTCTCTCGTGCATATCAGTTCTTACCGTTGGACCGTTGTGTTTTATTCTTTGCATCTGCGCTTTGGTGGAAAAGTCGAGGGCTAATAAACAGGGGCTTCACGATTGTTTGGCACGGAACGTGCATCAAAAGTACATTGAACAGAACAAATATTGTAATTCTGAGACAGTAATTATCCACTTACCCATTCTGCATCGCGGAGGGATCATACGTCAATGCCATACCACTCTGGAGAAAGAGATAAAGAGTAAATATAGGATAAAAGGTTAAATAATTATTTTGAATGATTTCTTTCTCATTACTTATTATAGTTATTTGATTGTGATGGAAGGAATGGAATTGAGAAGGAGGATATTTTCAGTCAATTTAAAATAAACTGAAAACCTATGTTCACCAATTTGAAAACAAGACCTGCTGACTAACAAAAATGTGACAATAACTGCAGTACAATACAACTCTCAAATGAGATGGTTAAACGCACCTGTATAATTAAATTAAATTTGCATGAATTAGTAAGAGTTTGTGGACCACATAAAACTGTGTTTCTCACTCCCTTCATCACGGGCAAACTGAGACTTTGCTGCAGGAGGAACTTTGAAACACGTCTTATTACGTCAAACTGTGAGCATCAGTAGTGGTTTTAGTCCTCTCATCTTTCACTGTATCAGCGGCTCCACTCACCCTGTTCTTCATTGGGATTTGTTTTATACTCCACAAAAGTCTCTTTTCTCCAAGTTGGCACATGGGATCAAAGTTTGCCCTGATGCTGAACTCTACTGCCATGTGTTTTTTTTTTTGTTTTTTTTACACGCTGCCGAAGGCTTCTGGCCGGGATCGGGGGATAAAATCTGCCCAAGCAAATAACACTGCCAAAGATTGATGACTTAAAATTGCAAATATGCATCAGTCCAAAGCCATGGACTTGTTTTCATAGCCGCTCAAACACAAACATCGGATCCGCTCTGCATTCCATGTACACAGGAATCCTGGGGATCACCGTCAGCTGAATTTACAATTCACCACCCTCTAAGTTCCCTTCATCCAACAGCAGAGAATGAGCAGATATTTCTCAGGGCTGCGTGGTGTCAGCATTCGTGCATGACATGTAGCACTCATCTAACTCTCTGTGTGTCCTCCGCTGATGGATTATTGAATGGACCTACCGGGAACAGGCCCAGGAGCCCAAACCAATAATGGATCACAAAGATGACTACAGATAGAACTAAAATGCCCACAAAATTGTTGAAAAGAGACAACAAACGACCATGAGTGTCTTATTAATATGTTGGGGGGGCTTTTACATGTTCCCCTGGGCCGATTGTTAGCCCATGTGTGTGTTTCTCTGCCAAAATGTTGTATGTGTCAGTGAGTGTGTGTGTGTGTGTAGTACATGCTCATGTCACAGTCCCGAGGTCAGACCCATTGAGGAGTGAGAGGTTCTGGGGGATTAGGGTCAGCTGACAAAGTACAAAGTACCTCCAGATGCCTGTGTTAGTCAAATGGACAAATCCATAAACCCCCATAAAAGAGATGCGTTTCCTCAGCAGGGCCAAGTGGGGCTTTTCAGGACTTTTCAGAAGTGACAAATGAATCCCAATCAAACAATCAAAGGAACTGAGCATTTATTTTTAAAACCAGTTCGACAATTCGCAAATGTTGAAAACAGCCATCAGGACCACAAAAAAAAGCCCCACTGGAGCCTTTAATGTTAACTAAATCCTGATGTTATACAGCATTCTTTGATTTGATAAAAACAACAACTGCAATCTGTGCTCGCTGCGCACACTGTTGCATCCAGTTTGTGTTGCGGCGGCTTTTCTCTCCGTGCGCACACACATGTTTCAGCCTGCTTCCATTTTGTTTCATTTCACCCCCCCTGCTGTTTCCCAACTTCCATTGGAATGCACATTTTGGGAAACTGCTCAAAACTGCACTTGTGTAGGTGGCGACCTTATTATTCAACTTCCCTTGTTCTGCAAATTAAAGCTTTGGTATTGACACTAACAGCTTCTGAACTCCCCACATTGTGCAATAATCAATCTGCTTTCAATCCACTGCACAAGGTCCCCTTCTGTGTGACGATGACAGACTGGAGGTGGGAGTTTCAACAAAAGGAAAAAACACTTGCCGTTTGGATTTTGCAGAACCGTAATTTAAATTGAACAACCGCGATACACGCCGGCTTTCATGCTGTCAGCGGCGTCTCTATTTTGGCCTACGGCTTGTTATTGGAAATGAAAGCTGATAATGACCCAGTCGGGGGCCCGTCACGTTATTTAAATGTAGTTCCAAAATATGAATAAAAACCGATGTCAAAGGGAACACCAACCAGACATTCAAAGCCTTTGAAGACGAACTTTAATCTCTACAATCTTTGGTAGAGTGTGATTTCTCCGTCATTTCTTTAAATATTATGATACGTTCACTCGTGCAAAAAGCCGAGAAGAAGTTTAAAGAGGTTTGTGGATACGCTGTACTTACACCTGTGACTGTGTTAAAACAACACTTAAAGTAACTACTGTACTTATTCCGACTGTAGGGAACGAGAGGCTACTGCAGAATTAGAAAATATCAGCTATTTCAACCTGAGGACAAACCTTTTGAACGTGCCACAGGGCTAGAAATGACTTTTCTACTCACGCTTTCACAAAACGCTGCTGTAGCTGTTGAAGTGGATCATTTACAATGGGTGCTGCTGATTTTCTGCTCGGTGGCTGAACACACTCACCTCTCCTTCCCGTGGCCACGGTCGCCCGTTCTGGGGGAACTTCACCTGGGTTTGCCTCTTCTTCTGGCCTCCATCGGCAAACTTGCACAGCAGAGGCTCTGCGGGGGCTAACAGGGGGAGTCAGAGTCAGAGAGGGAGGCAAGGACAAACCCCACAGGGGAGGATTCGTCGTATTAATAGCAGGAAAAGGTGAACTTTCCTACGTGCAGAGTTACATTTCAAAGGTCAGATTTTAAATACGGTGCGTTATGCTGCGGCTTCAACAAAAAAAACATCTCATAAATCAACTGGACCTTAAAACAGTCCCTTTGCTCTTACATTTACCTCCTCCCCCACCCAATCCGTTACATCGAAACAACAGCAGTTATCGCACCATCTCCACAATCCCTATAACCACACTTTGGCGTGGAAACAAAGCCTCGGGCTAATCATCAAAGCATGGTGAGAGTTAAAACTAACAAACTAGCATTCTTATAAGCGCTAAATAACACCACACAGCTTGACCTCGGGCCACAGAGCGCAACTGTGATTGCTCCAAAGACAACGTGTTCCTTTTCTGGACCAGAGAAAGAAGAAAGCCTTGATTACAAATAGGATTAGTTAAAAGTTCACCTTCAACCTGCAGCTCCTCCCTCAAAACCCTACAGGCGTCTGAAAAAGCAGGAAGTGGCGTAATTGTTGCAGGATTATGCAAAAGACAGAAAAGGGCTTTGTTCTGTATCAATCTATTATTAAAAGCATAGAATTTGTTGGACAGCAAGAAAGTGTGAATAATTGCCTCCATTTCATGGAAATGCTTCTGCAGCGGCGTGACTTAACAAACACAATTAAAAGGTACAATCCAAACAGAGAGAAGGAAACTAAGAGAAGGCACTACGGTGGTCAGATGTTCAAACATATTGAATCACAATGGATCAAAGTACCGCCCCCCCCCCCCCCCCATGAGTTTCACTCCTAGGAAAGAACTACAAATTAATTAGATGATAACATGACTGGCAATTACTGATGCCTAGCAACCATCAGCAAATGATCATAGCAGTACATTTAAATAAAAGGAAATTCCACTGCCAGATGTGGAAACAATGAAGACTAAACTGTGATGTTGCTGTTAAATCCACAAGTGTTCTCAGTTGTAGAAAGACAAGCCTTGACCCTGTAATTGAATAACACACCTACTTCTTTGCACTGCCTCACAATTGGCTCCTTAAATATGTCCACCAAGGCATGTTTGAGCAACTGACTGCGTCTTAAAAGAGGATGTGAGCTGGCACTCGTCTCTCATTTAACTTGCAATGATTTCCAACTGCAGACAAAGTCAAATCCTCGTTAACTGTGTGTAGCTGAGAAATAAATCACTCCCCAGTAGACGTGAAATTCTATGAACTGGAAGAGACGATATCATCATGCTGGTACTGATTCACACATTATGAAAGCAAAAAAAAATATAAACTGCGCAATTACATCACCTACTTGGTGGAAAAATGGGTCTTCGTCTCAGTGAACTGAAAAATGAGGAGAGGTGTTCTCAGCGGAGGAAAACATTCAGCGCTCAAGGTTGAGACTCTGAGACTCTCTGGAACGCCTGGGGCCTGAATGGATGCTCCAAAGGTAAGTGAGCAGGGCAACAGAGCTGTGTGATTATACAGCATTTAGGGATATTTGGTCATCATTACACGGCTGCCACTTGATTTTATTCCGAATAACAGGCCACACGGCTGTGCCTCTGATACAGTCCCTCGTCTTTCTTATTCACCTTTGTCTTCAGTCCCCCTCTGGCTCTCTTTCTCTTTTAGCCACCCTTTGATATACGTTTGGTAAACACTCGTGTGTGTGTGTGTGGGTGTGTGTTTGAAGAAAATGTAAAAATGCCGAAGAATTACATGTGATGTTTTTTAATCACAAAAAAAGCAGGAGATGCGACGTGGTGAAAGAGGCATTGGTGTCTTAAGCAGAGTGGAGATATTGAAGTGGTTGTTAAAAGAATATAGCAATACTGTCTATAGTGTCATAAACTCACCCAATTAAAGTATTTTTAATTCATTGCTGCTCGTGTTTCTATGGCCTCAAAGTTAAATTAATTAATGGTGCTTCAGAACATCCATTTGGATAAATGGGCATCGTTCCTCTTTAGAAACCATGGGTCAGGTCAAAACTATGATTTTCACACAAAAAAGTAATGTTGTTATTCTTTGTTGTGCAGCACTTGTTGTTGTCATAGCTGTAATGAAAGAATACAAAAGGCATGTGTGGGAGAGAGAACTGCACGGCGGACTCTGGAGCATCCGTTTCCAAAGCAGCAGCAATCTGAGCCTCAATAGTTTCTCAGTCACCTGGACGGACTTTCACCACATCTGGGAAAAGAGAAGCACAACTCTGACTATGCCTCAGGTAACGTTTCTGTATTGCTTTTTTGGGCCGGTCCCTTGGTGATTATCAATGCTAATTCTTTGGAACAACCTCAAGTGATACAACGCAAAAAGCTTCCATGAGTTGGTTATAAGTTGGATTCATATTTGGTAAAAATAGGATTAATGAAAACTATTAATCATACATATTAGTTTTGAGTTCAAATTTAAAAGAATTTCATGTATTCTTAGAACAGGATTAGGTGCATTCCCATTCGTGCCCTCACGAGTCAGAAGTTAATTGATGCCCTTTGTGGGATAAATGAGTCACAAGGAAACACACAGTGTTGCTGTTGTGTTTCACCGGCGTGACAGACAAAGCCACGTTGTTGACGTCTGACAACTTGTCAAGTTTATAGTCCGGACACGTTCTTATTCCTCTGATCTAAAGGGCCACATCAAAAAGGAAAAAAGCTCTTGGTGATCTAAAGCAAGTGTTTATGCCTGGCCTTCACAAGACAAGTTTACGTTGAATTGAATGTGTATTTACATGCACCACGCATATCACAGAGACAGCAGAAGTTGTGTGTTTGTTAGTAGCTCTAAAAACTGTTAGCATTTAATGTTAGAATAAGTGATGTAAAAGGACTATACATTCCATCTGTACTATAGACTTTTGTATGGTACTATGTACTAAGAAGTAGATCACAAGAAAGCAAAATCATTTTGAAATCCCACTTCCCGTATTTCACTTTCTGCTGAATCGAATTCACTTATTTAATTGCCTTCATATTGACATCCAGTGAAAAAAATCATGTAACATGATAACAGAGGGATATTTAATTGGGCAGGATATTTGGACAGGCCCCTAAATGGAGAAAGTGGAGTTGAATCCTATTTAAACCGACAAATCTGTTAAAGATTATACTGACCTGGCACCTCACAATAGGGTCAAAATAAAATACAGAGATGGTGGAGAAGTGTTTCAACTGTAGCTCGAGACATGTGGGATGTATATAAAAATGTTATTATACACACATATATATATATACACATATATATATATATGTATTATGTGTGTGACTATATATGCAGGTGCTCCTGTTTGAGACAAAGTGGAGTCAATATAACTAAATGTACTGCTGTAAAAGTCGTTTTTTGGTATTCCTCTAGTTGATCGGCACCTTTATATGACATATTTTGTTAGTAATACAGTGGCTGCACATCTGCACACATGAGTTACAGCATTTGACTCTTGGAATTTATGTTCCAAACAAATGCGCTATAAATCATAAAGTAAAGACATATATAATCCTTTCATTCATGTGATACTCTGCGTTTCTCTGAGGAAGAAAATGTTGAACTTATTCACAGGCTGAGTGCTATGCGCCATAAATACAGATGACAATAATGAATGTTATTTATTCCTAGTAGTGAAACTTATTCTACACAATCATGCGGCAACAACAACAGCAGCAAAGCCTCGAGAGACAAGATTACCTGTCTGCTCAAACTGGCGCATCGAATTAATTATTCAGTTTGCTTTCACAGTTACATTACTACAATCTGTTGCATTTCACAAGAGGGCTTTAAAGGGAAGAAGGACATTTTTAATTGTCTGTTTGACCCTCGCTTCCCACACTTTTGCAGCTCTGTAACACAAAATGATGAATCCATGATGAATTTGGGAACAGCTGTGTCTGCCCCCTCCAATGCGTCACTTTTGGGCCATGTCAAGTTAATTAACATAGTCTGAACCAAATGTATGGCTATCTAAAGAGTTCAGGTATGTTGATTCTTAGGAAATGGACACGGAGAAATTCAATTCAGACCAAATCAAATGAGCAAAAATGATTGCTCCAGTTACGCATGAATTGATAATTGTTGCCCTTAGCACAACAGTATCCACTTTTGTCCACAGTTTATTTATTCGGTGTCCCGGCAGGAAAGGAAATTGTTGCGAAAAATCCAAATACTTTGCTTAGTTTGACGAGCAAATCGCTGATCGGGTTTCTTATATTCTAATACCCTACGTGGGCACAAACAAAGAAATCTTTCTCTTTTGACTCAGTGACTAACAGACAATTTTGTAACAAGCAGATAAATCTGTGACTTGACTCAGTATGCATACCATGATCTGTTGTTTCACACATTCTAGTATGGAACCATAAAATACCTCGATATATTGATCCTAATCAAATATCATGGATGCGAAACCATCCGAAGCTCTTGAAGAATGTCTTGCTTTTGCAGTGCTTTAAAAGCGGCAAAAGGAGACGCATGCGTTGAGTAAAATACTGAAACAACCACAACAAAAGGACCCCGACATATTGAGCTGCTGTGTGGCATGTCCAATGCAGCCTGAACCGTGTGAGCTGTTACCGAGAGCTGCAAACCAGGGCAAGTGACACAAGTCATCAGGCAAAGCACTACATCTGTTTGTTTGTACAAAATTGACTGCTAACAAGATGTATTGCTTTTCATTAACCAAGGCCTGCAGTTGTTAATTAACTGGTTTAATGCATCCATCAGTGTTTCAGTTTTGTGTTCAGATAGTGAATAGTTGCCCTCCAGTTCTTCTCTTTCTCTTGAATGAATGATGCTGAAGAAACACGGAGACATTCTGTCGCAGCAGAGACAGGCAATTTAAATATGAAATAAAAGACGTGAAGACTGCAATAGATGTCAAGAAAATGACAGAGAGCTGGTTGTTTGTCTGAATTTGTGCGTGCACATGTGAATGCTGCGGGGGGAAACTACCGCATTACTGATTTGCAATGACTTTTTGATCCGTGGCGTTTTGTGTTCGACTGTCAGGATGTGTGTAGGTAGCAGGGCGGGTGGCTTGAACTGTGAGGAGTGGATCCCATGCTGTTACCACCAATTGGAGCTGTGGGATATTGCAAACCATAGTAAGAGAACGTAGAAACTGTTAAAAAAAAAAAAACCAGCAGAGAAAACAAACATATCCATCTGAGTTGTGGTGAGAAGGACACAGGGAAATCAATAGGTTGAAAAATATGGGGGAGGATAAAACACACAGGTGCACCTGGTGAAGTGATATAAGTGAGATACTCTTGATACTCTGATCTGTGGGTAAGTAAAAAGCTTACAACGACATGATTGTTTCAGTTTTCCCTGTTGGAAGAAGGGCAGGAATCATAAACTGTAAGCAGGACCCAATCCCTTAAATGGGAACATTTTCATTTAAAATGCAATCCAATCCATTATCAAGCAACATGGGAAATCATCCAGTTGGAAAATGGGATCCGATCCCCAAATGGAACAAAAAGAGGAATCCCACAGCTGGGCTGAAATGAATGTCGTCTTTTTTTTTCTTCTTCTTTGAGAGACCCAGCATCAAAGAGCTCAACGCCCTGAGACAAAACATCATGCACTCGGGGGGAGGGGGGGGGGGGGGGGGGGGGGGTGACTTGTTTGAGCGTCGCACATTAGAGGACAGCAGCTATTTTCAACAAAAAATCAAGAGGTTTTTACTGGAAAGGGTTTTTTGCTATGAGCATTGTTTGACATGAAAAATTCAACACACACATGTTTACTGTAATAAACAAAAAAGCTCTACAAGCTGAGACAGAACTGAGATTTGAAAATAGGGAGGAAGTTTACTGCATCTACTACTTTTTTCAAATATAGTTGGGTGGAAAGAGTAAAATGTATTAATGCAGTGACATATACGTACTAAATGATGTTGAGAAAGCACAAAACGACTTCCAATACTCGACAGCAGTCATTGCTGCATTAGCTATGTTTGCGTAATGTCAAATTGACTCCAAATAGCATATGTTATCCTTTCATAACAGTCTCATTAAATCTGTTCTTCCATTATCAGAAACTTTAAATGAAATGAATTTCCTGCAATGAATAAGGTATTAATGCCTCATGATCATACCAGAAACATTCATCGTTAAACATACTGGATGATAATGGGTTCCTGTTTCTTACCATCACAAGGAAAACCAAGTAGAAATACAAAACTATATCAGATAGAGGAAGAGAAAGAGTGATTAGAAACCAAGGCATTAGAGATTAGCTGAGGAACAGAGAGAAATACATTTCTCTCTTTCTTTTCCTAAATCCTGCAACTTTCTAATCATTTTCATAAACTTTTGTCAAGCCAAATCTGTCCAGAACGTGTGCATTTGCTGTGTTTGTGAACAAAGAACAAAGGGAACACAGCTCTGGATTTAATCAATGAATTCAAAGATGAAATGACAAAATATGATCAAATAAGGACTTCAGGGCAAAAAAGCAGCTCTTGAGAAACTCTAAACCTTTTGTGAAGGCTCTACAATGTGTGTGAGCTGACAGTTTGGGGAGTAAATTGTAAAAAAATATCCAACGTGAAATGAAAAAACAAGGAAGATGTTGTCCTTGAAATGGACTAGTTTGAAAAATTCCAGCAATTTTATGCAGATTTGATCTTCGGATCAAATTTTGAGTAGATAATGATGATGTTTATAGTAATAATAATATAAACTAGGCAAGTAATAATCTTGTTAGAATATAAATGAACTCTCTGGAATGGAAATGAAGCCTGGGGGGTTTCCCTCCCACCCCGGTCCATCAACTCTAAACTCTACAGAAATACAGAATCATCGCTTCATGTTTTTATCTTTCAAGTCACCATGAACTTATTTCCAGTCTTTAGTTAGGGGCGGACTGCTTGAATCCTTGCAAACAAAAACGTTGTTCACATCAGGCTCGTGACGTGGTCACGATGAAGCTGAAGGAGGTCTTTGTTTCTTCATGGCTGGAGGACTGCAGGGCTTCACTATGCAGACCACAACCATAATAAAACAAGGATCTGAAGTTTAGGGATGGTTTTATCCCTCAAAGTGACCCCTCTCACATTAAATCTAGTCATTTCACATCATGAATATGAAAAGGTTGATTAGAAAGTTATTTAAGGTTAGGCAGAAGTCTATTAGCGTTTAGAATGTAGATTGTGCTCTGGCCCAGTAAGTACCAGCTCATTAATTCATTTCAAATTGTCAGTATTTTTCTCTTGACAGAAATATTGTCTCTCTGGGACAATATTTTGCAAAAATAAATAAATAACTGTCGGCTCGTTCCGTCCAGGGTTTGTCACAGAATCAAGCATGTCGACCTTTACATTTGGACCACAGTGAAGCTCGTGACTTTCGTGCTTTGCATTCGGTGCTGTTCACACACACACACACGGGCTGCAGAGAGCAGGATGGAAGGACGTGTCATTCACTCGGTACCAAATCAAACAGCTCTACCTCACAGTGCATAGAGGTGCTGCGGTGAGAGAGCGAGTCCACCTCACAAATCATGATGGCGAGGCGAGGAGCGCGGCTCTCGCTGTCCGTCCTTCATTTCCATTTCCTTCAGTGAGGCGCAGCTCCCGTCTCTCCATCTATATTTGATGGTTCTCTTCTCTCTCATTCTGTGTCACTTGCAGTTGGCTTCTTCCCACCTAAGCTTTCTCTTTTCTCCCACCTTGCCCTGTTACTTCACTCATGTAGTCCCCCCCCCCCTCCCACATGGCTCTCTCTCTCTGTATTTGGCATTTTCTCTCACGCAAACCCCTTTTTATTTTGTCAAAACCCCCGTCATCCTTGACATAATTGGCTTAGTATGTCCGCCTCTTCTCTTATATTTTACTAATCACTCAGATCATCTCACTAAATAAACTCTACCTGGTCTCTGGAGTTGGTCAGAGGAAGAGAGCAGCATAGATGGTGCTTGTACACAGGCAGATGTTGTAACCCCAAAAGGCGGATATTTCACTCGAGTGACTATAGCTGATCATGATGTATTCATTCAAAAAAAGACATAATAAGCACTTACATTGAGGGCCGGTAATTCAACACAATCAAACAGTCTTATGTCAAATACCTCCATGGTCAGCTTCCTGCCGCTGGTACGATGTGAGACAACTGTTGCATGAGATGTTGTGTGTACTGGGTGCCTGAGCCGTGGCCACGACAACTCCCATTCCTGGATTTACACCAGGACTTCCTCCATCTGGTTTCCCAGTGTATATTCGTAAGACTGAAGGTACACAGGACCTACATGTCCCACCTCTTATTTGCTCCGGTGGACATGAACATGTGTGTGATATAAATGTGTAGGGAGGGGGCGGGGTAGAAAAATGTGGTCTGATATTTGTTCTTCAGAGAAAATAAGCCAAGGCTAATAGGTCCGAGTTTGAAATTATGAATCATTTTTGTTTTGATAAAAAAGGTCAGACTCGACCACCATAAAAGGGGTCGGTTGTCACGATGCACAGATAACACAACAATGCCCGGGTGAAATATGACAAGACTGCTGTGCTTTGACCAGTGAGAACAAAAAGGGATTTGACACCTACCTGTCATGCCCGGAGGGGTTTTCAAGAATTTCCCGTTGAAATTTTGAATCACCACATCACACTTCTCTGTTGACTCCATCCTGACAGAGAGAAAGAAAGAGGTGTCACGTGAGGACAATCAGCTCCGTTTGTCACCGTTACACATCCCACGAAATGCGCGGTGCGTCTTGAAGAATGTACTGTACGTGGATGTGTGTGCAAGCAGCTTCGTCCCACAATAAGGCCGAGCACATTAAATGCCTGCCTGTTGTGCTTGTTTGTCTATGACTGAGAAATGTGCGTGTTCACGTGTGTGTTTGTGTGTCTTCTATGGTGTTTCCTCCCCTTTGTCTGCCTTTAAAAGCTCCATTCAGTGTGATCTGTCAAGTGTCATGTCCTCTTTGTCTAGCCCCATTGAGCTCTGCTCACCCAATCACAGCTCAATGACTAATTGCCTGCTTGGCAAGCAAAAAACAATGTGTGTGTGAGTGTGTGTGTGTGTGGGCGTGCGCGCATGTGTGTGTTTAGGAAAGGAAATTGCTGACGTGGGAGAGAGACTGTGTGTATGCTTGGAGTATGTGAGCATGCATGTCTGTGTGTGTTGGGTTTTCTGCACATAGACGGTGACCCTGAAAGGACTGCGAGTTAATCACTGGCACGTGCCACGGTGTAACTGACAAGACCACACACACACACACACACACACACACACACACACAGAGAGAGAGAGAGAGAGAGAGAAGGGTGAAGGAGCTCAGCATAGAGGAAATAGCATACAGAATACAGTTGTAGGATTCCTGCAAGATTTCCTTTGTTTGTAAATGGCAGGAACTCAACTCAGCATAATGTACACCAAAGAAATGAAGAGAAAAAGGGAGATAGGGTGATAACTACAAATGCATATTATGTGGTGCCTGATAAGTAGTTTTAGTTCGCCCAGCAGCAGCTAACGTTTGAATCCATCTACGCGTGAGAGGTGTGTTGGATTCGTTTTTTTTTAGCAATAAAACAACAAAGTGCTTTGTGTCTGATCATCTTTCTCTTCCACTATCTGATCTGTTGTATTAACAGTTTTCTTAATTTCTTGCGACGGTAAAACAAACGGACAACGACAGTGAAAAGAGTCCACGTCGGAGCCAGGCTCCACCATTATTCAGTGGATTTAATGATAAATGTTTCTGACACTCTAATGTAGCATTAGTGCTCAAGAGGTTATAATCTCTTAAAAATTTCAAAATCTTTCCAAAACTTTCATCGTTGCTATGGAGACAAAATAAACAAAATGAACGGGAATGAATAAAGAACGTGATAAAGCGATCACCCTCCAGCATGAAGGTCAAAAATTGATGTGTAAGAAAAACAATCTTATGACTTCTTGGTACTTCTTCTTTTCCGAGGGGACATGACAGTTTGTGTGACCGTGTCTCTCTGTGCGTACCTAGCAAAGCCAACTCCTCTGCTCAGGCCGTTGGCATCCCTCAGGATCCGTGTGGAGATGACATGACCGAAGGGCTTCAGCATGTTCTCCAGCTCCTGCTCATCCATGGAGAGGGGCAGGTTTGAGATGTACAGGTTGGTGGGGTCTTGCTCTTGTTGCTGTTGGGAGACACAGTTAACAGCAAAGCTATCAGCACATTTGATTTTGCATAGACAACAGGTTTAAACGGGTGACAGAGAGAAAAAGTTGCATATTTCAGTTGGCTCTAATGCTTTCTACGACCTCAGAAAAAAAGATACTTTTACACTATTTATTCTCGAAATCAAACTTCACAAAATAATTTTCTGAAAGATCACCAATACAGTACATTTCCATGTGTATGAGCAGTTGAACAGTACAGATGTGGAATGTATCCTCATTTGTCATTGTACTGGTCGTCACTTCCTTTGTGTAAGATGCTCAAACCGAAGGAAGTGACATAAAAGAGTTCACTAAAGTGCGGCTTTGCAGCAGCAAGTGCATGCAAAGTTGAGGCAGCGCCATTCAAGTTTCCTATTTCCATATTTATGACTGAATATGCCCCAACAAAAAGTATCTGTGAATTTAACTCCAGCGGCAAACTCTCCTCAAAAGAGGCATGAATGTTGTTCTGAAAAGGCAGCACAGCTGCTTCTCACACACAGAACCCCCCCCAAGCAATCAGCAAACCCCCTTAGGATTCATAGGTGTTAACCGAGTTGCATTACAAATTTCCAAGGCAATGAGGGAACTTCCTCCTACTGTGCCTCTCAGTTAGTAAGACTGTAGAACTTATTTTTGTTCTATTTAGCAGCACTCCATAGAAACAATCCTCCCAGAGAGCATTTCTAAATCACAGACGGGTCGATGCAGGAGAAGGTTTGATGGAGTGAATTTCATTTTTTATATCGATGCAGCCAGAAAGGAGGAGTCACAGAGACACAGGTCTTTAATAAACCCTACGCAAACTACATTTGATTTGAAGACCCTCCTTATATTTTATAATACTATTTGGATATAGTTCCCCCCAGAATGCCTTGGTAATGCATCATGTTATTTTATTGCTATTCTGGCTTTATCTCTCCTCCATGTCGTAATGTATAAATGATGGCTTCCGTGACAACACACACAACAATTCACCACACATTATATTACAATAAGTGCATAGTGCACCAAGTGCATGGGAAGTCTCAAATACAGAAAGCCAAAGAGCAAGTTAAACATTAGTGTTTGCCCGATCTGATCTACTTCTGTGCCGAAATGTGTTGGTGCATTTGATTGCGCTGTTGTCATGGAAAATAAAAAATATGTGTGCAGTGTGTACTGCACACATATCTAAGTAAGGAATTTCTTCAAATAAAATAGAGTTCAGTTAGAGTCTGAAAAGTGAATTAAAGTGATATATGCGTGTATGTGTTTACTTGGGTGAAAAGATGCCATATGTGGCTCATTATGAGCATAAACATTTCCTTCATCCATGGAGGCTTTCTTTTCGCATGCACCAGAGCTGTTTGATTTCAACAGTGGGAGTTCCAAATCTGTCCGACTGTGACCAAAGGCGTCCACGTAATCAGTAACTCAGATTAACAGAGAAGCTCCAGTGAAGAGGTCTGAAATATTGTGCCTTCCTTCTCAGTCTGAATATCTCTCCTCCTCAGCAGGGATTTTCCTTTGGCAAAGTGTCCAAGTACACAGAGTGGCACAGTTGTCTTCCCACACAGGGCAACGGGCTCTGCTTGTGTGTGTGTGTGTGGTGAATTTATGCAAGCAGCAACATCAAAGGCATAGAGGCATCCGTGTCGGCTGTCTACCTGTCATCGATCTTAAAGAGTTACGTCATAAACAGCCAAGACCATGAAGGCCTTTTACTGGAATCACAGACATGCTAACCTACAGTTAGCCAGCGATTTCAAAGACCGGTGACCATGTGATCATTCAAACATGAATTGGTGTCTGCGTTACTGCATCTGGTGTTTCAAAGAGTTAGTGTCGTATTCTGCAAACGTTGCCTCAATGGTTTAGAGCCATAGAGCACTGCACTGGTGTGATTCAGTAGCATTGTGCTATGCACAATAAGAAATATTGGCTTAATAAGGCCTGGGTTGAAAAACTGGAAAAATAAATACCCACTTGGTGTGATAACCCTTTGGGGAAAAAGGCTCTAAGAAATGTGTCTGCCAAAAAGATGATTCAGCATTGAAACAGCGGCTAAAGCTAATCAGCCCAAAGCTCATAAATTGCACATCCAAGTCACAGGAATTTAGAGGAGGAATCACTAAAGAAACAAATATGTATCCATGGGCGTGTCATACTGTCATTCAAACGACTCGGAGCACACCTGAAGCTCCACTCCACTCCGCTTCGCTTCAACGTCTCTCTGGCTGTGGAATCTGTCACTATCAACAATAACTTGCTCATCTGGCCGTCTACGGAGGCAACCTCTGTGCCTGCAGCACATATAAAGGAGTGGGGTTAAAACAGAAGATGTCACGTCCCTGCGGTCAATGGAGTTGCAAGCGAGTTTCATGCAATGTTTTGCACAAAATCTCACAGGGGGGGGGGGGGGTTTCCCAATTTTAGTAAAAAGTGGGTCAGCCGTTTTGTTTCTGCACACATTTTTCGTACACTTTTCAGTTACTCTAACAAGGGGAATAAATACCGATTTGACGGAAAACAAGGGGGACGCCATAAACTCTCCTGCAGTTGCTGATAATATGCATCTCTCCGCCTGCCAGAAAACATCATGTTTATTCATGTTTACATGCAGAGATATCAAAGGTGAGATGGGTAAGAAATCAACAGGGGTGGGTTATTAAAGTCACATTACACTATACACCACCTCCAGACACAGTTGGCTATGAAACCATTTATTTGCACAAGGACATCTGGGACATGAAATGAAGTACTTCGGAGCACCCACATGTGAATGAACTCTGTTTGACTTTGCTCAAAGTCGCTTGAATAAAGTTACTTCTCAGGGATATCTCACTCTGCATGTTGCATATGACTCACCTCTCTCTCTCTCTCTCTCTCTCTCTCTCTTCCCCCTTTCCCTCTCTGTCTCGCCCTCTCTCTCACACCGAAACATCTGTCATGTGCTGGAAACCGCCTCACACCAACTGTGCCTCTCGCTGACTCTGTGGCCTGTCTGCCAGCCAGTCAGCCAGTGTTTTCAGCCCCATTAAACCTCCCCGCTGCAATATTATAGCAGGTCCGCACCTCTTATCATGCTACCTTCCTGGTTACCCCGCAATGCATCAACACCTGCCGAAGAGCTAGAGGGTAAACAGAGGGCAAAGCAATGGTTAAATGCCTGTGCAAAACAGCGGCTGGGTCCGTACACTAGATGGATGATTGTACCCGAACGTCACACTTCTTTGCAATAGCGCTTGTATCTCCAACAGCAACACGTCACAACAGAAACCCACGGCACATCACGGTGCCCCGCAACCTTGAACGGGAATGAGCGGGTACTGAATATGGATGGATGGGAAGGGGAAAAAATTAAGGAAAGACATAGGCCGGGAAATGCTTTAAAAACAACTTGCAAGAGCACTTCCGCAAAGAAGCAGTATATGATTATGGAAATGAGACATTCTATTCATTGCACGTTGACTGCTTCCTCTTACATTTCATGCTTGTCTTTTCGCAATCCTGCTCATTTCCTCTTTTAATCCATGCATTGCTCCTGCTCATTTGCCCTCCTCCTCTTGTCCTTTACCCCCGTTCTCCCTATTCTCCCTTTGTCTTCCTCACATTCATAACTAATCTCCTATAATGGTAGCCTTCCCGTCTAAATGCTTAATTAATATTTAAACATCAGCTTCTTTTCCTTTCCCTTTTACCTCCTTTCCCTCCTCCATATATTTAGTCCTCATTTCCATTCATGCCTCTTTCTCTCTTTGCATCTTTCTCTTCCTCCAGCCAAGATCTTATATTTCATAATGATTGTCTGAGTGTCTAAACACTCTCTAACGGCTTAATCAATACTTAATGAACGTACCATAAATACTTTATGAACCCTAAACCCTGAAATCCCCAGGGGTTCACGATCCATGCAGATATACACATTTCTCCATCTTCATGATGCCTTCAGGCTCCGTGGAATCTACACTGGATACTGATTACCTCAACATTTAGTCTCTGTTCAGTTCACAGTGAATTACTGTTGGAGGCGACTTCTTCTAATGTGCATGTTTTTGGTCCTGTGCAGTAGGTTTGTAGCATTAAAGAAGTCTCTCTTCTTTCATTGTGCAGAAGGTAGAGGTTTGGTTTCTCACATGCTGCTTTTCTTTTGCTGCGAGGATAAAGGAATTCAACCAACACTTGTATCCGAGCTAAATTGGCTACAGAGACAATTAACCAAAGCTAATTTAACAGTTGAGCCAAAGCTCAAGCATCATTAAAACTGGGGTTGGAGGTTTTTCAAGTGATAACATTCTCATGTAAATATTCAGAAGCAGAAAGGCTTTTATTTTCAATTCTGAGGCTCTCTAGTGGCTGTGAAGCATAAAATAAACCCTGACTATTAACAAAAATGGCTTTACACTTGACAAAGTGATAGACTGACTACGTTTCAACGTTTAATTCCATTTTATGACAGGCAGAACATTTCTCCCCTCTCTGGGTTGCATCGCTGCCTGAGTCTACACCCTCTGCATGACTCATTTTAAGCAATAAGAGATGCCTTTCTATATAAAGGCGACTACACACACAGTTCTCATATTATGTAGGCAGACACACAAAGTTATTACTCAAGTATTTGCACGTTTGCTTCACCTTCCCTTCATCCCTCAGACATGTCTCACGTTTGCATTGCTCTCTCTCTTTATTTGTAACACAGCTTCTCCCTTCTCCTCCCGTCTTTCTCTTCTTTTCACCCCCACCGTCTCTACTGCGTGTAATTTGTCACAGAGTCAGAGCCCAGTGCAATCAGTGCTGCACACCACAGTGTAGGCTACTCTTCTTCCAGCGGTCCAAAGCCCGAATCAATCACCCGGACCTGAGACACTGAAGCTGTCAGAGAGGGTTGGACAGAGATAGAGTAGAGGTGAGAGATTGAAAGGGGGGGGGGGGGGTGAAAGGTTGGCGCTGGATATATAGAGAGATAGAAAAAAAAAAAAAAACCTGGGCCAATAAAATAAACATGACTAATTAAAAGGAAAATACTTCATAGATAAATGACAATAGACTAAAGATTGTGGATCTCTGTTTCAGTTCATTCTTTAGACAGAGCGCACAAACATCACTTATCAGTGTGATCCCGAACAGCTGAGTTCTTTTCCTGTGGTTACTTGGTTGTTTTAACTTCTTTGTGGAGTTTTTGTCAGCCAAAATCCCCAAATGTGGCATTTTGACGCTTAGAAAAATGCCGATCTTTCTTATCTTGCTTGGCTCCACCATAAACAGGCCTGTGATCACTTGGGGTTTGAGATTACAATGTTGGTTGACTGGCCGTCGATGGGAAGCCAGTTAAGAAAAATACTTTTTTGAAGAGCAATGCTGTGATGTATGAAATGTATGAACATGGACCCCCAAAAGCATTTGACCATGCCAAGGCACTGCAGTAACACAAAAAGAAAGCCATGCGCATGGTCTCCATTCACACAAAACTAAACACATTGACTTTGATTGTCCAGTACACAAACATCACTCACCCTCCATCTTTCTTTTCTCCTCTTCTGTAGTAATGAATGCTGTAATCAAAGCTAATGGGACTCAGCTGTTGGTCAGTCTAATTACCTGGAATGCAGACGGATGATCTGGGAGGCATGCACACGCACACGCGAGGACCATGAAGCTCACGCTGTGCGCACATACTAAAGCATGTGTGCACATGAATGCACGCAGCTGTTAAAGGTCGATAAAAGCACACGATTCGTTTTTCTTTTTGCACGTGCGATGTTTTTGTTCAAGTCAGTTTCCGTGATGAAGGGACTTACAGAGAAAAGCAAGTTGCCAGATCCACACATAACCTCTCCTGTCTTTATTTACTGTAGTTTTATTCACAATAATCTAGTTAACTTTAACCTGGGCCATCACTTTCATTCATGATGTTTATTTCTAACCGAATTCTGTCATTTGACAAAGACCGAAAATCTTAAGAAGTTAAGGTTTGATTTGAAAACAATCACACAAACGTAAACCACTAGAGAAATAACCTTGAGTCAAAGTTCTGAATTACTTTTATTAAAAGATATTGTTTAAAAGCATTTTTGTGGAAACACTTTGTAGAAGGCCAAGGGCTCTCATCACCTTGAGTTCCACAGTTTGTCATTTTTGAGTCAAGATGGGGCTGATTAAAATGCTGTACAGAATATAAAACATTAAAGAGTGCCTTCCATCCCACATATTCATATACAATCTGGAAAAAAAAAAGGAAAAACACTGACTAGAAGATCATGAAAACTTTCGAAAAAAAATCTCTTATGTGTATGATGAATGTGTCTCAGTGTAATCCGAGGCCTTCTCAGCCCGATGTTGTGTTTTCTGCTTGAAAAGGGATCCGACTTTAGGAAAAAATCCTTATTCTACAAGATTAATGGGGTCCAGAACCACGAAGGCCAGTTGTCTCCGACTGTAGGTACGCACCCTGATGACGCTTTGAGAAGGAGCTGTGTTAGTGTGCTTCAGTCTGCATTTGAAGCCGCATCGTTACTGTGAGGCTTGTTCCATGGGGGGTCAATGGGAGTCATTAACAATGGCAGCTACGCATACACACAGGCCTACGAACAGCCATTAGAAGAAACATAAACACGCCAATAAACAGGGGTGTCACACTGGGTCGAGATAATCAAGGCAGAAGAAAAGTAGGAGGAGGCGAAGGGAGAACAAATGGAAATAAAAAAGATAAGAAAATAAAGTGAGGAAGAGAAAGGAATGATGAACAGAACTGAAACATGTACAGTTGCAGCGTGTATAGCTTTACGATTCACTAGAAGAAGCCAACTTTTTACAACCAAAGAAATGATCATAGAGGAGACCTGGAAAGTTAAAAGATGGAGGCCATTTGAAAAAAAATTTCAGAATAGTTTGAAAGTACATCGGGATTTGGCTCAGAGGGGAGTTTATCATTATATTACTAAATGCGTTGTAAGATAGACTGATTGGTTGATGCATGAGAGTCTAGATGTCTTGCAGTATCTTGACCATCCATTTAATGCCTTAAATATCCACCAAACTGTTAAGATTTGATGGTCAGTGAAGATACCGGTTCATCAATTAACAATAAGAATCTGTCAAATGTTCTTGTTGTCGATCCGCATGATTAACTATTGTATGTTAGATTGACTAATTGATCATGGCTAGGTCCATACAAAGAAGTGTATAATGAGCAGAGAAATACACATTGATCTGGTGTCTTTCAGTCTTTAATGAGCCCCACTGGCAAAAGAAATATATAGAAAATAAAAGAAGACCTAAAATTGATTCCTGGGAAACACCTCAGAACAAACCAAACTGATTTGAAGTGAACAGGTCAAGAGTGTCACTCAAAGCCCAAAATCCTATGTGCACTGTCTGCAAGCGACACTGTGAAGATACACGTCCTACTCTACGACCTTAATGACTCAAAAACTACCTTCACCCTTCTCTTTTCACTCAATTGCGCCTCAATTTCCTTTATGTATCGGATCATTTTGTTACAAAACATTAAGTCATTAATTACATTACATTAGATTACACATTATGTAGACATTGAGTCTATTTTCAGAATCTAATGTAATCACCGCCTTGTTGGAGGCTGAGGAAATCCCACCATGCATCTGTTGTAACCGGCATTTGAATATTTGTAGAAAAATAATCCTCATGGGTGTAAAGAAACACAATGCTAGAGTTTAAATGAGGGGGTTTAAGGAAAAGGTTGCATACTTCATTCACACTATGATTGCACTGCAGTAAAGGTCTGAAAACATGACCGTCGTATCATCCAAGGGCGTATAACACTTGCATCACTTATAAAAGTTACACGAGCTGGTTCATTCGCCGTATTATGGGTTGTCCCACCCACACCGTCTACCAGCCTCGGCTATAAAGTCCGGGAGGAGAGAAATACTGGTTTACACGTCAATAAAATACCTTTTTCATCAACTGTGTGTTTCTCACTACATTGCTCATGTTGCAACCCAGCCATTGAGGTGAAACACATGTATTGTGTGTGAATATGTGTGTGTGTGTGTGTGTGTGTGTGTGTGTGTGTGTGTGTGTGTGTGTGTGTGTGAGATGGCATAAGTTAGATGTCCAGAGTGCCATCAAAATAAAAGGTAACAGGTTATTCTGCCTGCACACATTTCCCTAGATATTATTGGGCTTCCCGTGAGAGAACTTCATTGCTCAAATATGCATCTCTCATTTGTTATTCACTCATCTGAAATGGCTGTTAAAAGTGCTGAAATTCAGAATTTAGGGCATTTCTACTGCCTCAACGTGGCCCTCATATATCGACTGAATGTCATACAGAGACCCTTTTAAGTGTTATTTACCTTCAATACCGTTGCTCATGCTCTCCCTGTTCGTGCCATCATCGTCTCAAACGCCTCCTGTTCAGAGATTTGTTAGACTTAACCAAGTATCGATTTAACAGCAGCAGCTACATGTGCACTTGGGTGATTTTCACACAGTGTAATATGAATGACTGAGCAGCAGAGTCAGGGTTAGTGGATATACACGCGTGCATGTTGTCTTTTTTTTTTGCACTTGACACAATTTCAGCGTGATCGATGCCTTTGTCCCGCAGATCCAAAGCTCTAAATCCGTGGCCTGTTGCCATGGTTATCTCTATTCGAAACCGGAGGGATTAACCTCCAGGGGGATGGCTTGGAGGAGTGGGAGACGGAGAGAGGAAAAGTGTGAGCGAGAGGAGCAGTACAGGAGAGACACAAACAATACGCCGAGATACAGAGATGGACATAAATATAGTGACGGAGATAATATAGGGGCTAAAAGTATGGAAAGGTACGGGTTAACAGTCGCATTACGTAATCATTTAAAAATATACATCCACAGTGCTTTAGCAATATAACAAACAGCCAAAGAGAAAAACAGTTGTGACTGACTCCATTCATCGCAACCAAGGTGCCAACTTCGTTCCCTGCTTAGAATATGCTTTGGTTTGGATCGGCTTGCTTTGGCCATACAGAAACCACTAGCCTTCATTTTAAAACTCAACTTTGGGATTCTCCCATTGAAAGGCTGCTTTTCCATTACTGCTACGCTTTATTATGAGAAACAACAAAACGTGGCCACCGGATCACACTCTACGTCTGGCAAAGGGTCTTCTTCATCAAACGTGAGTCAGTTTGAGCCTAAGCCCAAAAACACTCACTCTGCTACAGACGTCACGTTCAAAGCAACATGTAGGGGAATTCATTTCACATGCGGGCACAGAATCAAAGCCTCCGTAGCCATTTTTCATCAGAAGGTGGCTTTTTGAAGATACAAGTTCTTTGCAGTGCGCAGGCTTTCTGTAGCTTATGGTGCGTGTTGCTGTGGAGCTCAGATGTGAGAGCGGAGATTTTCTCGCCATCTTTAGATGTCGGGACGAGGGCACCGGGGTGCCAGCTGACGGCTTGGCGGACCAAGGTTATTTACTTTTAGAAAGGGAAAACCGGCCTGAGTCAGCAAATACTAAAAGGCAGCCACACACACGCGCACTCCTAAACCCCCGTGCAAAGACACACGCACACACATGCACAGACAGTCCCTAGTAAGCCCACACACACACACACACACACACACACACACTGCCAAGAGGTTAAGTAGGCTCCATTGCAGTAACACTACTGAGAAAACAGCAGCCTAATTACCATCAAATGCTTCACCAAGGACATGTCATAACAGCGCACACATTCATTTTACCTGTACAAACCACATTTCCCCGACCACCAGAGCTATCGAGGTTTCCCTGAACCAACTAAACTGATAAACTTTCGTACCCTTGATAAAGCCCAGTCATGCAGGCACCCACCACAAACCAGCCTGAGCTGTATTTCGGCTCGCAGCAGTGTAATATCCCCAAATTGACAGATATAAGATTTCATAAAACAAGAACCCCATTATAACCAGTCAACCATATCATAATGAGGGTACTATCAACACAAAAGCCTGTCAATTCACTCACACAGACACGCACAGAGCAAAGAGAATAGAAGGAAGGACATGTGATTTACTATAACAGCATGCGAGCACAGACCCAAGCACCTCTACATTTAACATTCATAAGAGCAGCCGGGAATTTCTTTCCACCCGTTGAACCATGGCCACTAATGTCCAATCTGCCGTCCGGAGTCAGAATGTGAATGTTCCTGATCCAGTGCCAGTGGCAGGCAATTGGATCTTCTAAGCTCAAGCTATAATCTATTATTTTAAATTTGAGCTGTAAGACAAAAAGTACGCAGGTGGTGGTACCGAGGTGATGGAGCATGTGGTGCAAGTCCCATGTTGACTGCATCATCCACCGACCCGTTAGGCACCGCCATGTAGGCTTACTGCAGGAGGGGCCCTGTGATGATCTTCAGGTGGGTCATCACCAGCGTCTCAAAGGATTATGACCACAGGTGTCAGGACAACCGACCTTCATGCATTCATTCACCTTCACCCGCTGCATCGTGGGGGGGGAAGGCTTCACCTGGGGACACCAAACCTCCCTTTACCGGGCCACATCTACCAGCTGTGATTTGAGGGCCCAATGTGGGGATGAATGTGTAGACGTACATATGCAAATCTTTCATCTGAGTAAATGTTAAAAGGACCAGCGGGCACTCAGGCATTATCATTATTCCTGGAGCATCGCCGTTTATAATCGACAGGGCAACTGACCGCGAGGAACTTGTGGAGAAACTTTTCCAGAGAAAGAAGGAAAATGTGTGATTGAATGAAAATCAAAGATAAAAAAAAAAAAGAAAAAAAAGAAAGACAATCGAATAGGTAGAGCAGACAGGCGGGTACGCACGGCAGGAGAAAAAGCCTCATTGGTTTGCAGTGGGCATGTGCAGAGTCAGACGTACTAAAAGGTTACAGCGTTTGATTTGTGATCTCTCTCTCTCTCTCTCTCTCTCTCTCTCTCTCTCTCTCTCTCTCTCTCTCTCTCTCTCTCTCTCTCTCTCTCTCTCTCTCTCTCTCTCTCTCTCTCTCTCTCTCTCTCTCTCTCTCTCTCTCTCTCTCTCTCTCTCTCTCTCTCTCTCTCTCTCTCTCTCTCTCTCTCTCTCTCTCTCTCTCTCTCTCTCTCTCTCTCTCTCTCTCTCTCTCTCTCTCGATCAATGTCTGAATTATGCCATCGGATTGTGAATAGGCGACTCTGCTGCCTGCCCAATGATGAACAACAAACACGCCTGGCCACTAATAACAATGAGATGAGATGAGATGTGGGGGACTAGACAGCCAATCAGAAAACTTCACAACATTTCAGTCAGCCACTCCTGCTACAATGTTGTTTTTCATTCGCATGCACTTAAGAGTATGCGAGGAACAGACTCTTTTCTTTTTTTTCCCGGCCTTTAATTTCCATCTTGCACGTCGTCCTTCTACTTGATCACTCTGGATTCCTCCCTCTCAGAGTCCAAGCTGCCCACTCCATATTCACTACCTCCTCCCTCAGTACAGTCCCACACCCTCCCTCACATCAATCTCTGCATCCACCCTCCCTCGCTCCAGCAGCCCACTCAAAGGCTGATTCCACCGAGGGAAAGAATGTGAGGAGAGGCGTTTTATAGTGGTTTCCAGTTATCTCCGTTCTTATAGAGCTGTTCTCTACCCAGCTCCATCAAACCGAGCACCACCCCCACTCTCCGGCTGCCTACTCTATTCCTCTTCTGTTTGTGGCAACATTTCCCTTATTCCTCTTTGTTTTTCATTCTCTCCAGGGTGATGTTGAAGTGATCTGAAGGGTTTCATTCCTAAAAAGGGACTTCAGTTGAAAAAAAAAAAAAAAAAACACAAAAATGATGCTGCTCTAATTCTCTTTTAAAATGAAAGTTCAAGTTATGCTGTAGTCCAGAGGTTTGTGTTGGGGAAATGTAATTAACTTAACTTAACCAAACTGAGAAACCAACATTATATTTTGTCTTAAAATTAACTGTTGGGCCAGTATGTTAATTGTTACTTTCAACGGAGATATTGGAACATGATGATATATGCTGAATCCCCAAATAATAAGCGACTTAATTAATAACCAGGAACTCATTCATATGAAAAAATGTAATTTTTGCTAATCTCTGTGATCAATTCAATTCAATTCAAGTCAAGACAACCAA
Organism: Pungitius pungitius; assembly: GCF_949316345.1. Lineage (NCBI taxonomy): Eukaryota > Metazoa > Chordata > Actinopteri > Perciformes > Gasterosteidae > Pungitius > Pungitius pungitius. The sequence continues at coordinate 1,523,608 of NC_084910.1, forward strand.
TGAAAGCGCATTTGTTTCCTAAAGAGCAGGTTGCACTTATCGCCTTCTAAAAACACAAAGAACATTTCTCAGTGGGAGAAGGATTGAATTAAAATGAAAATGATCGTGGTAAAATTTCACACATTTGTAACAAAGATTCTGTCGACTATAGAAAACAGATCATAAGTGGAGTTATTTTTTCTTCTGATAGCTGGAGAAAATTATATCTCAGAAAAGGAACAACGTCTCCCCCTAAGCACTACAATTGTTATTTGAACAGAACACACTGCAAGTATTTATCAATTGGGAACCTTTGGCTGCATTGCTTTTGGCTGGATATTTTTGGATTTCTTTAAAATTGACTGAAGACTACAAGCAAAGTATCTTGATGTATGCAAGGTAACATACAGTTACTTATAACAGCATCACTATATTTATTACTTTAACGAGCACTTGTTAAAATGAAAGCAGTGCCAGTTTCTTGTCTTCATCTAAAGAAGCAACATTTTATTTGAACTTCTTTCTAATTTTGGGCTCGGAATCTGAAATGTGTATGTTATCGAACAAGACATGTGGCCCGCGATAGTCCAAAAAATGATAATTATACTTAAGGCGTAAATGTCTTTGAGTGTGTTCGCTTTGTGTTTACACCATTTTGTCACAACCTATTAAGTATGTTAGGCTAATCGCAAAAGATTTAAGTTATGGCTGCAGCATTAAATCTGCGTGCCATCCCATTTGATGGCATGATGCGCAAGTTAATGCAGCAAAATCAAGAAACTGTTAAGTGTCACCAGAAATGATTGTGATTGCTGTTATTATAAGATTATTTTTGTCATTAGGAATGGCACAGAGGACACATTAATCAGCCAAACACCCCTATTCATCTTCATTTTCCATCGCCCTGCCTCTGACACTCTCTTCCTGCCATCGCATCCAATCCTTCCTTTTCTTTTCTCACTCATCCACTTAACTCCTCCATCTCTATGCCGCCTCCACACAACGACATGAAAAAGCTACATGCACACGCAAGGCTGCTAATGCAGGGTTAATAAGATTGGAGAGCAGCTGATGGTTGTGCGCATTCAGGCCGGATTACATTTAATTTGATTGGGTTTCACTTAGTAGCCTCCCTCCCACTCCTCTCCTTCCTTTCCCTCTCCCCATTGTCCTCCTGCTTTTGTTGGACCAGAGGTGGTCCGGCATCACAAAGAGACACAGGGTCGTGCAGAGCGGTGCAGCATTGAGCTTTTACTTTGGAGCATCCTGTGAAAACACATGCATGCACACGTCCTTGGCCACTGCGCTGTCCTCCACTCTGAACCGAATGTGATTCATTATCCGTCTTTCACAATGTCAACTCTGCCTTGACCCAGACGCAAGGATGGAGACCGTGGCGAAGGAAAAAACAAAAACATTTTAATTAATCAAATGTCTTATCCAAGATTATCTATTAGAAGTGTGCTACAAGACGATTTACAAAATGTGATAGCAGGAGCTAAAGTGCCTCCAGGACCCTCCGCCACATACAATGGCCACACTGTGTCATTGCATTCGACTGACAGCTAACAGAACTACCAGTGCGTACCAGTGCCGCCAGTCCACCGCTGCTAATGGACCGAACACCTTGGTGAGTTCACCTTTTGGTTTTGGAAAAAGTCTGAAGTACAACGACTTGCAGCACTGTGGTTTGATTACGTTTCACAGCGCTGGTTTTATTCAGGTGACATCACACAATAGAGCAATGATCTTTTCCGACATACAGGCCGGAGGTTTGTGCTCCTCAGAGTGTTATCCATCTAAACTCCAAAGAGACTACATTTCTTTCCAGTAAACCTTTACTATTGTTCAACTTTTCAGTGACGTGCAATGTGAACAACATTGGCAGTGGTACATCTTGGCATCTTCCCTGTCACCACATAACACAAAGGCTGTACACTTGAAATGTTTTAGTAAGTTAATAGAGTAATAGGACTATTATCATTTTGAAATAAAAGAATACAAATCCAAACAAACAACCCAGCCACACTTTTACAGTAACGTCAGGGCTTCATTTTTTCAGATGATACTTCTCTCTCACAGAATTTGTTTTCGACAGGCGACTGCCACAACACGGCACCGAAAGGCACAAAGAGGGAATAAGATCGAGATGAAACACTCAAAAGAAAACAAAAAACATCTCAACGAAAGGGGTGACGGATGAGGGAAAGCAAAACAACTGAAGGTAAAATAGGAGGTGTACAGTTTCGAGAAGACAAGCTGGAAGCAGGGTGAGAAGGAGAGAGATGCACACGTCATGCGTTTTGTCTCCTCTCATCTTTTTACATGTCATCTGGCTGTGCTGTCTTCCTCGTTAGGCTGCCAGACAAATTCACACACACACACACATAATATACAGGCAGATGCAAACTAGTACACACACACACACACACTGAACACATCAGTAAACCATTTCAACAGAACATCAGGCATCTGTCTTTCATGAGGCACGCACGCAAGACAGAGGACAGACAGAGAGCGAGAAAGGAAGCGCATTGGACAAACCAGAGGGTTTAATCAGGGCTGATAAATGACAACAAAGTTTACTTTGTGTGTGCGTGTTACCTCTGGCTCACTTTCCCATCACACCAGGACCTCCTCTCTCAAACCACACAACCCCCCCCCCCCCCCCACACACAATGCGTCCTCACTCAACCCTGTAACTAATGACTCCGGAGAGGAGGCTTTGCAGCACCTGCTGCAGACAAACACAAGGGGATGGGACGAGGAGGACGGTGGGGTTCTGCTGGTTGTGGGTGTGGTGCCGGGGCGGGTGGGGGGGGGCAGATGAAGAGAACAAACTAGGCCAAAAAAGAGGGAAAGAAAGGTGGAAAGTGCCAAGGACAAAAAGGCGGAGAAGAAAAAAAAAGAAGAGAAAAAGGGAGGTGTGAAGTGTCACTGCCGGTGGTACCATCTCACTAATTAGCATAGTGACCTTGGTCTGTAACTGTTATCGTACACACACACACACACACACACAGCTGTGTCCCTAGCTGTTTTTAGTTTGCATGTTAAAAGTAGTGCCGGATATGACTTTTAAAACCCAACCATTGAATAATGCTACATGCAAGATTTCACAAATATTTCACAAGCACAAAACCAGACCAATAGTACAATACAAGGAGAATGATTACAAATGGAATAGAAAAAGACATAAAAAAAGAACAGACACAGTAATAACAGCATGTGCCTTCGAAGGGAGTTCATGGCCTTGGTCAGACTGCCTGCTTCATTCCATTTATGGCATATTATTCAGATTGTATCCCCAAATTCTTTGAGGAAGTCTGGACTACTAAAATATAAATGAACTGAACCTTGTGTGGATGGTCAAGAAAAAAATCCCATCGTTTTTCATGCAAATAACATTGTGGACACATTATCCATAGCATCTTATTAGCAGTCTGAATGTAGCTGCGCCATAAGGACATTTTGAATCGAACATTTCACTTTTTAGTTATAGGAGGTTTCACAATTCCAGAGAGATGAAGTGAGAACGAGGCCGGGAGACAGAACCTGTGAGTGAGCAGGCAGTAGCGAGGGGGAGTGCACAGCTGTAGCAGTAATCATCTTTCAGGTCAACAGTAATTACCAGCAAGACTGAGAAAGTGACGCGTGCCCACACAGTGTCTACTCTCTTCACATCTAGGGTTGCTGCATTTTCCGTGTTGTGTTTATTTCCCAATCAAAAGGCACAACGGCCACGGAGAAAAATGTCACAGCGATCCGCAGGATTTAATAGATAAAGGTATCTCTCTCTGGGAACACGATCATATATACAGCAAACAGTGTAATCTAACTTCATCAAAGCTATATTTCATTCTGTCATCATTTGTCTTCTTTGTGGTTGGCATTAGTGGTTTCAGACATGTGGAATGATCTACTACTTCTCACATTCCTGTTAGTGATTCAAGCAATTATTTAGTTTAGCCTTTGAGGGGCACCGCTTGGCTTTGACTACATCATACAGATTAGGTCTAAGGCATCCCTCGGTACGCTACTTTGTAGCCCCGGACGGAAGTTTCAAACTTCTTTCCATCCAATACTGCAGAACCACAAAGCGCTGCGGAAGCAATCCTCCGGTTCCACAAAAGCTCCACAGAGCTTGGATCTCAACAACATGTTACTAAGGCACAATCAGACTCAGAAAAACCCTGTGTGAAGCACTGTATCATGTCGTTCAAAGCCCCCCCCCCACACACCCTCACACACACACGCTCACACTTCAAAACTCATTCTGGCATGGCGGGCAGTTGCTTCCAATTAATGTTCACTTGAAGTAAATTCTTCATGCTTAATGAGCTCTTCTAGTCAAATAGTTTAGGCCGGTATGATTTTAACTGCATCATTTGGTCAGGGAACACTGCGTATGCTCTGATCATTGATCATTGATCATTGATCAGTGCCAGGCCTCGGTTTAGGATCAAGGAGGTCAGCAGGGAGCAGTGACCCTGCATCCCAGGTTGTTCCCCAGCAACGTCCCAGGATGATTATTGGACTTTTCTCCTCCTTTGAAGCCCAAATGATGTCATTTGGTAAGATAATCCTGTGTGGTAGATTTGATTATTATAAATCAGTCATTTGTGTAATTTCTGTTTCGGATGAATTGCAACTTAATGAATATGTTTAAACATACTTTCTACTTCAACACCTTTTAACACCTTTCAAGGATAATTTCAACTCTAATTGAACCCATCTATTAAATGTTAATGCTCACGCTGAGATACTTTGCGTCTCTAAATTTAAGTAATTTTGTGAGAAATGAAGATAAATGATGTTAATTCTGCTTTGTGGATAAATGATGATATTTACTTTACATGAGTGAAGAAAAGTGGAGGATCGTGGAAATGATCATTATCATTGCTTTGTCATTAGGAATCAGAATCAAATAACTAAAAGAACACTCATTCACATTGGTTTGTTATTAAAAAAAACTTTTTTGATGCTTACATGATGGAATGTCAGAGAGAGCTATGTGAGTTTGGGACTTTGATCCAGTCCAGGTCTATTTCCAAACTTCTTCTCTTCTTTGCCTCTACAAAACGATCAATATTCATTGACACTCATATCTCTGATATCTCATCACTCTTTCAAACCTGATACCCTTTTTCTCATCAGCTACTGCCACTGCTGGTGGAAAGGCTTTAAACTATCTTGGAGATGAGAACTAAGAACAAAGCTTTCTGTCCCAGGTAACAAAACGTAGGATGTGGGTAGTTTTCACTCAAATCGGTCTAATTGGTACTAAATGAGTTGAAACCAGACTTTGCTTATTATAAAAAAGGCTCCAGTTGGAAATCCAACTGCATTGTTTTTGAGACCTTTCTCTAGCAACGTGATTCCCAAAAGTTAGCCGGGGCGTCAGCATCTCTGCGCATAATTAGTTCATGAAACAGTAAGAGGTGGGTGTAATTTCACTTGGAATTGACTCTTTGCCCTCAATTCCATCCCTCAGGGAAACTCAATCTCCAAGGAGTTGAGGGTTCTTCTCTCTTTAATAACAGCTAAACACATCAACACTGCTCATCCAAATGCCCCCTCAAGCCGTTAGGAACAAAATAAGAGATGGAATTCTAATGAAAAGAGGTTTAATGGAAGAGCGAGGCAAAGGTGGCTCCGAGGCCTGCTGCTGTTTAATTCAATGGGATGCTGTTGGTGCCTGAAGACTGCCCTATTTTAATTGCACTCCTCTCTCATTTATAAAAGGAAGTCTGCAGCTTTAATGAATCGGAAAGCAAAGCTTGCCATTCACTGTCTCTTTCACACGCATTGTAGGGGAAATGCGATTGTGCTGGGTAGGCCCACATGTTTTGGCACCGCTTTGTTGCGTGGGCTACCTCTGCCAGCCACACACACACACACACACACACACACACACACACACACACACACACACACACACACACACACACACACACACACACACACACACACACACACACACACACACACACACACACACACACACACACACACACACACACACACACACAGCTTCACACCAGGGCAGCAAGCAACAGCCTACGAGTCATGTTCAATGGAAGTCGCTGAAATTAAGCACTTAAGCACAAAACTAGCAAGCTAGCAGTCTTCTGCCTAATCCACTCTCCCATATTATCAAAATGTTTCATCGATAATCAAACAACAACCTCACGTGTCGCGTGAGCACATGGCTCGGTCTCTGGAAGGCGGTGAACGCAGTGGTGGTTGTTTTGATTATCATCATGTTGTCACATGTCCCTAATATGATGAGTGTGACCACAATTAACCTCACTATCAACACCGCCAGCTTTCTCCTGGCTTGACAGACAGTGATTGGCTCTACCGGGAGTACAACGCCACACGAAAGCCAAACAGACTCAATAACAACGAGGAAAAGAGAGAGCGGCGAGCAGGGCGGGGGGGGGGGGGGGGCAAGCTTACCTTTGCCATCTGTGCCTGGACTCCACTGGCTTTGAGCGAGGCCACAGCTTTCTGAGCTGCTGCAGGGCTGTCGAAGTCCACAAAGCCATAGCCTGTACACACACACACACACACACACACAGAAAGAAAAGAAGAATTTCAAATAGATAAAGCTAAGGTTTTTCTAAATATCACTGAGCAAAACCAGTTCCAAAAAGTTCTGTGTTTTATTTTCAGTGCAGCATAAATCCTGTAAATGTATGAAAATCAAGTCAGGTCACGAATCTTATGAAAGATACAAGTTGCCCCTTTAAATATGTTTTTAGCACAGAACATCGACAGAATTAGTGTCATAACAGTAACTCTTGCTATCTTCTTTATGATCCAAAATATCTTCAAATGCCTGCCCAAGTTTTGTGTAAAACGGGTGTTTTTAATAGAATGATGTTTTGTAACTACCCTAATGTTGGCTGCACGAATGGTTGCTCCCCATCTCCCATAGATGTACACAAATACAGTAGACGCAATGCTTTTTATTGTGACACATAAACTCTACTGGCTTCCATTGGTCTGTTTAATATGCCGCTGTACTGCATGCAAGCTTGTTTCATCCCTCTACCACAATTTATCTTGTAGAAACAAGGACACACAAAGATTGAGCATCGGCCGATGTCATTGCCATGCGCTCTGCATCATTTTGCGTGCATGTATGTCTGCATTGTAAGTGTCAACTTGCTCGATCCATGCTTTTAGGTATAAGCCTGGTTTGACCGTCACGTGGGACGACTGGAAAGCGATGTCAAATAGAGAGAAAAATGCAAAAAGCAGAGCAGCTCTGGGATTTGGTCTGAGGTTTTGAGGAAGCTGCGTGTTAACACAAAGAAAGCTTTTGAAATCCACATTTCAAAAGCTTCACTCGCTACAATCCTAAATGTAAACATGTTAAGAACAAGCAACACCACTTCTCTCTGCCTCTCCAACTCACACACCTCCTTCTGAACATCTGTTCTCGCCTTTTTGGAGACACGCTCTGTTTTGCTGATAAGCAGATGACTTTTCATTGTTCAAAGACGGCAAGCTGCTTTCGCAGCAAGACGCGTTCTGCACGCACAAATATTTATACGGTTGCTAATGACAAACCTGTAATTAGGCCAAAACACACACACACGGCGATATAGAGTTTGAATTGATTTCTTCCAAACAGATTCATAAACATATGCAAGCATGTAGTGCATAGACATGCATTTATCTGTACTCATCTAATTAGGGCCCCGCCAACACAGTTGAGCTAATTGAGAATGTGCAAACGCACAGGATTCCTCAGTAGCTAAGTGCATGCTTTCATTATATTCCAGAAAAACTGTGGAAAGCATTTTCTGTATCTCACTAATGGCTGTTTGTTTAACCAGAGACTATGTGCGTAATTAGTGGGAAAATGAAAGCCTGAACACAATTCACAGTGGATAATTAAATCAAAACATTCCCCTCGTTTGGTGTCAGTAGTTCGGCGTCAATGGTGGCGCGCGGTTTCTAAATAGACGATTGTATTGCTCAAGCTGGCGTTTTAAAGGAGAACTCTATCGATCTCACACATCCCAATCTGTTTGTCTGCTTGAGGGGTTTCGCTTACGTACATGAAAGAAATATGTAGGAAGCCTCTTGTGGCTGGATGGGAACATCTGTTCTGGCAGAAAAATGCCAGCCACCCTTCACTGTTCAAAACAGACAATAGAGACATTTCCTTCTCTGAGTGCTCATCTCGTTCGACAGCTTCGGCGTGATAAGACCTCAGCCTTGAGATGTGTCATTTGCTTTGACTGAACTCCACACTTCAACAGGAGCGAGCTGTGTTTTCTGGGAGGTCAGAGGTCAAGTATCAGTGACCGAACGTGAGCCAGGAGCTGGTAGAGATTCATTGTCCTGCTCAAGGACACTTGTGCTGAGGCCTGTTGAGCTTGTGAGCAGATGCCTGTCTTCCAAGTTTATGAAAATCTAAACGCAACATATCATTTGTTCATTTCCACATAACCTAAACAGTACGACCCCCCCCCCCCTCTCTCCTCTTTAGTTTGGGCAAAACCTCTCAACACATGTGGATGCATGTGATAGCTCTTCTAGGATCGATGATGAGGATATAGAACTGAGTAATGATTTAATCCCTCTCAATCGCGAGCGGTCCCTCCCCACTGTTGCCTCATGATGACACCGAGAGGAAAACGCATCTTGCTCAGTCGGGCCTGACACATATTCCACTTGTTTTATTACAGAGCCCGTTCCCACATGTATACACACTCATAGACACAGATGGATGCAGAGATAAACATAGGGATTCACACACACACACACACACACACACACACACACACACACACACACACACACACACACACACACACACACACACACACACACACACACACACACACACACACACACACACACACACACACACACACACACACACACACACCCATCTAATCGCATGAGCTCCCAGAGTTCCTGGCCTTGGGCCATTAGACTAACCGAAAACAGAGGAAAAAGGAGAGAGAGAGAGACTGAGGAAAGGAGCCATGGGGGGAGGCAGTGAGTGTGGGGGAGGGAGAGGGGCAGGCAGAGAGAGAGAGAGAGAGAGAATAAGATGAAAAACAGGAGGGAGGGAGGCAGAGAACGGGCAGGAGACACGGAAATAAGGGAGGGCCCTTGTCTTTGGGAAATGGAAATCCTTTACAATCTAAAGTGGTTTCCTCTCCCTTCCTTCCTCCATCCTGTGCTCTGTGCCCTCTCGCTCCCCCAGAGCTCCCACGCTGCTAACTAGAAAAATGTCAATGTATTTAACATTGAGCCTGCTGCAAGCTGAGCATTTTTACAAAGAATGAATTCACGGTATTTCAGACAACAAAGCTAAAGTTTTGCTTTCTTTGTTCACTGACATGACAATCCATTGATTTGGGGCTCCTAGTTCAATACATCTATGCAGCATTTAATCACATATTCATAAGGTTCAAGAGAGAATAATGTCCCTCTCAGGGACAGCATAAGCAAAGATGCCTTGAAGACATCGGGCAGGGCTTGAGGAACCAATCAGAGAAATGATAGGATCACAAGGCTGGTGGAGAGATTACATCTCCGCACTGGCCTGAGAGCGCCTTGGCCTCCCCCAGTCAGAGCTCCTACATGTGTCCCGGGAAAAGGGGGTTTGGGGTCCCCTTGCTGAAACTGTTGCCCCCCCCCCCACCCCCAACCTGACTGCGGATAAGTGGTTGAAGATGAGATGAGGCTGTCACATGACAACAGTTGTGTAAAGCACTGAGCGGAAATCATCATCATCCCTGCAGACTGCAATGAAGGAAGATTTATTTACCTGTGTGTGTGTGTGTGTGTGTGTGCATGACACTCTGAACCTCTACGGTGAGTAAATGACTGACTATGGAAGCATCTTAAGTTTATCCAGAATCTTCCTGAAAAGAGGAGGCTGTCTGCTCAATCATTGGTTTAAAGGGCTGCCCTTCCTTTTCTGTCAGCCCCGGGTTATTTTCACCCCCACCCCTCCATCTCCTCCCATCCATCCCTCTCTTTCTCTTTCTCTGTGCCAATTTGTACTCTCTTAGTCACGCTAAGCACTTATCTTGTCCCCACTGAATGCCTCTGCAATCAAACCAACACTTATCCGGTTGTAAGGCATTCTAATGGCCGCCTGATAATGAAACTCCTTCATTGTGAGTTAACAACTGGCTGAGGCTTGTATGAAGTCTACGACACAAGCAGTGAAATTGCTGATGAGGACCAAAGACAAAGGGATTCTCAATGCTGCTGCAGCTGCTTCCTTCCAAGTGTTCTGTGCATTAAATAATAAGCAGGAATTTACAAAAGGAGGCGTCGCTATGAATTTTCAAACCGTCTCTCTAAGGTTTTCTATTCATAAAGGGCTTTTCTGGAGTAAATCCAGAGTAGATTACCGCTTCCGGTGCCAGGAATGGGCAATATTACTCACTTGAAGACACACACACACTCAGTTTGTCACTCATAAACACACAGGCTCATTAATTAAATACACACTGATTAAAACAGAAAAAAGTTCAAACTAAATGGATTTAATGTGCTAAAACCAGGCTTGGATCTTATCTAATTTTGGACATAAATCTAAGAGACATGAACATGAATTGTATATTCACAAGTTCTTTCAAAAACATTTGTGACATTTAAGTCTTTGTGTTATAGTCAACAAAATCCCATCAGAAGATACCAAAACCACGTGTGTATCTTTTAGCCCCACGTTTTATTCATTCCTAGTAAAAGCAAAGGCCCTTTAGTTGTAATGAACGTTAACATTAACCATTTTCATCAGAGCAATAAAACACATTCAGTGCTCTAGTGAGTATTTATCGCAGCATCCGTGGGATTGACTTAAAATAATATAAGGGGATATTCTTTAATGGGATTGGTGAACAAAAACTAAAATATAAAATATCACCACTTTAAAGCAGATTTCAAGATTAGTTGTGGTTTACTGGTAAGCACTGGAATTAAATGGCCCTTTCAGATGCAATTTGATCCTAAATAAAGCAGATATTATTTTCAATTAGCAAATCATATTAATCATGAATCGGCACACACAATAGTCATGAGCCGGAGAACTGATGGTTTACTAAATCTTATTAGTTAAATTCCAGTTCAAGCAACAGTAATGAACATATGATTTGATAAGATGAAAGAACAACTGATAATTATCACTAGGTCTATAGGCTCCTCAGGCTGCTGTAAGGATGTCAGCAAAGGCCTTCCGACATGCTTTTAGAGCCCCAAGCAGTATTTATAAACCCGCTCATTTAAAAAGGCACAAAATACCTAAAGTTAAGCAGTTGTCAGGGAAAATTCAAGGTTTGGTGTTTTTCGATTATTACATTAAGCAAAATTTGCATTAACATCTCTGCCACTGTTATCAATGAGCCCGGCTCTTCCTTCACTCGTATCATTGAAGCTGATGCGCTGATTACAGGGCATTTGTGCTGTTGTCCTAAACGTCAGTGTTACCTTGGAGTGCAGCCCCCCAGCAGATGAGCAGCAATCATGCTGAGCACATGCTCTTCTGTGCCCCTTCAAAAGCAGACGACTACAATCTTATTGATTGGTGCTTTGTTCAGACCACTCCAACAATCAAGCAGACCCTCATCAGAAGACACTTGAGCGAGCTCCGTTCAGCACGGAGACTATTTGAAACACATTGTCTCGAAGCGGGTTGTTCTCCGCTTGGATTTGGCCAATAACAACAATCAAACGGCTTAATTTCAAAAGCCGCTTAACTTTGAGTATCATTGGGGGGCAAACCATGAAAACATCATAATAGGAAAGTTAAAGAGAGTAAAGATACTCTAGCGGTGCGTGGTTAGATTTGAGGGTGACATCATCATCGCTCACTCACTACTGCCGCGATGCATGCCGGGAGACGGCCTTGCGAGGCCCACACATGGTGCATGCAGCACACACAGCTCAGGTAGGAGACATTTTTTGTAGTCTGATGTCTCGACATTTTAGTTTTTGCCAAAAAAATAAAGAGAGGAACGTATCTTTACAACATAATAGTGATTCATCTGCATGTAAGTTGCCAAGTCAATACTGATTTTATCCAGAACAAAAGTTTCTGAAATAAGTTGTACCTTAGCAAGGCTACAGACTGTGTCATTGGATCCTCACTCACCTTTGCATTGGTTGGTATTCTTGTCCAAGATGGCCTTTGTTGACACAATCTTGCCATATCTGTAAAAGAACAAATGAAATATTCAGATACATTTAAGTCAATTCTTTACGTCCTATGCATGCGGCATGGTTCAAGGGGGCCGTTGGCTTTTAGAAGTTGGGCCACTTTGGTCAGGGCTTGGATATCAACAACTTAGTTGCCCCTGAATTGTTGCACAGACAAAGCTCTCCATCTACCGGTCAATCTTCGTCCCCACCCTCCCCTATGTTCATTATGTTCATATGGGTGGGTGATGACCGAAAGAACTAGGTCATATACAGGCGCATGGCTACAACCGGGTGCAATGGGTGTCCTCAGGAGGGTGGCTGGCATCCCCCTTCGAGATGAGAAGCTCAGCCAGCCGTGAGGAGCTCGCAGTAGAGCCGCTGCTCCTTTGCGTGGAAAGGAGCCAGTCGGGTTGGTCTGGGCCTTTCCCTTGGGAGGTGTTCCAGGCACGGCCAGCTGGGAGGAGGCCGGGGGGGAAGAGCCAGGGCCAGGTGGAGAGATTACTTCTTCACACTGGCCTGGGAATGCCTCGGGATCCCCCCAGTCAGAGCTGGTAGTGGCCCGGGAAAGGGGAATTTGGGGTCCCCTGCTGGAATTGTTGGCCCCGCAACCCGAACCCGGGTAAGCGGTTATAAGGATGAGATGACCACCATGTTTACATTGTCATAGTGAATATGATGTCGTGCTCGCATTAGCATGTAGCTCACAGCATGACCGTAGAACAAAGACATTTATTAAATCCAAGAAATGACTTCATCGTCATCCAAGGCAATATTTATTGGTGCAATTGCAAAGATATTCTTTAAAGTTTTAATTCAAGAATGTATTTCAGATACTGGATTAGAGTTATATTTTCTCTCTTTGCTTCCATCCTTTCATTCATTTCGGTTCCAGATTTACCTGGGAGCCTCAGCACACAGACAGTATTGTCTAATAAATCATCTTACAGTAATCACTTGGCATCTGTATGGCACAAATCCTGCTTGGAGGGCCAATGAGAGACAGACATCCTCCATACCTACGTGCTCTCTGCCAACTTTCACTGTCTCCCCGCTTCGCTACCTTACTCTCTTCTGCCTCTCTCTTTGCCCCCCCCCCCCCCCCTTCCATTCCCTTGTATTCTCCAGCTCACTGTTCTCAGAGAGAAGTTAATAATGTTTCTTATCAGAGCGGTCTTTGAGTCCTCCTGGAAGGAGAAGGGGTGAGAAAACAGAAAACGAAGAAAGAGGCTGAGCAGGTATGAGGGGGAAACCGAGATCAGCCTGGATCACTGCCGAGCTACGTGGAGGAGACTTTTTAATTCATGTCTTGCACAATGACTGAGTGGCTGGCTGTTTGGCTATCAAACAGATTGACAGATTGACAGGTGCACAAGCTGGCTGTTGGCCACAGGTGAGGGATGGAGGGGCCTAGTGCCTCTTCCCTTTAAGCGAAAACACAGGGAAGATAGAGACAAAGATGGTTAAAAGCTGAGAGGCTGAACAAAACAGAAACGGGGGGGGGGTGAGAGAGAAGGAAGAATGAGAAATAGATGAGGAGAGGAAGGGAAGTCAGTCAAAAGATAAAATGAGACACTGAGGGCGAGGAGGAAGCGAGGTAGACGGGGTGCGATGGAGAGATAGTAAGAGGTGTTTAATAAAGAAGAGATCATTTAGTTGTCAGCATCAGGAGAAGAAGAGAACAGACTAGCTCGCCTGACAGCTTCACATCATACTCTATTGGGACAGGAGACTTTAGAAGTAAAGTCAGACAAAAGGCTTTAAAAGGCTTCGATCACACATAGCACGACAGCTGTGCAGCTTATGATCTTTAAATTGCTGCAATCACTGCTTTTTTTAGACAATGGTCAATTTTCCACGCTTTTTTCCTGTCAATCAAGAGTTTTATTTGGGTATTTACAAATGCTCTTGTTTGTCTTAAGTTAAAATCAAATGTAGTTTTCAATTTGCTTTGTTTTGGGGGTTTTTAAACCAGGCAATGTGTTAAACAAGGTCTTTGGCCTGTGGTTGGAGGAGCAATCCAACCGTTTCCGACGTAAAAAACAAGGCAAGACTAATCGGCCACATAGACTCACAAAGACAAACACACGTGTGGACGCACACGCAATGCAACAACTCACATCAAAAACACCAAAGAAGTAATCACACACATTACACACACCATCTGGCAATACACAACTCTTTGTTGACGTCTGCCTCAGTGTGATTCAAACTGTGTGTGTGTGTGTCAGTGCATGAATGTAAACACCTACGGTGCATGTGTGTGTGTGTGTGCGAATGTGCCTGGTGAGTTACTATGACTGCATGACAAAGATCTCATGCGCCATGGGTGTTTTGGCAGCTTGTTTTTCCCGGCAGTAAAGTGAAACATTTCCAGATTGTTCCTATTTTTGTGCGGATGATTGTGCATGTGCGTGCGTGTGTGTGCGTGCGTGTGTGTGTCTGTGAAAGAGAGTGAGAAAGACAAAGAGAGGCTTGACACATTAGGAATCTTGAGAAAATATGATCCCGGTTGTCATAAATTGGAAAACAAGTGCGGATGTTTAACATGTGGCTTGTTTGTGTGTGTGTGTGTGTGTGTGTGTGTCGTTCTCACATCATGCCAATGGGTGTGACGTATAAGTATGAATCCACCTGTTTATTGTCTAGCTGCACAATCCAGCCAGACTGAAAAACAAAGTAATAGGAGGAGAGGAATCCCACTCTGGCCTTGGGGAGATGTCCAATCACCACAACACTGCGCCTTCCAAAATGTTTTCTCCTTCTGGACTTCTGGAATCAGTGGCGAAATTCCATTTTATCCAAACATCCACAGCAACCTGCTGAGCTGATGAAATGGAAGAAAGTATTGATAATAGTTCAGATGACGTGGTAAGGAAGCAGAGGGGAGCGGGGGGAATAGTGCAGAAGGTCCCGTTAAAGTCCTCTCTGGATCCCTCTTATTGATTCCATTAGAAGCTGGAGCTAGTTGAAATAAGTCCGACCCGCACTTGACCCGGCGGCACACACGAGACACTAATGAATACTATTCAAAGACTTACAACATAACAAGGAAGGGCTACACGCAGCCAGATGGTGATGGTTAGCACGTCTTTATTCCGGGCCAAAGAGACTGTGAATCAAATGGATCTGGATATGGCATTTATTTCCGTTAGATGTAAATCATGACTAAAGAGACCATGATGGCAGTTAAGTGTGAAGACACAGTGAAGCAATTTTCCAACATGCTTGACAAAGTGATCCAGACCACAGTTTTATCTGCAGTTCAGCATTCCAACTTTTATTTCACTCATTTATAAATGAAGCGTGCTCGTCATTGTTTGACTAGATCACATGGCGCCGAAGCTTTATTGCCTATCTGCTCAGTCAATTCCCATCAAATTTGTCATTGTCGGTTCCATCCAGATGACACCACGCTGACACAAAAAAGCCAATTCTTAAGACTTCTCCTGTGGTGAGAAATCATTCACATTCATAGGTTTTCTTCTGTTGATACATTTGCTGAAGTATCTTTTGTCAAGAAGCTGCTTTTACATCATAAAGCAGCTTCCTCGCTTAACGCCATCTAATTCGTTTGGCTTTATAAAGGTTCCACCAAACAGTACCAAGCAAGGTGAAGAACCTCTTAAGACAAGCTACGACTCTTCTTCAACTCATGGAGACTCCTAAGAATCCCTTTTTTCTCCCAAAAAGAAACACAAAAAACAGCGAGAGAGCTAAAACTCTCGGTATTTCTGTATCTGTCTGAATGTCAAGATGCGAGTGGTAACGTTGATGCAAAACTCACAACACCAAATGCTGGAAGTCTCAACACAATCCGGGTGCACCCTGGCTGTGTGTGTGTGTGTGTGTAAAGTGTTAATGACAGTCCTCTGAGGGCCCCCAAAGCGTCAGATCTGTGTTCTCATCTCCTTGCGGAGCATCATCCGCCTGTGGATGCTCACCGTTTGATGTCTACTGAACCACAGTTGCCACCCACACACACACGCACGCACACACACACGCACACGCGCGCGCGCACACACACACACACACACTCCCTATTTCTATCTCTCCAGCATGTATGCGAGTGTACATATCTGGACGTTGTGCGTGTTCCCTCTGAGGCTGTGTGTCTGTTTCAGTGTGTGTGTGTGTGTGTGTGTACCTGCATGAGCATCCGCGCCGGTTCGTCTCTGTGTGTGGTATTCCCTAATTGGGGATCCAATGCAGCTGTCTTGTCTCTTGCACTTCCCATTTTTCCCCCTCACTCTGCCAGTTAGACGCAGACAAACACAGAAGAAGGGACCGAGAGAGCGCAAAGCTTCACAAGTCTTCAAATTCCTTCCCCGTGGTTTAACATGTTCAGGTGCTAGAATGAAATGTGGTGTTGTGAGCGTTTCCAAGAATAAAAGGCAAAGTGCAGTGAAATCAGAAGGTAGCTCAATGTCACTAGAAAGTGTTTATCTGCCAAAAAGGGTTCCACTAAATCTGTGGCTGTTCTTTCCTCTGGGTAGGTGGTGCATTCAGGAGTGGGTACTTACAAACATTTACATTTTTCTTATCCTTATTATATTTTCATCTGATCACTATTCTGCTGTCATACGTGTTGTAGGAAGGGAGGAGTTTTTAAAGGTGGGATGTGATTGGACTGACGGTACCTTGTTGGAGGTACAAACAACACTTTTTCATCCTGCTTACTGGTGCATGGAGTTGGAGGAACACATGTAATTCCCAGAATAGGTCGTGCAAGTCATTTTTATTTACTTAAATCAAAAATGCTAAATTTGAAAAATAAATTATGTTTCTGCCACCCCCTCCCCTCCAAAAAAACATGTTTACTTGTTTGTTTTGATCCATATCAAAGATCTGAAAAAGATGGGAATGTGCGTACATGTAGATTGTCATGACAACTGGGCAAACTTCATCTGTTGGTTCAGATCTGCTTGCAACCTCCTCAACGGGGCATCAATAGTCCTTCACGTGGGATCGTTAGTCAACCACTGTTCCCAGTGCATTTCTGCACTTTCCTCATCATTGTTTGCTCTCTTCATGTCATTTAGCCGCTTTGCACCAGCGCTTCAATCAGAAAGATACTTATATTAAAAACTGACTCCTTCTTACAATTCTACTGCTACTATATAACGGTTTAAGTTGTATTACTTAAATGTATTCTTGTCCACAGAGTTGAGCTCATTAAACAGTTTAATAATCAAAGACTCATCCTGTCTTTTAAATAGTAAGTAGATAGATAGATAGATAGATAGATAGATAGATAGATAGATAGATAGATAGATAGATAGATAGATAGATAGATAGATAGATAGATAGATAGATAGATAGATAGATAGATAGATAGATAGATAGATAGATAGATAGATAGATAGATAGATAGATAGATAGATAGATAGATAGATAGATAGATAGATAGATAGATAGATAGATAGATAGATAGATAGATAGATAGATAGATAGATAGATAGATAGATAGATAGATAGATAGATAGATAGATAGATAGATAGATAGATAGATAGATAGATAGATAGATAGATAGATAGATAGATAGATAGATAGATAGATAGATAGATAGATAGATAGATAGATAGATAGATAGATAGATAGATAGATAGATAGATAGATAGATAGATAGATAGATAGATAGATAGATAGATAGATAGATAGATAGATAGATAGATAGATAGATAGATAGATAGATAGATAGATAGATAGATAGATAGATAGATAGATAGATAGATAGATAGATAGATAGATAGATAGATAGATAGATAGATAGATAGATAGATAGATAGATAGATAGATAGATAGATAGATAGATAGATAGATAGATAGATAGATAGATAGATAGATAGATAGATAGATAGATAGATAGATAGATAGATAGATAGATAGATAGATAGATAGATAGATAGATAGATAGATAGATAGATAGATAGATAGATAGATAGATAGATAGATAGATAGATAGATAGATAGATAGATAGATAGATAGATAGATAGATAGATAGATAGATAGATAGATAGATAGATAGATAGATAGATAGATAGATAGATAGATAGATAGATAGATAGATAGATAGATAGATAGATAGATAGATAGATAGATAGATAGATAGATAGATAGATAGATAGATAGATAGATAGATAGATAGATAGATAGATAGATAGATAGATAGATAGATAGATAGATAGATAGATAGATAGATAGATAGATAGATAGATAGATAGATAGATAGATAGATAGATAGATAGATAGATAGATAGATAGATAGATAGATAGATAGATAGATAGATAGATAGATAGATAGATAGATAGATAGATAGATAGATAGATAGATAGATAGATAGATAGATAGATAGATAGATAGATAGATAGATAGATAGATAGATAGATAGATAGATAGATAGATAGATAGATAGATAGATAGATAGATAGATAGATAGATAGATAGATAGATAGATAGATAGATAGATAGATAGATAGATAGATAGATAGATAGATAGATAGATAGATAGATAGATAGATAGATAGATAGATAGATAGATAGATAGATAGATAGATAGATAGATAGATAGATAGATAGATAGATAGATAGATAGTAGTAAGAGAGAAAAAACAGATGTGGGTATAGAGGTAGAGATAAATTGCCTTTGTGCTCCGCTTCAGATTCCGATCACGTTCTGCTCTGTCCCCAGACGTTAAAAGTGTGTCCATGGTTTTGGCGACCAAGGGGGTGATTGGAAATGTCAGCTGACAACAGCACTTTTCACTGACACTCTGCTGAGAACTGGCACAGAGACAGGGGTGAGGGATGGGGGAAGAGTTGAGAAGAGTACAGAAGGATGGAGGCAGGAAATGAGGAGGATGACAGAAGGGGAAGGGAGAGGATGTTGCTGGTGGGTGGATTGGCTCACAAAAAAAGCCACACTTGTTAACAATAAGCAGGAGGGTGACATTGAGTTTTAAAGAGTGTGTGTGTGTGTGTGTGTGTGTGTGTGTGTGTGTGTGTGTGTGTGTGTGTGTGTGTGTGTGTGTGTGTGTGTGTGTGTGAGAGAGAGCGTTGAGGGCTTCTCCTTCCGCTGGCCATTGTAACTGTGTCTGCATGTCATGTCAGTGAGTGACAGGAAACTGCCATTCAGTCTATTCCTGAAAGCCACAGAGAGTTGGAAACCCAGAGCAAAGACTGGTGCCCAGCAGCACACACAGGCTCGCCCCCCGCACTGACCTTTCCTAAATGTTACCAGCCACTTGGCACACTGACTGGGCCTCTAATGAAACTTTCATTGGCCCCATTTTTCACCCTGTTTTTCCAGAACGCCTCCAGGGCTGAGCTGAAATACAACAGGCTTGAACTGCAGCTGACACGCAGAAGGGCAAAGTATGCTGTGTGTGTGCTCTAGTCCTTACATTTCATTTTTATCCACCCAAAATCAATTAGAACAATTATAAATGTTGATGAGATCATTTAAAGCCCTTACCTGCGGACAGGCGAGGGTAATATATATTTTTCAATACACAATATATTTTTCTACAAATCCGGTAACAGCTGGAGACAACCAA
Organism: Pungitius pungitius; assembly: GCF_949316345.1. Lineage (NCBI taxonomy): Eukaryota > Metazoa > Chordata > Actinopteri > Perciformes > Gasterosteidae > Pungitius > Pungitius pungitius. Next base: position 1,543,323 of record NC_084910.1, read on the forward strand.
ACCAGAGCTGGTTTATTATTTGCATTACGTTCTGTGTCGACTGAGTTTTCTCACAATGGACAAATAAATCTGCAGTTTGAGTTTATAACACAGAGGAAGAGAGCAGGAGGACAAGGAGTCACCAGGAGAACCACATCATTCATCAACATATTATCAGGAACTATTATACTGGGACTATATTGCGGAGGGTACATTGTCTTCTAGTGTAATACAAGCATGTTTTAAATGAATCCTAATTATTTCTGAACTGATAGTAAGAGAGGTTACTAGAAGATTGGGTGTTTTGCCCTTTGAACCAATCCAAGTCATTTAATGCAGTATAGTATAGAAATAATTATGATTAAGAAATTACATTTATTTAATCTGCACTTTGTTACACAAAAGTTAATTAGACCACAAAAAAATCTCTCACCTTTATCTATGTCCTGTGTCTATCCAATTTGATGAAAAACATCAAATATATTGCATAAATATAGAAATAACTGTTTTACTTCTATCTCTCCAATTAGATTTTTTTCACTGCATGTGCTGAACGACTGGAAGCTACAGAACAGCTACTCAGTGGACCTCATGGTAACACTGTTTTTGTCTCAGGATGTTTCCAGGGTGAACTTTTAACCTGAATGTTTACAGCGTTTTCGGTTCCCAACACAAACAAGATGCTGCCAAAGCGCCGTGTGTGGAAATCAGCACTGCAGGGTCAGAAGTTCGTTCAGACGGAACCTGGCTGCTTGAGAATAATGAAGGTATGGCTCCACCAGCGTGAATACCACTGGATTTCAGTGCCAGGTAATTAGAGCGGTCTGGACTACATTCAACATCCAACGGAGGTTTGAAAACTGCGGATCCCTAGTTTGTGCTCCACCACGTACCAATTTGACGGTGTCCCTGTTATTGAAGGCTTCGCTGGTATCTGGCAACGGCTTCGGGACAATTCTGGACTGAGGTCTGAGGAGACTCCAGGAGGTGGCTTTCACATCAGTTCCAACATTATTAGCAATTGAGCTGAAGCTGCTTCCTGGTATAGTGCTTTCGTACTTTCGATACAATACCACAAATAAGATGGAACATTTATATATGATAGTAATGGCTAAAACATATTTTTACCAGCTTGTTCCTGCTTGCTTTGTCCTGTGTTGCACTTACTGATGTTTGACTGTTAGTAAAGTCGTTGTCAAGCCAACACACACAGCGACAGGCTGCCACCTCTCACGGTTTCTCCCTGTGACACACACGCTTTTGCATGTTTTCACACGCACTCACACCACCAATCTCTTCGCTAAAAGAACAATCTGCGCTGGTTCACCTCCAACCTCGCCCACGGTAAATGGCGCATATTTAAAATAAAATAAATAAATAATCACATCTCAAATTCTCCTGCCATCAAATGGTAGCATTAAGTACTCATTTTACTACTATTGCAGAACGGAGGGACCTGCCGTGCTGTGAGATATTTCATACCATGTTTAAACAGTAAAAGTCTCAAACCATTTATAGTGGCATAATGGGGCTTTCTGCTGATTGACTGAAGGACGTGTGTGTCCGTTGCCGTGCAGCATGTGTGTGATCGTGCGTTAGAAGGGAGCGGATGGGTTAGGCCAAGCTGGCTTTTGTTTTTTCCTCTGCGGAAACACACTGGGTTGGGCAGGGAGGTCAAGAGCAAAACGTTGATACTCATCACAAGCTGCTGTTGGTCTCACGCAAAACTAATTGCCAAAAGCTGAAGTGAACGGAGCAGGAATGGACCGAGTCAGCTGCTGTGGGGGATGTAGAATCTGAGTCGAGAGGAACAGAGCACAACTCACGGCTGGCAGAGTTTGATGAGGTCCTGGTCGGTGGTGGCAGGCGGCAGGCCTCTGATGTACAGGTTGGTTTTACTAAGCTGCTCCACTAGCCCTCCTCCATGACTTCCTCCTCCTCCTCCTCCTCCTCCACCTCCTGTGGTGCCAGGGCTGGGCGGAGCCATGGGCGGAGGGGGAGGTGCATAGGATTGCTGCAAAGATAAAGAGAGAACAAACGGGGGTGAGGTCACTTCAGATCACAACATGATGAAAAGAAAAAGCCACTTTCTGTATCACAATAGTAACCAATAGCAAAAATATTTCTCTGCCTCAGTCATTCAACACGACATAATCCCCATAATAAGTCCTTTTGAATAATCTCTTGCTACATCAAATTGCACTCCAATATCTTGATTCAACAGGAAGCACATAAAATGAAGGATGCATGAATTAGTAGTAGTTCTCATTCTAAACACTTTAAATACAGGTGCATGCATCAATAACGACACCATTAGTTTGTGTTAACACTGCAACAAACAATCCCATTCTGACTGCTGCAGGATCATTATCAAGACGAGACTCAAGTGTCAGTGGACTCTTTTAGTCTAAACTGAAACTTATATGGTGATAATTCAACCTGTTTTATCATGCAAGCAGCTGAATCACCTTTTTACAGTACCTCAAGGTACTGTAAAAAAAAAATAAACCACAAATTACTGCGCTTTAAATAGTTTCTGCCAAAGGTTCCATTATGGGCGCACAAACCAGAACAGCGAGTGTTTAATCCCGGCCTGGGACCTTTTCCTATCCGCCTCCACTGTCCAATTACACAGCTGAATGTTGACTAAATAGCTAAATAAGAAGTCCATTTCTGGCAGGGAAGAAGGGCAGCGCGAGGATTAATGAGTGTTTGCATGATGCGTTCAGGGTGCACAACCCGCCCGCTGCTTCAGACAAACTGTAAGGTTAGGTTTGGAGGAAATAAACAACCCCGATGGCTAATTTCACCACAGCAGTCAGAACGCTGTGCCTTGAGGTTTGGAGCAACTCCGCGCGCACACTGTCACGACACAGACACCTGTTCTCAGCACTGGCCGCGCTGTGGGGAAACGGATGGAGCTCCGAGAGCCCGCTGCCCTCTGAGGCGATCACAAGCCCGTCGCACTGTGTGCCACAAGGACCACAGAGACACACAGGTAAAAAGGAGAGACAGGTGAGATGTGTGTGTGTGTGTGTGTGTGTGTGTGTGTGTGTGACAGAGCCACTGTTTGGGATAATGACAGGTTGGTACCACACAGAAGTGTGGAGTCTAAGCCAGCTCTGATATTAATCTATTAACTGTACTTCCCTCAACTGGGACACATTCACTGAAACACACAAGCACACCGGCAGTTCAGAGCCACATTACCAACAGGACTCAAACATATGGACTGTGCAGTAGTCACGCAGCAGTACAAGGAAAAAGGCGCCTGCGTGGACCAGAGCCATTTACTGTGCACCGCCTTACGCTATCGGCCTAGAATGTGCCTGTACACTTCAACAACAACGTGACAAAGTACCGTGGATGAAAAAAGGGCCTCTCTGGGTAATGCTTCATTTTATGGCTGTGACAAATACAACCTTCTATTGGAAGTTACTACAAAAACCACACTTGCAGTTTGGTATTCTTTCTAGAATATCTACATCTTGTCCATGAATATCAAATGTGCTCAAATTGACTCAACTCGAAATAATTCAAGATTCCATTCTGTAATTAATAAGTTATTATTAAGTTATTAAGTTTTGCTTAATAATACATTTTCAAGCAGAACGATAAGCATTTAGTTGGTTCCAGTTTTACAAACATAGGATATGATTTGTTTCCTGTCTTTGTCCTATATCAATGAATTTAGTTGGGTATAAATGTTGGTGCAAGATGCTAACATTAGCATTCTAACATTTAGACAATGACAGTGCTAACATGCAGATGTTTAACTGGTTATCTGCCATGGTTATCACACATTTGCATATTTGGAGATGATGTGAAGAAATGAAGAAGAAAAAAGCTCTGCTGTATTTCTTGAGGAAACTTGAGAAGACAAAATTCCTCTGCCAAGTTCCTGTCATCTTTTTCAGGGAAGCAATAGAAAGCATTTTGACTACAAACAATACAAACTGACTAGGTCTGACAGGAGGGCTGTATAGCAGTTGATTAAAACCACCCAGAATATGATTGGCATCCATTTATTAAGACATTCTTATATCACATGGCATTGCTAGGGGATAGCTAAGCGGGTAAATCAAAGACAAACCCCCTCCAGGCACAAAGACTCCAAAACACCTTCTTGCCTGTCGCTGTGACTCATTCATCACCATTTGTATGTAATACGGATGGTTTGTTTCCTTTTCTATTTAGCAAAATAGGACTATAAGTACATTTTGGTCGTTAAACAACAAAAACCTTGGGTTATTAAAAATCTGACCTTGTGATGGGGCTCAAAGAAAAGTTAATACAATTCATCCTGAGTGTAACATGAAGGTAAGGGCCAGATTAAACGGCAAATTAAAAAAAAAAACATGTCACCAAGCAGATCACCAAAGACACTGAATGCATGCTATGTAGGTAGGTGTTCAACCCATCCAATAGTTTTATTAGATATTTTACCAGAGGCCAACAATATACACCAAACTAAGCCAGGAGGGATCATCCTGTGGGGTCATAAGTCATTTCCAACACGGACCTCCAGGGAGCCCCGCTGCCTCCATTTCTCAAACGTTCTCACCTCCTCCGAATACAACTGAAAAGTCTTAATTACTGTAAAGAATTATAAGAAAAGGGCCAACTATGATATCTTGAACCTGTTTTTTTTGGATGGTACAGACCGAGCGAAACATCCAAATGAAAAGTTCCTCCGGAGTAGCCGAGAGGTGGGTTATTTGTACCAAGAGGTGCGAGTACTTTTTTTTGCATCTGGTGCCTGTGATCACGATAATGGAAACCTCGCTACTTCAAAGCCCGACCTGTGTCTGTGGCTGTTTTGATATGGGCCTTTTAACAATTGCTTTGTCTACCGACCGCCTCTGAGAGATAACGTGGATACATGTTTGATGTGAAGAGTCAGATACAGAAACGACCCCGAGCTGAAGTGTGAAAGGGACAAAATCCCCGGGAATAAAAGCTGTAACGTGCCCAGGAAAAGACGCCAAACGTGGCGGCGCGTTGGATTCCGGCACGCACACAAAAGCTCACACACTTCTGCTGTACGTACAGTCATCTCATTCCACGGTGATTTGTGGAGGAGAATAGCCATTTTTCACCGACACTTACCGAGATGTCCAAGTATGCGCCGACGTACAAAATCACGCTCCTTCTTCTCACTCGCTGACACAACACACACACACACACACACCTGATCAAAGGCCTTGCCCGGGGAACCTCTTTTAGCCAATTTGTGCAGCTGTCAGGGCCAGGCCGATAGTGAGCTCTATTTGTAATGTGTCAGAGCCTGTGATAGGGAAATCCTTTGAAACATTAAACTCTCTCCCTCTCTTTGGCACCATGCTTTCTCCTCTCTCCTCCCCCTCTTCCTCACTGTCAAGTTCCACTCCAGCATCGCTCAATCTCTTGCTCCTTTCACCTCTATCCTTCCTCTTCCCACATAGTTGCTCTATATATCTCCCTTCCTCCTCTTTTCTCTCAAGTTCCTCTCTTGTGTGGAATGCTCTGCGGTCGGAGTGTGCGGACTGAAGGCTGCCTCTCAGCTGGTAGTGTTGACACATTTAGTACGGCGGAGCAGCTCGTGCCGTGGGGGGGGATGGGGGGGAGGCTCAGAGGCAGCGGGCGCCAACTGTCACGGCGAGCAAACACAGTCCCCGGGTCTTTGTCGATTTCATGCACGGCTGAGCCCGTGAACATCGACACACTGCGAGGGTTCTCTGCGCGGCGTCATACATGTGCGTCCTGACGACTACCTCATTAGCGTGTACTTGTCACGATGGTGAAACGCGAAGAGGGCTGAGGAAAGAAATTGAAGTCACTCGATGGCCAGATATGGTCTCTAAAAGATCTCATTATTGAATCCAATATACAGTATATATATATATATATATATATATATATATATATATATATATATATATATATATATATATATATATATATATATATATATATATATATTCCATTTCTTTGAAACAACTGCTGCTTTAGGTCTTATTTTGCTTACTTTCAGTTAAAAACGTTTTTAGATCGGTCACTAATGGGAAAAGAAAACATATTTGTTCATCAACTCGTATCATGTAACTGACTGATAAAAATTCCTCTTCGATTGAGCAATATATAATAGCCAAAACAGGTTGAAATAATAATGTGATATTGCACCACAGTTAATAAGCTACAATAACTGTAACGGATCTACGTTTCCTGTCGAAATGATTTGCTCTCAAAATTGAAGAGGAATTTGTGTGGATTTCCTTGCAACACAAGTCTGTCCGTTTTTAAAGCCAGATGCAACCGGGTCTGCAACTAAACTCACATCAATGCACTCATCGATACACATCCTGTCGCGCCCTGAAAACAGGTTTCAATGACACACACACACACACACACACACACACGCACTTAGTTGTGTCCAGGGTTCCTGTAAAAGTACATTGACCTTGCTGAGGTCAGGTTTTTTACTGTTCTTTTCAGCAGAAACAATGTGTGCCATTGCATACTGAGGCGCTGGTGTTGCAGTGCGCTGCTGTCATATCGGTGCATGTTTACCTTGGTTTGAGCTAGACAGAGATGCGGATAATAAAAGACACCCACCATTACGGTAATGGCCAACAATGAGTCCATTCATCTGGTGCTACAACTATAAAGCTCGTCTCCACATTTAACAAGGCCTTTCTCTGGCGATGTGCTCCTCCATGTGCATTTAATATGATGCAAAATAATATTTCTCACTAATGTGGGGAGTGTGTGCAGAGTCATTAACGAGGATGAAACAGAGCTGTATTCAGTGTGAGTCCATTATAGATGAAGGGATGGAAAGACCCACTAAGGGGTGGTAAAAAGGAAGGAGAATATTTGAAAACAAGTTGCACAGTCCCAGAGAGGAGTGACCTCTCGGTGAGAGGTACATGGTAAACGAAGGGATAAAGAAATGAGAGAGAGGCAGAAAAAAGTGCAAAGAGATGACGAAGGCTGAATACGGGAAATGAGTGGGAAAGGCTAAGGGAAGGGATAATGGAGAAAGGAAAGAGGGGGACATGGGAGCCCGGGTTGGTCCGGCCTCTTCTGATGCTTCCTGAAACACAGAGGAAAGAATGCGGGCTATTTTTGGCTCTAGCGCTGAGATTGTCTCTTATTCTCTTTGCCTCTGAACACAGCAGCGGAAGGGTTTAAGGAAGAGCGTATGAATACATTGGAATGAAAAACATGCCCCCCCGATATACCTTACTTGTTTAGAGATGAGCAGCTAAATTAGGCCTTGGCTACTGCTTGTGTTGGAAATGTTGAAAAGGCAACTAATGATCTTTTCAGGATATTCACAAAAATACCTTGATGGCCAAACCGTCGTGTGCAGGCCTTGATGGAGGACGCGGCCTCAGCGGGCTGCGATCACCGTGCAGACAAGAAATACTTTACATTAATCAACGAAAGGAATCAAACATGGTGCCTCTTTGTCAGGAGAAAGTGAAGTTAATACTGTGTACAGGTACAAATGGCCTTCTTGGAGACAAGCCTAATGATACCCAACACTGGACACATGCAGGTTTCCAAGTGTCATGTTGAAGAATGTGTAGGCTACAGCTGCGTGAGCCTGTGATTAGTCTGGAGAGTAAATTATATGTGTGGGGAAATCAAACTTGAGTTATTTAATAAAGTCTTACCAAAGTCCAGTTGCTGGAAAAACTTGGAATGCCGGGGGGAGGATTTGCAGTTGTGTTTGCCCGTACATGAGGAGCACTGACGAGCAAGTAGCCATCATTTAAGGGCAATCACACTCAGAGTCTGCATGTTTCATTCATGCAAATCAAAGACTTATAATTGCTCTTTTCATGCCAATTAGAATAACGCACCTGAATAAATCTGCAGTGAAAATGCATGGCAAATATTAGGTCAACATACCACACCAACCGCTTTATTTTATAAGAGTAATACTAGATTTAACTACAGCCCACGGCTAATACAGACATAATTATTGTAATTTAAGTCTGCTGAAGTTTGCAGACACTACGTTTTTCAAGGCGGAAATAAGTGGATGTCATGTTTTACCAGAGTGTCTGCGAGTTTCATCAGACTCGATTTCAGATGCAAGTACGGTCAATCAGAATGAAAAAAAGATCACTCTAATTAGGAAGGCAGAAAGTGGACCAATCAGAATATTGTCTGCATGGCCTATTTTTTTTTTCGACATCAGAAGAACATTGCTGCGGGAAACCACAACATTTCTACCGATTTTAAAATATATGTTTGAAGTAATGTAAACCAGAATATCTAACAGTGCAGTGTCAAAGTTCTTCTGAAAATAGAGTCTTTGTTCCTGCATTTTGGAACCAGCAATGTGATGAAGACGCGTCACAAACGCTGATCCCTCATTCTGCTGTTGAAGGCCTGTGATGTCCGCCATTGCATTTGATGTGTTTCCACTTTCTGTCTCCTTGGTCTTCTTTTGTATTTTTAAACTCTATCCTAATATCCTCTCCTCTCCTCCCACAATATCTTTCCCAAATGACTCCCCTCGACCGACCCCCCCGTTTTTTTCCCTGCCTCTCCAGAAGATCAGGTTGTCTAAGTAGCTTCCCTGTGGAACGCCATGTTCCAGTCCTTTACCGCTCTCTCTCTCTCTCTCTCCTATTAACATCAGCAACAAAAACATCAACAACACTTGTGCTGTCATAAACAGGTTGCACAAACATCCCAGGGTGCATTGAGTTTGGGCTTGGTGCTGACTGACATGGTGGGAGTTAAGGAGGCGATGGAGGGGCTGCTGAACTCTCGGAGAATTCCTGTGGATGTGTTGTTGAGAAGATCAGAGTCATGGGAAGGGCGGGCTATGTGTGAGTTAGCGGGCATTTAGCCTGAGATTGATTTTTATCTGTGTTAGGCTGAACGGCTATTGTTCTTCAAGGGGTCAAGGCTGTGTGTGTGTGTGTGTGTGTTGTGGGAAAATAACTAAACCCAGCAACATAAGGTTTTGTAATGACTGCGTCTATATTTAGGTATAATCTATGTGTGCTTCTGTGGATTCATGAACCTTGTTAAGACACTGCTTCCAACAAAGAGCACAGATAACAGCCACCGCTAAAATAGATTTCTCCTCAGTGACACCCATGAAAATCCTTCCACTGCGAAACTTACCGGCAGGAGTGTTCTTTCAACTTTTTGGTTCCCCAAAAAATATCATGTTACATTTTTTCTTTTTTAATTGAGTGACCTCTAGCATTCAAAAGGGGGGAAGAATGCATATGGAAGCGGAGCTTTGCACAAAGCTCTTTTATTATGTATATTTATGCAAATGATTAATTAGTTTATTCAAGAAAGTCTCACTCGCTCCTCCTCTCATTGGCCCCTGGTCAGCGCTCCAACCGTGCAGTACGCCGGATGAGCGGATGCAGACGGGGTTTTAGACAGAACCAGTATGGAGGCTTCATTGTTCTTCAGTACTCAAAGTTTAAACCGAAGAAAACGTTAAACATTGAGATTCAACTTCAGCAGCAGTTCTCTTTCAATGCAAATGAACTCCTTATAGGTGAACTACAGATTCCCCCCTGCAGCTTATCATCTAGGAGCGTTCACATCCCGCTGTACCGTGTACTCTCCTAGCTGATTAATAATATAGATAATAATAGATTTTTGCCCTCTCATGTCCCTCACCTCTTCACTCTTCCAGTCAAACATTTTGCTTCGCTCCTCCTCCCCCAACATCTCTTCATCTCCTCGTCTTTTGTGTTCAACTTTATGCTCTTCCTCCATCCCTCCGCTGCCGACAGCCTCTGCCCCCTCTTCTTGTTCTGGTCCATCATCTGTTTTTTTTCCCCCTCGTCTCACATTTTCCTCGTATCCCCCTCTCCTCCCCTCTCCTACAACACCGTGCAGGAGATTAGAATATGAGGAAACAATCAAGCTCTGGCACTGATTTGCATATGAACAGGGGGCCGACAGGCGACTACAGAGATGACAACAGAGCCCTGGAAAATCCACCGCAGAGCTTTTTTAGAAATCCCAGGAATGACTTTTTAGCGTACTTTGTCCAATGAGAACAGAGCCTTCCTCTGCCAGTGCTTTCAGGCAGTCAAATTACCATCAGAATAAGAGGGCATAAGACGGAATGCTTATATAGCTGTAGGTCAAAGAGACTATAGAATAAGAGTGCAGACAGAATAATGCTTCTCCACGGCAACAATGAGAAGCTGGAAAGATAGGAACTAGCGCGTGTGTGTTGGGTGCATGCATTTGTTCTTGGGTTCCTCTTCTTGCAACAGCTGTGTCAAACTGGAAAGATAGCAACTGGCAGGACCGTTTGCAATTGTGTGTTAACGGGGTCTACTCCAATTAGCATTGAATTAAAATGTCTTTAAAAGCAAGGAACTAAATAATATCAGGTGTCGAGGATTCCATTAAGCTGGTAAAGTGTGTTGCAGAGATGGAAAGTATGGAAAAGAACAAAACAAAGATATACTAAGATAAACTACTATTCTTAATGAACTACCTGGCTACCAGCTAAGGCAGTTTATTAGCTTGTTGCAAGGAAACTATATGAAGTGACTAAGAAGCTTATATTCTTTTGGTAGACTTTCAATTCTCATACATAATGTACTGTGCACCTGTTGACATTGACCTGAGCGTTCCATATCAGCGCACACTGAAGATAATTTGATTTTGCGTGACCGTTGGCTGGGAAAAAAGACCGGAAACGCCGCCAATAACCGGTTTTGGTCACTTGCTTACTTTCACTACCGATTGGGAGCACCTTATAGCAGAAGGTGGACGTCATGAGCAATGTGAATGTATAAGCTGGCGCAACATCATGCAAATGGACCTGGGAATGGACCTGGGAACAGCACCCTTAAAAAGTAACATTATTGACGATAAAGTCCAGGCTCTCGTACCTTATTGCTTAAATACAGCACATCTCAATCATAGAATGTCTGTTGACAAAACAGGATGCTGCTGAGCTGTATTGAAAAAACAAATCAACATAATACAATAATGGAAGTCATATGAAAACACACAAGACTACAACTACTTATTGAAGTCATTTCACTGCGCCATGGAAGCCAAAAGAGACATGTGATGGCGTATTGGGCGTCTGCACATATTCAACTCGTGATCCTGCATGGGTCCATCCGGGGTTAGCGGTTATTTCACTTGTTAGCAAAGCAATATTGTAGCGTTCAATGCACCACTACGGTCTGATCTGATGTAGTAACAAGGTTCAACACGCCTCTCTCCTCCGGATCAACTAGGTCGGATTCAAACACACTGATCTTCCCCTCGCCTGTTCTCAGGGTCACTGACAATTCATTATTACACCGCTCCCTTCAACCACTGTGTCCCTTTCCCTTCCTGTTTCTCTCTCTGCTCTAATTAAATTCCCTCATCAAATTTGAGAGGAGCAAATATTCAGGGAAGCAGAGAGGAAGAGGGAGGAGCAGAGGGGTGGAGGCGGGGTGGAGGAGCATATTGACTGGAATCCAAGCCGGCTGACTGAGATCAGATGATGAACTGAGGATACCTAGGGGGGGGAAATCCATAACAAAGCGTCGTAAAAAGGCTGAAGCTCAGTCAATCATTATGTTATTTATTCTCAGATTAAAGATTAGAGAGAACCGTCAAAGAAAAATGAGGCAGAGATAAATACGTAACACAGCTAGACTAGAGGGACAAAAATGTGACACTGCAGCTGGATCCAATAGACTATTTTGGTAAATATATAAATATATATATATATAAATATATATATATATATATATATATATATATATACACCTTGCAACAACACCTAGTCAAACGATAACAGGCACAAAGTAGACCAATTGTATACATTTTAAAGCAGCTTATCTGCATACTTTAACAGATAAAAGATATGGGAATAAGATAACTCCACTAACAAAGACAGTGTCCAGACATCCAAGTTAACAAATCCCAATATCAATATCAACGATAGTGACGCCAAGGGTAGTAAGTGCTCCCCTCTGCCTAGCGACAATTGAATACAGCTCAAATATTTCAATAATTTTAGTGGTCATAATGAAGTCGACTGAATGTATCTGTGTTTTTGACGATAACATTATTTATTTTATTTTTTAATATTATCTTCTTTAAACCTAGTAAATGTTGACAAAAGCAGACCAAGTGACCTCCTACAATTCAATGCTAATCAGAGCACAATTCACCACTTTCATTTTCATGCAGAAATGCACCCACACTGTACTGTATAAAAGAAACTTTATATTCTGTGCAACTGTCAAAACAAACAGCAGTGAGGGGACGCTGCACAATTTTCCACAGGAAATTCCATTTGCTGGAGTTCTAAATGACAACGTGAACTAAACTCGGCAATAAATGCATTTAGGTCTTTAAATCGTTCTTAGTCTTTTGTCCATAGTGAGATGATACTTGTACACTCATACTTGAGAATACAGTATTGAACGATTGCTCAAAGCAACAAGGAGACTCCATTTGCCCGTTAAAACAAACAGTCGGCGTATCCACCAATCATTGCTGAGACAGTTTGTGTTCCTGGCTTGATTTAGAAGCCTGATCAAATTACCTGGAAAAGGTTAAAAGTATCCATTACTGGATAACATGCATTTACTATTGAACAAAGGGGGAATAAGGAGAAGCGCAGCTGCATAGAGCGACAATCAAGCCCAACTGTATCCTGGAGGCATCGGCGTACCAAAGTATTTGGTGAAGGAAAACACATCTTTAAAAGATAAATATCCCAGTGAAGAGGAACAAGTTACAAGCGAGACAAAAGAATAAGCTATGCTGTAGAAACATGATTCTACCATGTGCCATTTCTTTTCTTTAAGCTCGTGAGAAGAGGAGTTTGGATTTTATAATTCCACCAATAGTCTTTTAGAGGTTGTAACCGACGCTTGTAAATAGCAACACAAAAAAACATTGCAGAGAATAAAAAACAGCAGCGATCGAAAGGCAGAGGGTGAGTGAACCGGAGCAGGTTGGGGAAGGGTTAGAGAGGAGAACAGATGAGTAGAGGAGGGAGAAAAAGGCCACCAGAGAGGTCACTTCTGCTGTTAATAATTCATCCTTTAAGAACCAGTCTAAAGCTTTAATTGGTTCTCTGGCTTAATCCTGAAGCAAACATACACAAACACCTCGGGGAGCCTCTGAGCAGCTGTGCGCCCGCTAAATTGGCTGCGGTTGTAGTGGCGGCAGCATCGGGTTCCCTCCAGGTACAACACAGCCAGCCAAAACGGCAATAGCTCGCTTTGACAAACCCCGTCTCCATGAATCCGGGCGTGACACCTCGCAGCTTCCATCCGTCTCGCGCTCGCCGCCGCGCTCTCAGAACAAATCTTACAGGCGAATCAAAGCGACGAGACATTAGTCCCCTCCTACGCCCGTTAGCTGGATAAACACTTGGCTCACTGCGGTAGTAATCTGCGTTTAGCCGAGGAAGGCGCCGCACGCCGCATCGGGGGCTTTTGCGTGACTCGGATTAAAGTCATTCATTGATTTAAGGCTTGATTTTGCATAGACAATACAAGACTGTTGTTGTGAATCAAATGAGCCTTTTCAGAACTCAAGGCTTAGCTACGGTTTGAATTATCAGGAAATAATGGGGTGGGGAGGTCATTATTGTCTATAAAGACATTTGTTCTTATTTCTTATACAGTAAGAGCATTTGTATTTACCACAGCGCTCTTTGCGTCGATACGAGTGAAGCTGATGTAAACAATCTGACAAAAATGAGAGCAGAAAGCTTGCATTGTGTGCATCAAATAACATCAGATTTGACACAATGCTTTTTTATACCATACAAATGAATATATACATTACATGCTTCCATGTGCAGACAGGCATCAGTCACGTCACAAGGCAACTCGAAGTCAACAAGTTGTGGTCATTTTTTCTACAGGTGAACTCTGTAAAATAAAAGGCTGGCATATCGCGATGCTAAATTAATGTAAAGCTAAAAAAAAAAAAAAAATCGCCTTCTTCATCTTTATTGGTATGTTTCTGACAACTGATTTAAAAGGAAAATATTCACTGCAAATATCATGTCGAGTATTTAACATTCATCTCTCACCGCATCGACCTCACTAAACAGCGTCCAGCTGAAGGCACTCTGGCAGCATCTCTCTGTGCCTGAAGGTTGATGAGCACATTTACCGCCCCCATATCCTCACACATCAGCTCTGTCGGTGAGATAAGCACTTCATCCCACGGCCGATCCGATGGGACACCCTGCTATCTGAATCATATCACATGCACCAATAGCCTACCTTTATTTAAAAGAAAGACGCCGTGGCCCGGGTGACACGCACTGCGTGTGTTACATGTCCGAGTCGTTGAAATCAAGGTGAAATCATGCTCTTGCCAGATCGCCTCTTGGCGTCCAAATAAAATGAAGATGTGGTCGTGTTGTGCAGAGAACAATTTGTTGCATTATAATGGAACTGCAGGAGAGATGGGACTGATGTGTCAAAGAAATGAACTTTCAACTAAGATACTTCAGTTGAGTTGTTATTATTCTGGGCTGTAGACTCGAGGGAATCCAAGAGTCCCCGGGATGTGCCAAAGAAACAAGTTGTCCTGCTTCCACCTGTGTGTCCCCCCCCCCCCCCCCCCGCATGCATCTGTCTCATTTCATTGGAAGCCTATCAGTTCTAAACAAACATCCCTTTTCATGTTTGAAATGTTCTATGACCATATGTGGTTATAGTGACAATAAGCGGTGTGTCGGCATTATTGTGAACTGCATTCCCATCTACATCATTTCCAATTTCCAATGTATGAAAAAAAACTAGTTCAGGGACAGCAGGGTTATCAGCTAGACCCCGAAACCAGGAGTATACATAGCGTCCCCCCAAATCCTATTGTACCATGCAATGTCACCGCACATTAGCTACAAGAGGGATTACCCTTCCTTGAAAGTAGATGAGGGAGAAGAGGGAGGGAGGGAGGGAGGGAGCTATCGACCCGAGATAGAGTAACAGGGGGAGGAGAGGATGAGCCTATGGCAATGCGTATGTGAACAGGTGAGTGTGTGCTGAATACAAACTAGTTGATTCTGTGTCATGTGTAACTGCATTTGTGTCCTTCCGAACTACCTCCCCCCACCCCGACACACACACACACACACACACACACACACACACACACACACACACACACACACACACACACACACACACACACACACACACACACACACACACACACACACACACACACACACACACACACACTTTCCTTCTTTCCTTCTCTCTTCTGTTCCTGTAGTTCCTCCCTCTCTTCTCTTTTGTGCCACTAGTCACGATAATCTCTAAATCTTGATTTGGCTATGCCTATGAATTATGTAAACACACACACACACACACACACACGCATGCATCTTATCTATGGATGGGAAATTGAGCTAGGTTGGCAGACTGAGACCAACAGCTTGTGGCTGTACTTCTAAAGGAAGCAGGAGTCTGCCTCCGATGCTTCGTCTCGTCTCGCCTCTCCACTTTTGTCAGCCCCATTTCCCTTCTGTCTGGGTTTGCCACTCAATCTGTAATTCAGATGGCCTTCCTGTCTCCGATTGACCACTGTGTGTCCAGATTGAAACGTTTCAAAATCTGTGGGACTGTCTTTCTGCTTTTCAAACGTAACGTCTTGTCTGACTACAAAATCTCTTGCATTATCCATGCCGTATGATTTCACTATTTTTATTTTTTTTTCACTTTGGCAACTCCAAATGTGAATAATGTTCCTTGGGCACGTACAACTAACGCCTGCAAAACGTGAAAAGAGTAATTACTGAGAGCAATTTAAGTGAATAGTGTGGAGAATATATGGTGACGGGAAAGTGACATATGGATTTGAGAAATCAAAATGTTTAGTGTACATTAGGGACGTACTGACCCTGTGCTATAACAGAGAGTGAAACCACTCTGTGTACCTTCTATTGTCGTGTGATATGGACTTGCCTTCTTGGGTATATTGAGTGCTGCTGGCTCACTGCGTCTGTGAGAGCAACCCATCAATGTTTTTGTGGTATTTTATTGCATGTTCCTTTACCTCCGTATTTTTCACGTACCTGCCCTTTAACTGTGGGTACTACTCAGCCGCTGTATCCCACAACGAGGGATATCCATTGATGGAATCCATTGACTATTTGAAAATAATCCCTTGGGAGTAATCTAGTGCCAACAATATTGGTTGCGGTTTCAACTTTGTCCTCTTAGTATTTAATCCATCAAGGTCCTTTTAGAGTATTGTGTGAAATTCAGCCATCAACATGACCAACTTCAACACAAAACCATTGTAAGAGATATTGGACACTGGTGTAGAAGCTGGCGGCAAAGCCATCGGCTTCAGAATGTTAAATAAAAAAAAAAAAAAACAACAGCATCAGATTACATCAGCAATCTCTTCATGTTCTTTAGTTATGGTTTTATATGCTGGCGCGTCTGTCTGGCTGAGTCTTCCACGCCATTGGAGAGAAAGACAGTGAGGACCTCTGCTGAGGGGATAATTCGGGGGTTGGTATTGGTAAGAGGGCTACAGTTAGTATTTTCTGTCACAGCGGTGCACTGAACGCTCCTCCTGTTGTACTCAGTGCCTCCACTGCATCTAACCCAGCAGTTGGCAGCTGCTGTATATGTGTGTGTGTGTGTGTGTGTGTTCACACATCATCTTATACATACAAATAGCAATCAATGCATACATTTAAATACTCATTGTCCGTCTCATTTTGCGTGAATGCATGCTCAACTGAACTCACTTAACAATGGGAGGAAAAGTTAAAGAATGGGGATTCACAAATCATTGCTGTAAAAATAATGGGATTATAATAAAGCTGTAAAAATGGAAACGTCCATATATCAAATACTATGCTTGTGTTATGGATCTGCTGCCTCTGCTGGTCCAGGAGGAGGATTTTAATCGATGTATTAATGATGTGATGGTATGCATTTGAAGATGAGGCCTCGGCTGGTGCCTGGCATTGACTCAAACAAATGGGATTTAGGCATTAGAGATGATTTTTGGCAATGGGTCACTTGTTCCCATTTTAAAGAGAATGAATTGTTTTAGGATTCCTTTTAAAAAAACGGGATGAATTTGTTATATACATTTTGGCAGAGGCTAAACGCCGAGTACCTCAAAGCACTGGAAATACGTATTTGTGGAGGAACCAAAAAAAGGAACAGGAGGAAGCGATTAAAGATTTAGCCTCGCAGTAAATTGCTATAAGATTTTAAAATTCATTGTTTCCACTATTTGGATGGTTTAGGTTTAGAGATTCCTTTTTCAATAGTGTCCTGCTGACTGTAAATGTGACAGCAGTAAGCCACAGACATACCCACAGATCTGCCGGGCCTAAAAACAATATCAATCTTTGATAAAAAAAAAAAAAAAACTGCTCTTAATGTACTCTGGCACTTCTGCATCGATGCCTCTTTGTGCACATTGCATTTGGAACAACTTCTTAATGGCAGAACTACACACAGTGTTTGGCCTAGGTTTACAAGGGGTGGGGTGTGCTGGGGGTGGGGGCGCTAGGAGGGGCATGGGGGTAGTAGCCTTTGCGCTCCGCCCCCCCCCCTCCCCTGATATAATGGTAGGGGAAACACTGACGCGCTATATATAAGACCAGACAACTGAGCATGTGCATACGAGCAAACAAGCATGAAGAGCTATTGCCTCCCCGGTGCCTTAATTATTCATACAGGAAGTTAAATCAATGAAATATGCAGATTGCTGCTGTACCACATGCAGCAGACTAATGTCTCTGTCTCGTCCAATTCGTTCAGCAGAAATGTCAGCGTTTGAGCAGCACTGAACAAAGCAACAAGGAAAATAGTGCTTTAGCATTGGTTTCCATTAACGGTCACCAGCTGCCAAAATGTGACGGCCAAGAGACTCCTACTGCTTCAGGTGCGTTTTAAGCACTGCTTTGTTAATAATAAAAGCTGGGTGATTGTTAAACCGTACTGCACAAACACCCTGCCAGTACCGGAGATGCTGCTGGCCTCTAAACCTTGGCTAAAGAGCAGTGGAATACATTTTAAATACTAAGCAGTAGGAAGGATTCCTTTTTGAAATGTAACCGCTAGGAATACCTCTTTTGATGCTGTTGTGTTGTCTGTTTAAGTTAAAACCAGCGCACCTCGAGCATTTTAAAACCCTTGAAATGTTATTTTTCCCCCCAACTGTCCGTCTGCAGATGGAGAGACTAACATAGAAAGACCGTTCTGCTTACAAATCATCCAATGAACTGTTATTGTTGGAGACTACTTTGACTTAAACCGTGGGGGGTCTGTTTGGGGGAAGCTCGAACACGCAGTAATTCAGCCTCCTGCTGGCAGAAACTGCAAGATGTTATGTATATTAAAGGATTGAAGGGGAATTACAGCTGCAAATTCTGTAATCTACTTCCCATGTCCCCTCCAAAGAATCCGTAGAGTTCATGCGGGACGCACACGCCACCTCTCATCAATGTCGCTTGGTAACAGTCACCATGTGCAGCGGGGGACATTGCTGAGATGACGGACACGTCATCGGTGTCCTCGGTGCCTATCAGAGGGCCCGCGGTGCCTGTGCTAATCTGCACCAATATCAGCACTATAGCAACGGCATCCAACAGTTGCCGTTGCACACACAAATCACAACTTAAGTGTGTGTGCGTGTGTGTGTGTGTGTGCACGTGAACGTCCTTAAGTCTCTCACACACATGCACTCAGTCCAGAGTGCGCTGCAAGGCCGGGCCGTGTAGCCCAGCCTCAGTAGTGCGTGCCAGCCTAATCTAGTCAGGCCTTTTATCCCATCCCCTCCCTCCACTTCCACTTAAATCAACACTTCACTGAGAGCTACAAAGCTAGTTTGCCTGCCTGCCCCCCCCCCTCGGCACACGCGTACACATGGGCAAGAAGGCACGGGCACGCGCTTCACTTCTCCTCTCACGTTGCGAGTCTCTGTTTATCTCTCACGTTGGCACTCGCATCTCTCTGCGTCTCCGGCACCGCTCCACATCTCCAACGCGCTCCACACCTCGCACATTCGCACAGACTGGCAGTCACGCCCCAAAACATACATGCACACAACAAACTCTCGCACAACTTTTGAAAGAGACGGGTGGCCTTCCGAGGGGAGCCGGCAGTGTGAATGAATAGAAGCTTCACAATCTGCGCCCAGTCGACCGAGTTGGCCAGTGCCCAGGCTGAGAGTTGGTACCCGAGAAATGAATTATCCGCAGAACAAAAGTATGACTGTACACTGGCAGTCATTGCAGAGGCCTCCCTGAACGCCCCCCTGAAGTCCTCACACCAAAAGAACAAAGACGGTCGCTCCTCAGACACACCGCTGTCCTTTCCCTGACCTGATCCGTCAACCTTGTGGTGAGGGTTCGGCTACGTTTGAGCCAAAGTAGAGCTTCTTGGTTATCGTGTGGATCAATGCTGTCGTTCTTCTCGTGAGGCTTTCAGCGTGGTCGTGCGAAACGTTTTCTCGCCAGAGAAGGGTTGGAGCTCGAGGAGCAGCAGGCCGACAGGAAGTGCGGCTTGAAACGTGTTTATAGGCATCGGCGTCTGTATTTGTGAATGTCAAGTTGAAATGTCGCCGGACCGGCGTGCCAACAAGGTGATATGGTGATGTACTATCTTTAGAAAGTCACTGGCACACACGCAATCTACTTCTCTTTCACTCACACACACACACACACACACACACACACACACACACACACACAAACGAAGGCAATATAAACCGCTTACTAAGTCAGTAACCATTCGCTTTGGATGTGCTCACTGCAATCAGCAGCAGCTTATGCTTGGACTGCCTTAACATGCATACCCCTGTGAGTGCACACACACACAGTTACGTAGGCAGCTCTGATAAAAGCACCAGAGCTCTGAAAAGTAATTTGACTGTGGCCAAACAAAAGGAGTGTTTTCCTTGGATAATCTCTGGCTCGGGCTGCAGGGGTTCTGTGAGTGTGTGTGTGTGTGTGTGTGTGTGTGTGTGTGTGCACCAGATCCCTGGAGAGTGGGTGTCTGTGTTTGTACTTGTATTGTCGGTATTTTGGGGCGGGGGGGGTTGTAGGATTTGATTCAGGATTTCATTAGCAGGGAATAGGAGATGTTTGACCTTGCCAGCCACCTTTGGCTTTGGAACAAGAGCGTGTCCATAACCAGGCTAAACTGTCCGTAAGCGAGTACACTGCTGGCAGTTTTATAGAGTTTATAACTGTGTTTTTTCAATGTATTCGTATCGGACTCTGACAAAACAAGTACAAGTACAGATATTGAGCTTCGGAGACTTTGAGCTGTCCTTCCGTGCTGCTAGTGACATAAAAGCGTGCTGTGTGCTTCAGGTAAGTGACACAGATTTAAACCTGATCGTTGTTTGCCAGCCAGTGAAGTGAGACACTCGTGTACGGAAGGGAAGGCGCCGTCTTCCGTGAGTATTTTAAAACACATGAAATGTTATTTTTAACCTCAACTGTCAGTCTCCTGCAGACGGAGAGACAGATCTGCAAACAAATTATCCAATGAACCGTTATTGTTGGAGACTACCTTGACTTAAACAGCGGGGGGGGGGCCTGTTTGAGGGAGCGCGAACACACAGCAATTCAGCCTCCTGCAGGCAGAAACTGCAATATGTTAAGTTTGTTTTGTGGTTAATATATCTGAGGAACGTATCCTTCCGTGCAAACAACTCTCATTGCTGTTCTTATTCTTCAACATCAGTGAGAGCAGATGGCAACATAGTAGGAAAGCAAATAAAGATAGAAATGAAGGAATGGTTTAAGGCATCAGGCAATCAAAGTGGTTTGTTTTGAATTTGATACTCATCGCTTGGATACCTCCCTGATATCTTGGCAAATGGAGGTCTTGTTTTTTTTTATCTATCATACGGGCTGCACATTTTATCCTTCAGGATGTCTTTGTTTTTACCTTGTCGACGCCTTTAAAGGGGCTCGGAGGGGGGCAGATATCTTTCAGTGCAGGCAAAAGTGGTTCAGCAAACACGAATACAAGCAGTCCAACAGACGCACATGCACTGGTGCACGTTACAGTCATAGGGCTTCCGTAGTTATTTGGCCCAGGGAAGACTTTAGTGAGAAATCCCTGTGCATTACAGGACATTATTGTGGGCTTTACCTTAAACTATTGTCTCATGATGTAAAAATACAAGGATGTAACTGTGAGAGTTATAACTCTCAACCTTAAGACAAGGGCTTATCCAGAGTCCCGACGCTGATCCCTCAGGGTTATCTTTGCACTTATTGTTCAGTGTCAAATTGCATCCATTGATAGCACTCACACTACACAGATCTATCTACTTTGTGATATGAGCCGTGCTGGGAATGTTTTATAGAATAAATATCAGACCGTGATTGAGGTGAGCGGCTATGTTTGAAAAGAAAACGGTTTGGGATCTGTGTTCCTGAAAAGGAAACTTAGCCTTTTTCTCTCATAATGCATGTTTAGCATGTTTAGCATTGCTTGGTTAGCTACAGCATAACCCCTTCATGTAGAATTAGAAATTGAATTTGATATTTCCCTTTCATGTGCACGTTTAACCATTCTGGTCCATGCCCACATCTAGATAAAATATTGAATATTTGAGTGTCAGCTTCAGTGAAATTGTATTGTCATTTTTTTAGAAAGTAAGTACGTAGTAAAACATTTATTGGAGTTATACTTGTGCAATGTGAAAAGAAATAGAGAAGGCTAACCAACAGAATATAATAATGTGTGTGAAATGAAGTGCATAAAACACAGATATATTTATATCCATTGGTGACCTGCACGTGTTTACTGGGACCAGGTGTAGTGAACCAACTGGCAGAGGAGGAAAAAACATGTTCAGGCTTATGCCATCAAGTCCCCAAGACGAGGAGGCTTTCTTCCATGATGTGTGGCAAAAGATAATTAGTTTTATCTTCTTTTTTTTTCTCCACTGAAGAGTCAGACTCTACAGCTACCACTACCTTAATTACTCCACGCACCCCGCAAATAGATGGAAACAAAAAGGTCCACTTTATTGGAGGATGTTAAAAGTCATTCTTCGAGGTGAAAAGGGAGTGAAGTAGCAGAAGGAAGAAGAATGAATCACAACATAACTGGCACATTAAGTTGAATTGATACTAACGGTATGAAAAGCATTCAGGGGTTGAAAATTCCTTAAACATTGTCTGACCTGCAGGGCTCTGGGACAAAAATAGAAACAGGAAGAGAAAGAAAGCGAGGGGTGAGAGTATGATTGGAAAATAGAGAGGAAGGATATAAAAGGAGGATAAAGAACAACACATGAGGGGGAAATCCCTTCAGGAGATTCTTTCAATTATGTTTCTGGTCCCCTGTGTAGGGATCACTCACCCACCAACGCACAACCCCCCCCCCCCCCCACCCACATCACCACCTCACACCCAATAATGATAAGCAATCCTAGCGCTGATGGTAATAATGACATTTTATGCACAGTTTGCATGCAAATAACGGATGAATGTTTCAATTATATGAATATATTCGGTCTGTGAACACAAGATGTTATCGTGTTTCTCGTTTACACAAGAACTGAATACTAGAACGTTGGTAATTGTTCTTTCCAACATATTTTTATCGTGGACAATTTGGACCAGGATGATATGGGTTACCTAAAGGCACAATTCATTACAGAAGACTGATAGATGTGGTTAAGTCTTAACAAGAGCAGTACTGATGACCAGCTTTCATTTGAAAATTCATATTTACGAAGAAACAAAACAAGCCTTCGGATTATACTGGACCAATTTAGGTTGTCAACAGGTTTTGTGTATAAAGGTTCACAGGTCAGCTAATGAGCCTTAATACGATAGGTAGGGGCCCTATGAACCAACACAATCCCAAATTATAACAATCGCTTTTTATCAAAACACATTTCTTAATTCTTAACACGTAGAAGTCATTAATTGTTTGCTATTATTTAAAAAGACTCGATGACTACTCTAAGAAAAAGAAAAAAAGAAAGCTTGAGTTGTAGTTTATAACGTCAAGTGAACAAGGATGTGTGTTGAAACCTGGATAAAGCATTTTAAAGAACAATTCTATAGAAAACCTTCATTAGAGCACTAAACTCCATCTAATTTTCTTACTATTTTGGCAAATTTAAATAAAATACGTTATTTATTTCAGTAAAACTTCATTAATTTGGTGTCAAACATATATAAAGTGACACCACGGCCCAGCTATGTTAACACAGAGCGGAGAAGTGAGGATTGCAGCTCATTATCTGCTCATCTTTACATCCGTACAATCTGACCTCCAATCATTCTGAATACACAAAAGTATCAGCTCACTGCACACTTTCATAAACATTATAAATATTTATAATATATTTAGTCAGTGAATGGATGCGAGGAGTCTGAGCATTCAGTGTATAGTTGAAGGCCAGTCCATATAATGCACTGATACAGAGTGACTGAATGTTTTTCCATCTCCAGAACGAAGATGAGCTTTGCGCTCATGGGCCGAACCCTCGACACATTACACACACACTTAAAACAGCTAGCAGCTAGGTCGTGCTCTTTGTCTCTCTTTTCATCCGCAGATGAAGTCTTGGTCAGCCACTTTGCACCTTTTTTCTTAAAGACGGCACAACGGAAGAGTACATCTCAAAGAGTCGACATTCAATCAATGCAATAAGGCATCATAAGGCCTTAGTAGGTCTATGTACTCATCTTGTGACCCTGTTTGTATTTTATTGTTATATATTTACTGTTTTTGTACTATCTGTAGTCTGTAATAACGAGTGGGCTACTGGGTTGTGCCAGGCCCGAGAACCCATCTCTCCGTCCTCATCCTCCTACCACTGAACCAGCTCTGCTCCTAAAGCGAGGTGGGCAGGAAGTGCGTACGGAATACTACATGTGTGTCTCCACAGTTATTCATTATTTCATTTTTTTTTTTTCAACTCAACTCTTTGTCAGTAACGATTGTGTAGTAATCGTTGGATTGAAAGAGAGCTGCAAGCCTCACGGCTCTGGAGGTGCGGGGATTGAGTAAGATATGGGCTTGTCCCCAAAACCTCTGGCGCCCCCCCTGGTGTGAGGTAGAGGGCCCCGACAGGCGCTTTTAAGGTACTGAATCCATTAGACCGGGGTCGCTACAAAGTGGCCAACTATTAAAAATGCAGCAGCACCATTATTCCCTAACCCGACCGACAACTTCTTTCTCCTTCACTGCATCGCTCGTCATTTCCCCTCTGACCTCTATCTCTTATTTCAAATTCCTTTTGCTACCACCATCTGTTCTCTTTCTGATACATCTTCCTCCGCTCTCCTTCACATCCCTTTTTTCTCCTCCGTACACCTTTCCCTCTTCCCTGTGTTCCACTGCAGACTGCGGTAGCCCCTCTCAACCCTCCTAAGCTCTTTGACTCCTATTCAACATAGCAAGGCACGGGTCAGCGTCCGCTACTGTACCGGGACCAGAATAGAACAGCCCGCGGAGAATAATAAATGGACATATATGGGTGGTTAGTGGTGGTGGAGAGTCCCTTTTAAGCAGTAAAAAACTACCCGGGTCTGGCAAACCGAACAGATGGTAGGAGAGAGAGAGAGAGAGAGAGACAGAGAGAGAGAGCCCAGAACACAGTGGGAGAGAGGCAGGAAAAGAGAGAGAGTAGAGAAAAAACAGGGGAAGAAGTGAGCAGGAGTGTTGGGAACGGCTTTAAAAGAAGGCAACACAGGGCTTTTCTACGTTCTCCACATTGGCATATGATGCTCTCAAGAGCAGCGCTGAGATGTAAACAGAAAAGCTCCGTCTTAAACAACGAGCACATGACAATGGTGTTGCTTGTAAAAACCTCAACTGGAGCAGGCGGGCAGATGCAAAAGGGCAAACAGGGCATGAGCAGAATGCATGCAACGCTATAAAACCCATACCCATGGTTTACTTTGCACACTGCACTACACACAGTATTCACTTTCTGTATGCGCGTGTGTGTGTGTGTGTGTGTGTGTGTGTGCGCGCTGCATAATTTATGCTGGCTTTTTCTGCTAAAGAAAAGTACTTCATTGTTTGACATGAAGAGGAAGAGAAGCTTGGAAGTAAACAAGGAAGGAAGGAAGGAAGGATGTGATAATAAAGGAAGGACGTAAAGTGAATGACTTTGCCCCGTGAGAATCTCCATGTTTGTACCCTTGTCTCCCCCCTATCTTCATGGTGTTTACGCAACAGCTCGGCCCTAAAACTGACCACATTTATTGAGCGCGTACTGTAACAGAGAGTCATTTAATGTGGAAATCTCATTTTTTGAAAGATGAAATATTCTTTTCAGGCATCCAGGCGTGTCCACATGTGCCACTGCTTTGATATCAGCCGAATGCTGTTGCTCATTACCCTGATTGAAGCTCCTCGTGTACCACTGAGCATATTAGCACGCTAACGACTAACGATCCACTGATTGATAATGCAACTTTTTTTTTCTCCCTTTCTTATCTTACTCCTAATGACTATCATGAAAGATGTGTGCCCTCAGTCACTCATCATCGAGAGAGGCTGCGCTTATTTAAAACAGTGATAGCGCTTCAACAGTTCAGAGGCTCAATCATCTGTACAGAAAACATCCGGGTATTAACGCATAGTGGGAATAACACATGAATGTCAATTTATGCGTAAAGGACTCATTTTAACCTAAACAATGACCGTTTACCTACACTAACCAAGTGCTTTAGTTCAATGATTTCAAAATGTTAACCAGTAGGTGTGATATTCACACGCCTGCACATGAGACAAGTTCGCAAATTAAATATAAATGAATTGATAATGAGAGAAACAAGAAATCCCTAAAAAGTAGAGCCAACCATGCTTGAGCTAAGAGAAATGGAGGAATTAAGGGAGATAACTATACCTTTATATATATATATACTTTCCAACTGTCAGAGCTTGATGTCATGAATGTAAATTTTCCACAGTTAAAAAAAAGATTTTATTTATTATGTAATTCCCAGTTATGACACATTCCACCAAAACCACAGGGACACGCTCAAAATGTCACAGCAACAATCACAAGCTACAATAATTTGTTTCGGCGACTTTTATTTGGTCCAATTAGGGAATTTATAGACTGCAAGTGTCAAAAAGAATGGGAATCAACAACACGCAAACTGAAACTAAGAAAACCCCAAACAGATGCAGCTGTGCATTGAGTCCGAGCCCTTCTTGAGGCGCTGCTAAGGCGGACGTAAGAGGGCATGGCGTCATGACCTTCTACTAATGCACATCACCTGTACCTCTCTGCTTAATGGCCACACGTTGTCACCCAGCTAAGCATTGCTAGTTGTAGCTAGTCGTTTCAAAACTGCCTTAGTTGGACGTTGCTGCATGTGTGCACTTTTTGAGTGAGCTTGCGATTACTATTCTAAGACATTTAAGGGGGGCACATACGCACAGACACACACACACACACACACACACAAATGATTGAAGAGGCCATTTACATCTTCAATCAGATCTCTAAGCCAAACAGAGAGGGGGGGGGGGGGGGGGATTGATCTGAAAAGAGGCCAAGTATTTATCTGCTCTTGTTCATTGCACAAAAAGAGTCTTACAACCACCTGCACACACACACACACACACACACCTCACATATTTAAAGTCAGAGAGCATCACAGGCAGATCAAATACTGGCTTGTTGTCAGGGTCCATATAGACGTATAATGGAATATTCTGTGGGGCCTCTGAAACACACACACACACACACACACACACACACACACACAGAACGGATCCTCTGGGACTCGCTGGGACTTTAATGACAACAAGCTGCACAGAGGAGGGGTCAGAAGGAGTCAATGTTCAGAGGCCACACACACACACACACACACACACACACACACACACACACACACACACACACACATGAACTTACAGACCTGCACACGCGTGACCGTGAGCAAATATAATCAGTCCTTGCTCACACGTTCATTGACCGGCTCATGTACAGTCACGTAAACAGAGCTGACACACAGATAATGAATACGTGGATGGGTATGCGGACACACACGCACACACAAACCCAGGCACCATCGACAGGAAACACTAGGGAGGGTAGGATCCAATTTGATTTGACCTTGAAGGCAGAGGGACAGAGGGAGGGCTGATGTGAGGCAGGGATGGATGGATGGAGTGCAAGGAATCAAGCGATGGTCTGGGCCATATTCCTGTTGCAGATACTTCAGAAAAATGACTTGACCTTGAACTGATCGATAAATCAAAGAGCAGCAGTGTGACACGGTGACATCTGCACACATAAAACGGACGCGCATCAAATGTTGAAGTTAATCTAACGTACGTGTAGATACAGCTTAATAGCTTGAGTAATACATCTACAATCACACTGTGCGTGGATACCACTTGATCAACTGACAGGGTGGATTTTTAAACAAGAAACAAGAAAATGTTCTGTGTTATCCAGGCACAGAAACACATTTACTCTTCCAGATTAGAAAATGAGAGACTTGCTTGTCATGACAAACGGTACCAACATCTTATTGCTCATCTTCTTAAAAACATCAGACAGGGCACAGATGTAAGTGATCAGCAAATACGTCTGTAATGTCGACGTGCTGCAAAGGTCACTTGCAAAAAATACCATGTAGTTAATTGGAAATATGAATCTTATTTTGTGAGCAAAAGTTGAAGAGCTGCTACAATGGAGCTGCTTCAATTGGGCCAGCAAGCACTTAGCTGTGCCCAATAAGTGAGAATATCTTTTCATCCCAAAATACTTTTATTCGATTTTAAAAAATGTGTAACAACCGCATAATCATGTCAAAACTACAATTAATCCATCCCCGATGATGGAGCGATGGGATTGAGTTCAGCCATCGTTTGGTTGATGAGGATCAGTCTCCTAAATTAGAAAATTGAAAGCAGACAAACATCCTCTCCAACTTTTTTTGTTGTGGATTAGATTTGGGGAGACCATTTAACGCAATGTGTTATTTTTTTGGTATTTAGGTCTTCACAGTTGTACTAGATATACTGCCACGGCCTATTTTGTTAACAGTGGAGCAATCCTTTTTGTACCTGTTCTTCCCACACTTTGTCCACCTGATACCACGATCTCTCACAGCATCCCACTCCTACACTTTTGTCTTTGTATCTCTCTCCACCTCTCTTGCCTACTGACATACACACATTTACAACAAAAAAATCCAACAAACCTGCCAACTCCTCACACTTACTATCACACAAAAGAAAAACAAATGAATCACAGTAAACAGAGGGAATGGCTGGCCTGGCAATATGATGCAGTAGCCATCGATCAAGCCTTAGTAATCCATTTTCCCATTCTTGGTGGTAGAAGAGTGTAATATATTGTTAGTGTGTGTGTGTGTGTGTGTGTGTGTGATGATCTGTGTATGCACACTAAGTAGGAATGTAGGGAAAGAACAAAGAAAAAAGGCTCTGTGTTCTGTACTCTAGATAAACGGATAAGTGTATTAGGTTCGTCTGCAGCGTGGGATCATGGGTGAGTGGGGGGGGGGGGGGCAGTGAAGGGAGGGGCAGAAGGGCCGTTGGGGGGGGGGGGTCAGAGTGACAGAGCGGGAGAGGGACAAAGTAGGAGAGAAAACATGAGGCTGAGGGAAGGGTGGGCCTCTTGCCCTGAACTTGAACTTGGAGCTGGTGGGGTTAGAGGGAGGAGGATGGGGTCAAGTGCTCAGCCGGAGTGGAAAAGCTGAGTGACACCAATACTGCCACCCTGACAGATGGGTGCGAAGGGTCGTGGTGTCATTTGGCATGCTGTCGTGCAAGACAATTTCGGCATCTACTTGGCCTTTTTTTAACCAAATTTGGGTCTTTAGACTGATCCCTCTTGGGGTCTTGGTGCATCGATTAAGAAATCCAACATTCTTGGGGGGAGAGTAATATAGGAAAGAAAACTAAAGAGACAGCAGAAAGAGTGAATCAAAAGGAGGGTTGCGAGATGGTTGTAAGACAGGAACAGGATGAAAAGCAGATGTGTACTTTCAAGGCACAAACAGTTCTTTTTCCCCTCAGAGTTTCTTAAAATAGGTCAACCGGGCCCGACCATCCTACCTTGGTCTGGAGATAGTGGGGGTAATAGTAGGTGTAGTGGGGGTACATTTGCTGCTGCTCCAAACGTTTTCCCATGTAGCTGGAATCCAATTGAAGGTGCAGGAGGCTGCAGATGGAAGCCGGCAGGGGAAGGCGGCGTGGATCCTTCAGACGACTGCTTCCAAGAGCGGAGGATGGAGAGAGAGAGGGGGAACGCTCTCCTTCTATTAAGGTGTGCGTTTATCTGATGAACGCACAGAGGAAGGGAGGGACGCTGAGGACAGAGAGCACTTGGGATTTCAGTCACTCTACTTGTGACACTGAAGCTCACAAAGAGAGACAGGTCCGGTGAGAGGGACAGAGGGAAATCCGGAGTGGCCGCAACAAAAAAAAAAAAGAGCTTCGGGGGGCAGGAGGTGTGGAAAGGAAGATGTTAAAAAGGTCTGTAGGAGGCATCCACGGAAACAAAAGGGGGGGATTTAGGAGCGACGGAGGACGGAGAGAGGGTACAAGGAGAGGGGAGAAGAAAAGGACGATGAGGAAGAGGAGGAGGAGGAGGAGGGAGCTATGGATGGGATCCGATTGCCGGTTCTTTGCACTCTTCCCTCTAGAGATCAGACTGACTCTTCTTCTCTGCTGCCCTGAACATGCCCCTCAATGTGCTCTCTCCGGCGTCCCTGACTCTTGTCTCTCTCCGTCTCTTTCCTTCTTCCTGTGTATCAGTTTTCCTGTCTGGTTCTCGCTCCCCTCTCTCTCTCTCTCTCTCTCTCTCTCTCTCTCTCTCACACACCAGACCAGACACACCGATCCCACCGGGGGGCTCGGCTGTATCCCGGAGAATGCGAGCTGTCCTCTGCTCTATCTTCAAAAGACAGTGAAATCAGCAATGAACTCACGCATGGATGTGGAGCTAGAGAGAGAGAAAAGGAGGAGGAGGAGGAGGGGGGGGGGGGGGGGCGACAAGGAAAGGGTGGTCTTGAGCTGAAGCTGTGACTGCCTTTATTCTTACTCTCTCTCACACACACTCCCTCCCTGTTTTGGTAAGCTCCGGGATAGATAGGTAGATATGGCTGGAGCGCGGCGCTTGGAGGATGAGCAGAAAGAAAAAGCCTGGGTAGGAACTCCTTTTGCTCAGGGAGAAGCAGATAGTCCTATCCAGAAAATCCCCTCTGATCCACAAGGTGCCTCCTTCAACTGGTTTCTTCTCTTTTTCCCTCTGCGATCCCTCTCTTGCTTCTCAAGCTCTCTCCCTGACGGCTTGCTCCCCACTGCGCCTGCAGCCGTCACAGTGTGTGTGTGTGTGTGTGGTGGTGGCGGCGCTGGTGCTGGTGGTGGTGGTGGTGGTGGTGTGTGGAGTGTGTTTGTGTGGCTGCTGCCGTCTGCTCCACTCTGCGTGCTGAAGCATAGAGGGGCTCGGCCTCAGTGCAGCTATGCTCCTCCCTCTCTGCCGCTCTCTCTCCCCCTCGCTCGCTCTCTCTCTCTCTCTGTGTTCTGTTCTGTCTGGGCCTCTCTCACTCTGTTTTTTTCATGGGACTATAGACCAGTGGGAGGAGTTGGTCCTGGCCTCGTGTGTGTGTGTGTGTGTGTGTACTAAATAGAAACTGAGAGAAAAAGACAGAGATGGGCTGTTCTGCTGGCTGGGGAGGGAGTATGAGGAGCAGGGGCTAAGGGTGAGGAGAGGATACACGCAAGTATAATTTAGATATATCTTTGGAAGGGGTCTACTAAAGTAAACCAAGCCACATATTCCAATTTTCCATTTCGTTTTGGCCAGTATTGGATCGTATTTTATCAGCACAACCGACACGCTGACAAATATAAACGCATGCGTGCAAACATGCACGAATGACCCGCCAGAGCACGCATGCCTCATCCACACGTGCCCTTTGAGGGGCCCAACACAGAGTGCGTATACAGATCAGTGGTTGTGTGGCACAGTGACCCACTGACACAGTGCCGCCTGTCCTGTGATGTAACCAGGTTTAAGTAGTGCTCTTACATAAGCATAGTGAGCCATGCATGAAAAGACAGCTCTGCCCTCTGACTCAAGTTGTGCGTGTGTAAAAAATAGACATGGGTTGGCAGACAATGCAAGTTCACTGCAATGGAAAAAAGGGGCACGAGAATGGAATGCAAACGCGAAAATCCTGCTGTAAGATGAGGGCTTTATTTCTTGTGGGCAATTAAACTTTACAAACTTTACCGGCTGCAGGAAAAAACGAATCGCCATAATCGGCTCACTTTTCTAACGCGTCTTTCTCCTGACAAATGTACTAACAATGAAACTTCCAATGGGCCATAAAGAAAAGTCTGATATCTAAAAAAAAAAAGGGATTTGATATGCAACTATTTTTTGTTTTTTCAATTATATTGTGATGTCATATTCAGCTGGGAACTGCCACGCCAGATAAGGAGAAAGAACAACAAAGACCCTGACTCTACCCCCTTAACGACATACTAATCGGTGTAAATTATGCAGGAAACGCTCTGAGGGGTTGACTGGAAACACCACTCCAGGTGTGAGAGGTGGGTAAACATTGTGTGCACCACTCAGGATACATTCCATTCACAACTGTCACTATAGTTTGAGGTGGGCTCTGTCAAGTTCCCAGCTCTCCTTCCTTACTTCAACAGGGTGTGAAACACCTCCCTAAATAACAATGTCTTTCAGGAAGCCCTGGCTCTGCCTGTGAATCCCCTGTATTCTTTACTGTAAATCTGTATTACAATGGGGCAAATGGAATCTATTTATTCCACAGACTGACACATGTCTGTTTTCAGGATATGCTGTAATTTGTACACAGTTATGCATCGTTCCCCTTGTTTGGGACAGAGTTTTGTGCAACAGTTTACCCTAAAACCTGGTTGATATAAGGCCATTTACATGAACTATAAAAGCGATCCGAATGATCTTGTGATAGCACGCTTTATGATCAGAATTACCATGTATCAAGAGTAGCAGACATTTTACACCACTGGAAGGAGGACAGGCTTGAAGTTGGTCATGAATTGCTGCTCTGCCTAGATCGGTTATAACAGAGTTAAAGGCCCAGTGTGCAAGATTTATTTATTTATTGATGTATATGGTTAGGGACAGTTAGCAAAGACTAGCCACTAAATCACACGTGTAGTAAAGCTTTGTGCAGCAAATTGCAACTAAATACCTGCCTATCCAAGCTTGTCGGAGACCTACGGAGGCCTTCAGGTAGGGGCCAGGAGCGCTATCTTCACCCTTTTCTGTACCCTACTGGGAACTTCTCCTCACAATACTCTGCTTTTCCACATGACTAAATAACTGTATAGTATACAAAACAATTGGCGTCCCCTTTTGTTTGCATGTTCACAGATTAATAAAGAATTTGATTCCACCTACAGTAACAAGCTGTTGGTGTCAACTCAAGTGTCCTTCACTTCCCCGGATTCACGTCACCACATCCTCATATCTGTTTGCGCATCACGCAGATGTTTGTGTGTGTGTGTGTGTGTGTGTGTGTGTGTGTGTGTAGTGGGAGAAGCTCTCCACCATTTGTGCGCTGCAATCTGATGATGAATAACATCAAAACCGATAAGGAACTTATGGGTTGAGTTGGAACCGGCCAGTTCGATACTGAGACTTGGAAAGTATCCCTACCTTCAGATAAAGCCAGAGGCTGGAGCCAGTCCCCGTTCTGGGCTGATGTAGAAAGATGGTGAAGGAGGATGGCTAAGTCCACAGAAGACGACCTGCGTGGATATAAATCACCTTTTACAAGCTAACAAATACGATAGGATTAGTTTCAGGTGATTATTCTCTGATTAAAACATAGTTACCTATATTGTATTACATTGCAAATATTTTATTCATGAGAATGTAATATATAATTTTGTACATTTCCTTCGGGAGAATGAACCAAACCCATATCCTAACCAGTTACACTTTAGCTATAAGCTACACTCTTTGACTGTAGATGGCAGAGGAGGAGCTGCGCAAGCTCATTTTGCAGTAATTTCAACCGGGACTTCACAGTGAACGTGCGCCGTAGGGCCGCTGCTAGCAAAAGCCGGCTCTCTTGATTGTGATGCACTTGTAGTTGCGGAGTGTGCACACCTGAATCTTTGCAGTCAGAAGGTTTTCATTATCCCAGCAGAGCAGTTAGATGGAGGAAAGGTAGTTTAAAGGAACGTGTGCATTGCCAAATGATGAGGGATACTGGCATACTGCGTGTGTGTGCTTGTGTTTCCACTAGGGTATGGCAGAGTAGCGCGCTTGCCAAAGTTTTCACACAAAAAAATAAAGATTCTGCTGAGACCGCAGTTTAGAAAAACAAAGAGAAGGAATTGGTTCTTCCAACTGCACAGCAAAGTCCCATTGTGAGAGGCACAATCTTTACATCTGCTGCAAGAATAACGCTTTCTAATTACCTTGCATAGTGACAAGACTGCCATCAAGGTGCTTGTAAATACACACTGGTTAATTGTTCTCCTTCTAATGTTTAACAGACTCCGATTATGCATAATCTAATTGCCTACTTGTTTCTGAAGACTAAATGTGGAACTGCAGCATCTGCATTCATTTGCAAAAAGGTCCTTCATCTTAGGCGGGACACCATTAACCAGGTCTAGAGTGTTTTTGTAGGGTTCTTAATGCCCCCGCTCACCATAGCAGTCTTCAAACGGGCCAGGAAAGGCCGTGCTGTGACTCCGGGATGCGTTCTTCTCACCGCTGACCACCAGATGCATTTCAAACGTTCTGAAAGAACAAAAGCAGCAGTGGCAGCCTCACATCTTAGCTGACGTACAGCTAGTCAAACAGAAGACGTTTCAATAACAGCGGTCCCATTTTACGGAAGCTGCTCTGGTTCATTTTTTAAAGGAAACTCCTGCCAGGCTATGATCATCAGACAAACAAACACAGACACACACTCACAGATTCACAGTGGTAAATGGACTATTACATCCAATTGCCATGCGCAGCATGAGAGAATTTGCCTGTTTGCAAGTCCACTGCCATCCAAACACAAAGACTGGAGACGTAGAATGAAAAATGTAGGTTTTCTTTGATTAGGGACATGAAAATACAACAATACAGGTGGAAACATGCTCATATTGTTGAGACTGGACTAATGCCCCCTTGTGACATAAAAAACTCTTACAAACTCAATGCAAACTTCAAGTGGAGGGTCAAGTAACCAACAAAGACAGTCAAACCCAGCCAGTAGGCTGTTTTTCCCAGCTTGTCTATTTGTACTGTAAGAAGGTTATCAGAGAAGGAGCACATAACCCTGCTCTCCGTGGAAAACATTCGCATAGCAAGGTGTTGAGGGGCTGGAACAAAGGGCATTTAAGTCTCCCTTAGTAAAGGGCCTTTGCTTTGCTTTGCTTTGCGTTGCTGGAGCAGAGACCTACAAACACCAGTTGTCTTGGTAAGGATCGGGTACCAGAATATTTAAACAAATGGCAATACACACATGTAGTGACTAGATAAATCTTTCATAATAAAGAAGCGAAGGATGCCATTTGATGACAGTAATTTGGCACTCATTCATAGAGCGCTCAGAATGTGTGGCTGACAAAGGCTGCGGCACAAGCAATACCAAGGGATCGGAAATGGGTTGCACCTGGCTGGCAATGGACATCAACAATAAATGGATTAAGGGAAACTAGTAGGTATCTCACTCAATGAGACATGCAGACAAGTTACGTGATGTGAGAAACGGATCCTAAGCTATCCAGGTAGCCATAACGCCATATGAGGAATAAGTGCCATCCAATAAAGCCCTGTCCAACACAGAACGCTTAATTACATGGCCCAATCAAAATGGTGACAAATCACCTCGGGCCCTTTGCAGATCCCGCTCCTCCCATTCTGCGCTGTTCCACCTCCTCCCCTCTCCTCTCAGCGGCAAGCCGCAGCTCACTTTAACACAAATCAGCACTTTAATAAAAAAGAAGAAGAAAAAGCAGAGCATTAAAGGATTCATTTCAACAATTATGCAAATCAGACAGGAGATGAAGCTTTTATTAATGTTAGAGAAGTGTTGCATCAGATAGTGCTGGAGTTCATTAAGTTGCTCTAGTTGAAGATGAATACATTCTGATTAGTTTGATGTCACCATGCTGTGTATCATATCATCGTCCCGGGCTGCGTCAGCGCAAAACTCCCCGCAGACCTTTAGCTCGAGAAATTTAGATATTTCACAGATAGAAAATGTGCAATCTGGAGTAATGACGCATTAGCTTTTTACTAGTTTGCTGGTTTGGGTTCTGTCTGCTGCCGTCACGCTTTCCAGTTTGGAAAAATAAATAACATGAACATATACACATATCCTGTATATCCAGACGCTCAAGATGTGGCAATCCCGTGTCTTTTTTCAAATTGATTGCCGTAAGCCTAAAGTTATTCCCTGCGTCTCTCTCTCCCTCTCTGCAGGTACAGGGCCTGGGAGGTGGTGGACCATGGCTGACTGACTAGGGCCCACGCCTGCTGTGGCTCCGAGGGGTAATTAATTTCAGCAAACGACCGCCACGTCTGTCGGCCTTTATAAACGAGCGCTTACGCGCTATGGACAATTTAACCACTCCACTGAGCTCGCCTTGACAGAGATGAGTGGAGAGATGTGGGAGACAGAGAGGGGGAGAGAGAGAGGACGGGAGACCGTGCTGTTACGTGACTGATGGGAGATTTAATCAATAGAGTAAGCACATTTACTCTCATGATGCTCTCCCAACATCCATATTCATGGCGTTAATTTTCTCAACGCCTACGCTGTCGCACACCACAAAATATTACAATGCATGAAGGATTTCACTTCATCTCATCGGGCGTCATCAAAGGACAGCACAGTCATTGCTAATTATGTGCAGCACCGTGGACGAAAACATGGTCGTGGTGCTCTAGTCAGATGATTTTATTCAAGTTCAGAGTTTAATTGGATATTCTAAATATATATTAGGTTCTGCCAAATACACCCCAATGTTGTAAGGAATAATCAGTGCATTGTCCCCGGCAGCCACTGTACACCGTTTATTAGAGGCAATGTCTTGACGTTTAAGAAAAAAACGTACCAAGCATGCCACGTTACAAACATGTAAAGGCGCACAACCGAGCGGCCACGTACCTTCCGTGATTAAGACGTTTTCTGGCTCGCGCCTCGCGACCAGCTTCACTACGGCTGGTATGAACTGAGCTTCAGTTGTCCCCTAATTTATGTTCTTTAGTAACTGCACTTCGGCAGATATTTCGGGCCAAACGCATGTAGCGCTGAACCTAAATAAGTAGTAGTGTTGCCCTCAACCTGAACAATTGTCGACCTTTTCCTAAACCTAATCAAGTAGGTAAAGGTCATAGTTAATAGCCTACATTTTCCTTAAATGTTCCTGTCTTTGCACTATATGTCAACATTCACCCATTCACACACATAGTTATACCATGCAGCCCATCAGGACCTGTTTAAATGCTCCTTCACACACATACTGCAGCACAATCACTCAACACCCACTGCTTTGAGCATATCGAAGTTCCCTCAGTGTAGGATTACTATTACTCCACTGCATGTAACTTCCCTTCTGCCGCCTCTCTGCATTCCCAGAGACCAGCAGTCACTCAGCACTCGGTCAGCCGAGTCCTGTGTAAACCGCCCTGTTTGCCCCCCGACGCTATCGGGGCGCCAGATTATTAGAGCTGTGCTTTGTACGCCCTGCCAAAGCAAGTTACACGGCTCACCTCCGAGTCAGTGTTTTCACAGCTAGACATATATAACCGTGTGACATCAAGCCCCGGGGCTTATAGATCTGCCGGATTGTAAGACAGGAGCCTTTTACGGCTTCTGCGGCAACGTATGACAGCCCTCTGCCTGCCTCGGTGCTCGGCAGGGACAACTAGTGCAGAGCAGACGAGTGCGGCCATGTGAGTGACCTGCGGCAGAAAGGGTTTCCATAGCTACAGTGGCGCTGAGGGGCTTGTTTACTGTATGAGAATGGGAGATTAAGATAATGACTGATTCTCGACATATTTGCTGAGCAATCATGTTGTGCGCGTGTGTGTGTGTGTGTGTGTGTTTGCGTGCGAGCCTCCTCGATGAGCAGCACTTATTCGGACAGTGAGGGTGCAGAAGAGCATCACCAAGAGGCCCGGACTTTTAATAGCACTCCGCCATCCCTCACCTACTTTTCCCCAACCCACACAGATACACACGGCCGTCGCCGGCACAAACTACATCAGACATAAAACTGAACATTAGTGACCGCAACAGCTGCCCGATATCACCATCACGCAGACATAAACCGTCGGTGACGAAAAGCAACATCCAGCTAATTTGACCACATCAGCCAGATGTTTATCTGCTCTTAATTGGCCGTTGTGGCAACCATTTCGGGTCTTAATACCAAGAGGTAATGATTAGGGTTAATGGTTTATCTCTTTTTAGGACTATAGGCATAAAGGCAACCAATAACACTTAACAATTAGCTGCAATTTGGAGTAATTGCAGAAATTCAGATATGTTGCTCTAACTAATGCCATTGCTGTCTTTCCAGTTTTGCGATAGTACAAAAGCCAAAAAGGCTACCGAAACAATGAAAGTACTCAATTCAGAAATGAAATACATCACATGCGTGCGGAATATAACCTTCCTCCTCCCTCCCTTTGGTACCTGACAGGCCTGCAGCTAAGCTCACCCTCAGCCATTACTTCTATGGTAGCCTTCCTGCTCCATTAAACTCAACAAGCTTAACTCAATGGCCTTCATTCCTCACGGCGACGGCTTCTGCTTCATACCCTGCTGGCTTTTATCAGTAGAGGGGCAATTTGAGTGTGTTGGGGGGGGGGGGGGGGGGGGGGGGGGGGGCAGCATCTCCCTTGTTAACACAAAATATGTCATGCATTGCCCTTGTTAACTTTAAAAGAAAAATCTGTGAAAACAATATTTTACCTCCTCTGCTGTCCTTGTTGCTGAATATAAAGTTATGGCTCACTGGGGGCCGCGGCGAGGACCCTGCGAATGCGGTAAAAAAGGAGCCATTATGTTTTACTGTCGCCCAGCTGTGTCGTTTAAGCGGCGCGCTTTATGAAACCATGAAACGACGTCCCTCCACTGTCCGTTATCTCACAGGACTCGGCGCTGAGTCAGCGATTGTTAATCACGCGGGGGAGGAATGTGGCTAAATAATCTGCTTAAGTAATGTTCCCCTGGGTCTGACGAAAGGCCCGACCCAGACGGAATATTTGACAAACAGCACGCGTTGTTGGGGAGCCCTCTGCAGGAAAAATCTCCCCCTTAAATCAAATGACAACCTTGAATGAGAGAATAGTGCTGCAAGGGCATGTAGGTACAACTGAGAGTCTTTAGCTGTGCCTCAAATAACATTGTGAGGGGAAATTTGGAGAGTGTGTGTCTGGGACACATAATAAATATTTCATATTATGAATAGGTTCTTTGTTTAATTAGACTGGGAGAGTTGTCCCCTTCAGCCACTTCTGTCACGTTAGCATGAAAAAATACAATCCTTTACAAATTTAATTATAAAAGGACTTCAGGCCGATGTGCTGTGTTATTTATATTCTACATTATCAGCTTTTATATAAGTATTAACTTTAAAACTTGATATACAATTTGACTTTTTTCTCCACAGTTGAGCTGGATGGAGAGATTTCAAAAGAAAGAAACTGAAAGCAATTAGATTCCTATTAAAGCAGCATTACAAAATGACACTCATACATTAACATCTAACATCACACCTATGTGTTTCTGAAAAACAATGTTATGGCAACATTTACCTCAATTAAATGTAATCAAACAAGTGCATCAATCTTTCCTTTAAAGTAATTAAACATGGCTCAAGCCGGGCGACTCCATTACATCCTAGCAGAGTTTCATGCACACACACACACACACACACACACACACATACACAATTTGGATATTTTGATTATTCCCCGTGCTTTTAATAATTTAGCCGTTTAATTTTCCCCGTTTGTTTAGATCTAAAGCTTATCTTTCACGTTCACCCTACACTACACAGTTTAGTAGCAGGTCAAATTCTGTGCAGCACTGCAAGTTGAGGTAAATAAGGTTAAAATACTATATTGCATGTGCCATTATTAACTGCAAATAACCTTCACTTATCTCAGGAAGGCTTTCGCTCTGATGCTGTAGCGAAATGGAAATCTCGGAACCCTGCAACAGTCATTCTTCTTCTTCTGTTTCCCCCCCCCCCGTCTTTGTCGTGGTCTCATTGTGAGCTGCAGTGTAACGTAACACACCGGGGAGGAAATGCTGGACACATTTTGAATGCCTTTCATCTATACAGACTGGGAATAGCTTCCTGTTTCTAATGGACACACTAATTAGCACCAATACAAATATGCCCTTCGCTCATACAAAGATGTGAAGAGACTCATACCGGCACCAGCAAACGTGCACGCACACACACACACACACACACACACGAGTATGTCTACATGAATGCACATACTGTACATAGACATAGATTACACTACATGAAAAGACAGTGAAAGCAGCCACGATTCATTTTCTACATGCCATATCTTATGTGCACTTTATACCGCACCAGCGTAGGGGCGAGCAAGAGGTGGAGGAGGAAGGTTGCACACATTTCCGGCATAGTTTTATGGACTATTTTATTTTCTTTGAAGTAGCTATAGGCTAAATTATTTTTATTTTTTTAATCTCTAGATTTCAACCCTGCAGAGAAATACAACCACAGTGTGTATAGTTTTGCATGAACACGGGTGCATACTCACACATGCATGCATGCAAAAACACAGTGACTTTCATTACCAGCCCCCTCTGAACATTGAGGCCCTGCTTCAGAGCTCTATGTGAAACTGTGTAGATCCGCTGCTCTGCTGCACTTCACATACATCGAGTAAAAAGCTACATTGAAATCGCAGGGAGGAGGAGAAACAATGCTAGAAATGAAATTCATTGCTTCATTAAGCATCAGCTAGTGCTTCTGTTTTGCCATCTGATGAATGCAGAAGTTACTGTCTGTTACGTTGCCTTACTGTGAAATGCCGGATTTGTCATTTTATTTGGTCCATGTTGGGGATTATTGAGCTGCTTCAGTGACTAAAACTGTGCATCTGAGAGACATCCATTTCAGGCAGACAGTGTACTTCCCATCAAATAAAAATTACAGTTGCTTTATCAAATATCCTTAAAAAAAAACAGGATCTTCCATGGGTCGATTATCACACAATAAAATGATAGCTCTAACTATCAGCACTGTATCGTTAGTTCAATTATCTTCAAAAGTGACTGAGCTATAAATAACATACAGTTGAAATCTATAATAAGAAAAAACAGATTCATACAAAGGCATGTGAGCAAACTGAGTAAGAGAATAAGCAAATGGATAAGCAATTGTATTATTTCCTTTTAACACATTCACTCAAAGTACTGCAACAATATTACAGAAATTCCATTGAGAGGCCAGAAATGGAAAATATTCCCTAATTGTAGCACTCTAAGCCACATTAGTAGAAAAAGCTGGATGTCATCTGCCATGTCATCTAGACAGTGTACAAATTGTAAGCTCTTTGGAGTATCTCATTTCTTCTATTACACACCTCACTGGTGTTAAGATCATGCTAGTTATGTGGGGGGGCGGGGGGGTTTGATGGTGAATTATTCCTTTAACGTTCAACATTAGCAGCACTAAATCCCATAAACAGCCCACTCCCAGCCCGATACTAATCACCAACTGGACATCTCCCACCACAGATGTTAAATTGAATTTAGCCACAGCATCTCTAGAAGTTTCAGCCTCTCTCACCGACACCTCATCAACCCACGTGGCTCTTGGCACAGAATGGGAAGTGGACTGTAGTTCTTGGATTCTGGACAGTGCTTCATCACATCTGTGCTGCTCCACCTCCCGCGGAGGCTTGGTGGGGGGAACGCGTCGATAAATCTAACCGTCACATAGAAGGGAAATTAAGTCGGGAAAATTAAGTCGGCAAAAAGATGGACGAGAAAGGGGGGAAGACGTCGAGAACAAACAGTACGAGCCGTAATGGTCTGAGGGCGGTGGAGGAGATATCCCTACTCTGTATTCCAAATCCATCCCTCGCACACATTCACGACCGCCATCTTGCTCATTGCGTTCATTTCCTATCTCCCTCATAGTCTCTGGGCCCACGGTGTGTCTGTTCACTTCATGTGAAACAACCTCCACGGAAATAATTAAAATCCAAACATTGTAATTGAGTCAGTGAGTGCAATTATCATCTTGGATGCGAGGTGTGACTCATCTGGCGTCTTTGCGATGCGTTTGTGCACTTTGCAGGATTGCCAATTAGTGTCAACCTAGACTGACCCATTTTGCATCCAACCTACTCGAGGAGAAAGAAAATGAAGAAAAAAAAAAATGACGCCAAAGTTAACTGCAGTATCTGTAGTAGAGTGTGGGATGCTGTGGCTCACTGACTTATATGTAGGAGTTTCCTTAGTATATATATTTCAGCGCGTGAGGGGCCCCTGGGACCAGTAGTCCGTATGCATGCCCATCATATGTTTGTACCCGTGTGTGTGTGTGTGTGTGTGTGGTCCATCCTACATGAGAATGCTGAAGGACTGCAGGAGACCTCTGACACAAGCAGAATGCGAGCGTGATATTCCCTCTCCCTCTCCCTCTGCTGCGGTCGGTTTCTGAACGATCGGGGAGCTAATCAATAGTTCGCAACTTCACTCGCGAAATTCACGCCGGGCCATGTTTCACATGCTCGTTACAGCGCTTCACGCGGCTGATATAATCAAGAGTTTTCCAGCTTGTACCGAGACAGACCAGTGTGTGTTCTCCACAGAGGCCCTTCTTCACTGATTAACCTTTTTTTTTTTTCTTTCCTCCTCCTCAGGAGGTACCCGAATAAACAACGGGATAAACGGGAGGCGCAAAGAGCTCCGGGGAGAGGAGGAGAGGACAGTTGCACGTTCTCCACCAACTACCTCTCTGTGGGCGAGGGCTGCTGCTGCTGCTGCTGAGAGGTGTGTGTGTGCTCTAGGTAGCACATGTGTGTGTGTGTGTGCCGTATATACCATGAGTCTGGGGACCAGTGGGGAGGGGGTTGAAAGATTATCTTTCGAGAAGCCGGTTGGAGGGTTCTCGACAGATAATCTCTCTCTCTCTCTCTCTCTCTCTCTCTCTCTCTGGTGTTCTCCTGTTTCTCCACAGTCACTCACTAGCTCGC
The DNA here is from genome assembly GCF_949316345.1 of Pungitius pungitius. NCBI lineage: Eukaryota > Metazoa > Chordata > Actinopteri > Perciformes > Gasterosteidae > Pungitius > Pungitius pungitius. The sequence goes on from NC_084910.1 coordinate 1,585,515, forward strand.
TGTGTTCTGCGCCGCTCAAGGTCACTGCTACACTGAAAAAGTTTGGAAGGTACATGATACCAGGAGCTCAGGGGTAGAGTCAGCACTTTTGTGCTCATCTGTTCTTCTCTTCGGCCAGACCGACAACGGAGTGAGTGTGAATCCTGAGACATTGGCCAAGGTACCTTGATTATATGTCACTACAGGTGGGTATCGTGGCTTTTTTCACTATTTAATGATTCTGCTGTGCTGTTGATTCTCATCAAATTTTTGATATGACAGGTTTCTAGTAAAAGAAGGATTTTTCTTTTCGTTTAAATAAAAACTGCACTTAAAACTGTATTACCATACGTTAGAGGGAGTGCTTAAAGAAAACGGGCCAGTAGATAACATCCCTACAAAGATACTTTGTGGCGTGTTCATTTAAAGTTCTGGAAAAATGGAGGAATAGAAGATTGTTCACAGAGCCAATTTCTGATCAGGCAAGCAGCCAGCAATGCTATGCATGAAAATTGGAGGCTGTACATCCTCCCGCGTGACCCTTTGCTTCATTTGAGTTGTGCCTCGTAGCAGAGGAGGTGCAGCATATGGACTTCAGCCTCAAGCCGATCCCGGGCTCGTTTTTGGACCCCTTCACGTCCGCTTGGCAGGACAACGGAGCGAATACTGTATCAGAGACGCAACGACAGCCCTAATAACAGCAAAGAGCCCAAGAGAAAGGGTTAGATATTTCACCCATAATACATCATCACATTCGAGAGGGTGTTGTTGACCGTGAAACCTTGGTAGAGATGTTCCACAACCCTAAGACGCCATTTCCCACAAACCCTCTGTTTTTCTACAAAGCATGCCACCGAGTGCAGTCCTGCAACAATTAGATATCTTACCATCAACTATGGGGTTGCAATATTCTCCTGTTTGCAATCCCACCAGCAGACTATTAGTTGGCTACGGGCAGATTTTGCAAATACGTTGTAATTCTGATTCATCTAATGAAGAAATAACTCAAGGGACATTTAAATGAAAAGACCAGGTGCACTTGGAAGAAACGTCTCAAGCCTCAGGCAGGGACTCTTCTCAGCTCAATTCATGGGACGCGGCTGCACCCAATATTCACAATTAGTCATGATAGGTAATGGAATATCCATTGATTCTGATGTTTTGTTTGGAATTTGGAGCTTTTACCTCCAAACATCTGTGGAAGGACCTTTTAGTTCCAACTGCCTTTTCGTTTTACTTTTTTAATCTGAAACCAGGCGCACAGTTCTGTTGCAAGGAATACATTATTACTGCGTCAGTCAACACGACGCAGATCTGAAGCCAAGTGACATCAGACATGAGTTATTTGTGTTCATTGGTTAACTTTTTGGGGATATTTATATTAACAAATTGTTCGGAGAAAACATGATGCTTTTTTTCCCCATGAACCACAATTATTACTTCCGGCACATTCCAGTGGATCCATGTGTTCTTTTCTTCTCCTTGGTTTTCATCTTCCTCTCTCACACACACTTCCCTCTGTCTCTCTCTATGGTGACCAACCAGCCACTTTGGGCTTCACAGGGTACCAGGGAACCATTGTCATCATCTTCTCCATATTGTCCATAATATCGGCTTCTCCAAAAGTGAAAGCAGCTCCACTCTAACATGTTCCAGCTCAGTTTAAATTCTTTTTGTATTCCAATGTATCTGTAAACCATCTATCTATTCAGTATGAAATCAGCGCCCAACTGAAAAAACACTCAACTCTACCTTAAAAGAAAATGTAATTCGCGGAGCATAAACCAGCTGCAGTCTCCACACCACACAACGCATTTGTTCTTGTCCTAATAAATTATAACACGGCCATTTATTGCATTGCTTATTTTAAGAGGTAAAACAAAAATGTAGTCTTAGTTTCGTCCATTTAGTTTTTCTAACTGGGTTAAAAAACATTCAATAATGCTTCCACGTGCTTGGTCTCAGTGTCCCGCCTCCCTTCAGCCCTCCCGTATCCATCCCTCTTCACCCCGAATTCCCCTCGTCCTGCACTCAACCGATCCCATACTTTCAACTCCATTCCTCTAGCGTCCTCATTTCCACACACTCAACCCCCCCCCCCCCCCCCCCCCGGGCCGCGGCCAATTTCTCTGTCAACCCAGAGCTCCCGTCCAGGATTGTTAATCCCCGTCTATCCGTAGTCATTAATTCCCAGCCGGAACCACAGATGTTTCAGCAGGCTGCGACTCTTTGTCTGACTTTAGACCCGTCCAGAAATTGGACATGGTATTTCCCCCTGAATGGAGGAAATAAAAGAAACATACGATTGAAGCGTTGCTTTTAAGATTATCTCCACGGTTCCCCAGACCTTTTTCCTGGGCGCCCCGTTGTTCTTTTTTCAATGACAAAGCACTGACTTTCTGCCTCACCTTACGCCTCCTTAAATAGGTCAGGAAAATATTCAATTTAGTTTTAAAAGAGATACCCGTTTGATGAATCACAGCTTTTGTTTTATTAGTAGCAGCACAACACGCGGCTCAAACGTGCACAAAAATAATAGATAATCAACTGGAAGAAATTCTTGCGTCGCATTTGGCTACTCAAATAAAATAAAATCCCCGGCAACCCAGGATCCAACCGCGCTGTCAGCAGGGAGCCAGCGAGGAAGAACCAAAGAACCAAAGACATGAGAGGACCTGTGTGCGATCCGGCCTGCCTCCCACACAGCCGGCAAGCAGCAAAGCAGCCAGACAGCCGGAAAAGGCCAGACACTAAAACAACAGGTTCTCCTCTTCATTTTTCCATGGAACCTGTCGCTGCGTTCTTTTCCCCGAGGGGCGGCTTTTGACTCATGGAGAGGTCGGGTTGTAGGAAGTTAGTCATAATAACACAAGCAGACAGGGGCCTTCAGTTTGCCTCCTAACCACAGCTCGGGCTCCACACAGCTGCTGGCCTCTGGCTCTACTGGAGCTGCCCCTCTTAATCCTCCACAAAAGAGATTTAAGTGCAGACTCCTTAAAGGGAGTGCAGTTTTATGTGAGTGCCTACTAGTTCTTAAAGAGATAGCCCTATCAATCTAACCTGCGATCTATTATCAGATTAGCTAACGGCAGAGCCAATGGAGTCATACCATCTTTGTGGAAACCTAAAGATCCATGCAGGGAAAACGGACTCAAGCAGTGCTTGGGTTGACTTGGTTTTAATTACAACTCTAAATGGATTCTTGAATGGATTTTAAGGCTTGCTTTCACTTTTTTCACAAGTGGGACAACAATGGCTGCAGCTAACTAAACTAAGTAAACATCTTCAACGCTTGTGTTAGCCACAGATCTTATTTCAGACCAAAACAAAATACAAATAAATAACCGAAAGAAATTTTATTTAGCTAATAAAGTAACCATAAGTGATCAAATCTAAAACCCATTGTTGAAATACTACTGGTGTGGTCGAAATAACTGCAGCAGAAGGATTCTGTTCTAACGTGCGTCAAGATGAGATTAATACACTTAAATACACGTAAACTGAACCATTCTTAACCATTCTTTACTGTAAATTGTGCAAATTCTTGTCTCAACCCAAATGCCGGTGGTCGTCCTTCCAACACAACTCACTTATCAGCACAGAGAGAAAATCAGCAAAATAGAACTCAGCTCAGAGCTTGAGCTGTGTGTCTAACTGGTTGGTAAACAAACCGTGGATGCAGTCTGAGTCAACTTATCAGAGTGAGTGAAATCGCCGCACAACATGATTCCTATGAGGCAAAAGGGGGGGGGGCCTCCGCAGCATGTTGTAAAAACAATACAATACTTTAGCATTGAAATGTAGAGAACAACATGGTTCTTTTAAATGAGAGCTGTCAGCAAAGAGGGGGATAATAAGTGGTGCAGAAAGACACAGAGAGACCCGCTGAGAAGAAAGAGATATGGAGCGAATGCGAATGTGAGAGGGAGGAGAAGTGAGGAGAAATGAAATCAATAATGAACGGCTCCATAACAGGAACTTAATCAGAACAGCGGGTCCCCCATATTGCTCCTGACTAGCGCACGCATCACCGCCGTCGATTCAATTTACTCCCCAAACCCTGGAAAAATAAATAAAACATTGAAAATAAATTGAGACGCTCATTCAAATTCATTAGAACTTGTCCCTCTATGCCTACAGTACATAATATTCCCTTGAAGAAGAAGAAGAGGGAAAATGGAGAAAAGTATTGGTTTCTGGGAGAGAAGGCGGGGGTAAAAAGTCATAACAGCCTCCTCATACAACGTGGTCCTCTCCCTCCCATGCACCCACGCACACTCTGTTGTAAAGGAATACACAAACTGCATCCATACGCCATAATAAATATGGATGCACCCACACTAATGTACGAGCATAAGCACACATGTCAGCAGACTAACATCTCTGCTTACATCTGCAGCCGCGTGTGCACGCAGAGGCCTATCGGCACTCACACAGCGCCGCCCTCGGGTTTCTGCGAGCGAGCCCCTCAGAACAAATCCATCACACTCATAAGGAACGACGACAACAATGGAGGAGGGAAAAAAAAAAAAAAATCAAATCAGTGAAAGGCAATGTTGCGTAAAAGTGCAAGCTGGGCTGGTGATGACGTGGGGAGCTGGACCGTGGGTGGTCGGCCCGGGCATGGGAGTTCAGTTCTGACGGCGGCACAGGAGTGATGTTTTAATAGTTGGTTATGTGCTCCCTCGACCAATAGCGGCCTTTGCCAAAACAGCTATTGGTTGAGGGAGCAATATTCCTTTCTCACCTGTTTTCTCGCTCAGTCTCTCGCACAAACCTCTCCATCTCGCTCTCTCACTCTAATCCCATAACTCACTCTCACGCTTTTGGTCTTCCTTCTCTCCAACGCTCCCTCGCCCCAAGTCACCTAGACAGCTTCATAATGGCTGGCACCTCCTCAACACGGGCTCTAATTGAAAGATGAACGAGTTTGTTTGGGCTTAATCCATCACCCTGTCCCCAGAGGAGGTGGAAAAAGTCCAAGATGGAGGGGAGAGGAGAGGAGGGGAGCGGGGCGGAGCGAGGGGCTAGAAAAAGATCAGAGGGGATCGAGCAGAGAAACGGGAGAGATGGAAGAAGAAAGAGGAGAGGCTCTCACGAGGAACAGGGTGTTACCCGTATCAACGTTATCAAACAAAGGCAGCCGCCACGCGCCAACCCTCAGCACAAACCGTGACCCCTGGAAGAGCCTGAAAAGAATAACTTCCTGTTTTATTCTTAAAAGCCACTTTACTTTCTGTCTCTGTTTAGTTCCCCGCCCAGCAAAACCAGTGCTTCTTAGACCCGCCTTCTGGGGGCAATCGTTAGCTTGCCCCCAGCACAGCCAGAACGCGCAGGAAGACGGGATGTCACCTGTCCCTCTATTGGCCAGCCGTCACTCTGAAGAAATACTGCGCGCCCGTACTGAGCACAATGCAGCACCGAGCCACTGTCCCGGGAAACTGCTGGATTTCTCTGGTATGCCTTGCAGATATTCTTTCCTGGTGACATTTGAAGGGGACAATACATTTGAATTACTTAACCGCGCAAGAAAATGAAGAGCGTAGCAAATAGCCTGCTCACCGGCGGCGGGGGAGGTCGACAGCCACCCATGTGACCATCCACTTCTGTCACTTCAAAGTACTCTATATTCTGCTTGCCAGCTGTCACGGCAGATGAACATCTCATCGCAGCAGGTGGCAGTGAGCTATATAAGCTACCAAAGTGCAGCGACATGTGCACGAGTTGGTAAAGCATTGTGGGCATTCGTGCAAGCAGTGGAGACACGTGTCTACCGTTGTCCCTGAGGGAACAGAAAACAGAAAGAGGGACATCGTCTGGATGACCTTAGGAGAGATGCTGGTGGTTTTCTCCGGCACTATTTGAACTAGTATATGGAGCTCACATGTCCGGGATATAATGATTTCCATTTTTATTGGTTCTTGGCGTGGATCAAATGGGCTCCTATAGGTCCATGTCCATACAGCAAGTCAAAGGAGAAATCCTGTGGAACCTGCCCAATCCAATAAAACATTATCCCAAGACTTGAACATTCATCTATGACTTCAACAATGCATTATTTGTACAACATAAACACGTTTATGTTGTACAAACTACTGCTCTGCTCTCTCAATCCACCTCCGGAAAAATCCCAAAACGAGACAAAAGACAAAAGCTAAACAACTAATCACAGCACAGAGGATGCCAGAAGGTCAAGATGATGGGCGTCTGGTCACGGATGTTCGTGGAACATGAGCAGGGAAGCAACGGTGCAACTATGTCCGAGTGTACTCCCAGGCTTCGGGGTGACCACCTGCAGGCTACATAGACATATGGATCTCATCTTGCGCTGTGGCTGCAACAAGGCTGGCCCCACGTCAAAGAGCAGAATGGGGACAGAAAAAAGTTCTTTGTCAATACTTGATTTGATTTGGTTTCTTGACTTACTGCGGATACTTTTTTTTTTTTATAAATATCATTTGTCTTAACAAAGGAGACACGCACAAAAGGGGCACATGCAAATTAGCCTTTGAGAAGGCCATTTTGTCAAAACACTGAGTAACTGTGTAAACTATTTTCAAATATCTGCCTGAGCTCCGTCAATGTCAAGTAGGGGGTTCAAAGTCCTTGGGGCATGAGTGGTCCTACCTTGTGCATGAACATTGCTGCCTGTTTGTTTTGGCTGCAAGGCTTTTTTTGAATAATTAATTCATTTTTATGAGGGAAAATAATCAGACAAACTAACACAAATCCATATTCATGGAGCGCGCAGTGAGCAGTCAGAAGTGAACTTTGCTGAACTCCCTCCTATTGTTTGTTCAGCAGCTCAACGGAGGAGCATGTTGGAAATCTCCTGTGTCTCAGTTAAACACTTTATCTCATCCCTTGCTTAGCAACCAGCTATGAAAACACACACACACGCACACACACACACACACACACTCCCAAACAGCCGTACTTAAACACACAAACGCAATCATGCGTGCACCTGCACTCTCGCAAACACACAGATACACACTCAGACACCATCCACCCACTTATACTGTTGACTAGCACAAATGCACTAACACTTAGATACCCAGATGTGTAGATGCAGGCACTAAAACACTCTCACACACATACACACACACACACACGTACGCATAGGCATTTCCTCACCCCTTATATTTAATTAAGCTCCCAGGCCCGGACTTTTATTTCATCAAATGTTGCCGAGTTAATGAGGCTAAGCCAGTCAGGTGTAAGAGTGACTACTCCATTGGTAGAGTGTACAGCTGTGCGATAAGGATGGACGACCTCTACTAATGCAGCACAGTGAAATGGGATGTGTTTGCGCAGGTGGAACAGTGCCGTTGTTCTCGAATCGCTGTATTTACCGAGCACACCGGCCTGAACTTTGTTCATTTTTTCCTAAAGCCTCCACTCGTTGCCGCCAATGCATTAACCAGGAGTCATTTAAGTCCCTTGTTCCTCGTCTAGACTGAAGACACAATGGCGGCAGAGGGGCGTAGTGTAGGCTTCTGCTTCTCACTTTTCTTTACTTTGAGGATTGGCAAATCTCTTGTGCCACATCCATCTCATGCAAATGAACAAAAGCTTCTAAACCGGACAGAAAGCCGCCGTGCAAATAAACTACACAACCATTGCCCTTGTTCTTACAGACTGGGCTCAATTAAAGCTACTGTGGTGAAACTGTTAATGTAGGTGGTTCCCAAGGACAAGAAGAGGTGGTGTTTCCCAGAACCTGAGAGCAAAGTGCGGCTCATTTTACTGCAGGAATATTTGACAGTCTGCCCCGTGCAGTGATGTTTTTCTTTTTCTTGCATTTAAAAGGCAAATATCAAGGAGGTGATTCTAAGAAGGACACAACTGCTACTAGTTAGTAAGTATACTGGCATGTGCTTGCAGCAATGTACTAAACAGAAATTTAACAATTTGTATAAATGTGCCGTATTCAATTTGGTTTGGTGTGTACTGCGTAAAGATATAAACAGCCACAGAATTCCTGGCAATGTGAATATTCATATTTCTTTTGTAAGTCAGAACTGACTCACAACAAACAATTGGAAAAACAATGTTCTCTCCTGGCAAATTACCAACAATATTGAGTCATGATTTTGGGGATTATTTTAAGACAAACCAATATGGCTGAAAATAATAACATTACATTGCACTTCTTCGCACTTCCCCATTTTTAATATCTATAAAACCTTCATTATTATAATCTGCAAAAAATAATTTGAAAAACTAGCTCAAAGACCCTTAGTCAGCGATGGGATTCTTTCATTCATGCAGGACAATGTCTGATGCAGCACCACATTAAAAGAACATGTCAGTGTATGTATGTATGTGCACCTGTTGGATAGGTGCACATACATACATACATACATACATGACGCATGTATAACAACTAGGCATAAGCATCTTGGCTGCACGTGCATGTTGCACTAATGCATTTTTGCACTAATGCATATTCTTGCTTCGTCAATTGTCAAAACCAAATGACAAACTAATAACTGAGTTTTTTTTCCAAATACCAACATTCGCAGAAACTTGTGTGTTTTGTTGACTGTGTGTGTGTCATGTCCACTCTCCAGTTTATGCCAAGTTTCAGCCCAAAAGAGAAACGTGTTCCCGCAAATGGGATTATGTAAAGCATAACGATCCATTGGGTCCAAAAACTGTTTGTCTAAACCCCTCGTAAAATAGGCTCCAAAAAGAAAAACTGTGCTGTTCACACATCATAAATCCAATGGTCCACAGTCTGTGGCCATGTGCAGGAGTAAACGAGAGGACACAATATGTGTGTGTGTGTGTGTATGTGTGAGTCTGTGTAAAGGCACCAGGGGGAATTTTTACGATGCCCACAGCAGCCATCATGACAGAAAGCTGTTGCATCAGCCCTAATTCCGGAATAAGGATCATAAAAATGACACTGCTGTCATAGTTATGCACCAGCCGACACACGACGCAGGGCGTGGAACATATGAGCGTGGTATGTCTGGAAAGTGTGGCTCAGCGATGGCCTTGTTGTGGCTCATTTGCGCTTAGTCGACTGAGTCAACGCGCATTTGTCACCAAAGGGAGCCCAGCGGCGAATGTGTTTCACACGAGTCTCTGAGCCATTGGTCTACCTTCGGTCTCCTGTGCAGGCCAACGCTCAAACGTTAGGGTCGCGTCACGTTTTGGTTGTTACTGTAGATATCTACTGTACTCTGCTGATAAAGCAGCAATTAATACTTCATCATACAATTCATATTTAAAGACCAGTGGAAGTAGTAACTTTTGTATTTGCATAGCCCACACTAATTGAATACACTGTGGATCACTTTGCAGGAGGTAAATATACGGTGTTAATTTGCTTTAACAAAACACAGCTCTGGAGGTCTATGACACATCACGAAAGCTGTAAAAAACAGCATAGTTTTACGTTTTTAATACCCTGATAAATCTCTGTGACAGGCTCTAAATGGAGTTTCACCCACATGTCAGCTGACATTTACACAGCTATGTAACTGCAGCAACATCATTTAATAAATGGAGGAGGGGGCAGACCGGGCAGTGCTTCAGGATGAGCTCCGTGTGCCATCTATCTAGTCAGGACCACTAATGCAGCCTCAAACTGTAACAGACCTTTCGTCTCACTTAACATCCCATTGCCATTTTTGTAGGGGACTTGTTTTGATGATCAGGAACCGTTCAAATTAACGTTGTTAAAATGGGTTTGGATTAACGTTGTTAATGACGCGTTTAACTGACAGCGCTCATTTTAACATCAAAAATGGAGAGAAAATTGTAAGAAATTGTTTTTGTATTAAATCAAATACATTTTAAATTTTCAAGTGGATAACAGGTTTCTGGTTTATTTGCCATTTGTAACAAAGCCTAAGTCTGGATGTGGAAGGGTCTCCAGTGGATGTTTAAGTGAACCAAAGTCTGTAATTTCCCTTAATTAAAGACAAAACAAGCACTAAGAGAACCACTTATCTCGCATTGTCTCATTTTCCTAAAACGACACACCACAGTCATCAAGCGAGATGAAGCACCAATCCGTCTTTATTCATTTTCCTTTGTCTTTAATGATTTCCTTTGTGTTGTCTGGCTTAAGTGAGCAAAGGAAACCGGTTGGTGTTCATTACCCTTAACATGGCTTCACAATGTTGGTCCTTTCTTTTCTTAACTTTTCTTTTCCTCCCCTTCCGGTTTTTAAGATGCTGATCTGATGTTTTCATTGGAGGTCAAATCATCCACGTAGTTTAGTTTAGTGTGCGAGCAGCATCGGGAAGGAGGGGGGGGGGGGGGGGGGGGCGCGGGGGGACCCTGAACCTTGCCTGGTCGGCTCGAGGTGAGCTGGTGTGTCCATATGTTCATATAAGTAAGAGTGAACTGTGCGGTGAAGCCCCCTTTTATTCCTCTGCCTTCATTTTTCACAGGTTGTAACCCATTGTCTCACCTCTCTCCTCTCTCGGCGCATTCAATACTTCCTATTATTCTGCAGACTTCCTTCGTTCTATGGCTCACATTTCTCTCTCTCTCTCTCTCTCTCTCTCTCTGACTTGCTGAAATATCGTTGCGTTGCCCCGCACACCTCGCTCCCCTCTGATACCGTCCAACAACTCGATGCGGCTTTCAGTGAGACACTGGCTTCCAAAATACAGTATTTACAAGGACAAACCCAAAACCAACACCAACCCAACACAAACACGGCACACAGGCGATTGGGCAGAACTGCCAACGACGCTGGCTGCCGTCCTGCAGCTGAGCGCAGTGCTCACAGGGCTGGGACAACAGAACAATGGTGTCTTTGATCATTTTTGTGTCTGCAGAGACCAAACAAGTTTGCAAAGAAAAAAAAAAAAGTGAAAAAAAGGTTGTGGTCCTGGATATGTCCCACCTAAGATTCCCCAAAGAAAGAGGGATAGTTTGGCTCGCTTACCCAGAGATGGATTGAACCAGCGTTCCAAAACTTTTGAAAAGTGACATCACACACCCAATGAACAACAGGCCAAATTGGGAGAAGAGGGAATTGGTGCTTAAACAATTTCCTATCAAACTCAACTACATATTCACGTTACATATACATTTAAAATACATTAGTATCTCTCCTACCATGAAATTGGGGGGGGGGGATACCTCCCTTCTTTTGTTTCATTTTTGTTATTGAAGCTCTTCTAAGAAGAACACATTCCAGTTGACCCTACAGGGTAATAAAGCCACAAACACACTTAGATAATCCAAAACAAACAGCCGGCTTGCTCTCTTCAGACAGCAACTCAAATTGAATTGAAGGCCCCTTCGGTACCATCTCTTTTCCTCCCTATGCAACAGTCAATTCTTTGTTGATACTGCAGCTCAAGCATTGTGTGGCCAGAACATCACCGGGAGCGGGGGGGAGGGGGTTGGGGGGGGGGGGGGGGGGGCCGCAGTGAATTAAACGTGCCTGTTTAGTGTTTTCTCCAGCTAGGCTGATCTGAAGCGACAGATATTCAACCAACAGAGTCTCTCAGGAGTCGAGAGGCTTCAGATGTCGGGCCGCACCAACCATCGCTGCAGCTGCTGAAATGATCTGGAGGAGAATGGCGTTAATCTAGACCCCCCCCCCCCCCCCCCCCCTCGCGCTAAATTGGCGCCACCAAAGGGAGGAATGGTGAAGGAGGGCGACACAGAGAGGGAGGTGAAAAAGGGGTAAAAGGCCAGAGGGAGGCGCGCTGGGAAGAGAGGACGGGCACAATAGCACGGCTTTTCTGACGTTGCCGAGCAGATCTGAACCCCCCCCCCCAATCGCAGACTGTTAGTGCTGCGCAGCTCCAAAGGGCACATGCTGATCCGTCAGCAGAGACGCTTCTCCTGGGAAACCACGTCAACTAAATATTGTTCATTTCACCTTCGCCTGAGACCGACGTGGCTGCCTGGTGTGCGGACCGACGCGGCAGGATCTACTCCGTAACTAGGGCACGGAATCGTGCGCGTGCTCCCCCCTAAACGCCACACGGAGCGGATCGTTTTTCACACTTTACGTTAGGAGACGCCTTAGGAATCGCGTCACGGCATCGGCACAGCAAAGCTCACTGTTATGGTCGGTCTCGTTGTCAAAGTGAGGCTTTTTGCTCACAAATAAAAGGACGATTTGAAAGCAAATGTAGCCACTGACGCGTCAATAAATGCCAGGCATCACATATTTATGAATAATGTTTCATCCCCCTAACCTCTGGAGCTATATGATGTTTTATTTTAAAATGTCATCCTGCTTTTCAATTGCTCATCAGACTGAATTCGGGGGTCCTCGTATACGCTTTCAATGGCTTTCTCCCAGCAGACCACGGACCCCCCCCCCTCTCCCTTTCTCTGTCTGTCTGTCTCTCTCAGGCTGGCTGACATTTAGGCTGCAGTGAAGAGAGAGGGAAGAGGCAAAGTCAAAGAAAGGAAAGGAACGCAGAGACTTTCCACGACCCTCCAAGGGCGTGACCCGCTGAACCGCATCTCAAATCCGAATGGTTGGAGCTGCTCTGTCATTCATGTAGGGGGGGTCCCGCTGTAGCCACAGGGAAAGCTTTTTGTTATGTAGGCAAGAAACACTGAAAGTGGCCTCCACGGACTTCTCTCCTTACGTTTTTGTTTGGCTGTGATTTATGCAAATGGTAAAAGCCACGTTGCTACCACAAATATAGAATAATGTAGCAGACTATTTTGGAAACAACTCAGGAAGATGCTGGGAACGTTTCAAGGCTTCATTTCATTTGGAATAATCTTCTATATTTGTGACAGCCAACACTTTAGACTTCTGCAATTCTAAAAAATGATGTGTGGCTGATTTCCATAAACCCTCCTTACTTTAAGGATCAAAAAAGACTTGCTGTACTTGGATTTTGATTAGAAGAACTGCTTATCAAAATGAGAAAAAGGTGACGCTAAAAAACATTAACACACCAATAATATGCACATATGAACATGTGGTGCATTCATCTGCGGTTCGAAAATTGACGCAGAAATTTGCTTTTTAAATCTGGCTGATGTTTTTCGGCATCTCCACAATGGGTCAGAGTGAAAACAGGATACTTACTGTTCCTCTCACACACACACAAACAGGGAAAAGAACAACAGCAATAGGGCTCAGAGGTCTGCACATTCACAAATGTTATCACTCTGCAAGCGGATATTTATCAGACAGAGAGAGAAATAGGGGGGGGGCAAAATAAATATTAAAGAATAAGCTCGTAGTTGCAGGCGGGCCAATAGGGAGAAAGCACATAAACAGCCAACTTGTGCGATAGGAGGATAATTCATGTTAGCATTCCCGAGCACGCGGGCCAGCAGGTTTGAACCCCAAAGGGATGTTGTGTTTACAGAAAACCAACCGTCTCCCTGCATGACCATGTAGAAGTCCAGGCTCATATTATCTTCATTTTCACCACATTCTACTGAAAGGGCACATGTCACATGTAGTACACTACGCATGCCCCCTACACACGCAGTGTACTGCAGAATGCTTGAGGCCTGCAGGGACTTCCAAGGGTGCAGCGAGCGCCTCCCCGAAGCCTCTCACGCTTCCTTTCCTTCCATCCATCTTTCTGCCTCGCTGCATGCCGTCTTCCTTCCTTCCTTCCTTTCTCCCCTATCTTCCCTCCTCGCCCTCCTCTGCGTCACTCCTGTCTTCCATCCATCCATCTCCCCCAAGCCCCATATCCCGAGCCACGAGGCATCCAGCTTCTCATAACTCTTCATTAGAGCCTTCCAAGGGACCCGAGGCGGTGTCGCGCAACAGAGCAAAGTCCAGAGAGAGAGAGAGAGAGAGAGAGAGAGAGAGAACTGCGGCCCAGAAACACTTAGCTCAGCCTGGAAAACAACATCATACTCGAGTCTCTGTGTGCGGGTGCCGGCAGGGCGGCTGAAGCTGGCTTTGATCAGGGCCCCGTACAGAAAGCGTGTTCAAACACCGAAGCGCCGGAGGCATTAAGTGGCCACGAATCGGCATCACAACAATGCCTTCGTGTAGTCCTGCGTGTTCACACCAAGATGTTATGAACACCACCGCACGGGCCCAGTAATCCACAGCGGGGCTGATGGGACACTGACGTGTCACCCAGGCCCGTCCCTGAGGAATCTGTCACTTTGATGAGTGAGCATTCAATACAGTGTTTAGATTCTAGAGGTTCTAGAGGATCACGTTACAGGTTACATTACAACTACAAACTATAATGTGGATAAATGGTTTAGGTGGTGAAATGGGACTGTTCCTCAGCTTCTGTATATCCGTAATACCTTTTTTTTTTATTTGCTTATTTCCTTTTCTTTTAAAAGTTAGATAAGAATATTGAAACTAACAATACTTGTGTCAGGATGTTGATGTATGATCCCAGATCATAGGAAGTTATTGCTCACAACTTGTTTTAACGCTTTTCTTTCACTTAATAACTATAATTTACACCGTCTTTATCTTTTGGCTTGCTCACAGGCGATTTTATCATTGAGTGAGAGTTGCTAGTTCAACATGTTCCAGCCTGTGGAATTCTGCCTCCAAGATGATCAAATGTGTGTAGTTTAGAATAAAATGAACAATTAAACAACAGTGTCTAAAATACACGTTTCGTAAAGTGATTACTCATTATTTGTACGATTTAATCTTTAGAAGAAAAACAAACATTCAGTAAAAACAACATTGTAACAACGACATCATTCATTGTGATAAATTGAGATGAATGCATTTCAAAGTCTGCAATTAGTTATATATATATATATATATATATATATATATATATATATATATTATTAACTCCTAACTGCAGTATAATGATTCTCATTGACTATCAAATTCATCTATATGGGTGAATAACTGTGGAATTCATTAACACTCAAATAAGTTAAAAAAAACTGCAGGTGGAAATGAGCTTTAAATCCGCTCCTGTAGGATCTAAAACACAAAGAGAACGGACAACCTCTAATAAGACGGTTTAGAGCCTCTACGGACGGCAGATTCTGCTTTTTATATTGCTTCATATTAGTGCAACACGTCGTATGCTGCGTCATATCGGTATGACATCTGAGGGCATTGAACCCAACATCGAAGCTCCGACCAAAGAGACACGAGCAGACAAATAATTCTCTCACTCAGACAAGACCTGGCTCTCTGTGTGTGTGTGTGTGTTAGACGTGTAGTGGGGGCATCAGGTGTCCCGAAGGGTAATTCCACTGATAGGAATTGAAGGATTGGGAAATTCCAGCGCGCTTGAAAACTCCGTCACACATAAATGGTGATGAGTTAATCGTTTTCAGAGCGCAGACACCACCCTCAGAGGGGTTTCCCCTCCCCGCAGTAACGAGAGCCTCTTTTTGCCGTCAAAGGTTAGATGTGATTGTGTCTGTCATTAATACCATACCGAGGTCACGGTTTTCACTCTCATCCTTATCTGCACGTCCTCTCATTACGCTGGTTTCGTATGCCGCGGCACGCCGCTCTGCCGGCGGCCTTATTGCACAGGAAACCACGCCGGCTGGTCCCCCCCCCCAATCCTGCCCATGTGACCTCTGAATTACCAGGGCTATTACCCCCGAGCAGAAAGTACAGCACTCCTGGAAAATAAAGTCCAGCGCTTGTGTAGAGAAATTCTCTCTTCTCATTAAATATATTCACTTAATATCATTTCAGTTGCTTTTTATTGCACCATCAAAGCAGCGTGAGCGTAAGGTCAAACCAAAGCCCTTTGTCGCAGATATTAATAAGGAGTCTGATCTTAACAGTGTTGCTTTGTTGTACTCTCTTGCTGTTAAGCACAGAAGCCAGTTGCCAAACCAATTCAATTAGATTGAGGTTATTTTTTTTTTAAACCCGGCTTATCCGAAGCCAGTGGTGAAATATCTGAGCATAAACAACACACTCTGCAATTTACCAGAATAATACAAAAGTGAGTCCCAGATCTTTCCAGAAAAGATCCCAGAGCTGCTCCGCGCTGGCGTGTTAATGACAAGTCCGCCCGCTGCTGTGACTCCAGAAACCATTGCCTGTTGGCTACAGGAAGGTCGTAAGCCACCACTCATTTGCGGTAGGACTGTATGTGGGAGCAAACAGCATTGAGGGTACACTCGCATCTACTGTTTTTTAGATGTATGCATGTAAAAATCCATAGCAATGGGATTTTACAAACTGCTAACCACACCTTGTCTTTTCAATAATTGGCAAAAAAGAGTTAAAGTACCAGATGAGGTAACTGCACAGCGAGGTACTAGTATTATATAGCATTAGGAATAACAAGCTGCATAGAAATGCTCCTCATTAAGGCGTGTAGTTCACATCATTATAACCTGAG
The DNA here is from genome assembly GCF_949316345.1 of Pungitius pungitius. NCBI lineage: Eukaryota > Metazoa > Chordata > Actinopteri > Perciformes > Gasterosteidae > Pungitius > Pungitius pungitius. The sequence continues at coordinate 1,601,774 of NC_084910.1, forward strand.
AATACAGCTCGTGCTTCGAGGGTTTGAATGTTCTTGCGATGTTCGGTGAAATGAACCAAATCAACAGTGACAGTGCCAAGACACAACGGTATGCAACCAATATTCAGCAGGACAAAAGTAACGAAAGCATGAAATTCCCACAAGCATGGACCCCCCCCCCCCCCCCTTCCTCCCTCACACACACACAGCAATCAGTGGTGCCAAGACAGACATCTCACTCCCGCTGACACCCTCCCCCCCCCCACATGACTGAAGACGTCTCTTCCTCGCTGTCGCCCTGTCAAACCGTCAAGAAGAGACAGAGGGAGACGGACAGGCAGGATGAGAGAAAATCAAGTGTGCCACACGGAGTGGGAGTGGAATGCAAAGACTTCTTCCTGAGATAACAATGACAGGCACAACAACAGTCTGTGATTTTGTAAGGGCAGTTGGGCTCTGCGTTTAATGTTTTCCGATGCTTCACGGAGGCGCCTCACCGACTCTGCAGCAGCTGCAGTAAGTGCGGCCGACCTGCTGATGCAGTCACCAACTCAAGGGAGGGGAGGCCACATCAAGATCCAGCATGACCTACAATTACTCAACTTGTTTTTGTAGCATTGGGAGAATTCTGTAGTTTAGGGGACAAAGGGAGATAACTCACACTCAGAGCGTTACATGAAATGGTGGAGGGTGAAGATATGGGCTCAAATATTAGGCAAATAGAGTTAATATCCTGCTTCTAGTTCATTATAGTGGTCAGATTTTTTAACAATCTCATTGGCCGATCATGTTGTTGCGGTTAAAATTCATTCCTCTCTATGCTGCTTTCAGCTGTCATTGATACCACCCACTTTCAACCCCCCCCCCCTCCTGTTTTCACCAAGACCAGCTGTCCAATGAGCTCATCACAAATCCCGCTGCAGATCACATCCATCTAGATCTTCGGCTTAACGCTTCTTGCGTCACTACCATCACTGTCTGCACGCCGATGCTGCAGATATGAAGGTACTCCCTGCACAGCTCGTGTTACAACAATATGTATAAATGATGATGTCCCCCATACAGCGTTGTCTCCGGAGTTGTAACGTATCTCATTCAAAATGTCCCATTGAGGAAAGGGCTTGAAACGCTCTGCCCCAGAATTCCCGCTATCATGTGAAACCAGAAAGAAATGTGCTGTAAATGTTGTGCTACCGTCCACCGAGGCCTTCTTTTTCACCACTTTCAATAAATTCTTTGGCAGGAGAGTTTACAATTGTTGCCATTGGAGCGAGGATGTCAGCAGATAGACGCCCGAGAAGTAAACATTAGACCAGCGCTATGTTTGAGCTCCCCACCCGTTTTTTACACAATGAAGTCAGCACAAAACTCTGTACATCCGTGAATATCTTAAGGTCACAGACAATGTATGCATATTATAACTATATGATTGGACATCAATTTGACAAGCCTGACATTTGCTGATTTGACATAAAAACGTTTTGAATACATTTGCGTAAGCTTCTCGTGTTGGTGGGTGCCGCATCATCATCATCGCGGTAATCATCGAGTTTAACACCACATCAAGATGTAACGCTCCTAAGGATGTTTGATTCTTTTTGTTATATCCATCACTGACAGTACCGACCTTCCACCAATTCAACCAAGGCAATGAGTAGCAGCCTGTAAGATGCAGAGTAGCTAGTGTGCCATTGGTTTCCTGTCCCCCCCCCCCCCCGCTAAAGATGGTGGGTTTCACTGTCAGCCATAAGTTACATCTCTGTCTTTAAACAGGGGCCACAGAATCAACTACAAACTAACACAATGGGAACAACCGAGATGAGAAGAGATGAGACCGTGTGTGGTTTGTGTAAATAATCAAAAGATCCCGCGCTCAGGTCATTATTTTTGCAGCGGCAGTCAGCTCAGGGAGCAACACTAATATGTTAATGGGATGCTGGAAACCATCCATTAATGCATCATGTCTAAAGTGTGAATTTCTTTTCTTTTCATGTAACAAGAAATGTCATTTTCACACGGGAGAAGCTTTTAATGCCCACAAAGGGGCGTCGCCATTACAGCCGCAAATACGTATGTGATGCAATCTTTCATTGGCGTGTCTACCTTAAAGTGCGATTTATGACTCCGTTGTGATCAATATGTACTGAAACGGACTTTGGTTAAAGAAAACCCTAGTAGGTGAAAAGCGACAGATTACTGTACAACGACAGCATTGCAAAAGTAATGAAGATGCAGTATTTTCCCCAACCGGGAGGCTCTGCACACTCTGGGGGACTCTCTCTACAGATAACTGATCTCTGCCTCCTCGTGCTTTAAAACGCTAATCACATATTTTAGCAACAACCCGTGAGACCGTTATTATTAGTATTATCATGTATAATTGAATTCAAACTCCATTTTAATCACTGCTCCCCTCTATTGCAACGCGGGGCCTCCTGTGGAGAAGAAAAAAAAAACGCTGTGGTTCATAGGGTTTGTCGACACCATCCCGTATCGACGCATCCACTCCTGGAATTTCAGCGGATTGCAGTCATTTCTAAGGTGAAGACCCCCAACAGTGTGTCTGCAGCCAGCAAGGGCAGTCTTAATGAATAGCGAGATACATGATAAATGAGGCCATATGGTGGAGCCGGCTGGCCGAGCCAGGGGTGCTAGCTAGCTCTGCTAAACACATACGTGTGCACGCACACGCACACACACACACACACACACCTCCCTCTTTTCACTCCTGAGCTAGAAAAGAAGAGTCATCAAACTGTGCAGGTAGGGGTTGGTGACCTTCAGGTCCTTTGGCGAGATGGAGTGTAATGGCCAACTGTGAAATCACGACCACACTTCCTGTCAAAAAGTTTTTACCGGAGTTGGGAGCGAGGAAACAAACTAGCAGCGCTGCCTTTTTAATTACAAGCATTGTATGTGCTTCAACGCATAAATGCAAGAAGTCTTCCAAATGGATATTTGCCCCTGTGGTGATTTGCTGTGTGTGTGTGTGTGTGTGTGTGTGTGTGTGTGTGTGTGTGTGTGTGGTTTAACTGAATCACAGCAGATGAAGCCATATGCTGTCCGTCATACTTTTCCGGCAGGCTGACTGTGTCCTCTCCTCTGCTGTGTTCAATACTCCCCTCCCTCTTATTACTGTTCAACACACGCATGCTCATGTAGTGTATCTACAGGAACACGCACGCATAATTACTAACTAGCCTACAGACACACACACACACACACACACACTTCTGCTTATGGACTCAAACAAGCCATTGTTCGCCTTTCATAGCAGATGCTATCTCTCTCTAATTGGCTCAGCCTAAACAAAAGGAGGGCCTTGGATGCTCGCTCGGTCTCCGGGGAAGCCTTCCGCTGTACCAACACACATACAGGGGGCCTTGGATATGGCTGACCTGTGCGCTGTCCAAAGAAGGCCAGTTCCTGATTACACTTTCCAGGCTCTGTGAAGAATCAGTAAGCTGGCGAGGGCACTTCACTTCACAACCGTTTTGGAGTGCGAGGGGAAAACGCCCCGTGGTGTTCTGAAACGAGCGTTGGCTCCGGCCTAATTTCTCTCTCATCGAGCGTGTGTTTGCATCGGGGGGAAAAAAAAAAAGAAAGAAAGAAAACACCCTCCTCCAGCAAAACACCATGACACCATTCCTCCCAGTGCGGCTTGACGAGCGACTGATGAGACTTCACCACATCGCGGCAATCCACGGCTGTCAAGGCGTCCCCCGGTGTTTTGAAATGTAGAGAGAGAAGTGCTGGAGTTATGTCTGTGGCTGTTGGTGTAATTTGTGTCGGTGCACTTTAGTTCAGCGGTGTGAAACAACTCCGCTGACGGCGGCGTGATGTATGGCCGCGCTGCTGGCATCGCTGATCCTCACTTTAACTGCAGCGGTGCCGCTGTAGTTGATGGGGTGTTATATAGCGGAGGAAAGGGATCATGGAGGGTGTGCTGTGACCTCGGTACACAAGCCTGACCCGCTGGCGATTGGTTTAAAGGGGAATACGTTCTACTTTGCCACACAGGTGAGTATGTTCTGCATGTCTGTACATCTTACTGGTCATGAGGTTGTAACCTCGACGTTTAACAATGTAGCAAAGGACAACAGACATAGTCCAACATTTAGCCTCCTACAATGTGCCTTTGAATGTCTCACAGTCATCTATTATAGTGCTTACGTCTGGGTGCAGGGACCGAGTAAACAACAAAGGAACAGCACCCTCTGCTGGTTGAGAATGGAGCTTGCGTCTGCTGTTGCCCTTGGGGTCAATTGATGTAGATTTATGGGCAGCATATGTTAAAAACCAGAAGCAGGCACGAGATGATCAAACGAAGCACAACGGCGATCATGAACCAACGCCACTCAAATACGGCAGTGTCAATCTGTCGTGCAGAAGTGGCCATGGACGGTTTGAAGAGTGCCAGAGTCCTAAAATTGTCAAAAGTGATAAAGACCCAAGCGGCTGATTAATGATCTCCGAAGAACAGCAAGCGCTCTTTTTTTCCTGGTCCAGTCTCTTCCCATCAGCATCTAATTACAAGGGATCGGACATAAATAATTCATGCAACACTTTAGGAAAAAGTCTTGACAATCAACACAGTCAATCTGAAACTTCTGTCATTATTAATTCACCATCTGCTGAATGCTTTTCTGCCATTTTTTCTACCGCTTGGCCTGATTGCTCGATGATGACAGTGTTTGGGTGCATAATATAAGCACAAACTATGATCTTTTCAAGCCCTTTTCGAATTCCTATAAATAGGAGATTTGTATGCAAAAGCTTTGGATGGTAGCTAAAAATGATTCAAGCTCTTTGTTAAATATACTATAGCTGGAAGACAAATTAATACGATTTTTAAAGTGACCATTATTTCTGTAATATGTTGTCATAGAGCTCATGCTTGCAAACACATCCACGTACTTTAAATGAGTCATTACTGGCACACGTGATATAATGAGCGTATGTGCATCGCATTATTTCGGTCTGTTTAGTATGTTAATGCTCAGTAAACGTCTGGGTTCAATGGTTCAGCAGTCATTCTAATTGGGAGTCTGTTAATTAGTTACATTGTTGCTCTGACACTTGTTAATCTAGCGGCAGGTCTCGTTTCTTCACTTCAGAACCAAACATCCCAATCTCTCACTTCACGCAGGTCGTTCCTCTGAGAAATAGATTCATTGTTGCGTCTGGGTTTTGTCATCGAAGGGATCTATTTGACGAGATGCTCGTGAGATTTGATTATGCTACTCTTGTGTGGGGGTTCACAAAAATATGCTGACTGTGTACTCAGAATCGCAGACTACAGCCGCACGGACTCTCCCCCTTACTATACACAGTCGATGGATTTACACGGTAATGAAGGGCTGATGAGTTCAGGAATACTGCATTTGGCTTCCCTTCACCCAATCTGGCTCAAGTTTATGTGATGGCATTTTGCTAAGTTGCCATTACTACTGCAGACTGCAATAAAATGATTAAATTGAAAGATATACTTTTATTATTATTTAGATCGAATGTTTAAATGAGTAATCAATAAAAAAAACGATGTTGTTTGTTCCCATTTAGAGTTGATACATCATGGAGATGATTTACAATAGCGTACAAACAGCAAGGACACTGAATAATCCGACAGCCCTGTGTCATCAAACAGAAACATGTGTCTCCATCTAACCTACACAGTGTGCTGATGTATACGGGACATGGAAGGTGTGTGTGCGTGTGTGAGCGTCCCACAGGATGGGATGCTGGTGAGCTACTGTTCTATTCAGATCACACTGCTGAAACTGCAAAATGCACTACGCTGGCTCCGACAAGAGTAGTGAGATGAATAATGCAAAAGCATCACCATTATCCTACAATGCCATTCGAACTTTAACTTGAAATATTCTCCCTTATATAATATTGCACCGCAATACATGTGCAACACTAATACATGCAAACGTTAAGTTACGGCAACAAAAAACTGTCAAAGTTCCCAAAGATTATTTATATGAAAACATGCAACAATGAACAAATAACGTATGTCTTGTGTCTATGCAAACATTTAGGAACAATTGGAAAGCTTATCAACAACAGAACTATCTCTACCCTCAATACATCTTTGTGTCAAACTCCGTTGTAAAGAGCTACACACACGGCCTTTCTCCCATCATTTCAAAAGGTGTGTTTTGTTAGCCTTCCGTTTGTCATTGTTACCTCTGCCAGTCCTTTGACCCGCTTGACTTTGTGTGATCAAACCACTCAGGTAGCCATCACTCAGCTGTGGCTCTGCTCTTCTACCAGCCGGAGATCTCAGCATCATCAGGTCCTCCCTGCTGACCGCACTCTCAAACCTGAAGCCCTCGATGATCAAGGTCTCTCCGTCCTCCTCTATGCTGGCCCGACACTCCGGCTGAATCGGTCACAACAACAACATGGAAACTAGATCACACTGTGAACGGCACGCCAGAGCACATACAAGACAAGCCTTTTGCAGTTAAAAACTGACTTGTGCAGTAACGTGGAATATGCAGAATGTGTGAATATGTGTGTGTTTAAAAAGAATAAATTCTTTAAATAAGTCCTCACTACCATTAGTGTTTCGCAAGCATGGTTCCTGACTTCTGAATGAGCGCCTACGTCTCACGTTTTGTTGGGACGCCTTTCAGGAATGACTGTTTTTTTCTGGCTGGAGAATAGTTCTTTGTCTTGCCTTGATCAGACTTTGATGGAAACCTGTCATCTGAAAACTACATTGATGGCAATTTAGTTGGAATCTCAGGCTGCAAATTAACGGTGTTGCTATGCAACTGTATGCAACACATGTAGCCTGACCACTTCTGACCCCAGTATTGAGTGAATCTAATAGCCTTATCTGCTTCATTATGTCCTTCACAGACAGGATGAGATTAATTAAGAAAACAGACCTCTTTGGTCGACCCAAAACATGAGAGCTGCAGTATCAGTGGGGGGGGGGGGGGGGAGAGAACAAAGACAGAAAACAAGAAGAAAGACAGATCTCATGGAGCCACATGACCAATAGATATCATTTAAGCTTATACCAATAATAATACTTTGTAAAGGGAAACACTGTGGTCATGTTCATGTTCACATGGTTCCATTAGGTTTGTCTGAGAATTTGCACCCCCAACCCCGTAACTACCATTGTGTGTTGTTTCGGGTTGGAGGGGCCTCTTGATGTACACAAGTCCAGCAGTTCCTCTATGTCATCCATCAGCAACTGAGCCTTAGACAACACTGCAATGACATGAAAGAAAACAGAAGTCGTACCGAGCTTGCTGCAGGCATGTAAAGAACATCTCTCAGTCCCAAAAAGTTATATAACCGTTCAAACTGTAGTGAAATGCAACTTGTATTGCCTGTTGGCTTATTCCCAAAGGGTTGGACTGAATATAACACATGTGGTTATTTAGAACATCAAAAATGGATGGGCAGCTTTTATTGGAATCTATCCTTCTGGAAAATAATAAAAGCTTGATTGAAAAGCCTTTTTAGTAATCCTGTAAAAAACATAAACTATTGAGGTGACATATGCAAGTGGTGGACTTACATTCGCGGGTCTTTAAGATGCAGGTCTTAGGCTCCTCTTCACATGTCATGTCACCGATCTTTGCAGCTTCCTCCAAAGCAAAGCCACTGGGGTTGTATTTCCCACTTTCTCGGACTGCTGAAGAGATTTATATTGCACATTTAGCAATTATTTGCCGATTAATGCAAAATGCACATTCTAAAAGGAGTGACTATCCTAGGTGGAATACACCTCAAGACCAACGGTAGAAATCATAAAAACAAAAAGTGGTATTTTATGAAAGCACATGAACTATTCATGTATTATTGTATAGAGGTATCATGATTTTAAAAAGTTGTAGCAACAGTTTTAACATTTTTCATCATAACTAACAATAGTTTGATGATAACAGTTCACAATTAACCCTAGCTAGCTAACGTCACATTGCTATACCTATGAGCTCATAAACTACGTAAATATGATGAATAGCCAATAAGAAAAACATTAATGTTACATTTGTATTTTAAGCAGTGTTAGCTGAAGTCACTTTACCGTATCTTAGCTAAGCATGTGCAAAAATACCGGCGAAGTTTGTTAACGTTTTTTTAGCATTAGCGTAAGCTAATGTTAACATTATAACGTTAACAGTCAAGTTAACAATTAGCCTTAGGTAGCACGTTAAGGGGGAGCTTTGGTGTAACGGTAACCTCTCCAAATGGAAATAAGTTGCTATTTTCCTATCTTATTGAAATATAACGTTACTATTTATTTTAACGGCGCTTATCATCTGAGACAAGATACATACATCACCAAGTAACGATGGCCATTGAGATTTGATGACCCTTTGACCTCGGGCCTCTTAAAAAGGACGTGACGTCGAACTTGATTGTACTGTGCGTCACGTACTTAAAACGTAATAATTAATTCGGGTCATAAAACTATTCAGCAGACTGTTGTAATGATTCAGCAGAACTAGCTCCTATTTCACATGTTGTTCCACTCAAGTGCGTCATTGCATCTTCTTCCTCAACATGCTAGTAACGTTACTAATGATGCCACGCGTAATATTACTAAATAGTGCGTTTATTTTGAAAGGACTTTAACAGTCAAGTGAAACCCGGAAGTTTTGGTTTCCTCACCTGTCAGTTCTGACACGGTGCGAGAGTCCAGCTTCGTTTCTTTGTTTTCCCCCGGGAGAAAGGTCTTCTTCTTTCAAGAATAAATGATAATATTGTGAGGCCAACTGACACACAATTGAGGAGAGCATCGAATACGGTTAGTGACAGTTGAGATGGGAAAATAATCGACTGCTTTTGCTTCACCTCGCCAGAAGACGTTAGCAAAGAGCTAACGTTAGCTAACTGTTATCATCAACGGATGGATCAATGCAATCGCGGAAATTGCTGATCCATATTGCATACATCCACATGTGACTGTGCGCTGTTATTCACTCTGAAACCATTTTTAGAACTGCCTTCTGTTTTGTCGGTTGTCAACAGAGCTAACGGAAGCTAACAGCATAACGTTAGCATCGTATAGAAACGAGTGTCATTCATTGTTTACATCCCAATTATGGCTGCTTTGACTCCTTGAACGACATAATGTATCTTTCGTTGCTTTCATGTCCCTGTTAGACATTAGCTCCTATATGTGATCGATGTGCGGGTAACGCGATGACATTCCTCTCCGTGGCTTGTGTTGGTTTTGGTTGACTTTCGTTTTAACTTGCTGGGGTCACTTTCAATTTCAAACCCAGTGTCTCAACTCGTCCTTTAAAGCCAGTGGTTCTGCGTTTATTTTGTGGTTGGTTCGAAGCCATTGCACGGATCATGAAGCATATCCAATCCTCCTCCTCCTGAAACTTACTTTTTGCAGACATTCGGCCTTTACTGTTTAAAACTTGGCTTTGCTGCATCATTGCATGCTGACATCATCGGGCAGCGTTAGCTGCACCGCCTCTCCGGCCAGGCTAGTACTCTGAACAAAGAAGATCAAGGAGGGTTTGGTTGGTTAAGTTTACCAGTCTGTCTGCCTCAAGCAGCTTGGCTGGACTTCTTTCATTCTTACTGAGAGTAAATTGATCTGTGTCAGAGGTTTGTAACAACAGGTCAATGTGAGTCTCTCTCAGATTTTTTTTTCCAGGAATAGAATGTTTTTGTATGTTTATAGGGCAAACAGCCATTGGCAATGTGCCTACACTACAGTTGCCACAAATGTCCCAGATGTCACAAATTGCAACGCTTGATATTTCTCATGACAGCAGCTCTATGGACACAAAAGACATGTTACTGTAAGGTGGGCCTGGTGATGCACTGAGGTCTTCCAAATGTGGCTTGATGCTGGTTGAGGTGTGGCACAAATGCAATCAACTCCAGACCTTTTTATTAACTGCTTTAGGAAGTAGTGATTAAAGAAAACCAAGCAGGTGAACAAACATTTGAAGAGCAATTAATACAATTACTTTACCAACAGTTAGGACAACCTTAAAGGTTTACAATGTGTAAACCCTGTCAAATTTGAGTTGAACTCTGCCGATTAGTCACTATTACCTTTCATCAATCAATCAAACCAGTTTCTTGTGATGCAGTGTACATATCCTGGACCACGTGTCATCAACTGAACAAAGTTACAGCAATGGGACACTTTCCATATTGGAGAGTGAAACGTGTAGTACAAAACATAGCAACAGCTTGCCATCCCCTAACATGTCACAGTAATGTGTAACGTGTAATGTTTGTGTTTCACAAACAAACAGGGATGCTTCACTGGGAAAATGAAACTACCATCTTGTAATCCCCAGGTCTTTCATCTGCTGGTGAGTAGGCCTGTGCAGGCATGGAGCCCCTGGCAGTGGATGATGACATTTGCATCCTTAAACATGAGACAGCCTACACCGCTGCTGGTGAGAGCCCTGTCTCGGTGTGTGCTGGCGATGAATCTGTTGCCTCCCACTTTGCCCTGGTCACGGCCTATGAGGACATCAAGAAGAGGCTGAGAGACACAGAGCGAGACAATACCTTGCTGAGGAAGAGGGTCAAGCAGCTGGAGGACAAGGTATGGATGTAAATGAAGAGGTGATGTCCATAGCTTTAGGGGGATTGAAGTAGAAGAGTATACTGCACAATCAAGTGACTTAAAAACCAAGAACGAAGGTTTAGAAAGGGGCTTTTTTTTCTTATTATTGTTATTCATTCATTTTCCAGGACATTGGAATTATGGACAAATAAAAATGCTCTGAGAAAGTTTAGAAAAGTCAGCAAATTCAACAGCAAACTATTTGCCTCTGGGAGAGAGTGCATGCCAGCATCATTAATATTGTTGGCCTATAGTCAAAGCCATAAAACAATGAGAAATACATCTGCCCTGATTACCAGAGAGGAAGCCTGGGGAAGTATTTTATTGCCACACAATGTGTCAAGGCAGTACACTTGGCTCCTAAAAGTGTGCTGAAAAAGAAAACAGCGGATCGAGTACAATCCGCCGAGAAGGGCTATTTAAACAGGAAGGGTCGTAATGCAGATGGTAGGCTGAAGAGAACATGCTGCACAACACATAGACAGTCGCTTCTAGAATAACCCAGAATGTTTTTCTTATCAGTTATATCAGGTGCTGCCTTTGGCCCATCGAGGGTTGCAGTGGAAGGAAACTAACCTCCCACCACAGATGTGTGAGTTGATCTCTCTTGTCTATCTGCGCTGTAGCTCTTCAGGCCAGAGGCTCCTTCATCAGAGGGCCCCCAGTACGTGAACAAGGCCTTCAGTGCTTACCGAGGTATCTATATAGAGAAGGAGGACCTGCAGATGGAGCTCAACAAACTGGTGCGTTTACTGGTTAACTTCAATTTTCGGACTAACGCCTGACACAGAGATAAAGGAGTATTTTTAAGGATAAAGAGAATAGAGTAAAAAAAGAGCTCGGGAAAGAGGACTGACCAGATTCATTGATGTGACTGACCCTCCCTCCCTCCTCCACCCCCACCCCCCACCGTTTCTTCTCTGTCAGAAAAAGGAGAAGAGTGAGAGCGAGAGGTGTCTGACGGAGCAGCTCCAGGCCAAAGAGTTGGAGCTGCTTCAGCTGAGGACGGAGATGGAGACCAGCCAAGGTACAGGTACAGCATACAGGGTTGCCTTCTTCTCTAAACAACAGCCGAGCAGCACCTCATACTACCTCATAGTATGGTATTACTTAAGTCACATGAACTATTTTATTGCCGAAGTCTTGCCAACACTAAGCTGCTGCTTAAAACAATTGTAATTATTTGCATTATTAATTAATTAAGTAATTATTTACTCAAGTACCAAGTGACTGACTCATTGTGATACATATAGAACAGAAAGTCACCATCCTAATATTAATGATACATCTGATATACCAAATTTAAAAACAGAAACACTTAACATTTCCATGTTCAATAGTCCTTTTTTTTCTTTTGTGTGTGCAGTGATGAAGAGCCTGAACAGCCCTCAGGACTACTGGCAAGTGGACAGTATAGGCACTGACGTCAAAATCCACAAGCTGCAGGAGGACTTGGAGAGGGTGACACTGGAAAACAGCAGACTGCTGGAGAGGAGTGGGGTAAGTGAAAGTTGGGAGGCGGCAGAAAAGAAAAGAAAAAAAAGATAGTACCGGGGGAAAGGGGGTCGAGAGGTACTAGTGGGAGCAATGTAGTGCAGTTAGGGACAAAAAGAGGGGTAAGAATAGAACAGGGACAATGCGTTTAATGTGAGCATTGTGGGGCTGAGTAATGGTCCAACAAACACCACTAAGATACGGAGCACAACTTCCGACACCGCCTCCACCCTATTTTGCATAACTTTCCTCTGATTTAGGAGGAACCCTATGGCCTTAACGGACCAGACTTGGACCACACCGGTGATGCAAAGCATGATAACAGGTAGAGTGCTTTATGATTATCATTTGAGTGGCTGCCAGTTCACTAGCCACCTTTCCTTAAGGGGACGGAGGACAAAGGGATTAAGCACCGTGGTTGTACTCGTCGTAGGCGACTTATCAGTGGGAATACATGGTGTAGTGTTGCGTTTATTACATACGATTCTTCTTAAGCAGTATTCCAGTTTAAATATATTTTCTCGAATGTAGACTCAGTCGACCTCAAAATCAACAAAAGTTTTTTTTGTGTTTTTGGAAAACTTTGCTGCGATGCTTCCAATGTGCTCGCAAATGGATGCCTTTGCCATTCGATGTTTTCAACCGTTTTCAACATGTTTTACTTGAGATGATGTGTCTCAGCCGGTGCAAAATCAATTCAGTGGCTTCCTGGAAAATAACTATAAACATAATTTAGCCATGGAGTCTGGCTAAGACACTGCAATGAGCCTGTGACCATTTGTAAGACAAGTTACAAAAAGTGTGAAGAAGCCACTTTGGTCTGCACTGGTAGGATGTGTGTGACGTACACGGCATGCGGTGTGTTTATCTGCTGGGATTGTAATGGTCCACTTTGGCCACTAGAGGAGGGTGCAGCTTTGTACATTGGGACTCTGTACGAACAGCCTCTGTTATGCCAACAGTCTCAGATGCACCTGAGCTTCAGGATCACACCAGCTAAAGCCCTGACACCTGCGTCCATTACAAATGCTTTCAATTTGAACAGTGTTTTGATGTAAACAAGGTCCGTAACATAAAATTGCTGCTCTCCTACTTTTGCAGTGACGTTAATCTCCAGGAAATTAGCACCTCCTTGTATTTCATGAAGAAAAATTCTATTTGTGGTGCAATATAATTGTTTCATGTCAGCTATTTTCATGTAGAATTTTTAAGGTTTCAAGCAGGTGTGTGAAGTTAACAAGTGTTGATGAGATTTTGCAACTTTACATGAGGTGTGGATTGGACAGTTTGCAGGTGTTTCCCTGAAATACCTCCACTTGCTTTTGGTTTGTATTGCAGCTGATGCCACTGGGTTGTTTAGCATTGAAATCAATCACATATTCCTGGTCAAGTCAATCACACACAGCGTAAATGTGTCTTTTATAGTGCTAAATGATACTCTCCACACCTGTGAGACTCATATGTGACTCTTTTTAAATCAGTGCAGTCGGTGACTGTGTTAAATGTGGGAGCAAAGAAACAGTACATAGCAGATAAAGCAAAGAAACAAACATTCCAACTTAAACATTCCTTGAGTTTAAGGATCGGATTTTTAAAAAAATCCCTATCTGAGTAGGTACAACATCATGAAGGACATTTTCACTGACTGTGGGCTGTTTTCCAACCAAAAAGAAACAGCCAAAATCCTTTGAGCAAATTGTTTCACAGAAAGCTTCCTTTCTCCTGCAGGGAGCGGAGCATGCAGCACACGTACGAGGCCTTGTGTTGTGAGGTCACTCGCCTCCGCTCGCAGCTGAAGCACCAGACGGGCCTGATTAGAAAACTCAAGCCACTCATCGGTGAGACAAGACAAGGTGAGGCAGATCCACGGCCACGAGCAGGCCGCTGCAGGCTGTTTATTTGAATGGGACTGCACCCTAGTTTCTGTGGTTGTGTCAGTATGTGAGTTGACCTGCTCATTTGTTCTCATTCACACCTCCCCGGAGCTTCCTGTGTCCCCTACACACCTTTGTAGCAATTTGTCACTGTTTTTCCTTTTCAGGGTACTTATGTCTTCCAGACTAGTATTAAATTCAGAATGAAGGTATTGCACAGGCAATGGTCACGTTCATAAATGTACATGTACTTTGCGTGCCTGCACATGCGCTGTTGTACTCCCGATTGTAGCCTGATGGCATCGGAAATGAATCCATACATTGCATAGTCTCTAACTTTTGAAGAAGCTTTCAGCAGAGTGAGAAGAGGCATGCCTTAATAACTAAAAAATGTATTTTTATATTTAACCAATCGGACATTTGCAAATGTGTCTTTTCACCCGATGGTCCGATGTGTTCAAATAAAGTTCTGGGGCTGGAATCCAAGTCTTGCTTCTCAACACAAGAAACTAATGTGACTAACATGAAAGCACAAGAAAAGGGGGTTCTACCTCCTCCCGTCTGTTAAGGGAAGGCTTTTCTGAGGAGAAGCACTACTCCATCGGGGAGATTTCTCCTGCTGCTCCTTGTCACAATTTGTATAAGAGTGTGATAAGACTGTGGATATTATCAAAGTACTCAAACACTCTGATCAAGGACATCATGAAATAGTCCGTTCCGCCTCTCCCCTCCCTCTGTGATGATGTATTCTACTCTAGGAGAGATTACCTCTGTTGTCGATTCCCTCGCAGTGTCAGAACAGGAGACATGGAGGTGAAAATTAGAACCAAATACAGCAAGAAAATAAATCTTGGCCTATTTATTCCACTGAATAACAGGCTAATCCTGTAACTTGGATGAGGCAGATGGAGAAATAAGAAAAGCAGGAGTGGCAAAGAAAGGCAGATCTGAAGGGGAGGGGGGAGCTATGTATTTATTCAGCATATTGTGCATCTGTATTCTCCTAATGTTACTCCTTTGGAATCACTATTATTCAAATTCTAGACTCAGGAGACCCTCTCATGGAAGAGTAGCGTGGCGGGATAGATGATGTGTGGATGGAGTGCGGCAGGGGGAAAAAGTGGGAGAAGATACTCTATTTTAAATTTATTATTCGCTCAAAATGATCCTTTGATAGCTATGCGACGATGTGTGTGAGATTAGGACATCTGATTTGTGCATCGAATTGCCTTTTTACGGAATTTAAGTGCGGCTTAGTTCATGCATAGGGGGCTTGTTTCATTAGTTCTAGTGAACAAAACCTGATTGTTATTGAGGATACTCTCATTATGCAGTGATTTTATTGTACAATACGTAGCCTGCTCTGCGTGGTGCAATATTTTAAGCTATATTTTAGCTTCTCTTCTGCTTTTTGCGAGGCCATGATAACTTGTGCGCGATCGCACGGCTTGCTTAACGCACATTGGAAGTCTCTTCAGGGACGAGAGTTAATCCACATGTGAATGAGTAAGAGGGACATGGTGTAGTTAAAGAAAAAGCTGTTTTCACACACACTTCTTATCACCTTGTATGTTGAAAAATGAATCATCCGAAGCCTTACAAACATCCCCCTCAACTGTCACGTGTTCTTTTTCCTGTCTGAATAGTGAACAATAAGCGGAGACATAAATGCTGATCTCCAATTCTGACAGATGGCTTTAATGATGCAGACATGTCGAGTGAATTAAGTACTTAATGACAAAAGTTAAATTGCCAAATCTTTAGATCTAGAAAATACATTTCTTTGATTTCCCATCAGTATATCACGCCCATAATCCTTTGTGCTCTATTAATTTGTCTACAGTTGCAGTTGACGTGCACTCAAATTGAACTGTATGCCAAATATTAAGGTAGTGAAAAGATTTTTTTTTTCATTTTCCTTCTATCCTCCCAGTCATACAATAACTTTGTTTCAATAATATATAAAACTGAACTAAAAGTACATATTCCTTGATCCCATATTGACGAATGAAGTAAAGAACAAACCAAGCGCCCAGTGTCAACGTCTCGTACTAAACAATTATGTCAACATGAGGACAGTGAAATTAGTATTAATGATGATTTAAATTAGTATTAATGATGACTGTGGGATAAATCCGATGTAAAGTTTGATCAGGCTCTTATTAGCATCTTTGCAACAATTGACATGATTTTCACTCTCATTCATCCTCCCTCCATCCTTCCCCCCCCCCCCCCCCCCCCCCTCGACATCTCGTCTCTGTCTCCAGCTGCCTCGACAGTCCCCGTCCAGTGTCTCGACGACGTGGAAAAAAACAACCACCCCGCGGTTCCCCGGGCGCCCGTGCCTCGCCCCCCTAGCGCCCCCCCGCTGCCCTCGTGCTCCGGCCGCCCCTGCCCCCCCGACAGCCTGCGGGAGGACTGCTGGTACAACGGGCCCTGGCCCTCCCAGAGCTGCTCGGGGGAGGCCGGCTCCGTCGTCCTGCCCCCGCCGCCCCTGAACCAAGCCTCCCTGGACGACAGCTCGCGATCCTTCCCCAGCCCCCCCAAACCCAGCGACGCCGTGTTCTGGGAGGGAAACGCCGCGGCGTCCAACTCCTCGTCCTCCATTGGAACCTGCGGCCCCAGAAGCCCTCCCAGCGCTGAGTGGGCCAAGCCCTATTGAGGAGAACCGCAATGGGCGAAATAGGTGATGAAATAATGATGTAATTGGATGGCAAGTAAACAAAGGAATGAATGGACTCTCCCAGCCTGGCGCATAGCTACCACCTAACCTGCCTTAAGTTGATAAGACCCCCCCCTCTCCTGGCTGGACTGCACTGGACCTGCTGGTTGGGGGAACTAACCGAGGCCAGAGGAGGCCTTTTTCTGAGGTAAAGACGCATCACTCGGTCCTCTCTGCACACGGCACCGGGGAACACATCGGGACCCTCACAAGAACAGTTGTCGGTGTGCGTGTGTGTGTGTGTGTGTGCCCTTGTATGCACATGCTTATCCAGTGCGAGCATGCATACAGGTTTTTATTTGTGTGTGTGCATATACACCCCCCCCCCACACCACACACACACATGAAGCAGAGTGTGCCTGCGTGTGCCTGCGTGTGCAGCTCAGTGCACCTGTGTCTGTATATCTTCATAATAAACCTGATAGGGCTCAGAGGGCCACTTTCTCCATTCACTGGGGCCACAGCTTCGTGTGAAACTACTCCCTCCAATGCAAGTCTTTTTACGTTTAATCGCTGTAAAGTATACAAGGTAGGTAATCCCATGTTTGTCTCATGGTGGCGTGAAGGAGAATTATTACTGTGAGGTCATTTCTTTTGTACTGTGATGGCGACACACATGCAGTGACTGTGGGATAATCAAAGTTTGGTTTAATGTTTTGACAGCTACCAAATTGTCCTTTTTTTTTTCCTCCTCAGTTATTTTTGTTCAAGTGCTTGAGGATCAATATCAAAATTGGCTTTGCCACAAATAGAAAATAACACACCGGCCTCTCAATGGCACCAGAATAGTTCTACAGTTCATGACTCTTCCCCTAAAAGGGACACATAAGAGAAAGACACACTCCCCTGTATTGGAAACCCCACTGAAGTTTGACACCAAATAATAGGTTTTTGAATCATACCAAATGTATCTAACCTGTGTAATGTGCTAATGTTAATCGGATACATTTGTATTTCAGTTAAAGCTCAATTGTTGTGAGAAGTCTCTTTTTATGTCAGATGAGTAACAACTGACGTACAACAGAAAACACACGAGTAGACTTTAGCGACACGGAGGAAAGAATGTGCATATCTGTATAAATGTACATGGGGGTGGGGGGGGTTCAGTACTCTGCCAAATGCGGTTTTGCACTCCAAAGCATAGGTTTAGTTGTTTTTTTTCTACACGACCACGAGGCTTCTGACATGTATGAAAAGTGTCTGCGATGGCGGCGAAACAAGTCGAAAAAACTTGAATTGTGAGCTGTGGCTCGATCAAATAACAAAGGGCACAAAGACCTGTGGTTGTTGAAGTGTTTTTTCCATTTTCTTCATTATGTTTCATGAAATCTGTGATGTTCTTGTTCATTTTTAAGAAATGTTATTTTACAGCAGTAGTTTCATACTTCTGTAAACAATTTGCAAACAAAAATGCAATGTACAGTAGATATGGATTATATTTTAGATTTACTGCACTTCAGACTGTTTGTAAATATGATCAATTAAACAAAGGAAAGGAAATTTGTGTGAGTTTACTTTATCTTTTCAAATTTTAGAAAGATTTGTAGTTCATTTGAAATAAACAGAAGGCTTATCAAACTACATTACAGTGGACACAAGCAATAACTTTATTTTTACATGTATTTATGCAGCGGAACATTTCCTACAGTCCACAACAAGGAATTTATTCACTGCTGAAACAATTCATCACCCCGCTGATTTTCAGATGAGTCTCATTTATTAAAACTAAATACCTACCACCTCAATGCCTTGTTTAAAAAAGACTAAGTGCTGCACAATGTTTTTAATAAATCTTGAAATATAAAAGGCCAAACAGTGGTGGATTTTATGCAGCTGTCACCAAAGAGAAATATTCAACGGACCTGAGCCACTTTTTTTTTAAACTATGCATCAACGTCCAAACTATGAAAAATATGGCAATTGTGTTCAACATGTATTTGATGTTTTGTCTGATTTACCACACAGATATACACTTTACTGCCAATGAATACCTTTATTAACAATAACAGCGTAAGTCACATGATCCCTCAAGGCTCTTTGACATGTCACACACACACACACCGCACGAGCGTCTTTCATTTGCACGACTAAGATTTTTCCTGCAGATGATTTAGCAAACTTTAGGGAAACGCAAAAGGCAAACAAACAGAACGTGTGCCGCCACCGAGTGTCCAATATACACGCCACAAAGTGTTCTGCCAATGCTGAGCAGCCCTTAATTTATGTGGAAAAACATGGCTTATTTTGAGGGGGGGGGGGAGGGGCATGTGGTTCTTTACATGCTAGCTGGTAGCTTTTGTTTCCTGTTCTTGGTTGCGATCCCCGTCCTCTGAAACTCCAATTTCTCCTGGATGTACTCCTGCTTACACTGCTCGTAGAACACAGGGTCCCTGTAGCTGGAGGCAAACACAAGGCGCAGCATTTTACATTGTGAAATGTAGCCCTGCGATGGTGATTGTATGGATTGAGACAGCGGGTCAGTGACCGTCTAACCATGTTGCTCCGAGACAAATACTCACTGTATCGTCAGACATTCCTTCAGGGCTGCGTTCTGCTCTCGACACTTGAACACCATGAGGAAACCTGTGTCCTTACAGCAGTGGTTGAAGGCTGGAGAATGAAAGTGGTACAGAGAGGGAAATTAGCAGGAAAAAGGGGAACAGGTTGGACACCTAAAATCGCTAAAACAGGGTGGGCACATCTCCTCGCACGTCACGCAACGTCGGCATTGTTGGTCTCTGTCATCCAGCTAAATGTGCTGCCCTCTGCACAGCATACAGGCAACCATTTTTCTCCGTGGCCTGGTCCACCCTCACCTGCTGCTGCAGAGCGGCCCCCTATACAGGCTGCAATGTAATGCCTTACATATGGGGCAGCGCTTGTTCAAACTATGGTGATTTTCAACTGAGGTGCAAATGAATTGCAGGAATTCCGCGAGGCAGCATCAGCGCCCTTGTGTCTCGTTGAGTGGTGCATTCCAGATTAAAACACGCATGGGTGTCGTTTTAGACAAAGTGTTGAAGGCTCCTCACCTCCCTGCCCTGCCATGCCCCCTTTCAAACACCTGGCATCGTCAATAACTTCATCAGGGGCATCAGTATGGTGATCACACAGTCACTTTCATCAGGATGCAGATGTAAAAAGAAAAAAGAAAATAGCAACAGCAAAACCAATTTAGAGAAGCAGAACAGTGAGACTAATCTAATCAGCAAGCGCCTCATCCCCGTCCCATGGCACTAATAGAGGCTGCGGAGGGTTGCCTTTTACACACGACGAGTCAGAAAAGGCCCTTCAAAAGAAAAAGATGTGAGGCCCCCTTCCCCTTTTGTTTGCCCTTTTTAAAAGACACACAATTGTGGTTTGGCAGTTAGTAGAAAGCAGAAGCGAGGGACCGTTTAGGGAGACTTGGACCTTTAGCGGAAGGACACCCAAAGGATGCATCAATCTCCAAACAGACCCTTAAGTCACTGCCTCTGACGCGACCTCAGCGGTTAAAAAGTAGAGCATCAAGTCGTATTCAACAACTAAGCCAACAATTCGCGACTGCGTGGTGTTTGAAGACAGCTCACACAGGAAAACACACAACTGGATTCAGTACGTCCCGTGAGAGGCCAGTACAGCCACAGGCATATAAAATCAAATGATAGAGGGCGGACAAGGAGGTGTGAAAATGAGTGGGGTGAGAAGATAGAAATGTGATGCAGGAGGGGGGGGGGGGGGGGGAGGGGGGGCGGGGGGTTTCCACTGCCCACACAGCCACTGTATGTCCCATCACCTTAGGGTGCATGTGCACAGTGTCACCGCGTGAGCAGCACACGCCGTTTCACACAGATATTACCAAACCACATAACCTCGTTATCATCGGGCTCGTGTGTTACTGCAGCACGCGTTAGCGAAGGTGCAGCCACCAAACTCCATGCCGATTGAGAAGAGAGTCCACAGGAAAAAAGATATTTTAAAAAGCTTCCAAGAAAAACAAATTGCACATTATGATGTACGCGTGTGGATTAACACACAAAAGATCATTTGTGTTGTGATCGGGCTTCTGTAAGCAGACTTCAGGCCAAATATCGTGGGAGAAGTTAAACCATAAATAACTAAAGCTTTAGCAAAGCGTTTATTGATATTATCTAATACTTTGATTCAGAACCAAACTGGCGGGTGGTGGTCTCCTATTGGGACACTTCAATACAATTAAAAAGAAATGTTAAATACTGTAAAATGATAAAATGGGGGAATAAATAAGTTATCTGTTCATACTTTAATAAGTCCATACTAAAGCCACTCCACTCTTATGCCAAACAAATGAAAGGTTTGCAGATGTTAGAGGCAGAAGTTTGTGATGCTGCTCAATTGCATTGTGTTACAATGGAAGGTGCTTTTGTAATGTTTCATGAACTGTCATTTATACAATTGGGCCTATTCAGAAGTAGGTATTTTGACTTGTGGGAGGAAAAGTGCAGGCTTCTGCAGGACTAAACATCATTCAATACAGCTTCATTAGGAGTACACAATGACATTCTTTTTGTTCTGCTGTCTCAAATTCTATTGCAGAATTAATGTAGGTATAACAAAAGCATTGCAGGTTCTTATTGAAACTAAAATATATATGTGAACATCTGATGTCACTAGTGTGACCGAGACCCTTTACAGATTAATACTGGATTTGCCTGTTTTTCACAGCAAAAGCGTTGCTGATAGGGATAATGATGGTTCACTTCATAGGGCATCACTTCATCCAAGTGGTTGGATTCCAGTGTTTCCCCTTCCATTATTTCATGGGGGGGTGGGGGGGTTCTGCCCAAACACGTGTGGACATATGCAATTATTCAATCAACGAGTTAGGGATTGTTTTGCTTGTGACATTGCTTTTTATTTGTTTGTGATACATTTGTATTCATTCATTGTATTCTTCATCATATTCTTTATTCATTCCATCTGTTTAGTTCATTCCTGTACTTTCTATTTAGTAGTTTAGTTCCAATCAAGTTTTAATCACAGTTTCCCCTTTCTCCTACACCCCGAAAAAGTGTCAATCGAAACAGTTTGCCTCTGACTAATACCTCCTGGTTGGCTTTGGCCGACTATTATCATCACCGCCCCCCCCCCCCCCCACACACACACACACACACACACACACACACACACACACACACACACACACACACACACACACACACACACACACACACACACACACACACACACACACACACACACACACACACATACATACGTGTTTACGAAATGGTGTATATATACAAACATTAAGAAAAAATCTGTGGCAAGCCTGCAATTAAAGTTTGATTGATTAATATGAAAAAAATAGTTTGTCCAAAATTGGATGTTATTTTAAATTATGTTAGCTAAAATCATTGTGGCATCATTATGTTATAGTAATGAATTCGTCTTAGTATGTACTGTTATTCAATTATAACACATAAACCCATTGAATGCAGTTCCCTCTTTCTGCATAGAACGTCATATTTATTGACAATATATGGAAAAACGTGCAAGCCATGAACTTAGCGAGGTTTTAAAAAAATAATAAATCAAAACAGAATCACAAAAATGAGAAAATTCGTATTAGGTGGGAACCAAACTCACTTAAATCCAACTGCAAAATGTGTCAAAGAAATTCATTTCAATTTCTACACAGTACACGGCTGCAGTCCTGCGAACCTAAACGTGACTATAAAGTCAGTAAGGAAGACAAGTGCTGTATCTGTCACACACGGACACACACACGGACACACGGACACACACACACACACACACACACGGGCACGTACCTTCAACCTTCTCGGCGCAGCGCTCCTTGGCTTTCTCCCTCATCATTTTGGGGATTAGGACATCCTTCTCCACGTGCCTCAGTTGGATCTCCTCTGAAAAAGCAGGGCAAACATTAACATTAAGAGGTGCGCCATTAGTTCTCTAGTTCAAAACAATAGTGTTACTCTTCGTGTCCGTTTCGTGTAAGGTTACGTTTACCAGGGGAGACTCCTGCCTCCGTAACGCACTCACACGCGAGGAAACAATCGGTTTTCAGGTGTGTGTGTGTGTGTGTGTTGACGCTACATTCAACCAGAAACGATGCGTGTTTTCTCTGTATTGTGTAGCTAGGGACGCTAGCTTACGTTATCGCTAGCTACACACCGGTCCACATCACATCGAATAAAGATGACGCAGTATTAGCAGCGACGTCACTTAACGTTAGATACTTCAACAATGGTATAAAATGGACACCATACACTTTAGAGAGCAGAAATGTTTAATACCTGTGTTGACTGCTTCCATCGTGTCGATGTTTCTCAAAACATTACAAAACTGGACCAATGTGACCTCGCGTACGCTCAAAATACTTCCGCTGACGTAGTTGGAGGGCAAAGGAAACTACAAATCCCAGAGTCGTGCGCAAACTCGGTCATTTGTGTGGTGAGGAGTGTATAGTGCTTCTGCATTTGAGAAGTATCGGGTTTTAATTCTAATTTTAAAAAAAAGATGAGGTGTGAGGTGTCAGCTAATCCCAAATAACGTGCTGCAGAATAACACAACATTAGATATAATGGATTTCCTCCCAGCTGGACACATGGAGTAGTACACATGGAGAGTACATGGGGTGGACATAATTAGTGCTATCCCATTAGATTTTTATTTGGTGAGAGGTGTTGCTAAGAATTATAAATTAATGATGTTGTTTTTTGTTGTCAGAACTCAGTGTGAGTTTAGTGATGGTTGGTGACCAATATTCCATGACTTTTACATACATTTGAGGTCATCATTATGAAATAATGGCACAAATTTCCTTATGAATGTCACATATAATTTGACTTACAGGCATGAGTAGCAAGAATGTCAGTGATTATATAGTGGCTTGATTATTTTACCTTTAGTTTGGCAGGATTTAATGACTGAATGATATAATGAAAGGTTTCCTTCTTCTTTTACATATAAAAGAACACATAATCCAAAAAATGGCTTGAAAAAAACTGGCTTAAGGTGAATGAAGCCATAAAAATGGTGAAAGAGTACTCCACTGAAAGTTCATCGACATCCAACCACAGCGCCTGCACCACAGACTGCATGTTGA
Organism: Pungitius pungitius; assembly: GCF_949316345.1. Lineage (NCBI taxonomy): Eukaryota > Metazoa > Chordata > Actinopteri > Perciformes > Gasterosteidae > Pungitius > Pungitius pungitius. Next base: position 1,625,512 of record NC_084910.1, read on the forward strand.
GCAGTATAAGCCTGACCACAGTCAGTTGTGGCAGACAGTGGCTGTCTAGATCCCATGCAAGGAGGGCCCACCTGTTCAGTAAACGCGACAGGTACTACCAGACATTCACACACACCTTAAAGCAAAAGACAAGCTTCACACGTATGACTACACTAAGAAATGAGTGAAAACTAACCACCTCCACAGCCAAACCACATATGCACCCAGTGAGTGCGCCTTCACAGCTAACACTCACCCACACACACTAACCCAGCAGAGGGGATACTGTGAGCGTCTTGCCTCTCGACTTGAAGTTCTAACGGCTCCCTGACCTCACAAAGCCGACGCCGTCACTTTACCTCTGGGGAGAAGCACATTCTTTTCATCAACACATCAAAAGCCAGTAAGAAAAAGAAACAACACCATTGATTTCCACAAACAAACAAAAAAAAAAAACTACTTTCACAGAATGAGACCCCAAACCATCTCCTGTGAACTGCATGTTTTTAAAATGTTTTTACCACACACGTATAGACGGTTAGAGCAGATGGACACGCACATCTCCAAGCCCGACAAAAACACCCCACAGACTGCTACCAGGTGGGCTTCTGCAGACTTTAATATCAGCAGATCTTTCCTGTAAACTGTAACACTATCCAATTTTACACAACAGGCCAAGTGAATGAATGATTGCACACGATGAAGTAAATCTGAGAAGAAATCAATATATATCATCACTTGACAAAAACCATCCCGTAAGTAATATGTCCCTGACAAAAACACAAAAAATCTGAAATGAATGTCTAATGATGAGGAAATATGATGCAATGGTAGGAAATTGCATATCATACTTTTTCAGTATGAAAGAAAATCTGAATGTTTGATGAGAAATATTACATATTTTGTAGAATGAAAATGCATTATTAGAAAAGCAATATTTTTGATAAAGTAAAAATCAAGCATGTGGCACAAGAGTTATTATTTACCACTTTTAGCTTAGACATTTCATAATAGAGTATAATTAAATAATTGCAGGTTTCTATATTAAGTAAACAATATCTTAGCATGCAGTATAATTAAGTCCTTAAGATTCTCTCTAACAGTGTTGCCTTCCTCCTGAATTGCTATATATATCACCTTGTGACTCTAAGAAAACACACTTTTATCGTGCTTTATATTTGTGTTTGGCCACAGTATAAATGTACCCAAACAGATGATTATTTACCGTGTGTAAACTTTTTTGAGTTTTTATCAGGGGTCACTTATTCACTTACAGACTTACTATGCCAGACAGTCAACTAGTGGAGCAAATGTCCAAAATTGTTCAAATCCTGCCTTTAAAACAATACCGTAGCCTGGCTAATACTAAACGAGAAAGGGGACAAATTAATTCTGTGTCTTGGGAAGAGGGGAAGTGAGCAAGTATCAAGCCCAGTTGGCTCCATAGTGCTCCGTACCCCTGGTGGCATTGGCTCCCAACACTGATTCAATATCACCCAAGCAGCAGGGCCTCGTGAACCTGGCAGAAGGAGGTTAGCAAAGTTAAACCCTCTTACTACATGCCTCACTGCTCAGGGCCAACAACCAGCTCCTCCAACTGTCCACTGACACTGACACCTCTTGCACTTGTGAGTCACAACAACCCGTTGTCAGTGTGAGATTTATATACGCATTTGTTATCTAAATATAATGTAAAAAAAAAAAGCTGTTGAAGGTGGAGGAAAATATGTGTGAGAAGGCATGATAAAGCCTTTTCAATGCAACAAGGACACTTCTCTTACCTTGCACAATGGATGAATACATTTAAAAACTTAAACTTTCAAAGTAAATCTGAGTAGCATAAAGCTTCTGGCAGCGCGACAGGGGAGGTGTGTTGTGGATTTCTTCTTCTGCTGTGCTGCCTCAGACCCCACTCCTCCGTATCGGTGACTTCCGAGACGTCGTGCGGCCGGCAGATGGGGTGCAGAGATGAGTTTTTAGAGAGTGTTTAAGCCCGAGCAACAGGGACCCTCTTCAGGGTCGATAGAGAGCAGATAATCCAACGACTCGGGTGAGGGGATTACAAACCTCCAGGCAGACCTCTGCTGTGGGGGCACCTTGCGCAGGTCACCTCTGTGAAATTTGGCTGTGGTAAGTATTGTCAATCTCAACTAGCGTCTAGTCTTGATGTTAAAAGAGTCCCAAGCTGGCTTCAACTCGTCTCCTTGCTGACTTCGGGTTTGATTTAATTGACGCATTTGAAGTATTCTGGTGAAATAGTCATGGTTGTGATGCAGGTTTTTTTTTTTTTCAAATTATCAATCCTACTGCCTTCCTGTTTTTTAATAAAGCTTGGCTCAATAACCACACCTAAGATGGGTCACAGAGATACGATATGGACATTTTTCTTTTAGAAATTCTGATGTCAACCACTAACTCCACCGAACTGACGAGCGCGTGCAGATTTGACTGCACTGGTGTGAATGCCAAATTAAATCACATGTGTGAAAAGCCTGCAACTCAAATTCAGTAACAAAGAAAATATCTGCAATTTTGTCGGGGGGGGCAAAATCAAGTTATACCATGACATTCAAATGAGCCACAAAGCCTTTATCTGCTCTATATTTTGGGGGGGGGGGTCATGTTGGCAACACCCAGACAATGTCAGGATGCATTTCCTCTCAAGCAAGTGAAGGGGTCTGCCACTGTGCCACAATCTGCACCCGCTTCTCAGGCAGGCTAAACCCTTTGACACCACAGTTTTTAATTAAAATTACATTAGGAGTAATCAGTCGGAAGAGTTGGGGATGGAGGACAGAGGCATAGAGGGAGGCTTGGGTGAGTGGAGGCACGTTATGCATAGATAAAACGGGGGGGGGGGGGGGGGATCGACCATAAACCAGTGATATCTGGTGCAGGCTCAGAAAAGACGGTGCTAATGTCCTGCAGATATTGCAATAAAGTAGGAGAAAAGAAATGGCAGATTTCTTTCAGTCTGTAGTTTCTCACAGCAACACCTGCACATCTCGAACGCACAATTCAACAGGACAATGGGCTGATTAGTAAAGATTAAACAATAGCGATGAGATTAAAGTTAGATCCTTCCTGCAGTAACTGCATTATGATGTTGATCATAATCTATTCTGCCATGTTCAGTGGGGATTTAGAATATCAGTTTGTCAAATTGAGTTGTTGCAAGTTTTTTTTTTATTTTTCAGACGAGCCACATCTGGCCTTTTCACTGCATTTGTAAAAGTGGAAGACCAAATGTTAATACGACTTCCTTCTTCCCAGAAACAGGAGAGGGCTGAAGAGAGAAGGCTACAAAGACCCCATTCGTTCTCACTTGAGGAGCTCTCGGCAAGATAATTATAAGCTTTATGACAGTACACAGCAAAAAAAAGTAGAAGAAACCCACCAAAAGAATGGACAGGACAGGAGAAGTAAATTACTTTTCCCCTCTGCCTTCGCTTTATGCCCCTTTTAACAAGAGACGAGGCGGCGGAGGATGGATGAGGCCTTCTTCAGGAGGCATCCCGGGGCTCTGGCGGCGAGGAAACCGGCGACGAGGAAGAGCATTCACCCTTCTAGTGTTTCTCCCATTCATTAATTCAGCAAACCTCTGACCGTTCGACAATGACCAGAGTTTCCCTCATTACATGGTTCATTTTGATAAAAGAAGATGAAGAGGACAGCAATGAGGACAACAAGGAGAGCAGAAATGAAGGCCAGACCATTTGAATAGGGGTTCGGTATAGAATCCACTAGTACCAAACAACACCAAAGAGAACATCTTGTCTTTTGATCAAGTTTTTTCTCCATCTCTCTCCCCCTTTCTCTGTCCTTTTTTTTTTTCTTCTTCTAGAACATTCTCCTCTCTACGCTTCTGTGCCCACATTGCCTGCACTCCACTGAGTGTCTGAATGCGGTTAATTATCTAAAAGGAAAAGTTTGTACCTGTTGAAAAGCTACCCTTGGTTGCTTGGCGCGTTGATGCCAACAAAAAAGCAGCCATAGTGGATGGTCAGAGGACACCACATGCTGCGGGAGGCTTTCAGACATGGCGCTAATAAGAATGCAGTGGTGAGAGTGCCTCTGAATGCACACAGGGGAGAGAAAGATGGGGCAGAGGGAGAAAGGAAAAGAAAGGGGGAAAAAAAACATCTTTTACCTCTCCTTCTATAATTACTCCAAATGAAGAATAGGCTGAAGAAACGGCTTGGCAGACTTTCCATTATGACAGATGGAAAAAAAAAAAAAATCTTCAAGTAGAGAAGGCAAAGCACAGGATCGATCGATTTTTAATGGATGAAAGACTTTTTCTTAATAACATTTCAGAGGTAACGGCGCAGCGTGTGTGCATCAGCGTGTGTCTGTGTGAAATCACATTTGTGATTTTCAAAATGTAAAATAGCAACTGTCCCAGCTGCCATAATGTCCCCCCCTCCATCTGCCCCGTACAGTCAGTATACCTCAGTATGCTGCACATACAGCAGCCTGGATCTTTGCTTTTTTTAATGCATCTGATCTTCTCCTTTTGGCCCTCTTTGCCTCATCTGATGAAGTGAATGACTGAAGTAACACGAAGGCTGCCTTCTCTTTCATCTCTCCCAACACCGGGGAGAGATGTTGCTGTCTGTTGGGCACGATGTGATCTTTGTGTGTGTGCGTGTGCGTGTGTGCGTGTGACCCGCTGACCTGGGAGTAAGTGTCATCTTGTGCAGTAAATGGCCCTCTAAATGGTTTCACACTCTCACAGGGAGAATTGTGTGTGGTGACGCTTTGGTAGAGGTAAAGCTTGCCGGGAGTGTTCATCTAGTCAACAGGGCCCTTCACACCTTAAAACAATACACACAACACAATACTAACGCACACACACAATGCGCAAGGTGTTGCACAAACCACCCAAAAATCATCCATGTGCACTGGTTCACAGTAGTAGAGACTCTTCTTTTGGTCCCTCTCTTTTCTTAATATTAAAGATCAATGTACGATGTGCAAACTGCACGAACCATTTAAACTATGTAACAATTTATTTAATTTTCATCTTGTGACATAGTTCTTCATTTTTGCGTTAACTGTAACTGTAATAATTTAGCCAAAATGGTTTAATTAAATTAGGAATAGTATTGTTTTAATTCAATCAAATACAAGATTCACATTTGACGCTATCAAACCCCATCCAGATCATCTCATCTATTTCAGTCTAATTTGATCTATTTCACCATCAGAATATAGTCTCATCTTTTTTTTTATTTGGCGATGATCGCCTCTGAGAAGGTGAGTGGCAATGCGGGTTTGTGAGCAATTGACAGTGTTTTTACAGGATCAGGGTGTGTGTATGTCTATGATAAACTACACAATAATGGTGAAAAATACACCTTGCAAAGGATTATGCAAATCAGGATCTAAAAGCAACATGTTTATTTAATATAGGCTCGTTGATTCAACGCTCGGCGTGAGCGTGCGTGGTGTGTGTGTGTGTGTGTGTGTGCATGACAGTGTTTGAGAGTGTGAGAGACGGGGACCAGAGTGGGGGTACTGAAGAACACAGGCCTCACACAGGGGAGAGGTGCTAAAATAAGCAGTGAGAAAAACTGCAAATGTGACAGCTGAGCAATAGGGTGGATACGGAGGAGTTTGTAGACAATAACAATCTATTTTTACCATCAGTAGTGGTATGTATTTTCCTCAGGATACAAATGTGTGGTTAGAAAAATGTTTTTAGAATGTTTTCACTGGATATTGTTATTTTTTTCAGGCATATTACTCATTTAAAATTCTTCAAATGTATTTTTCATCCTGCAAACTGCAGGCCTTCAGTGTGATCATAAGAAAATGTAAGAAAAGCAAATGTTCATCTCCTAACATACACTGACAACGTTTTAGAAAACATATATTTCAATATCCTTCCACCAGTTTCCTCCTGCGTAGCATTCCTAGCCGTCCTAAAGTCAACAAAGCACACGCACAGCACGGGGAGCAGCCTCTCAATTATCAACCTCTCTCCACTCCTCTCAACACCTCGTGTTTCTCTGTTAATGACTGGATGAAAGCTCTGATTAAGACCCACTTAACCCATAAACAGCAGTCCCCCGCTCACACACCGCCGAAAACCCAATTAAAGTAAGCCGCCGCTTCAGTCGAGACCGACGAAGGCGAGACGACCTCAGAGGGTTCATGGGTGAAAGGTGGTGGGGAACGAAATATTTACTGTGACTTGACCAGAGATTTGGGTCCGGACATAAAAGTAATATCATCCAATTTGAGGTGTTAAAATGCCTCAAAATGTCCACTGTGTCAGTTTCTTAATTGAATCATCACTTTGCTTTTTAACCAAGATTTCTGAAAGATGAAAAAATCTGCAATTATCATTTAAGAAGAAAAACATTTGAAGAGGGAAAACGTGAATCTAGGTGAATGGAGCATAGCCATGTCCATTTACTTGCTTGCTTTTGAACATTTGAGGGTCGTGAACGAGGGATTCCAAGTCACAGGGACCGCTGCCTTCCAAGCAGTTACCAATTCAGACGGGCATTTTTGCTTCCAAGCTTCCAAACAAAGCCGATTAATTACCTCTCTGGCTTATACCTCTGAAGCATAAAGAGCTTACAAATTACCGCGGGGGGAAGTGATTACAATCATGGAAAACAATAAATCTATCAATGGATCTAATGAAGCCTGCGTGCAGTCGCTGGAATTTCACTGTTACCCCCAGCGATCTGTGGAATGACAATGGGAAAGACGGGCCGTGGTTAAATTGTTAATCACAATGTGATACAACAGTCAGCAGATTCCCCAATTGAAAAAAAACGTGCCCATGGTCCTGTCTATTGGCAGAAGAGAGGACATTATGCAGAGAATATTACTTCCACTCCACTGGAGAGAGGGACACCCTTCTGAACAACACATCTATGTATTGTAAATGTATATGTATTTATTCTTTTGGTATCGCTGGGTTATTATTGTAATTCTGTGTTACTGCTGGGTCAGTATACACATATGACATCTCTATAATGTATGATGAATAAAAGTCCTATTTATAACCATGTTAATTGAGTGAATTGGTACATTAAATTAATTATCACTGTAATTTGATATAAAGATGTAAACATTTCAACTGCATGTAGATGGAACTGGGTGTAGTAGAATCCCCATTTTCCATCTTTATGTGTAACTCAATCCAGGGGCTTCTCAAGGGTGTGTCAAATCATGCCTGAAACTTCTCGCCGTATTTGAGGATCCACTTGGTTTCATCGAGGTACCAGCTCATTACTGGGACTTGATATCAAACGGCGACTGGGGCGGGTGGGGCTGTCGACTGGGGCAGATTGGTGGGCAGGAGCTCTTTAACAGTACAGATTGGGTGATAACGAGGAAGTGCTCCCGAAAAGGACCCTAATTGGTCCTGGGCGGAGACTTCGGCAACTTCTCTTCAGATTAGTGATTCTGGGAGCATGTTTCTTGGCTGGGAAAGCTTCTCGGAAGTTGAGTCTCTTGTGTGAAGTTGTGAACAAGATGAACTGGAAGGAGATGATTGGGGAAATGCCATGGGCAGGAATCAGGAATCAAGAGACGTTTATTGCCGTAATATGTCAGACATACATGGAATTTGACTTGGCGGTTGGTGCATTACGGTAGACGGTACAATAATGGACAACATAGTGCAAAATAAGATTAAAAAAATAGAATAAAATATATGCTATAAGATAAAATTAAAAATAAAGATAAAGTGCTCCAGCCAACAGAAAGTCACAAGTGAAAGTGACAAAGTGTGTGTGCATGAAAATAATAAAGAGGGTCAAAGGCACCGCTGTAGGAAACATAACCAAAGCTTATTTAGTCTACAAATAGATCGGTGGGGACAACACAATTGCATAGACCTGTCCTTTCCTCACATGTTGAGTTTAGACAGTATTACTGTGAATTTGTTACTACTGTTGCTTCTCTGATGACTCATAGCCTCAGAATGCCAATGTTGTTCTGGTGATGCATCAAATTAGAGACCAGAACTACTAACGATAAGAACGTATATCTCTCCTGAAAAAGACATCCATTTTCATTATATTGGACTAATTGGTTTGCAAAGGTTAGATAAACAGGACTTCATCTTCACCTCCTGCCCTTTTAAAGAGGTATTCAGAGAGATAGCCTTCAGCATACAGTCATGCAAACAGGATCTAATTAGCAAATGCAAATGAGACAACACCAAATCTTTGAGGAGAGACAGAAGCGTATCTCCCTGGGATAGCTGGAACATGACAGCTCACCAACCGCCCCCACGCTGGGCACCAAATGTGATGGTCCGCTCCTGCTGCTACTCTTAATGGGACGTAGGGCCAAACCATAAATATAAGAGTAGAGGGGAAAATAAGGAAGTTGGTCCCCAGAGGTCGTCACCTTTAGCCCTTTGAAGTGATGACCGTTAGAATCCCATCCCATTTGATTGATTTTGGTATTGTCTGCTAAATTGAGTGCCTCTGAGCATGAAAGTTTTGTTTGGATCTGGCAAGTAGAATTTTGCCCAAATTGAGTTATTTCCTATCAGGGTTTTAAAAAGGGGTTGTAAAAAATTTGGATCACCACCATGTTTATTTCAATTTATATATATAATTTTTTACAGAACTCTGTTAATCCTCTAATAAAAAGAGGCGAGAACGTATTTGTTTCCTGCGTGATCTGCTACGGCAGCGGTTTGCCGAGGAGGGCAGAAAGCTGTGATCCCATTCAATTAAAGCGATCATTAATTAGGTTTCTATGTCTGTATGTCGTTTAGAGGGGCCTTTCCCAGGAAGTGAGAAAGAACCCCCCCCAGAGCCAATCGCAGGTCCTGCCTCCGTGCATGTCTGTCGTGACATCACAAGCTGCGGCGGGCAGAGATCCTGGCATGGCCCTCGACCAACAGGCCTTCTGCTCCCGGCAGGGTGCAAGTGGCCGAGGGCACAGCGGCGATGGCCAGGTCACCAGCTTTTTCCTCCTGCCTGGCATGAGCGCTGCAGGAGGGGTGGCCGGCAGGATGGCGGGATGTCAGAAACAGCCCTTTTAGACGTGTCAAAAAGCAGGCACAGCTAGGGGAAGCTGCTCCTCGAGCGGGACAGAGAGAAGAGCAGCAGAGACCGGCAGAGACCGGCCGCCCAATGCACGGACGATAACCGAAAAGCTTTGTGTGATGTGCTGTTGCGGGTTTTTTTTTTTTAATGTGTTTTCAGGTAATAAAGATGAGCTGACTTGAGATAGAAATGGTTTTTTCATCACATATGTGTGGTGAGTACAACTGGATGAACTTGTTTCATCGAATGCTGGAGAGTTTATTTTTAAAGATCCCTTCTGACAGTATGAGACTTGCTTCAATGGTAGATTGTGTTTGATATAGTTTTTGACACAAAAAAAGCTGTTCCCTCTTTCCTGTTGTAAAATACAGAATTGATGCATGTATTGTTTATTTCAACACATGACGGTGTGCAGTGGTGGTTTCATGTTGCCACATGACACTTTTGCATATCGGATCATGATTGTCTTGAAACTCTAAATTTCATTATTGCACATAACTGGTTTAAATTCAGATTCAAATGGTGCTGAACCAAAAAAAAGACGTGTCCTTATAGCGTCTGAATGGGGCTGTGGTTGAGCAGCTAACGGTTCTATTAGACCAAACAATAGCAACATAGCTCACACCCAGCAGCGTCGAGCAGAGGGGGAACTGGAGGATGGGCGCTGTGCCTCCGTGATCAGCCGTGACCTCCATTTTAGCGCAGTGCACAGCCATGAACTAACCAGTGGGGCACGCCAACATGCACTGAAATGCACACCTGGGCAGCTATTGAAGGGGTCGAATGACAACACACGGAAGGAGAGTAACTTCACTTGGGTAGACATCACTTCAATGTATATCTCTAGAGAGCCAATAGTTGTTTGCTGCTGCATTAATGATCAAAATATCCAAAAAAGTGAGAATGTGGTACTGAAAACAGCATAATTAGTGTTATGCATTGTCCGGCACAGTGAGGCCCAAACGTCCAAGAGAAGCAATAATAAGACATGATTGATGGAGGGTGAGTAACACGGGTAACAGAAACGTTGAAAAGTAAGTCAGAGGCTTGGATTTCAATGCAAACGAAATCTGTACTGCAAAATAAACATTTGATTACATTTACAACTATATATAATACATTTACCTTGACTTGCTGATATGCCAATGGATGCTGACCAAGGGGAAAAAAAAGGCAAGCAGGAAAAAATACTCAAAATTAATTAAAGACCACTGAAACTGTGCACTCCATGATCTGTGAACTGTTACTCTATATTCATGACTTCCTGAAATAATCAGACAACTCAATCAGTTTGTCGGTGCAATCCGAGGAGGTGTATTAGCTTTAGACTGTTTGCTGTGCAAATACTTTACTCAAATAGTTGATTTGTCTTGTTTGAATGGGCAATGAGTTTATTTCCAGGGTGGCGACCTGCGTCAATAATCCTCTCACTCTCTTTATCATGTAAACGTTCCTTCAAACACGCAGCTGCTGCTGCTGCTGCTGAGCATCGTCTGGTCCTGAGAGAAGAGACGCCCTTTAAGGCTGTTAATGGTGCCCCGTTAACACGCTAAGGCAGCAGCTTCTAAAGTCTGACTTTGACTTCCTTTGAACTGAAGAAGTTGATCAATCAAGGAGAACGCTCCTTTACAAGCTCCAATGATCTGTGAATTCTTTGGGAACAACTGTTGGGCACCGTCCATCATCACCTTTAAACCTTTTTACTTACTTACTTGTGATTTCCAAATATCCTTTTTGATGTGCTGATAAAGATATCTTTATATATATATTATCTAAATCGTTCTATGATGTGTAAATGTATTTTCTTGCTTTTAGTATGTTTCACTGGAATGTGTTTCTGGTGAAATCACATGCAGTGTAGTTCCTCCATGACTCCATGACTCCTCTGTTAGGGGCTTTTGACTTTCATATCTGTGCTGGCCCTTGGACACAAAGATGCAGCAGAGTTTCAATCTTTCCAGGTTGTTATATAGTGTTATTGAAATGAAAATTAAAGAATTGTGTTTTTGCCTCCTATTGTCAGTGAAGTACATTTTCAGTTTCTCATTACGCGGTCCAACACATTTTGTACAACATGTTATTAAAGTATAACAATGGCTGAGCAACGTTCTGATTGTTGATTTCATTTTTAGGTCAATTTTGAGAATGTACTGAAAGTTTAAAAGGTTGTAGCCAGCTCCAAATTGGCTGCGTTATCTGTCTCAGTTATCTGCACACTATTGTCTTTAACCTTGTGGGAATTAGATTTTGTTTATTTTATTTGTAAAAATGTGTGTTCTGGGAATGACAAAGACACCAGAATATAACGCCACCATAAACTCTGCACTATTGACCCCCAGACAGACTAATGGGACTGTTGTTCTGACGATTTCTTTGTGAGGATGATCAGATAGAAGCAATTCACGTGCGGATTGAGGAGCAGCCTCGCTCTTGTACATCTTGTGTCGCCCCTCCTCTGGAGATCAGAGGAGAATCTGGTAATAGGCTGCCATCGGTGCGTCATGGCCACGCGGAGGGAGCTGCGACTGATACGCTGTGATCGGTCCACCTCCACATGGCGCAGGCTTTACCTTTTCACTCACTCCTCAAGCCCAAACACAACATGATGTCCTGCACTGGCGTGGACTCAGCTGCGCCGCTCATTTTGCGCACTGAAGTTTTGATTTAGCTGAAATTAGTCTGGCGTCTCGAACTTGATTGGACAGGAGGGACATTCGCTAGGTAAGTGTATATATATATATATTTGTATCTTTGTAAAATTGTTATAGGCATGTATATGTTTTAATAGGACACAGCCCGGTGAAACATTTGTTTCATTCAGTAGGCTACTATAAAAAAAAAGACAAATGACAATATCACCCGCACTAAAATACAATTATTTACAGGGGTTTAAGCCACATTGATTTAAACGTGTTGTAGGTGTATTTGCATGTATTAATTATTGTTCTTTTCCACGGAAAGGATGGTTTACATTTGTTTGTTGCTGTCTGATCCAAGAGACATCACAGGTTTCTTCAAACGGAAAAATAATTGCCTATTTCCCCTTTTCACGTCCGGAATCCCGTTGGGACGCCGAGTCACATCAGAATTGAACGAATGCAAATTCATCAACTCTGAATAATAATATAGGATTAACGGCATTCCGTCTAATAGAAAAATACGACATTTCTAAAAAAAGAATCTTAAAATATTATATTTTGTATATACGTTGTTAGAAAATAAGAAACGCAAAAAAAATATTTCCACAGACTTCACGTGAAAGTTTGTCATGGGATTTACTAGAAATCGGCTCTCACTTCAAGCCGACCCCCCCCCCCCCCCCCCCCCCCCCCCAGTATCACTGATGAATATGAAGCTATCCAAATAAAATGTACCCTTATTTATTTTCGATCTGCTCTGTTGTTATTTATCAAGACTCGCGTTTTTAGCTCCCATTGTGAATTTGGAAGAAAAGTGATTTCATTTATTACACCGTTTTGTGTTTTTTTCTATTTTAAAACTGAGGAATGGTTCAATGAAAGACAGTGGGAGGAACACAGCAGATATATATGCTAAACATGACTTGTTTGTACATTACTGCATAGCCCTGCTTTATTTAAAAACAGTGCGGGTTTCACAGCCACACCCTGATGCGCCCACGGTGATTTGCCGTGCTTTGATATGAAAAAGGTCACTTTCCCCCTCCAATCCCACCAAAGGCCTATTCTCCCCCGCGCAGTTTGGCACTTTGGGCCTTTTGGAAGACGGTGAATCAGTGCGGATGTTGGCTATAGCCCCTCCTAATCACAATCCACATCTGTCTCCAGATCACTGCAGGGTTTTTTTCTTCTTCTCAGAAGACACCTGGAAGAAAAACCGGTTTTAGTGATTCCCGGGAAAAGAGACATCTGGGACCAGAGACGAGGAGCAGCCATGCTGGGCGGTGAAGGGGAAAGCAGCACCTTCACTCCCGCGAAGGAAGTAGCGCAAGACCGGCGCAAGTCTCCGGCTGTGGACGGGGACGAGTCCGCTGCTGGCGGCAGGTACCCGGAGCACGCGATGGGGGCAGACCGCTCCTACTACATCCCGGCCAAGCAGAGCCCGGACACCCCGAGCCACTGCTCTTTCATCCCCTACACGCCGAGCGGGACGGTTTACGCCGCGTCCGGCGCCGGCAGGTACCCTTCTTCTCTCCACCTGGGCTCCGTGTTGCCCCCCGCGGGGTTTGCCCCCTCCGCTGCGGGACGAAGTCACTTCAGCCCGGCGTACCAGCTCGGCCAGAGCCCCGGGTGCATCTACCCGGCCTACAGCAGCTCGGGCTCGGCTCTCGGCAACATCGCTGTGCCCGCGGCGGGCCCGGGGATGAAGGCCCAGGTGTACCTCTGCAACCGGCCGCTGTGGCTCAAGTTCCACCGGCACCAGACCGAGATGATAATCACCAAGCAGGGCAGGTGAGAGGGCCCTGCCGATGCGTGCGCGTGGACCCCGGGAAAAGGTTTTTTTTATTTTTTTTATTGCTGTATCATTTATTAGATGATGGTTTTTGTGCTTTCAGGCGGATGTTCCCGTTCCTCAGTTTTAACATAGCTGGCCTCAACCTAACGGCGCATTACAACGTCTTCGTGGAGGTGGTGCTGGCGGATCCGAACCACTGGAGGTTCCAAGGTGGCAAGTGGGTCACCTGCGGCAAGGCGGACAACAGCGGCCAAGGTAGTGAAACAGGTCGATCATTTTAAATTACTAACAAATGATTTGGTTTATTTTATTTCATGTGCATAACTCACATGAATCGAATGCAAAGACTTGCACATATTTCGATACAAATAAATAAACTGCTGTTTACCACCCGGGTCTTTATTTCAGGAAACAAAGTCTACATCCACCCAGAGTCTCCAAACACGGGAGCCCACTGGATGAGACAAGAGATTTCTTTTAGCAAACTGAAACTCACGAACAACAAAGGGACCAATCACAACACTTCACAGGTAAGCCAAACTAAACTTATGGACGACCCCTCACCAAAGATTTTTTAGTAACTTGCATTGCAATGTAAACATTTTTATTTTATAGAAATATACAGTTAAATATCAAAATAAACTGGAATAAACTTGATTGCAACACCATTAATATATAGCTTAATTTAAGACACAGTATTATTGTTTGGATTATTATTATTGTGCAAATTAATTTGCTTCATTAAACCAAACCACATGTAAAAAAAAAGTATACTTGCAGAAATGTGTCGAAAATGATTTAATCCTTACATTTTGTTAAATCATGGGAGGATTTAACAGATTTTACCCTGTTGATTATGCAGATGATTGTCCTGCAATCGCTGCACAAGTATCAGCCCAGGCTGCACATCGTGGAGGTGACGGAGGATGGGGGGGAGGACATCAGCACTGAGGTCAAGACTCAGAGCTTCACCTTTCCGGAGAACCAGTTCATAGCTGTGACGGCATACCAGAACACTGATGTAAGCATTGGCGATGAACCTTTCAGACTATCTCTGCCTCATAAGGAATTGCATCCTGTTTTGATCAATTTGAAATCTTGACTCATTCAAAGTTATTCAATGGACGTGCTTGTTCTACATCTTCTTGTATTGATATAAAATGTATTCTTTCATTTTGCTTTATTCAAGATTACACAACTGAAAATTGACCACAACCCGTTTGCCAAAGGATTCAGAGATAATTATGACTCGTGAGTATTTAACTCCTGTTTCACACATTTCTCGTCAACTACATAGTTTTAATAGCACATTTAATAGGAATTCATAAAATGACTAGTCTTATTGCATATAGTGTCGTTCCTGTTTTGTAAATTATTTTTATTCACCGACTCGAGATTTTTCTCTTTAGATTTCACACCATGCTTTTTTTCCCCACCGAGACACTGCCCTCTTTTGACCTCACTTACATGTGTTTTTCAGCATGTACACAGCTCAGGAAAATGACCGCCTGACACCATCTCCGACCGACTCGCCCCGTGCCCACCAGATTGTCCCTGGGGCCCGCTACACCATGCAGCCCCTCTTCCAGGACCAATTTGTTAACAACCTCCCCCAGAATCGCTTCTATAACAGCGAGAGAGCCGTGCCGCAGACCAACAGCCTCCTCTCGCCTCAGACGGAAGACGGAACGTCTCAGAGGTGGTTTGTCACCTCCATGCAGCAAGGGGGAAACGGCACTAGCGCCAGCAACAAACTAGACCTGACCCCCTACGAGGGAGAAAACTCAAGCTCCCTGCTTCCTTATGGAATCAAATCCCTGTCCATGCAAACATCCCACGCTCTCAGCTACTACCCGGACTCGCCTTTCACCACCATGTCTGCGGGGTGGGGGTCCAGGGCAGCTTACCAGAGAAAGGTCTCTCCCAGCCTGCCTTGGTCCCCCAGGCCCAGTCCCACCACTGGTTTCCCAGAAGACTCAAACAAAGTGAAAGTGCAGATTGAAGAGGAGGTGAACGGCGGCGGAAGTCTGGTCTCCTCCTGGGCAGACACGCAGTCGTCGGCTCTGTCCTTAGACAAGGCTGATTCTTATTCCACAGCCTGTAAGCGAAGGCGTCTGTCACTCAATGGTCCCAGCGCAGAGGACTCATCCTCTGACATTAAGTGCGAGGACTTGGCCTCTGTTGCCATCAACAGTAGCTCCTATGGCAAAGAAGGCCCCTCAGCCAAAGGCATGGCAGCTTACTATTCCTTTTACGCAAACCCGTGAATGGTTCGTCATCTCTCATTTTGTTTATTCATCATCAGTGATAAGAACTCATATTTTACTGTTTTTTAGGGTTAATGCGAACACCCATAATTGGTCTTGGTGTCAATAAATCTGGTGATGACATATTTTTTTCCGTTTTTGTTCACACAGGAAATAAAGGACAGAAATAATACAACAATTGTGCAACCAAGGGGCATGTGGCACAACATGCGTCAGCATCCACGGTTATTGTTTTATTACCGATTTTTTCTATTTCAGTTCGTCCATTCTCTTTTTTTCTCCACCCCATTATGTAACTTTGTATTTGAAGCTATGAAAGTGCAAAAGCATTGCTTAAGGTACGCCGTTAAAAAAGAACAGGGTCTGTATGTTTTTGTGTCCATCCATTAGTCTATCTGCGTCTTAAGTGAGGTTATGTGTTTATAGATTATTTATGGAAAGCCTGTTGATATGAAATTTGTGCACTCATAAACGTGTTGAAGATATGCTGTAAATACCATCATTGCAATGTTCAGATATTTGATAATAAAAGGCTTATGTGTTCTATTGAGTGTCAGATTGTTTATTTCAAATACCCATATCCCTGTTTAAATCAACCTTACTGTATATATGATGGACTAATGGGTATATTTAATAGAAGCATTTGTTGAGTTCACCAATTAAAGTCTGTAATTCCTCACACGGTCCTATTTAATTCTGGTATATATTTTAATTGGTTAAAGTCTGTAATTCCTCACACGGTCCTATTTAATTCTGGTATATATTTTAATTGGTTCATTGTACTTTAAGAACTAGTGCATGCATGCAGACTTGGAGGTAAAAGCCACTTAAATCCGATCTGAGTCACTTTTTTAATGTACAACACATAGATCAGATGCCAGGCATAACTTCATCTGCTCCCAGAAGCACGACATGGTCTATTTGTTTCTTTGGTCTGTGTCGCACTCTAGTGTCATTTCATGGTACTAGCAGCTACGAAATGAATCACTCCTGCAGGCCCTGTTCCTCGTACGTGGCTAACTGAGTTAGCCGGATCATTTTCAGGATGAGATGACGTAGATCAGGCTTTTCGGTTCCCGAAGCAGGTTTGGCAAAATCACCATAGCAACACATAGAAAAACTTGAACCTTCATTTGAGCCAGCTGGATTAGTACACCACTGATTATGAATAGATATATACTGATCCGCCCATACACGGATTCACACACACATAACAACACTCCTAGTTCATGGTCATCCACACACACATATATACACATACATATGATACATAAGCTGATACAGTACATACATCCTCATATCCTCATAAATATTTATAACTACCAATTTCGATTCTTTGGGCTTATTTTGATCTACTTATTCTGAAAGAGTTGAGAGCATTATTTTTGCTGATGGATGATTATGCACGAAGCCTCCTGCCAGCAGGCACATTTAAAGAAGTATAATCTGATTGATGATGAGGCACTTAAATTGAGTCTATACATTTTCCCAACACTTACGCACTGCTGGTCCGAGCGTAGCTCGAGTCCACTTGGTAAGAAAGCTCACACGGTCGTTTCCCTCGCAGTTTTCCTTCAGGTTAACAACACGTAACGTTATGGTGTTGCGTCGGCTGTAGTTTCCCAATAAAAAGTCATTTACTTAACTTAGCTTTTGGATGCCAGAGTCTACGCCCACCAGCTGGTCCCCCGTTGTGTTAATACGGTCATCCGCTTTGGTCCTGCATCATTTTCAATCCAGAGATTCCATATAATTTCTGGAGATTTTAGAGGATAATACACTGGACGGAGTTTGGTTGGTAGTAGAATATAATAAACAAACTGACTTGCCGGTTCATAAATTAGACTATTCAATTAAATGCATTTAGTGTACACCAGTATACAAATGTGATTCTGAAACTATGTAATCAATAAAGTAATGAGAATAGTGTAATACCGCTGTCATTTTGAAACTATAGAATAATACTGATGCATAGCTATGGTTGGATTCAATATAATCAACTGAAATGCATTCATGTAATACTGGATGCCATCACTTATATTGACTGAGAGACATTTGATATCCGAGTTACATTCAACGCCTACACTGTGTAAAACTTAATTGCACCCACAAACATATAGAAAGGCTAGATGTCTAACAGAGTCGAAAGTCCGCACATGGCGGCCATCTTGGTAGGGGCAGTTCGCTCACTCATAACATTGTGTTGGTAGTGATACATGTCATTTTTAAATAACCATAACTTTCTCAACCGATTTGCATACATACTATGAATAAAAATGTAATGTTCTAAAAAATAGAATAATGTTTTAAATTGGGTAGCTTACAAGATTTCCCTTATATACATCACATAAAACAAGATAAATAGTTTGAGTTACTAGAGACAGAAAAATCTCACTTGACATAAAAACAGAAGAGGGTTGTGATATGTTGACAGCTTCCCCGACGCACATCAGTTGACAACGGAGGGACTGCAACTCTTCCTCCAACGAATTCAACAAAGTTACATATTTGCGTAGATTGCGTCGTCGCAGTCAGTCTGTGGGACACAAAATTAACTCTCCCTTTCAAAGACGTAATTAACGAATGAATGAAAAAAACACAACATACCTCCATGTTGCCATAGACACGATCGTTGTCAAAGATGTCAGCAGAATGTGGATCTCCACAACTCTTCTCTTTTCTGAGGTGAGGATAAAGAAAACAAACAAAAGTTTTTCTTAAACATTAAGGATTATTCAAAGGTATCTTTGTTGTGTCATTTTACACCGTTAGCATTGTCTTGTTCAAACTAAGGTGAATGACTGGAACCTGCTAGTAGCACAGCAGTGAGGGAGCTCCATGTCTTTGTCCGTCTTCTCAGGGTTGATGTGACGTGTTTGTGCATTCGCAGAGTTCCCCTTACTGGGAGAATAAGGGTTTTTAATTAAGGAACAGTTAAATAAAACTATTTAAACTTGCGTGTAAAAATTTGGAAGCTGACTCTTGGAAACCAAAGGGTCAAAAGGTCGAGCTTCGACTATTATAAGACGCATTTGCTTTTTGAAATTGGAACTCTATAGTTTCAAAATATACTAGAGGGGGAAAAGAGAAGGAACAGAGAAGCAAAATAATTTTATTCAAACTTACCACTTTTTAAAAACGCTGACAATTATTAAAACCGTCACCAAAATCCCGGCTGCTCCAGAAGCAACGACAAGGTAAAGGTTCTGCATCGTTCCTGTCCAAACGGAAAGCACGTGGTGGCATTTTTCCTTTCATCAATATGAAACGCATGTCTTGAGGTGCGTGTCATGCACTTCTAGAAATACACACAAATCTTCCTTACTGTTAAAAGGCAAAGAGAGCGTTAGGTTTGCATTCCCAAGCGTGTTGTTGGCCACACAGTAAACAACCCGAGAAGATCCAAACTCTGCATGCAGAGTCCCGATGGTGACGGTGCCGTGATGTTCTACCTTCACTCCTGGCACGACTCTGTCAGAAAGCACAAAATGGATCATGCTGACGGGCCGGGACTCCGCAATGCACACGCACTTCACTATATCTGCCTCTGAAGAGCAGGAGGAGACCGTCTTGATCTCAGGCATATCTGTAAGAAGAAAGAAGAAAATATCATTTTCTGAGGTATTTAAATACTTACATATACATTACATATATTACATAAGAACATACATGGATTTTTTTTACTCACACAACACATTGAGCCGCACAGGGTTAGATTTGCCTCGCCCTATTTCATTGATGGCAGTACAGAACAGGGCTCCTGTGTGTCTGGAGACGTTTGGCAGCACGTAGACATTTCCTTGATGCAGTTTAGCACCGGTTTCATCGCTCCACTGATAGCTGCTGGCAGGAGGGTGAGCATCACAGGAGCAGCTTAGGCGCACAGCTTCTCCCTCCGTTACCTCCGACTTGTGGTCAATGTTCACATTCACTGGGGCATCTGCATGGAAATGTCCAATGAACTGTTCATAATACCATGATGTAGTACATTTGGCAGTCTAAAAAGTAATGTCAAGGCTCAGCTCTGGTCAACGCACACAAACAGGATAATACGGGTCTACAGCGGGGGTTCTGAGGTGCATGTATCAAACATGCTGTCGGCTGTGACCATCCCAACATGCTGATGTTTAGCAGCTATACCTGTTTACCATATTCAACATCTTCAGAGTTTGCATGATAATATTTGATAATTAGCACAAAACACAAGCAACATCCTCCACTCATGGGAATGGTTTTGCTAGTTTGTGGTCACAAACCAAAGCATTGTTAAAAAAAAAGATAAGGAGCTTACGTTTGACTCTGAGGACCCTTTCTGCTTTGTAGTGCTGCCCTTCCTTGTACGTCACGGTGCATGTTAACAGCTTGTTGTGATCCGCGCTGGTAGGGCGGAAACGCAGAGTAGATGTCGCTGTCCACTGGCCATCGCCAAGCTGCCGTGGTTGGAAATGTTGCTCCCCGGGGAAACTCCAGGTGAAGACAGGTGGTGAAGTTGGACAGGGTTGAGGAACGGAGCAGGACGCAACCTCAGTTTGACCCTCCTCCTTCATGTTGAAATGGATGTCAATAAGTTCACCTGTAACCACAAGAAAGATGATGATCGGCAGGTTGTCGAGGACACTTATTATACACGGGAAGTCTTTTTTTCCATTGCATTCTGCTAGCACATGGTTTTAGTAATGCCATGAATTTTGGAAACAGTATGAAAATAAAAAAACATTGTTTCATCCCGTGCGTGGTTCCAATCCTGAATTTCATTTTGTCTGAAAATAAACTGATTCAATGGTGGATTTAAACAAAACGTATTATTTTGACCAAAGAGCAACCAATTATGAAAGTACGATTACGGTATTGGGAATCGAATTTCTTTAAAATTGCGACCTAAATGTACACTTTAACGAGCAGAGTGGTATTGTACAAGGACTTGGTTTCATCTTACAGTTACATGTTACATATAGTCAAGAATTTTAACATAACTTACATTAAAAAAAACTTGATTGACATGTATCTTGATTGTTATCACTAACCTAACATGTAAGTCAATACCACGAGGAAAGAAATCAATGAATGCTGTTCTGATTCACTGAATGCAACGCAGTAATTACAAAGAGACTTCTTCCAAAATGCTGGAATCAACTGTACTGTTACAGAAGTGTGGTGAAAGATTATTTTATCACTTACTAATCATTTCAATTGATGTCTCCTGTCTTCTGTAGGAAAAGTTGTCGTGGCCTGTCATTTCAACCCTGAAAAAAAAAGGCCCTCCGTCACTTGGTTTAAGGGGATCAATCTTTAGTGAACAGTTCTTCTGTCTGACGTCTCCCAGCAGCTGTGTTCGACCCTGATAATCCTTGATCATTTTCGACTTGTCTGGGTGGTAGATGAACTGATGCGGCGCCCTGGCCCACATCCCCAAGATCGCAGTGATCTCTTTTTCTGGATCTGGGTAGTTGAACGAGCAGGGGATGACCACGCAGGATCCGGGGAGACCTTTAACTGAGGATGGCACCTTTATTGTCCAAGACGAAGCTTCAGTTTGAGTAACTGTGGAAAAAGGGATCAAATGTAACAGAGATAAAGCAGAGAAGGACTTACATGAAAAATTCAAATCAATCTGAAAATCAAAATCTTGACCTGAGCAAAATATTAAGATATCAAAAAGACATAAAGCTGACTTTTAAACTGCACTTTAAATGAGCAGTAAGATATGGCAGCTGGCGTTACAGTGTTGAGAATATGCCATATACCTCTAAAGCAAAGGATCACAAAAAGCACCGGCCACTTGACAGAATCCATCTCGTCGTCTGTGGGTCTGAGCTGTGGATGGAGTGACACATATTTTTAAGCTTGTCAGGTGACATTCACTTCCCTCTTGGAATAACGTGTTCAGTTTCCATTCCTCTTTTAATACATCACACACGGCACTACTCACAAATTTAGTTCATATTTTTAAGTTGGTATACGACAAATTCTTACTCGACACCTGTGTAAAATCAAACCATTTAATGTTTGCAAACAGGAGACAGAGTTGACACACATACAAGTCGTCCTACTCAAAGGGTTTCATCTTCGGAGCAGAAACATATAGTTGGAAGATAAACATGCTAAAACTGGGTGGGAACCTCTGCAAAACCCAAGTGCTGGTAGTCAACCTCGGATGTAGACGATCATTTTTGGCAAAACATCTTGATTATCAGATGACCCAGAACATCATGTGCCTTCATCCAAGATAGCCTGATGTCAATCATCTCGTTCATTTGAGCTGGATAATGGGACATTTGATCAGCTTAGTTGAACCACGTATGAGGAACAGGACGCTGGGGCCTGTTGTTGAAATCACCGTAAAGTACAGGTTGAGATGAGCACCAATAAAAACGGTGTAAAGTCCAACTGTCATATTATTCAATAATAGGACCAAAACAGGCTAAATCCAAAAACAAACGTTGATGACTTTTTTGTATTTTCTATCCGTAGGAATATGTACATTGTTTACACATTTGCATAGGACACGCTGGTATGCACGTCACATTGCCACATAGCGGCACTAGTGCTGATTCCTTTACACAGCGGACTTTGAAACCACATATATCATATCATCAAAAACATCCACTTAGTTCAACATTGCATGCCGTCATTTCAGAATACTGCGCGTTGTCACAATAGCTTGTAAAACTGAGGAAAAACAACGCTCTATCCCTCCTGTCTGTTTTGGGGGGTTTGGGCTGCAAACCTGGCAACCCGCGCAGCAGCCAGCAGCGAGGAGTCAACGAGGAGTTTACACGGGAATAACATCGCTGCTTCGGCCAGACGTCGTTTGTGAAACCCCTCGCGGACAGGGTGTCCTCTGTTCACCGCTAGCGCGTGACAGTCGGTCCTCGAGGTCAGGTCTGCCACCGCGACATGTACCACGCGTGTAAGAATACTTGTCACTCGCTGTTTAAGTTACCAGGAGTTTTTTACTAACTGTGCTAGCTAAGTTGGCTAGCAGCGCGGCTAACACGCTAGCGCGTGCGCTGACGTTAGCTAACGCAGGCACGAGCGTCATGATGTTTTTTTTTTTTAATGTTTTTTTTTAAAACAACATCCAGCTAACAAGGATGAGGTACACGCAGACCCTTGAACAAAAGGAATGATTTGCAGCTAACGCTATCTGCGGACTGTTGGCAGGTGAATGCTCTCACTAACCTATCGTCATAACGTAGTTAACTCCCAAGCGTTAAAAAGGACCGTTTATTATCCACGCCACACTCCGCCGGCGGGTTCGAGCTAGCGGAAACGTAAACAGCGACAGACAACACGGGGAGAGGCCTGCGAGAAGGACTTTTCTAACAAGTCGAAAGCTACGCCGACCAACTATTAGTTGTTTACTGATTGTGTGCTTAACTGCTACTGTCAGGTGGGCATGTTTTAATTGCATGTCGCCCGATAACCGTCATGGACGAGTGTCTTTAAACAATTGCCACACGCGTTAATTAGTTATGCAATTATAGTGTGTGCTTATCACCTGTGGGGGGGGGGGGGGGGGAGGACATCTTGTGTTTGTGATGACGGTGATTCCCGAGATGCCCGTCCTAAACAACAACAACAACAACAACAACAACTTAGTTTACTCGCAGTATTTCACTGGGAATCTAAAAAGTGAGTCAAACCTCAAAAAATCAAAGTTAACACAGGTCAGATTTAACCAAATCAAAACTATATCTACCAAATGTCATACAACCAGTGCAGTACAACCCATGTCCCGTTTATTCGGTCTTGTGCTGTCGTGTCAGCCAGACATTAGAATTTTTGCCAAAACGTTTCATACACTTCCTCCACATCCAATGCACAGACACGCTGCGGCACTCAGGCACGATGTTCAAATGTACATTTGAAGGGTGAAGTATTTCCAGCAGTGTTAATGTTATTTGAATGCATGTGTCTCATTAAACGTATGGCTGGAGATGTCTACAACTACCACCTTAAACTAGCCACTTTTGGAATGTATGTTATATAAATTATGGTAGGAAAAATAAAGTCTTCTCTAAAGGACTTTTACATTTACCCAGGCTACATCCTATCCAGGTACAAGGAATCAGAACATTAAAGCCTTCATGGTGGTGGGATTTATTGCAGGACTGTTGCATTAGACAACATTAGTTTTGGCCAGGTCTAGATAATAAACTGGTAACTGAATGTATGCTTTTGCACCTGTAAATGCACACCGGAATAAATACCTTTCTATAAAAGGTGGGACTGAGTCACTATAAAAAGGTGGGACTGTCTCTTCCTTCAACTTTTTACTTCAGAAATGTGGTTTGACATCAAAAATTCCCCAAATTACAGTGAGAATACCTATACTGCCAAAAAGATTACAAAAGCCCTCTGGAATTTGCTCCATTACATAGACACACAGAGTTGCTTTTGTTGTTCACGCTGACTGTGTGTAAAGCTTAGTCCACAGAGTCAAGTTTATACACTATTTAGACTCTGTTTACATGGTTGCCAAAAATAATCAATTGTCCTACAAATGGAATGTCAACAAATGTCCCATATCCTTTGTTATTGTTGTGCGCTTGTGCTATTGCTATGTATTTGTGATGGTTTCAGGAAGCATTTTTTTTAAACTTCTATTGTGCACATAAGTTCTGCACACTAAGCTATTACCGTGGATGTGTTTATGGTCCTGAGAATTCAGTATGAATTAATTTAATTTCATGAGCTAGATTATGTTGAAGTGCTTTGTTGATTTGTGCTGGAGCTAACCAAAAAAAAATCCATAAAAGTGTCACATCGCTCAAACAGTCATGACCATATGGTGCTCTGGTGGGAGCGAGATGCTGACTTGCTGTGTGTTGCTCTTCAGTTGAGGATACCCTGTTTCACATGACTCCTAGCCTCAGTGGGACGGGCAGCATTGGCAAGTTGAGGCGGAAGCTCCTGGTGATGCCAGAGGAAGTCTTGTCCTTCTCGCTGTGTGGGCTTTGTTGGCCCTATGTTTAGTTATTTGGAAAAAAAAGGAAGAGAAACACAGCGAGGTTGTTTACAGTGCAGTGGAGATGCTGACATAGGGGCTTGTGGCAGAGCAGTGGGAGCAACCTTAGAGATGCAACTCTCATCCTTGTCCCTTGCTTGACTCGCACACACGTGCTAAGGAATTCATCTCCTGCTTTTCTTCTTCTTTTTGATGACCTTCAGTATGCAGGCCTGTTGGACCTGATCAGGTTGAGGACGACGTCAGCGGCTGTATCAGTCAGAGCTTGAACCTACAGTCGGAAAAAGATGGGGAACACGGCGACCAAGTTCCGTAAGGCTCTCGTCAACGGCGACGACGTGCTGGCCTGCCACCTGTATGACAGCAACCCGCAGTTCAAGGAGGCTCTGGATCCCAACTCTACATACGGAGAGTCCTACCAGCACAACACTCCACTGCACTATGCTTCCCGGCACGCCATGGCCCGCCTTCTCAGGTCAGGATCTGGTCCGAGCAAGCAAACCCAAATGACATTGACATTCAGAGGTGCAGGTCTTTGGGTTGGTTGCTGTCAGTGTAGAAAAAAAGGGATCTCTTTGAGTTGAGAGACGCGGCACTCATTTTGTTTCGCACAGGATTTTCAATATGCTGCTGTTTATTTATTCAATATATTATCATTTTTATTTCTTATGAAGCACCGCTTATGATCTCAAGTGTCCTTTGTGCAATCTGTTGCTGATCAGACGGTCGTTCGTTTTATTGTATTGCTGCATGGTAAGATTCATATTTTTCCATGGTTTGTCTCTATATGTCTCTGCCCCATCTGTCTCTCCACATAGCCATCTGTTAGCAGCTCTCAGGAATGCAACATGCTGGGATGGAGTAGGATGGGGCTCCAAGAGCTTCCCACCCCACAAGCGACCAACCGTGCATGTGTTTATCTTTACTTTAAAAACACTAGTTGAAAAAAAATAAAATAAAAAAAGCAAGTCATGTGGAATAATAATATGCGACTTTACGGATGGAGGTAATTAGAGTTTCCTCATGAAGCACCCAACCATAGACTAATAATTTACTTCACGCGATTTTATTTGAAATACACTACTTATAATGCTGTAGAATATTCTGTTACACCAATCTAGAATTCATAAAGTACAACAAAAGTATGTGATATTTGTTGTTGATACTTTTTTGGGGTTTGACAGAGTATAACATTCCTTTGCCGATATTTGCTGTACTGCCAAACAAGGAGGGACCATAAAACAAGATTACTTTGCTGACCAAGATATTAACCATTTGTAAGCAACTAAAAAAAGTTTGAAATCAACTGTTAATCCGGTCTCTGTCTTGTTATTTTAGGTCTTTCCTTTTCGGCAAAGATGGGAATCCTAATAAACGTAATGTGCACAATGAGACATCTCTGCACCTTCTCTGCATGGGGCCGCAGATCCTCACCTCTGAGGGGGCCCTGCAACCTCGGATCTCACGGCCATATGAAGACAAACAGCGGCGGGCCGAATCCCTGCAAATCATCCTGGCGTGGACCGGAGCGAAGCTGGACCATGGAGAATACGAGAGCGCTGATATCAACGCCACTGACAACAAGAAAAACACCTGCCTGCACTATGCGGCTGCTTCAGGCATGAAGACGTGTGTGGAGGTGAGCTTCCTAAGTCCTGTAGACATTTTACAGTTGGCCCTTGTTCTTAATATTCTCTTTCTAGGTACAGGTCAATGGCATGATAGGTAAATCTGAGGAGTGTCACTAAGGCAGGAAGCAATTTGAGTGGAATGAAGACAAAAGGGGCCAGAGTTACACTAATTGCTAACCCAAATGATTCAGTATCTGCCCTATAGTAAGTACTATGACTATTTGTAGAGTAGTGGCATAGTGGGTGGTGTGGTGCTCACACCCATTATGTTAAGTTGGATCAAACTGCTCCTCTGTGCATTTTGGGAAGATGTAGTAAAATGCATCTTTTAAGAATACGGGAGGCCGGATGCTTCACGTACTAAAGTCACATTAATGAACGAAGCTATCTTGTGTCTTATATGTCTTGATTGGTAAAGACCTAGTTTTTAAACATATTTTGTTCCCATGACTCATAATTAGGGAATTTTGCACTGTTTATGTTTGCTGTTCATTCACCCAGAGGACCATACAGTGGCATATATAGCAAAATGTAACTTGCACCATTTGAAAATCAAATGTTGTAATAGAGAGACACCATCATTGAACTTTGAAAACATTATCAAAAAAGCGGAAAAAGGGAATTTAACACATTTTTGGGAGCTGAAATTAAATATTGTTAATGAACGGAACAAGTCAATAGATTTGGTTAATGTGGACCTCGGCCTCGCCATCGGGGAAAAAACACACATAATTATGATCACAATATAGATTAAAATAAGTGGAAAACACATTTTAACCTCCATTAATTACCAACCAGAGAGGTCAAAGCCAGTGTTTTTGTCATGAAAAAACACTGGCTTCCAACTACACACCATTAAGCCCCT
The DNA here is from genome assembly GCF_949316345.1 of Pungitius pungitius. NCBI lineage: Eukaryota > Metazoa > Chordata > Actinopteri > Perciformes > Gasterosteidae > Pungitius > Pungitius pungitius. The sequence continues at coordinate 1,652,688 of NC_084910.1, forward strand.
TGGTATATTCAGAAATACATGTCCGTCTTGTTCTCCTTCATTAGTTTCTGGTGCAGAGCGGAGCAGACCTGTTCGCTGAGAACGAAGATCGCGAAACTCCATGCGACTGTGCAGAGAAGCAGCACCACAAGGAACTGGCCCTGTGCCTGGAGTCGCAGATGGTCTTCTCTCTTGCCCCCGAGGCAGAGGGTATAGAGGCAGAGTACGCAGCCCTTGACCGAAGAGAGGTACAGAATAACATAGCAAGAGCCAGAGGGCACACAGCTGATGGTTTGTCACCTTCAACTGGTGCCCCTTACAACATTACAAACAACAACAACAACAACTAGATGTCTGCGGAGTCTGGTTAAGAGACAGAAAACAGTTACGGTCCTTTTTATTGCAGTTTCAGTAAGACGTCTTTTGAGTAAGATGCCCTGGAGACCTGAACCTTTCCAAAGCCACATTACGAACTGAAAGCTCTCTAGCCATAGTCTGTGTAGGTCTGCCCTGGCCTCTTGGAACCAGGCTGAATTTGTATTTGATCCATATGGGCTGATATTCACCTTGTAGATGCTTTGGTTGGACACAAACACAGTCGCACACAATGGTCACCGCAAACTGCCTGCTGTAAGGCATGTGACTCCCATCACCATCACTCTGTTAGCTCACCAGTCCCAACTAAGTTGGGCATCAACAATAGTCTTTAAATACCTCTACTTCCCTTTGCCCTGTCTTTCCTTCTTCTTTCACCCTCATTTCTTCCGTTGCACCTCCCTCTTTCTTTTACCCTGATTCCTCTGTTGCTCCCTCCGCTCTTTCATTACATTTCTCCACCGACCCCCCCCTCATTCTTTTTCCCCTTCAAACCTTGCGTCATGCCGCCTATGTATGATCTCCTCTCGTCCCTGTCCTTTCCTCCCATCTTCCCTTTGTCCTTTCCTCTCCCTTGCCCTCCTCTCTAGCTGTATGAAGGCCTGCGTCCTCAGGATCTACGGAGGCTGAAGGACATGCTGATAGTGGAGACAGCCGACATGCTGCAGGCCCCTCTCTTCACTGCAGAGGCACTGCTACGTGCCCATGGTACGATTAACCTCACACACGTGCACACACAGAGTATCAGCCTTTCCCTAAAATGGTTGGCACGCACGTACCTGGTAGCTTATTAACATCCCATGCCTGATTCTAGTCAGAGAGCATTGTTGAATTTGTTTCTCTGCTGCCCGATCTACAGCGGGTCTATCTAAAAAGAAACGGTAATAAGGGAGAAACAAAAGATCCTCTCAAAAATGACCTTTCAATTAACTTTTTTTTAAAAATCTTGTTACAAAAATCGTTGGTAAATGTGTCCCATACCTTTTTTCCACTGGGATCAGAGGGGCTGTATACCGCACAAACACCCTTCTACACTCCAAGTATTTTCTAGCAGTGAAAAGGGCAAGATATGAACAGCCTTTGTTATCTTTGAATTTCCCTCGTATTGCCCTCACTGGAGTGTGTCATTGTCCCATACGCTGAATGCTTTTTTAGTGAGCTTGTCCTTTCCTCCAAATATGTGAAAACATTGTTACATTCAAAAAATGAGGGTAATTCCACAGTGGACACTTCGCATACAAAGGCGTTTCTTATAATAATACATTTTTGCTTGTGCTGCCTTGGCAAACAAAACCATGGGAGAGAGCTGTGTCCTACATATTTGACTGACTAGAAATAGTTGTGTGCAGTGGAATGCTGCCTGTTTGAGCCACAGCATACATCTGTGCAAGTACATGTACTTGTTAGCACTTCCTGTTTACTCGTGCTGATAAATAGGCCGCTTGATTTCTCTCAGTCACAAACAAGTAATGGCAGGCTGACATTGAGATTAAGTAATGTTGGAGTTAAAGTCAAATGTTAGTAAAGCACAGCAGTAGCGGCTAGGAGATAGATTGTGTAGATTTATTAGCACTGGGTGTAAAATTTAAGTTGCCTTATTAAATTTATTGGTGGGTAAAGTAATGTTATCCTGAGGTAAAAGCCAACACAGCGGCCTTCACAAACAACCGTCATGTAAACATCCACACAGGTCCGCTCTTATGAAATTGAGTATTAAGTCATCACAATGTGTTGTCCTAATGAGATGTGCATCTTAAATGAAAATATGTTCCCGGTAGGCTGAATAGGTGAAAGCCTTTCATCTGCAGAGAGGGAATTATTAATTTTGTAACATTCTTCGTGCACAAAGACCGTTTCTTTGATTTACTCCTCTTGCAATTTCAGTTTAGCCAAGTGGTGACCCAGTTTGGATTTGGAGCCTCTAGCCACCGAGTCTCAAGCGTCCCTTAACCTAACTAAGATAATGTCTACGAAGAGCTTTAAATGTTTTAAACAAAGTTATTTCATTAGAAGCCTTTGAGAAGCAGTATTTAATTTGGCTGCCGGAGGACTTGAAAGAAGTGTCACGGTTTTAGGTGCATATTTAGTCTTTAAATACCCTGTTCTCTAATTCCGTTGTCTCAGTGGCTGGCTGCTGAGGGTGTGTTCTACATATTAGACATATTTCTGGGAGATTAGAGGGGTGAGCCCCAGATTAGGGCTATATTTATTCACCTCTACCCTGGGATTGCAGTTTGTCTGTTTAATAGGGATGGAACATGTCAACGTTTCTGTTAATCTCAAGGAAATGGATTTGGGGATTCATCCATCATTACTTCCTGGTAAAACTGCATCACATTTCCACACTTTCTTACTTTAACACTTCCGCAGTCTTTTCAGTCCTCTTATCACAATTCTTGGAGTTTTCCTGCTAAGCTGCCAGCCTGTTGATCTGTCTGTGCCTCAGACCAATTCTATTTCCAAGTAAAACATTTTTATATTCAAGACTAAATGTGAAGACTTTTAATTTCAGACTCCAGTTAATGACCACAGGCTGAAAGATTGCGTCATGCTCATTGATGAGTTTTAATTGAATGGAGATTGGGGAAATTGTTGCAATATTCATTAACTTAACGAGGTTATTTAGAGTCTTGGTGGCGAAACGTGTCTCGAGGTTGATTAAGGCCTAATTGCAAAGTTGACCGGGTCATGCTCCTTATTTAAGGAGAATTTCATTTGTACAGAAAAAATTTGGACTCGGGCAAAAGTCATTTAATATTCAAACTGAGTTCTCCAACCTGTTCTTGAGTTAATGGGAGATGGAAAAGCTATTCTAAAACCAAAAACCAGATGGCAGCAGGTGTATGTTGTTGTGTTTGACAGACAGTAGTAGTGCTGTAGAGAGGAATTTGTGTGGGCTGGTGGATTTAGTGTTTTGCAAAGCAATCAACATACCATATAAAAAAATACAAACACAATAAAAATTACTTGGATTAAAGCCTATTCTTCTGTTTGGTTTTATGAATTAGTGTTTTGTTCCTTAATTCTGTCTTTATTTCTTTTGCATCAGATTGGGACAGGGAGAAGCTCCTAGAGGCCTGGATGAGCAACGCAGGGCAATGCTGCCAGCGCTCGGGGGTGCAGATGCCCAACCCGCCTCCTAGCGGTTACAACGCCTGGGACACCTTGCCCTCACCCCGGACGCCACGCGTCACCCGGCCCTCCATCACTTCCCCTGACCAAGTCAGCCTGATGCCTGCCGAGGAGGAGTCCTCTCTGGTAAGAGTTATCTTCAACTTTCCCCAAAAATCCGTTTCACAGTCAGAATCCAACTCATTTTCCCTTGTGATGCATTTAAGGTTAACCAGGGCCAATTAGCCATAGCTGCGATCGATCTTCTGAAAACAGTGGTGCCTCCCACAGGTGTCATAAATGGTCCATGCTCTATGAACAAGAGTGGGGCTGAAGTTTATGAATATATATACATTTTCTGCCGAGTGCAACAATCAGGGGGCAACCTCCGGTTCTTCAAAGACAAGCCAATGTGGCAGTGTCTTGCATTCTCTTAACTGACCAACAGGGGGCTTCCCAGCCTCCAGGCCTCCCTAAGGACTACTCTTTCAAAGAAGCGTATGCTTCAGGTCGGGCTTAATGGGATTGACAGGTTGCTTCTCCAACCAGAGTGGTATGTTGCACTTCTGTCATTCCATTGCATTCCAAATACGGTAACTTCCCTTTTGAAATAAAAAAAAAAAAACAGCATGTCGATGGCTTCAAAATGTCAGTCCACTGGGTGATGTCACAATGCTTTGACCACGTCTTATATACGTCAAGGATGGTCCATGACAAATTACACAGTCTATCATAAAAGTTTTTATCACAGCCTCATTTGGCGAAAACTATGGCAGCTGAAGGGTAGGGATATTTCTGTTATGTCCACTTCTCGAAAGTTATAGAAAACTTTAATTGGCAGTTGCAGATGTGATCAATGAGAACCCAAGTTGAGTGGGTTCTATAAATAGCCATAGCCATCTCAGTGAAGAGCCATAAGATGTAATGTAATCACAAAACAAGGGGGCTCCAGGGACCCCAAATCACCAGGCTAGCATCGCAGCGCACAGACCAGTAGTCACTGGCAGTCTACTCAAGAACTCTACACAAGTCTTTATTTAAATTGAGTCCCTCCGGTGTCCTGAAGTGTTTGCGTTGAATTCTTTACATTTTCAAAGCCGCACCTGTCTTTCTGCATAATGTTGCCTAATTTCCCAGCATTAGGCTGCAGGCAAGCATTAGCATTCATGCCAGTGGTCTCGGCCGCCAACATGAACACAAGCAGTACATCCTCTGCTGAGAAGAGAACAAAGGGGTTTGTTAATTAGAGTGTGGGCTCTGAACTCGACAGAATATTGAATTACTTTCTAAAATAATGTTATTAGTGTATACCCTTTTACTCTCCCATAAAAATAGGGAATAAGAGTACTCCATAGCAAACATCTGCTTCTGTGTCAAGCAACAGGGAATTCGCAATCAAATTGAAGAGACACCCAGATGTTGGGTGGAATTGCTGCGCTATCCACTTAATGATTTTACTCTGCACCCGACATAAACAGGTATTAAGCAAAGAGGCCTGCAAAGTCAAATCTAAGTTTAACAAAAGTATTTGAGAGTATCTGTATTTGAGTATCTTGCATAACGACTGCTCCCATGAGTTGTAAAGGTATTTTCCACATTTGTGCCACTGAATCTGCCAGTCTACCAGAACTTTATTGAGCCTTATTGACCTTCTGCTGCCTGTTCAATTGGCCCCCCATCATCCCAATCTGTGGCTTCCTGATCATTTTCAAACATGCTTGACATTTTCCTCCGCAACCATCTTTTTGAGCAGTTATGTGTTAAAACGTCCCCTTTAGCAGATTGTTTCTGTAATTTTATTTTATTTGAGTGTTCAAAAAAATAGAGCTATTTCAACATGCCAAATGTGACCAAAGAATATTCCTGCTGGTTGTGATGTGTTTTCAGTTGGTATTGTTCATATAAATCGGAATTTAATATAAAGCATACACTTCTTCCTGTGGGGAAAATCAGTCATTTTTTCTGATGGATGATGCTTAGTGTTTCAGACGTAAACTTTTGATGTAGGAGAGTTGAAGCTGACAGCCTCCATTCCTCATTCACTTTATGCGAGATTCCAGGTTGCGTTTGTATCTTTTGTTTTGACTCTGTGGCCTCAAACTGCACTGTGCCAATCGACCAGGTCCACTGAGGGGCCCGATTAAAGGCAGCAGTTGATTATATCACATTCTGCTCCTTCACAAATCAATACTTCATTGTTGAAGTACACTGCCTCCTTTATGTCTTTGGTGGATGCTTCACTGTAACAAGGCCTGTGTGTGTTCGTCCCCGTTTGTCTGTAATCCTTGAACCATATGCTAATGACAGTTTATCATCTAGGCCTGAGCTGGCTTTTGGGGCAGTGTTGTTATTTTTTATACAAATCAAGGGCTACCTACGTAACATCAGCTGGTATTCTGAGAACATGGCCCAGTCTCAAGATCGCTGATTTTCGGTCCAAAACGTCTGACTTGAAGGTCGTGTGGGTTTCAATTCAAAGGGTGATGTAATGACACTACTCAAGGGCCTTTTAAAATTGCACTACATTGATTTAAGGATTACTCAGAAATAATCTTTTATGATTATGATTTTTTATAGACAAATGGACAAATACAAATTGTACTGTGACCTGGAAATAATTTTCTTTTTTCACAGTGTGGCATCTGCATGTCTTCCATTTCCGTCTTCGAGGAACCGGTTGAAATGTCCTGTGGCCATGAGTTTTGCAGACCATGCTGGGAAGGGTAGGTCACATTTTGGTTAAGCCTGCTGGTGCTACAAACAGGCTCATGATGTACCCAATTAACTTACTATGTTTTTCATTGCAAACCTCATTCATGCCTGCAATGTGCGCATGCTTCTCCAGGTTTCTAAATCTAAAGATTCAAGAGGGGGAAGCCCACAACATCTTCTGCCCGGCCTTTGACTGCTACCAGCTAGTGCCTGTGGAAGTTATTGAGAGTGTGGTGTCTAGAGAGATGGATAAGCGCTACCTCCAGTTTGACATCAAGGTAACACGATTAAAATACAGGGACTAAACATATTGCACATGGTAACCCGTCCAGGGAAAAGCACATGACTCCTGCAGTTCAGTTGCATGATGAGGTCACAAATGGGCAAATATTAAGTAGAGAGAAAGTATAGATTTTGAAAGCTGTGAATTTTTAATTGGCTTGAATCTTTTCTGAATTTAAAGCCCTTTTTAAAAAGTCTATTAACACCAAGTGGAAAAGGATTGTTTTTCAGAACAATGGCAGATGATGTTGTGCTAGAAATGAGTGTCATACAGTCACCCTCACTAAAATACTTTTCATTGACTTGTATGTTCTGTCGACAGGCATTTGTGCAGAACAATCCAGCAATCCGCTGGTGTCCCGAGGCCGGATGTGAAATGGCGGTGAGACTGAGCACGCAGGGTTCTGGGACCTCCACCTCAGACTCTCTTAGCTTTCCCCTCCTCCGGGCTCCAGCCGTAGACTGCGGCAAAGGTCACCTCTTCTGCTGGTCAGTAATTACTACCACACTGTGTGAAAAGGAAACTATTTCTGTATTTTTCTCAATATTTTGCATCAGTAACATAACGTTTCTGTGCATGTGGAATTGGTTACCATTCATTTGCATACATCCTCAAGGTTTTCCATTGCGAGAAATAAGTTTTGTTGAGCTTAAGTACTCCTTTAACTCGTTATAAACAAACCCATCTGCTGTTGTCTTTCACAAGTGAGTAAACTGTGAATTTATTATTTTACATTTTGTTGACTGCCATGCCCAAGGACAGAGGAGCCCTGATGCCGTGTTGTCCTCCACCTACTGTCTTGTGTATTATATCATCATCATAACATGACCTCCACCCCAAACAATACGTGCCACGTCGCTGCACTTCACCTTGTGATTATGTGAAAGTGACCGTCAGGTTCACCGGTGTTGTTTACTCACTTTGACTTAATTGGTTTTGGCAATGGAACTGTATGTAACACACGTCCGGCTTTGATGGTTCCCTTGACACAAGGAGGGCATTGGGTGGACAACGCCAATAGGTGGGGGTCGACGGCTTAAACAGCCTCTCTGACAGCAGTGTCTTAATTTGATGTGTGGTGCAGGGACATAGCTTCTGCTTTCAACAAATCTCTTTCTCCGCCTGCATTACCTTAATCTGTTCGCATGTATATTCCAGGGAGTGTCAAGGCGAGGCCCATGAGCCCTGTGACTGTGAGACCTGGAAGTTGTGGCTCCAGAAAGTCACAGAGATGAGACCGGAGGCATGTGAGTATTGACATGGATCTACTTGTTTTTGTTAATCCCTTTTCAGACATAAGGCTGAATTTACAAGCTGCACAGCATTCTGTCTTTACACTTCAATGTGCGTGTGTGCTGTTTGAACAGGCATGATGTTCTGACATAAACTGCTTCAGTCATTGTACCCGTAGGACGTTGTTGCCTGTTGGTAAAGTCTCCGTCCGTTTACTTGCCCAGATTTTGGGGCGTTCGGTTCAGTGATTGATTTGGAGCTAGAATGCCTGCAACTCAACTACAGTGATTAGAAACAGTTTAGCACTAAGCAAATTAAAACCCACCCCGTTGATGATGATGAACTGTTTTGAAGCAGTAATTGGACACTGGGACATCTATCTTCCCATCCAATTTCTCAGGGTTCTTAGCATTTGGATCGGCACATTCGAGGTGCTTTGATAATGCCAATCATCGGGGGGGGGGGGGGGGGGAGAGATGTTAGCAAAATATATAAGCAAACACATTAGTCAGACAGGCCAAATTCCACTCAGTGGTAAATTTTCATTTTGCCATTCCCCCTTTTCAAAGTGGCCGGTGTGAGTGAAGCGTATGAGGACGCAGCCAACTGCTTGTGGCTGCTGTCAAACTCCAAATCCTGCGCCAATTGCAAGTCTCCAATTCAGAAAAATGAGGGCTGCAACCACATGCAGTGTGCTAAGGTAAGTCCGGGTGGGAGATTTCACATTTCAATCTGTATATTGCAGTATGTCATCAGGTGTCCGTTCCATCTCGGCTGCGATTCGCCCCACTGTGTCTGCAGTGTCTAATCAGTAGACTTTGAATTGGAATTTCTTTTGCCAAAATTAAAGGCACCTTTGGCCTTAAGAGATTGGTTCATAGTTAGCACACTATGCAAGTTTAGTGATCACTTGTGATGACCTCATTGTGTCTGTGGTTGGATGTTGATCTCCACTCATTCACGCTAGATGCAGGTTGGGTCTTACAGTCTGTAAAAGGGGGGAGTTGAGCAACTACGTGGGAATATTCAGTTGGTGTCAGGATAAACGGTTGAGAGGGAATGGATTTTACATCTTTAGCAGAGGTTTAGGTGGGAGCATCATTCTGGAAATTAGTTAACATGAGAAAGGAAGTTGAAAGCACACCTTTTGTCCACTGAGACATTCAGAGAAGCTGCTCTTATTTTTTACAATAAAAGGTTTAACGTTGTGGCTAATAAAATGAATTCCTTTACGGCAGGTTATGCTGTGTTCTCACATTATTTAGGCTTATTATTTTACGCATGACTGCTATTTCATACAGTCCTTCAGAATTTACACCTCGGGCTGATGAAATATAAATCATTTGATGTGTTACATTGCGGAGAGCATTGATCTCTAGATCTGAGTCGGTAAAGAGCTTTTCTCTGGGGAAGGCAATTGTTCATTTAATGTTGTAATGCAATTATGAAGTTTAACATGATTAATCACATTCAAGCTGCTAACATTCAAGTGGCAGCTTGTGATACTGCTCACAAACAATCCATAAGCCATCTGTCAAGTTCCATAGTCATCCAGCAGTTTCTGTCTTGGCTAGACAGCAAGGGAGGAGTAATATATGGGGGACTGAGAACAAAGACACTCAGGTAGAGTGAGTTAGACTGATGGTCACGCGGACTGCCCGGCTGTGTCACTGTTACTGCCACTGCTGCCGGAGGGCAGGCCATGGAAGTGGGACTGTACAGCCATGGAGGCAGGCTCCGTTAGTTTCTGTGACAGCCCGCTCACCGTCTCCGTCATGGTTAAAGAGGCGGACTAGTGATGGAGATCAGTTTGAGAGAAATAGAGCAGCTCTCACAAGCTCAGCCTCTCGACCCATTATTACCCGGCGAGAAATGGCTTTGCCCCCGTTGCTTAGAAACAAGGGACTCGCGTTGAACAGAACGATTCCTTTTTGTTCTCACTGCCATTTCCTCGCATCGGGTCCGGCTGAACAGTTTATTTCTCACCATTTCACAAACTACCTTTTTGTGCCTCTCAGTGCTTCCATTTAATCACCGTCCCACATTTTCTAGTGATTTTTCTGAAGTGTCTTGTGTGGTGTTTGCAGGACAACAGTAATCTCAGCCTCTTGGGTTGCGTGTTGCTCTGGCGAGCTCGTCACCTACAGAAGTACTCGTGGCACGGGGAAAGGAATCACTTGCAGATGCAGATGCAGATTCAAGTGGCCGCAGTGTTTTGTAGTTTTAGGAGAGCCAGCTAGCAATCTCAAATGTTGTCTTGAGTGCCTTCCGGGGGCAGAAGTCTACGAGGGTTCATCACTATTCAAACAAAAGCCTGTGCATTAAACTATGATGGATTGTGGAGAAGGCTCAGAGACTAGGACTCTTAAGGACTCTTAAACATCTCAGTCCCTATTCAGTATTATTCAGATTCTGAGAGCAGAAAAGGGGATTTTGATTTTTAATGACGTTGTAATTTCTTGTATCAGACATGCATACTTGAGAATATTAGTTACACCACTTAAACAGAGGCAGGAAGTCTTTATTTATCAGGGGGAAATACATTTTATGATTTGACACCTGACCAGAATGGATGAAGATCTAATATTTCATTTTCCTCCCCGTAGTGCAAGTATGACTTCTGTTGGATCTGTCTGGAGGAGTGGAAAAAGCACAGCTCATCAACAGGAGGCTACTATCGTTGCACTCGCTACGAAGTCATCCAGCAGGTGGAGGAGCAGTCAAAGGAGATGACTGAAGAGGTAAACACAGACAATAGAGTCCTCATTAAAACTTAAGAGGCAGATTGAACATTTTAACTAAGAAAAATGAATTAAGAATCCACAGCTAGACAAAGTTGACTGAACCCTTTTCATTATGTTCACAATAGTCACTTTAAATATCCTTGTGTTTTCTATGATATTTTGATAAATCATATAAATAAGGACAGGCTGCTGTCATTTAAGCAATAAGTGATAATTTATTTTAATTTAGCTTAAATAGCTTTTGTGCTTTATTTACTATTTCTTTTGGTAAGGCGCACTGTGACCAGACGCCTGTCAAGTGTCTTAATGTTTCATCTCAACACACGTAGTGTGTTTGCAAAGCTCCGCCCTCGATGAAACAGAGATCAGAGAGAAAGTAGTGCAAAAGACTCCCACTTAGCTGAAATTAAACCAACCTCATTATGCTCCATCAGTTGATGGATCCAGGATCTCTGATGTCCCCTTGGCCCCTTTTCTCACTCAAAATACAACCGACCAAGATCATTGCTTAGTTTCCTGTCCAAGCTGGGTTTAAGCTCGCCGCCATTTCCTGTGGCTTACACAGTGACTTATTAACATTTAGTAACTAACACAACTATCCCGTCTAAACTTTAGCACTCATTTTCACACACATTAGCTTATGTCTGGACTCCAGCGCAATCAAGTGTGCCCCCAAGTAAATTCTTAAGTGTTGGCTGTCTTGCCATCACAGGTACTGATTTCACTCTCCTCTGTGAGGGGAGAACAACATGCTCATGGGTTTATTGACTGTGACCGGGTGTCTCATCACACTTTTGCAGGTCGAAAAGAAGCACAAGAGCTTTCAGGAACTTGACCGTTTTATGCACTACTACACACGCTTCAAGAACCACGAGCACAGCTACCAGGTAAGCGTGCCTGGCTTGTCTTTCAGCGATGTCCAGTGTGTCACGTCGGGGTTGTGGCAATGGGAACTTGTCATCTATAGTATGGTAATTCTGCATTCAGTACAATTATTTATAGAAATAATTGATTAATTGTCAAGTTTGTCAAGTTGTCAAGTCAACTTTATACAGTGAGATTCTTTATAAAACCTGACGTGGTCTGTCTTCTACACAATAGCTGGAGCAGCGCCTGTTAAAAACAGCCAAAGAGAAGATGGAGCAGCTCAGTCGAGCCCTGAGTGGATGTGAGTGTGCGGTCTCCCATAACACTGTCACTCTTTGTAACAAGACAAGAAAATTAAACCATACACCCGATGAAATCAAATTTCACTTTTACAGTGAACTGTGAACAATGAAGACACGCACATTTCAATACCTCAATTGATACAACAGAGCTACAACATATGCTTTGTCTCAGCTTATATCATTGTATGTTCTGATCGACTTTACGTGTAGGTCATTTAGACGGAACTAAGGGATGTATTGTAAACATGAGGGTTTTTTCTTTTCTAATCCATCTCCACTTCTCTTCTGCAGTGGAAGAAGACCCACCTGACACTACGTTCATTGAAGATGCAGTCCTAGAACTACTAAAGACACGCCGCATCCTCAAGTGCTCTTATCCTTATGGCTTCTTTCTTGAGCCCAAATGCACAAAGAAAGAGATCTACGAGCTTATGCAGGTTTCAGTCCTACTTGTTCTGAAGGAAGACAAATGTTCACAGCAGATGATTTTATATGGACCATTAGAGATTTGGGACTAAAGCTTTTTACCACATGATCTGCCCCAGTTACTGTATACCTGCCCATCTCAGCTTTTAGTTAGCATTTCATAATTTATGATCAAAGACGAGGAAAGTACTTACCTGATGTCTTTAATATCTTGGCCTCTTGGATGCAGTAAAATGAATGAGCAAAGTACACATACGTCTTACAATACGCTCTCTTAAAGGCTTGTAAAAATACATTTTTTAAGATACACAAAGTTGTGCTAATGTAATGTTCTCCCCGAACTTTCTACTTTTATGAAGTTAGTTGTGACATTTTATATTCACTCAATCACTGCCTTTGCAAAAAACTCAGCCAGCTCTTTTTCTGCCCTCAGACGGACCTGGAGATGGTGACTGAGGACCTGGCTCAAAAGGTTAACCGGCCTTATCTAAGGACGCCGCGCCACAAAATCATCCGTGCAGCATGTCTCGTTCAGCAGAAGAGGCAGGAGTTTCTAGCCTCAGTAGCCAGGGGAGTGGCACCCAATGACTCTCCTGAGGCCCACAGACGCAGGTGAAATCCAGACATGCGGCTCATTTGTACAATGAAAAACAGCACTTTATTTCAAAAGAACTGCAGTTTCAAATTATAAAAAGTTACTAATTAGCTATAAAATTCAGCCATTAATCACAATCTTATCGTGCCTAATATTTCCTGTGCTTCTCTCGGTTTTCACTTGTAGTTTTGCTGGCGGAACGTGGGACTGGGAATATTTAGGCTTTGCATCACCTGAGGTAAACAACAAGTCTACATTGCTTTTCATTCCGCTGCGCTGCTTGAATACAGTGTATGTGACTTTTGCCCATCAAGATGATATATATATATATATATAGATGTAGATAATTATCATTCATCGTGATCCCAGATATATTTCTAATAATAAAAGTCTAATTGTACTTGTCAAGACACATTTTAAGTCAGTCAAATGGATTGATAAACCAACATTTTAAACCAAACATCATTTGCATTAAACAGCAATCACACCCTCCAAGTGGTTAATCAGTGTGCTTGAGACAAATAGTACTTGATTTAAAGCATTTATTCAGACACTTCTCTCTTAATATCATATCTAATCAGGTTTAATTCATTGCAAAAAAAATGATACAGCCCTACATCATAGATAAAAAAAACATGTATGGATGTGTATCAGAACTAACAACCCACAGTGACCCAAAGATCACGGCGTTTTTCTACACGGTGGAGCGAGCCAGATGGTTCATGGTTCCCCTGTGCACCCGGTTGGAATGATTGAATGAGCAGCACTCTGGCAAACATCTAAGCAGGTTGCTCCCGCTCATTGCGCATTAGTAACAGGCATCTGTAGCTGACTTTTCTACAGTCATAAAACTGCCAACCACATAACGGTTTGATTATTGAGCTGCCTCCGTTTTCTGCGCCGCTTTAAACATCCTCTCAATCGTGGTGCATTAGACAATACGGAGGAGTAACTTTTCGGCTCCTTAAAGGACGACACAAATATGGAAATCCCACATCAAACTTAAGCCTCAGGCTATTTTGCACACCTTTTAACAGCACAAAGCTGGGATTGTCAAGAACAGTTTAGTCAAGGCGTTGGTTAAACATTAATTTGATATCTGCCTGCTCAGCGCCATGCAGTGAGGCATAGCCAATACCTGTAAAGCTTTTGTCTACTCAAGCGTTACCGAGTACAAGATCACCACCTATGCCAAGAATGCTGGCGTTGATTTTTTTTTTTTAAACATAGCAGTCCGTCCATAAAATGTTCAGTGATCTTGGTATCCTCTTGTCTGTGGATTATACAGTATAAGGGCAAACTGGGCGATGGAGTAGTGTGGTGCGCTGGGAGCTGCAAGGTTGGTGGTTCGAATCCCGGCTGCCCCATGTGCCATGTCGAAGTGTCCCTGAGCAAGACACCCACCCCCTAATTGCTCCCAGGCAAAAATGTAACACATGGGTTATAATACAATGCAAGTCGCTTTGGATAAAAGCATCAGCTAAATGACATGTGATGTAAAGTATAAAGCATGGTGACATGGTCGCCTCTCTGCTGTCAAACATAACCAGGCCTTTGTTTTGCAACACTGAAGTAACTACAAATGCCATTTGTTTATTTTGGTGACTGTCATGTGTTTACTGCACAAGAAAAGAATTCCTCCACCAGGCGCTTTCTACAATAATCAATGTAAAACTCATTTCACTTCTAAAGAAAGACAAAGGAACGGATATTAATTACAAACCAATCATCAACTAATCATTTTGGGCACCTGTACGAGGAAGTCCACAGTAAATGTTGCCACCAGATGTTAAACATTAAGCTTCTCTTAATAATTTATGTATTTACCTAAAGATGGGGGGTGGGTGGGGGGAGGGGGGGGTTCTCCCTAATTAGGAGCTTCTGTCTCTCAGCTGCAGTAGTTAATGTGAACACCATAGTAATAATCAAGGCCTGATGACTGTGCTTCACGGGCTCTACTACAGATGGTCCGCTCCAGGCTTCTTACAAAGCCCGCAGCTCACTTCACACAGGGCTATTTTTAGAGCGGGGGAAACATGAAAGACAGCGTTTGGCTGATAAGCCTTTGATAAAATGAATGTGACTCCCGGACTTTAGCAAATGGTTTGATTATTTCCCGAGTTACTGATATGCAGATGAGCAGAGCCAGTATATGTATTGGTATATGTACATTATTAAATGAACACAAGCAATCATCGCATGCATGCATATGCACACACACCTATTACACCAGTCCTTTTGTAAGATCATTTCGACCTGCTGTGTTAACTGATTTAACCAAGCAAGTAACAACAGACTTGATTTTTGTTGTTCGTCGGAATGGTAAAAGAAATGCAGAGAACATATATTATTGTAAGACTGCCTTAAGGCTTGTTAATGTTGGGATTTTACACTATTACATACATACTATAGCTCCTTCTAGCGAGTGAGAGTGTCTTCCTCTTGGATTCAGTCTACACTGGAGCCCAGTGATTGAAGGCCTGGTTTGGAGATGAAAGGGTTTGAATGATCGCTCAGATCATTGATCTTCCCTGGAACAGAACACTCAGACCACATTTGAAGAGGACCGCATCATTACTTGTTAGTTAACAAATTCACCTTTTAAATGTTTATAACAAAGAAGGCTCAGTTGCAAATGTGCAGCCACCGCCTTGTTGCCTGCCACGCGTTGCAAAATGTCCGCGTCGAGCACATTGTGACACGCTAAATCAAAGCATTTGTAAACTAAGCGTTAACATTTGTTGTCATTTTAAGGAGTACGCAGAGTTCCAGTACAGACGGAGGCACAGGCAGCGGAGGCGAGGTGACATGTCCAGTCTCCGTAGCAACACACCGGACCCCGATGATACCAGCAACAGCATTTTAGGTACTGCAGTGGACATACAGGGCGGTCCCAGGGTTGGACATTGTCCTCATGCCGATCTTCTTTTTTTGTGGTGATTTGGGACTTTTGGTTATTTGCAAACTGAAAAAGGATTTGTACACAACCCAAATGAGGGTCAAAACTTTAGAAATATTGGCTTGTTATTTTCCAATCCGTCCGTCCTGTTCATGTACTGCTTTTGTTATTTTCTGTGAAATGAAACAAAGGCAAAGATTGTTGTGTCAGAATTCTTTTCAGATGAAAGTACTACATTTGTGAATTTCCTGGGGAAATGCTGATGGCACAGGTTGCCTTTCTACATTGTTCACAAAAATAAAGATGATTTTCCTGAAAGGGGAAATTGGAAATGGGTTGAATTAGCGATTCAGCTGGAGCTGTAAAGATTCATTTTAATGACTGGCTGTCTTGTCCGTTGCTTTTTGTACAAAGACACACAGGACGTTGGAGGTGGGCGTAGACATCATCTGATGGTGAGTGCACAGTTACCATTTTCATCTCTGCTCAAGGCCTTCATCCAGAATTTAAGGGTGTACGGCATTAATCTAGCCAAATGTTTTCTGAATAGCTTCAAAATTGGGAACTCCGCTGTGCGCATTAACATTTGGTTAAATCTACAATTTTTCCATTTTTTAAATTTATTTTTTTAGTATCTAATTTATGAGAGGGCCGACCGGCACAGGCTGTTTGTGCAAGTTGCAACGCTCTGAGATCTAAATCACAGTTATTTACAAAAATATACATTTAAATACACATTATCGCCAAATTATAAGCAGATGATACCGGTTTACCTGCATCACTCACTGTGTCCTGGTTGTCCTTGCAGAGTCTAGGTTCTCTTGATGATGATGACCCAAACATTCTCCTGGCCATTCAGCTGTCCCTCCAGGACTCTGCGATGGCAGAGATCGGGTCCAACCATGACGCGCTTGCCAACGAAGCCTCGCTCGGCGCTATCGGCACATCGCTGCCTTCTAGGCTCGAGCGGAGTGCTCCGGGTGCAGAAGTCCTTTCCAGAGCTTCTCTAAGCAGCTCAGAACTGCTGGATTTGGGAGCTAACTTGGCTCGACTTGGCAACATCGGCACCAGCAGCCAGTGCTCCGCAGCATCTGGTGCGTCCGCCTCTGTGCAGCACTGCGACAGTCACCGCAGGGCCTTCGGGGCTTCGCTGCCGATACCGGTGGGTCCAGGAGGCGGCGACTCATCGACGGGCCTCTTCTCGTCCTCCAGCGACACGTTAGACTCGACCACATGCGGCAGCCACGACCCGTCCACGTCCTCCGCAGCAAACGCTAATTTGCTGGGCAACATCATGGCATGGTTCCACGACATGAATCCCCAAGGCATCACCCTGGTCCCCTCGACCTCCTCCGACACCGACGGTGAGGGGGGCGAGAAAGGCGGGGGGGTCCTGCCCGACAGCACCTCGGGACAGAGACCTCGGGAAGTGACGGCAGAAGTGGGTTTCTTCTCTCAGCGACCGGGCGACACGGAGGGGAAGGAGTGTGCCGTTGCTCAGAGGCCGACGCAGTTGGATCTGGTGGGGCTGGATGCCGTGGCGCTGCCCTACGCGCCCACCCTCGACACAGGCGGGGACCACGGCCAGCGGGGGGGGGGCTCAAAGGTCTGCCGCGTCGACACTCCGCAGTGTGACTCGGTCTCCGACCATCTGCCCAGCAGCAGCTCCTCTGAGTGGGAGGACCAAGTGCACTTGGTATGAATGACAGGGTGAGGTGGGACGTTGCTTTTTTTCTGGGAGGCCAAAAAACACTTTGGATTGCAAAAAAAGAGTAGTTGAGTAATAATCTATTCAGTTGGAATGAAGAAGTGAAGAATGTCAGTTTGTCCCTGGTTGGGAAGAAGCATCAAGACTCCAATCCAGCATTGAAGTCAGATCGGTTTCCTGCGTTAACTGTACGGTCAGTCCCCAACAATCAGCACTCAATGAAAGAGACGTCACATTTAATACCATTTTTAAATAATATATTACCTGAAAATGGGTCTGTTGGTCTGAAATCAGAGGTTAGAAGATACTGCGTCGTGCAGGTATTATTATTTTCCACTGGAGTAAAAGCTGTATTTGTCTGAGGGAGGTTTTTAAACTGTACATATTAGCAGACTAATATCTTAGTACATTTTGGTCTGTGGGGTGCAAGGATTGGGGATAGTTCTTGCTCCTGACCCTGCCTACTCTATAGGGGCCAAACACTGAGTCACCAAGTGGATCCTTCAAAGCAAAATGTGCCTGCTTATTACAATCGCAGTAACTGCTGAACTGCAACAGTTTAGAACCATATTTGTATTTGAGGCTGTGTGATATTTTCAAATGTCTCCTTCTAAAAGCTAGAGTGAGCTGTGTAAATCTGCAGTTTAAGACCAACTGGTTGTGTGCTTTATGTTGTGAAACACACAAAACCATTTACACTCATCAGCCAAAAAAGAAAAAAAGCAGGGGCCCTCATTAAAAAACATTTCAAAATTGACCTGACAATGCTATTCATCGCAAAGCATCAACCCCAACACACTTTTAAATGAGAAAACAAATGCTGACAGCGCCCGGGGCCACCGAGTGTCAGTCAGTTCCCTTTATGCTGAATTCTATTGAAGTCTGTTTCAGAGGCGCAGCTGAGCGTGACGGACAAAGTGGACAGCGAGTCGTCCGGTTTGTGTACTGCGGGAAAGGCCAGTGGGTCCCACTAGGTGTAACCCTCACCAGAACCGATGTAACACACACACACACACACACGTCTTCCTCTACGCAGCTAGAGATACAGTGCCTTTGTGTCAATTGCCGTCATTTCTTTTATGTCCTGAGTGCTAATTACACAGTATAAACAGTGCAACCACCAACTTGACCTTAAAGTTATTTCTCACATGAAGTTTATTGTGTGAAAACGTGAGATCTTGATTTCCATTTTGGTCATCGAAACATTTGTAGCATGAGGCTTTTTAGTTGGTTCCAGTGGTGTTTTCTTAATGGAAAACAGATAATTTTGTATCATGGGTAACTGTCTATGTCGTTCTTTCAAATCTTGTTCCCAAATATTTTGTTTTTTGTGCCCCACAGAAACTAAAAACCACTGTATGTATCTTACCTAAAGACACTAAAATGGAGCAAAGTTGCAATATAAGGTTGGTATTTATTTGCAATCAGTAAAATCTGTTAAAGCAGATGGATTATGAATAACCAATATGACACATTGAAGTACATTACCTTCATCGGGTATAGAGCCACGTGATGACAAGACTCTTGAGCTTGTGGAGCTGCGAGTGCCATATGCTCCGTGGAGCTGACTTTTTATGGAAGTGGGTTTGCCCTTTTTGTGTTACCGTATACTGTGCATGAAGTGGGTTTGAGTTTAAATGGAATTTGTACTTCCTTTGTATTTCACTTCTAACGTTCAGGTGATTAATTTTGAACTGACATAACATTTTGTAACTCACTGATTTTCTATTTGCACTTTCATAGTCTATACTTGATACATTCCCTCTTTATATGAAAAATGTTTGTGTGATGCCAATAAATATGTGGTGAGTTTTCATTTTTGTTTTAATTATTCATTTAAATACCTCCCTTTTAACCAAACGTATTCATAGGAGTGCAAACACTGACTGTCAGTTTGGTTTCTGTAAACTCCACTCAAACTACAGAATAATTACTGCATCCACAGGCCCAGATGCAGGCTTTCAGCGGCAGAGGCCGATGAGCTGCAGCAGGAGGAGGAACAGGGAGACAATGTCCAAATAGAGGTTGAGAGCAGCAAACACATACTCCTCAGGAGACACTTGATACTTCCTGTGTTTCCCACCCAGGATGAGCTGTGTGTCAAACACCAAGTACTGCGGAGAGAGACAGAAAGAGATGAGAGACGCTCCGAGGCCGACGTCTGAAGGCAACGCGTTTGTGTGATGAAAGAGGCGGCGAGCCGGCCTGCTACGAGCATCGGTCCGAGGGGAAAACACGGGGCGGCGGCTCTTATCTCCGAGAGCAGCCACTGTGAAAATAAACACGTCGTCTAAATAATGGTGTCGGCTGAGCGCGCGCCGACAGCCCGTTCGGGCTCGTGTGCAGCAGCAGTTTGTTCCACCAGCCGACGGGACGGGTCACAACATTTTAACGCAGAGAGCTGCCCGTGAGAACGGAGTCTGCTGCTGTTAAACGTGCCCTGATTGAAACTAAAGGGCACCAGAGTCGCTCTCTTTGCACTAACTGGTGTGACAGACAGGCCGGCTGGCGCCAGACCTTACATCACAAACTCCTGTCATCAAGCCTTCGTCATCGGTTGCATTACAAAACGCGTTCCATTATTCAATTTTGAATGTACTTACTATAGAAAACAGCAGGGTTCCCAGGCAGGCGTATAAGATGTAGAGATACTGTTGAAAGGATCAGAGACACAGGGCAAAGGCACTCAGCAACGTTCATGCATGCAATTTGGAAAATCAAGTGTGTTATTCTCCATTTTAGTAGAACGACACATTGTGCTTGTTGCACACCCGATAATGCGTGCACACAATATGCTTTACAAAGGCAGTGATTATTGTCCTTACCCATGTAAAAATAGCAGCTGGAAATCAAAAGAATGCTTATATCTGTGAATTCTGCTCGAGGCTTAAACAGCCATCCCAGTAAACAGCAGTGCAGATTTAAATGCATCAGTTTGTGAGTGCACGCTCTCCTCTTTACAGCCTGCTCAAAGCTGCAGGGGATGAAAGCTACGAGGCTGTAGGAACCGACTGCCATTCATCTAAGACCACATGAACACGACGTCTCTGAGCTACCTGCGATCGGAGGATTCCGCATAGCAATGCAAAGGAAAAGAGGGTCCACATCAACACCCACAGGCTGCCGTTTAGTCCGGTGAAGTCCCACTGATGCGGAGAGAAGAGAGAACACACCGAATGATGAGCCTCACAAACAAGGAAACCCTTCATGTAAACTCAGCTTCGCCATAAAAGTCAAGACGCTCAAGGTCTCGCGCCGCAAAGCCGTGACGTGCGATGCGGCTGATCGCTAAATGATGAAGACGTATTGTAGTTCAATACACAAGAACATTTCAATGATTCTGCATGTCATTATGCCGGATAATTAATCAACGAGCTGCAGCGCAGGCACGGGGGAGGGGAGGTGGCGTTTTGACCTGCATGCCCTTTTCAGATGGAAGAAAGATGGCAGTTACAAGAGGAGAATGACTCCCACTGATCACCTGAGGAGCGATGGGGTGACCATGCAAGGTAGTCTGCATGACATTTACATCACCGGGACAGAGACAAAAAAAGAAAAAGCTTTGGAACTGAACTGACTGCAGAGCAGGAGGTTCAGGAAACCACGAGATGAACGTGAAGTCTTAAGGAGTAATACACGGAGTGAATGCACGCAGAGAAATAAACTCAAAGTTAGGAAGCAGCAAAGTACTATTGATATGCAGGCTATTTACAGCTGATGTATACGTCTCTTTACGCAGATTACTAATGACGAGAGAGCAATTAGGAACAGATTTATTCCAAGTATCGTCATTAGACACCTGCTTGCTGGTTTTTGTAAGCAGTGGAAATAAATGGAGCGATGCAATAAGTAGTAAAATGTGTGAAATGCCAAACTATATTCAGATGGCAATTAAGAGGGACTCTAAATGCTATTTAAATTTTTTGCCCCACTGCCTATATGATAACTTTTGTCCTAAAACAACAGTCTACATTGTGCACATTGACTACTGCTAACAGAGCAACACTTATGGTAAACATGCAGCTTGCATGAGTGAACTTTATGAGTTGTTCATGTATTACATGGATCATACTTCTGTGTGACCGCAGCCCAGAATTGTGCTTCTGTGCCACCACTGGACAAAAGGAATAGACATGAATACCAAGACCAAAAATAGCCTGATATCAGTAATAATCAATGTTTGGCCTGGACAGCAAAGCAGTCAAAGCAGAGCTCTGAAGCCTTGACTTGCACAGAAACCACAGCATCTGGGCATTTGTCACTGACAGCATAGCAACGCTTTATGAAATTAGACTTTTGGCTGCACATTTCTTACCTTTGACTGCACAGCAAACAGAGTCAAGGCAAAGGACACCAGAGCGGTTGCCCCCACAGCCCACAGAACAGCTTCTGCATCAAAGTATCTGCACACAGAAATATACGACATATAATAGACAAATATAACAGATATGCAAGGGTCCCTATAATATCATGTCAAACCATTCAGCAGGCAGAGTGGATTCACAAGCAGGACAGTTCTGTTCTATCCTGAAGGGGAATGTGGTCTTTCATTTCATAGTCTGTATCACGCGTGTCTGAACTAGGACTCACTTTGGACAACTATATCACAATGTATTATGTTCACTGCGTATCAGTTAGAGCTTCAGTTAAGGCAATGTCCCCTCAATGTGGTAATGTAATTGATAGTCAGGCAGCTGTAATGTGAGTGTGACACGGCGCTAAAACTCAAAATGTCTCTCCGATCAAAAAGGTAACGTGTTTGTACACGAGTACTAGTATGAAAGCCTCCAATTAATCATGTTCCGGACACCTGGGAAATCAGATCCCATGTGCTTTTTAATTTGCTGAACCTGGTATGATGACATCTTGTTGGGTTTGATATGATCATTTCTAGTGTAATTGAACCAGCATCAGGTGGGAATTAATCGCTGGGAACAAATACTCACACTGTAGCAGCGCCAAGCATCAGGCCCTCTGCAATAGTCTGAGAGAGAGAGAGACACAGACAAGAGTAAACACACAACACTACGACAACTATGAAACAGCGCAGGTGAGGCGGGGGTTTGATTTGATGCCCGGCTGGCGCTGCGTCTACTCACAAACAGGCCCAGGGCGATGAAATTGAGGGGGACTTGACGACGGAGGTTGTCACAGCAGGACAAGGCCACAATGAGCACAATCACCATCGCCCTATTTCACAGAGAATATAGAGTGTGTCGTAAATGGCAAATAAAAAGCCTATAAACAGCGGGGGAAAACCAGCGCGTCCTATATGCGAATTCACCGAGTGCATCATTCATGCAGCGGAGCCGGCGCTGTCCCCGAATCAAACTCAGACTCAGGGGGACAGTTTGTGATTTACCTCTACGGATCTCCTTTGTCACACTTTCATTGAGGCGACTCACCAACAGGACATTGGTTGTTGGTCAAACTGGTTAAAGTAAGAGTTTTTCAGCACAGAAAGGTTTCTGATGGCTTACATGGCGGCGTAGGAGAACCACCAGTTGGCCCGCGTCCACTTCCCGAGAGCCTCCCTGTTGATCCAGGAGAGCAGGGGAGAGGGTTTAATAGCATTCATGTGACGGCGCAGTGGAAGGGTTTTTATTAAATATTAACAGAGCATCGGCGCACACGGGAGCAGGTTACAACTCATGGAAAGAAAGTACTGTAGCAGCGTTCGACCACATCTATTATACAAAACATATAAACTTCTCAAACTACCGCACGCAACAAACACGCGGCAGAAACGCCCTTTAAATCTCGCCTCACATGTTCATGACGGTAATAGCGGTGTTGGAGTGCATGCTCAAAAGTTGTCGTGGGCACTATTGTAGGCGTGCTCCTGTGTGATGTCGCACGCTGTCAGAAGCCACGCTAAATGAGGATTGATGGATGGGGGGGGGGGGGGTTCTTTTTTTGGAAGCAACTCCTTTGTGCAAAAGTGTCTCACCAGTAAAGAAACGCACAGATGATTCCGACAGTCACAAGCAGCTGAAGCATCAAGGTCAGGTAGACTTTCCTTATGAAACCTGTTCAGAGGGAACACATTCTGAGACGAGGCGGAGAGGCAGCAGCACGAGAGAAAATCAGGCCGGCAGCGTTGCTCATGTGGCAAAACATGGAGAAATGGTTGCGTTTTCACTAAACAACCTCTCGTTTAAGAATTGTTGTGTTGCGTGGGAGGCGAAGAGATGAGGCCGTGCACAGCCGAGATCAGGAAATCATTTTCAATTTTAAATCTATTTTAAGAAAACCTCGCCAGGCCAGTGAGGGAGGACACTCTCACTGTGCAAACACAGCCACGTTGGTTCCTCCTTCTCCCTCCGTCTCCCAGGCTTCACCTCTTCGGATGCCGGCGTTGCTGAAGCTGCCGTCCTCGAGGCCGTGACCGTAGTCGGGCGGCGCCCGATCGAACTCCCGGTCGCCTCCGGCTGCTGCCGCGGTATCGTAGGTGCCGGGAGGGGAGACCACTGCAACGTCCCCCTTCCCCACCTGACGCATCCACACCAACAACAAATAGATTACACTTTCAAGCTGAAATCATGAAAAAGAAAAAGTAATGTGAAGAGTGTCCAGAGGAGCTCACTGACCTGATAGCTCATCCCTGAGTAAGGACCCTGCCCGTAGTCCTGGGGGTTGTACGGAGGAGGGTGAGGTCCATAACCGCCATTTCCGCTGCCATTAGTCCGGTCCATTCCACCAAAGGTTTTCACCAACTGAGTGTCGATGAAGCCACATGGGACATACAGGAAGGTTAAGGTCTCGGCTGGGACCAGAAGAGCGTGGCGCTCAACGGCGTCGGCGCTTCCATCAGGGAGGTCGATTAATGGGTAATTAAGAGATGATGCATCACGCAAACACACGAACGTCCATAATTAGGGCCTTAAGCATTCATTTAATAGAGCTGTATGTGTATTTAATGGCCAAATGGATTGTGGTTAATTGCTCGCAGACGAAATTCAGTTGTCGTCAAGGACAGACAGTAATCTCAGCCATTCTATTTCATATATAGTTTGTGAAGACGCAAGTACCAGACGAAGTCCCTGGTTTGCCATTAGGCATTAAAGACCTCACTCTAATTAGCTACACAATAACCAATGCTGTAAGATGTAACCTCTCAGTAAGGGGGGGGGGGGGGGGGCTGCACTGATTGTAGACAGAAAGCTGCTGATCAGTAACAACATCCACTCCCTGAAACGTCAGTTATTATCAATGACGTTTGAACTAATGGCAGCAATAAATCATTTGGCACATGAAACCACATTGGGACGACTTTAGCTCCCCAAACTCAACTCCTCAATCCGACAGGAGTGATGGATAGGACACCCTGGGTACATTCAAAAATATTTGCATGGCATAAAGTGGACTTTGTTTCGGTTCCCTTCTTTAGCCCGAAAGGCTTGTCAATGGCGAGAGATGATGAATGAAGCGTTGAGAAGTTCTCACTATGTTTCTAAAGTCTTCAACAAGTGATTTTCTGTCTGACTTCACAAAGAAATCCATGAACTACGGCTCGGATCCATTCTAATGTGTCTTCTTACCTCTGCTGTGACGACCAGCACTCGGCTCCGCTGCTCTTCCTGTAGTGTTGGTTTGCCTTCAGGGCAAAGTCTACCTGCTATCAGCTGGTTCCCACGGAGACTGGACTAGCTTCGGGGGGGGGGAGGGGGAGGGAGGATGTATCCTCCATTAGGCTCAACGGGATATTCAGGTGAAGTTATTAAAACGCCATTAAGCCGACAGGGCTGCCACTTTGTCAGAGCAAATCATATCTTTATCTTTTTCCTTCAGCAACACTGATCCCGGGAGTCCCAAACCCTTCCTGGCTCGTCTTGGTTACACAATGATAAGAGACCATTGTCGATGAACGCCATCATTCCACCCTAGTCCAAAGGATTAGGGCTATTGTTTCCCAGCGAGGGAGAATAGCAAAAGACATACAGTAATGTAGGTCAATACTGTCTTAGTGCTTCTCTGTGGAGACTCACTACTTAAAGGGATAAAATGAAGACCTCCATGAATGAGAAACTGGTCCAGGATGACTTCTTTTGATTTATCTATGAATAAAAGGTCAGCTCAACTAAATTGTAATTTCCACTTATTAGCATTCATTCAATTTAATTAGACTAAACATTGAGTGTTTTAACATGGAATTTAAAGTCTTCATGGCTCTCAGATGCACATCCACAAGAACTGTTTCAGGTAGAAAGAGCAAAAATGGTCCCAAATCCCCCAATAATCATCTCACAAGTATTTTTTTACTTTACCTGTCTCCGGTTTTGGATGCAGACTTTTTTCTGTAAAGGAGTATTACTTTATGGCATTGGAACCTAAACCTAAGGGATGGATCTGATGCTTTTTTCCCCCTGCTGCACATAACAAAATGAGCTTTTTAACCTCTAGATGGCATTCCAGCCTCGTCCACAACCAAAGAGTCTCAAAGACTTCATGTACAAACCTTCAACAGCTCGGCCTCGGTTTTGATTCAAAAGACTATTCGACGATGGAGGACACGTACACGTGAGTCACAATGAGGGAATCTGCAGTGAACATCTAGCTGAGGTTTCATTGTCTGCTAGAGACAAAATCCATATTTCTTAATTCATTGGACAAATGTTCATCACCACAAACAAAGAAATGCTACACTTTTCCAGCAGCACA
This sequence comes from Pungitius pungitius, assembly GCF_949316345.1. Taxonomy (NCBI): domain Eukaryota; kingdom Metazoa; phylum Chordata; class Actinopteri; order Perciformes; family Gasterosteidae; genus Pungitius; species Pungitius pungitius. The sequence goes on from NC_084910.1 coordinate 1,678,583, forward strand.
CAGGCGGTAATCATACATCAGACCAACACTTGGGGGCACTCGTCTCCTGTGCTTCCTCTACTAATTGCAGTGATTTGGTTGTGACTTTTTATTCTGCCACCTCCCCGACCAACCAGCAGCACCCAGATCCTCCAGAGCTCCCTTCTTTTCCTTTCAACTGACGGATACAATCCTTCATGTGGCTGAAACCAAACCAAACATTGTTTGTCCTGTTCAGACAGCGATGCGCAAAGAATCAACTGAAACAATGCAACTAAATTAAGACTTTAAGATTTGGAGGGACAGACCACATTCTTCACTGTGTTCCGTGCCGATTGGCGTGTCAGTCAACACGGGCTGGATTTACACCGCCTGCTCAAATGTGATGAGCTCGCTCTCACCTGCTCACGAGATCTATGCAGATTTGAACGGACGGTGCAAACAACGTGACATTTGAGCAGGCGGTTGAACTCCGGCCTGTGTTAACAGAAATCAGTGTGAGGCCCAGTGTGGGGCTGCATTTAACACAGATCTAATTGTCTCGTGCTGTCCAAACACAAAGAGCACATGAGGCTGAAGCCAGATGGTGCAGAATGTGTGCAGAGCAGAGAGCTGTCCGGGGCCGTGATAGGATGGAGGGATGAAGGGAGGGAAAGGAAGGAGCAGGAAGTCAAGTCCATCTCACCGCTTCAAGGTGCTTTTACAATCAGCGCAGCATTCTGAAGAAAGGGAAGACACACGAGTGTGGACAGACGAATGGAGGAAGGAGGGAGATGGATGGATACGAGATGGATTGGAAGACTGATAGTCAGAGGATGAGAGAGAGGGAGAGGGAGCAAGAGGTGGTCCGTTCTCAGTGCAGACATGAGTGTGACAGCTCTGTTTTGTCAGGTTGCCACGATGCTCTTTGGGGCTTTTGGGAGCGAACATCACAGTGGGGGAATGTTCCGGTGTCACTGGAGGAGGAGAGATGTAGCCATCATGAGTCTCTCTTTCCCCGGAATGCATTCTTGAACCACCACTTCCCGGCCGGTCAGGCCACAGAAGGATTTATTTAGAGAATTGAAATAGTGGTTTGTGTGGGGCCCGCAGAGAGGTCTGTATCACAACATGCCTCCTCATTTCTAATTCACATCCCTCCCAAAGATGCTAATGCGGAGCTTCAGCAGGGTTTATGGTTGATGTCTAAAATGGCTCACACTGCATGTTGGGCATGTGTTTCTGGAAATAATGGGAGCGACTGCCCCGTGTTCCATTTAATATCAGCTCGACCAGCTGTGTCAAGAATTGCATCATATCTCACTGGAACGAACAATCCTGGCATTCTGACTCATTATTGGGGCTCCATCATTGTTGCGTTGGTTTTAGAACACTATTTTGATTAGCGAATGTGCACAGCTGTAGTCAATCTAAGTCAAAGGACGTAATTAAGTCAATAAATTAGTTATCCGTAGTTGATTTAATATATTACACGACTGTAGCAGAGAGCACAACACTGCAGAGAATTAATCCTTATTAGAGTTACAGTTTACACTAGCTGCGTCTACAATGAGTACTCCATTACTGATTATTAATAATCTTGACTTCTGTTTGATGAGAGGCTTTGTTGATTGGATATCATCATTAACGTGCAGTGTTGCAAGAAATCATTTGGCTTCAAAATATGAAGTCTTCTCGGACATCAGTTTGTTTAAGGTAGGAAATAAAGTCAGAGATCCTGATTTAATTGATAATATTACGGTTAGACATCCAATGCAGCAGACGTAACACAATACACTTTATTATTTCAACGTTTAATTATGTGCTTCCTATAAAACCACTACAGCAAAACATTACTTTAGCTTTATTACCCTATTATCTTATGAGCAGCACGTGGTAGCTGTCAAAGGCCAAACTAATCTTTGCTGGCTCTCAAGGCTAATTAGTTAAACTGTCCTCAGTCCAGAGCCGACACTCCAGTCCCCAGGCACTAGTTGCTGGTCCGGCTGCCTTCATCGTAGGGTTTTATTCAGCTAGTCTGGCCGGTCTCCAGCAGCGGAGTCTTGCAGCTTCTCTACGAGCTAGAATACATTGGTTCTGCTTCATCTAGCACGCTAACATCACAGGGAGCCTGTGGTGGCCTCACTGCCAAAGTCCCGTCAGAGCTGGCTCACTCAACATTAATTGCATTTCCCTCTTTTCTTTAGCACATTAGCTGATAGATTAATGATGCACCTGAACCGTAAAGTCACAACGTCCACATTCCCATCCGGAAATTGACTGAAATGCCTCCAAAGGTCAGATTTCCAACTCAAAGACTGGAACCATATTAAACCCTGCTGGTGAAATCCAAGATGGCTGCACAGCAGTAAAATATCCTGATTAATTATGTCACAATGTTATTTATTCATACACACAGTGCAGTCCGGCTTACATATGGGGACTTGGTGCGATAGGGTTCGTTAATGTTCTAAATACTTCTACTTGGTAGCCGGCGTTACCGACAATGAGGGCACCAACTTTATTATTTCGACAGTGACACATTTATGAAAGACTATTAAAATCAAAATTAGTTTGAAAGAGAAATGCAAGTGGGCCCTACAATAAACATAAACAGCATTGTATGTTGTGCCAGATTCAGTAAATTAATTTTATCTGTTGCTTGAATACAACTGTAAATTCTTTACTGTGGAACAGCTGAATTAATTAACAGAATCCTTTTTTTGCGTGTTTGTATATCCAGACATGAAAAACATGTTGCTGCGTTTTACAGCAGAAATTAAGCCACCTAATTAGAGTCTGTAAATGGATGTTTTCCTGACTACGTATGTGCAGTTTGGGGTGTAGGAGCTGTCGCAGTGGGGTGGAGTGTCGTGGTGCCAAGAAGAAGAGAAAATGTCTCCAAAGCCGCGGCAGCGTCTCAGAGTCCGGGTCCAATGCTGCCAGGTCAAATATGAGCTGGAGCTCTCTGAAACCCCCCAGGGTCAAAAGCAAGGGTCCTTACGTATTCCTCCATCAGGCCTGGCTAATGACTGAGTAACAATGATGGGATGAACGGTTTATTCACTTGGGAAATACTTTGTCTAACGATAGAAACGTTTTTAACGCAGTTTCACAATAAATATAAACACGCCTTTAGCTGAAAGAGTAAGTGATTGTGAACTAGTGTAAAGAAAATGAAGCCATTGAGAAAGACAGCAGGCGGTCCGAGGACAGATGGATGTCTCATCCTCGAGGGGCCATGTAGCCATTTGCTGTCAGATGCTCTCTGTCAAAAACTGGGCAGACGAGATTTGAGTCGGGGCCTTTTCTTCCCTGACAGGATGTATTCAAACAGAGAAAATGGATTTCACATAAGCCGTGACAACCACAGAACAATAACTGACGGTGGCATTTCGCTGCTGGTCAGGCGGGACAAGAAGAATCACCGCTGCCATCGTCCGACGGTCAGACGTTACTCTGTTCCTCCTCCGCCTTCAGGACACAGCCTGCCTAAGTTAACAGTACGGAAGGGCCCTGAAAACAACTGAAGCTGCTTCTTCCAGTTTCATTTCAAATCAGGCCGGTAGCCGACGGACAAACAGAACACGAGCTCCTCGTCGGAGGAGACGCTCCTCGTGGAACTCATTGGGAGACAACCAAGTCGACCACCTTTAGCTGATGAGCTTCCCTTCGGCTGGATGGGAGTGCAGCATCCACACAGGCATCACAGCACGGACAAATGGAACCGATGGCAACAACGGCCTGCAGCAGAGCCGAGGATGAAGGAAGGAACGACCACTTTCTGTCACTCTTTTGTTCCCCAAAGTTATTTGCCAAACTGTGAAGGAACAAAAGCAGTGGAAGTATTGTGTTTTATAACGTCTTGTATTATAATACATTTCCTCCAGGGCGATATAAAAAATAAAACAGCATATGCTCACACATGCATATTCCAGTAGCTTACGTGCCACATTGTATTAATTATGATATGTACACACATATTCTTGTCTACATGTTGACAACATATCACTTGCTTAGCATGGCTGCTTTCTTTGCTAAGCCTTTTTTTTTTAGCTTAAACATCAGCGTAGATATGTTCGTTTCTCACATTTCACACTTAATTGTGAAAACGTGCTGCATTATGCAACTCCTGCATGATTTTGCTCACATCTGGCAAACTGTATCTCATGAGAGGAACGTGCTTCTGTTTGCTGTATTGATTAGTAGTCACACAGCAATATAATCATTTCAAGGGGAGCTGTTAAAGGCCATACTACATTATAACTCAGCAGCAATAAGAAACAGCATGAAGCTCAGGATTAGTCATGGTCATCCAAATAATTATTGACTCCGATGAATGCGTGAGTCCTTCCAGAGAAACCGACGTGCTCGTGTAATGGGGGCCTCAGCGGTATTGGACGGGGCGGAGCTAATATGTGCTCCTACAATGCTGCTCCGTTCCAAACGGACCGCTGACCCGGATCCAGCAAAGAGCCAAACACAAGTTGCAGAATGGTGCAGGGACAGTTTGGGTCATCCATCAAACAGTCTCAGACATCTGAGGAGACTGTTGCTGCCTCCACACTCCCACCTTCCTGCATCCTGTGCATTCATGAACAGGCCATTATGTACAGCCCACAGCTAGAGTGAAAAATGCTGACAGTCTTTTTTTTATTGCGCGAGGGATTTAGCTCTCTCTACTCACAGATCAAATCTGCAAAATCATCGACAATTAAGTAAACTGATGTGCTCTTGAAATGCAGAATGCAGCGGTGCCTTTGAGTCTCTGCCTCAGCCTGAGGAGTAGAAAACACAAAACACACAAACCCAGTGATCCTCGGCTCCATAATAATAACCATTTGCCCGAAATTGCTACTTACAAACCACATCTCCTGCTTCTCCACCCACTGGCGCAGTTCACAGATAGTCACTCAGACACTGAATGGCGTTCTAGGAAGAAAGAAAAGAACTAACCAAATACTTAAATAAAATAAATAAACCTGCTAGTTGACACAATTCCTGCAGCCTCAACTTCTCCCTGTGCACCTCGTGATTGATAACTTAAGATGTCCTCTTTACCAAGGGCTTCTGTGGCACATTAACATCCGCAGATGAGCAGGTTATTACTCCTCGCAGGACAAACCTGCTCCATCATACGCTCCGATAGCATCGTGACGCAGTTTCCCCTCGTCTTCGGTTTTATGCTGAAATGATTTCCACTTCCTGCAAAGCATGCACGATAACAAACCCAAATGTCAATGTCGTATGATTCATAACAAAGTCCTTAACTCGGAGGTTGTACATGATTAAGTGCCATGTATTATTATTATTTATGGTTCATAACTGCAGATTTTTTCTTGAGTCCCTCAAAACGTTGAGGCATAAAGAGTCGATTTGGTGACCATCTTTTTTGCAAAATAAGTCCTTGTGTGCAAAATACTTAATACAGATGGAATCTAAAGAGCTTATAATCTGACGTTCAATGACATGAAATTATTTTTGTCTTTGTTCATAGAACACAGGAGGGTAAATCCCTGGTTCAATGCATCCCGTCACAGTGTGAATAAAGATGAAAGCTTTTCAGTGTGCGATTGCTGCGACGTTCCTGGTTTCTGTAACCACTGTGCAAACATACTATTTCATGCTAAATAAAAATGTACACTCTCAAAGGACTGCCATTCGATACCACTGTTCCACATGAAGCCAAGTGAGATTTTTTTCTTTTGGTTTCTTTTCTCTGGGGGAGAGTGGGAGTGTTTTTAATGACTGCTGTGACGGAGGCTTTGAGAGCTGATCAAATTAAAATAATGCCGCATGTGTCTTTAAAACTGCACTCATGTTCCTCGTAACACTCATCCTCCACGTACATTACCAGCACCAAATGTCTTATGGATCGGCCTTGTGGGGGAAGTGATTTTGCAGAGTGAATAATGTCGTATATGATGCGAGGCGCCGGTCCAAAGCATTTTTCCTCAAAGAACAAAAAAGAAATGAGTTATGTTTGCCGCTGTTTTTTTTTTTTTTTGGAACATCAAACCGGATGTGCCTGCTTGCGTCAGAAGGCGCTGGGACATTTCCACAATCTAATTACTAAGAATAAAGACGGACACCCAATGAGGTATTAGATCAAATTTGTCATGCGTGAAGGAGAACTGAAGCTTACTGTGTTTGTACAGCATAGTCCAAATATATGTATTATTTATAGCGGGTTGTAATGTGCAATGATGTGAACTGTGAAAATCTGCAGCCCTATAAAAATAAAGAAATAAAAAGTACATGCTACAAAGGAGGTTCATTGTTGTTTCTGATTGTGGGTTGATGCGCACAACCAAGCCATCCAGTCACCATACATGGGAAGTATAGTATGTTAAAATAAGATTTAAACATGGTCATGGGTTCAAATCCAATTTTCCAAGAATCAGAAAATTTGAGAAATACTTCCAAGAGGATAGACTTATTTGATTTCTTGCAGGAGGAAGATCGATGCCACTTCGTTAAGTTAAATGTAACACGCAAGTAGCCGATCATCCCAACAGAAAGACTGAAGAGAGAGAAACCGCAACTCTGTGCAATGTAGCATCTAATTGGACCTCTGAAGCTCACTAACTACCAAAGCACAGACTGTTCTGTCATTTTCTATTCACTACTCCTTGCATCTATTTACTCCTTGGTGTCTCTGCTGGCTTCCCAGCAACTAAAAGAAATACATACGAGACTGGAACCTAGCGCCGTGGCTACCGTTGTCTTTTTAATGAGACCTGACGATGATGCCAGTAAACCTCAACTGTTAAATCTGCATCCTGCAGAGCGAAGGTCTTCCTCACGTCCTTCTATTCAAAGTCACGAAGCAGATCTACTGGACTATGTCCCAGTGCTTATGGGATTTAACTGAAATATATTTTGTTGAAATGGTTCAGTAGGAATTTACATTATTCATCCACTTTAATATTAAAAAGAGAAATATCAAATTCAGGATTCAAGACATACAATTCAGTTATAAGGCGTGAAAATACGGATATATTCAGTAAGTCATTAGGAATGTGTCGCCTTAGAAATCTAGCAAAATGGATTAGGAAGACTTCATAATGCTGAGAAAAACTTCATTCAGATCATTTTACCTGCATTAAAATGGATTTTCACTTTTTCCATCTGCATCAAGAACATGCACCAGCCTGAGGACAAATGACTAATGAGAGCAGAGTGGTTGAAAATGGCTCATTAGTGAAAAACTGAGATTTACACGGAGAGAAAGAAGCTAGTTAGTCAACTGACAATCCTGCACATTAGAGCCAGAAAACCCAATGATAGTCGACACAACTCATTATGCTTTGACACGCACAAGAGAGGAAAACCAACAGCTTCCCAACTTCTGCTTCCCTCAGTAAACAGAAAACACGCCATACAGGATATAAGGAGCGGAAATGCTGGAGGATTCTTTCCACAATGCTCATTCAGATCAATAAGAGTCACAGTTGTTTTCTGCTAGTCTGAACTGAACTTCTAGCACTAAACGATATTTACAAAAGCGCGAGTTCTTTGCACCGTGTCAATAATGGCGGCTGTCGATGTTGTGCGGTGCGATTTCACAGCACACATACAGCCCCTTGATGAGAGAGGGGGGGGGGGGGGGGGGGTGGGAACATCCCTTCACTTCACTGCCCCTGAGCATGTTCCTGCACATTGATTTTCTCCAGCAGGCCCCAAACGCCTCCATGAACAGGACGGTGAAATCAGCGTGCCGCACCAACCCTCTTCGTCACCTGACCTCAGCCGAGCTGCAGCACGACAAAGTGGCACAAACCGCAAGGCCCCTCGAGGGGGGGGGGTTCTAATTCCTTTATGTCTCATTCTGAGAGGGGGTCGTTGTAGTCAGTGTCTAAACGGCGCTGATATTGGTGAATTACTCGGAGCAAAGAGCCGTCCTGAACAAACAAACTGAGCCCTGCTTTGACAGCTCAGCCGAGCCCCAGCTTACACAACACAGCCACCCTTTGGGGGAAATCTGCTTGACGGAGCTTCGGAGCAACTTCAGTGGAAAATCCCACTGGCAAACATTTCTAATCCATACACAAATCCCAGACTCAGCCTTTAAAGTATATGCTTAACCCAAGTCTGAAATCAAGCCTTCTCCTGCCACTCAACGGCATGTTTGATCTTCATCGCTCCTCTTGGTACTTTCTTCATTGAGCCTCGTGTGATCTCCGTCGCACTCCTTTGCAAATTAGCTTCATCTCGGTCAGTTACATAATGTCTTGACAAAGCGCCACATGTGGCAATTATCCACCTTCTTCGATCCAGTCTGTCGAAAAAGAGATTTTATGAAGCAAATTATTTTACCGCTATTTTCTGATGCTCTACTATGCTGTGTTGGAATTTAGACTTTCCTTTATGAATGGAAATGGTCAATTCTGTTCTCTGTACAAAAACTGCTCCGGTACCAAAGCGTGCAGACCAACATCACTATTTTAACCAGCATAAATGGCAAATCATCAAAAAGACCACTATAAAGATTTGTCAAAAGGCTGTCATTTATAGATGCAAAGTACCTTTCATTTTGTTTGACCTCCGGAGTAAATGAACAGCCATTTGTAACCATCGACCAAGACAGACACTCCCTTAAAGACAAGATAAAGATCATTTAGCATAGCTAATGCCATAATTTGAATGCGTGCAGTGAATGAAGGGATGTTAAACGATGTTCCATTTCTCTGGTAAGATGTGTTTTAAAGGTTGAGACCAGAGTTTGGATTATTGGCCAGCATGCATTGCTGCTGTCTTTAATGCTCTGAAGACTCCCTTGGACAGAGATAATGTTGGTACTTATTTTGGTTCAACTGGGCTGTGGTCAGCAAATGGAAAACTCATTAAAAATCTGTAAAGTCGGGAGGCAGCAGACTGAATGATAAAAGCTCTCCGATTAGTAGACTGAAACATCATTTCAAGCTACAAGTACTGTAGCAGGAGGCATCTCTATCAATGAAAGAAAAGATTGAGCTTCATTATTTTATATATAAATTAAGGATTTGTACATTGCTGATAAAGAAAAAATACAAAACATTTTTGATGTATCATGACATTTACAGGTGCAATTTTAAACAACATAATCAATAACTTACAAATGCTTTATTTTTGCATAAAAAATATATCTCTTTACAAAACTTTTGTAATATTTACATATTCATATACACATTTTTTTTTTAATAGGATAACAATTGTGTGGTACATTTAAAAGCATTCTAGTAATCTGATGTCCGTCACACTGACACACTGCCGCATTTCACCAGGTGCATTTCTTTTTTTCTCACCAATATGAAATGTGACCTTGCAAAATATATTACATATTGATAACACAAGACACCTCGCCAAAGAATGCCATCAAGTATCAAAACTGTATAAATGTACAAAATGTACGAGCAATGACAGGAATCAAAGTAGTGGTACAAAGTACTGTAGCAGCAATCGCTATCCATGAGCAGGTATGAAACTAGGAGCTGCTTTTCAAAGACACCTCTGCTTAGATAAACCATCAGGGTGGACATCACTCATCTAAATCGTTGCGAACTGTGCAGATACATAACACCTAGGACAGTTTTACCAATGTTATGTCTTCCTTAAAAACATATGCCCATACAGTATTCAAGGCACTGCAATGATGTAGAAATGTGATGAGTGTCAAATTCATTTTTCACTTGTAGATCTTGCAGGGACTTAGATGATGGTGAAATACTGATAGTGGCTAATGGTTGAGTGTGCAAATTTGTTCATGTATACTGTACATTTGTTGGCAGAAGCTGATGGTTCAGTAAGACAACCGTTTGTGTCAGTGGGTGTCAATAAAATAGACCAAGTCCGTGTGTTCATCACATGATCAGAGATGCCGTGTCCAAAGCAAGGTTTCCCCAAAGAACACAAGCCCCGCTCCTCCTTTCAGATGAGCACATGTGCACGTCACACTTGTTCTGTGTAAGAATTACTCTAAAGGAGCTGTTGTTTTTTTTCCCACAACATAAAACGACAAACTCTGTGTGACTTCAGGCTCTCCACTTTGCACTTTGATTTACTGACATCGCAGCTTAAATAAACTTAAACTCTGTGTGCTGTAGCTGTTCTCAATGTCGTGTTCTCGTAAAACCTCGAATGACTCATCAAGGTGCTCCTACTTTGATATTCTTGACTTATACAGGCTCAAGGATTTGGTTAAATTCCCACCTAATTCATTTTTTATGGGACACAGAGACTGTAAAAGGTCATTTAAATAAGTAAATAAGAGAAGAGTTTAAATAGATGGATGAGGCCAAAATTACCAATATACTGAGAGGTACACTTTGCCTCGACTAGACTGTCATATTTAAACAAAGTTTCTGCCAGAGACAAATTCATAGCACACACAAGTTGATGATAAACCCAAATGTTAACTATAACTCTTGTGAAGAAACTGTACTGTGTTGCTGTCAGAGAGTAAAAATAAAAGCCTTTTTTTGTACTGCACTTCAGTAATTAAATCCCCTTCCATATATTTCATCAGTGGGAGGTTAGATCCAATTAGGATGTATATAATTGAGCATACAACTTTGAACAAACTACAGGAAACACAATATTTCCTCTCTACCTCGTCGTCTCCACTCACACACTGCTCTGCTTGGAAAATAGACATCACATTACGCCTCTGGCCTGAATCACAGGGAAGAGGCGTCTCACCTCCATAAGAAGAAAATTAGAGGATGAATGAAGGCAAGACCAAAAAGTGTCTCTGGCCTATTTTCTTCAAAAGCAAAAGGTTTAAAATTGTATTTTGGCATCGTAAAGTAACCCCTTTTTATTAATACTACAGAGCATAAAATACTCTATTTTATCTATATGCCAGAGGCTTTTATAATCATAAAGCCAACACTCACAGAGTGTAAAGAACACTTCTCTTCACCCAAACTATGGGAAGATCTGCAATGGTGTGGGACCTCCACTTCATCTCTCTTCAACCGTGGACCTTTTGTACAGGATATGATTGCTGAAGTGTGCTTTATATATATATCTGAGCTATTTTGTCTTTGATGTATCCGAAACAAGAAAAATATAAATATACCCATCTATATTCATGTTAGGCAAACAAGGAGAAGTTGTATCCTCCCTGGTCCCTCTCTCGTAGTCGGGTATCAAACCATGGTGCAGATGGTGTTGAGATTGGAATCAAAGCGGACGACTTTTCCCTCAGCGGCTTTTGTGTTTGTGTTGTACATGGGGTTCTCAAAAGTGGCCTGTCCGTTGTTGTTCTCGTGGACAGAACATCCCGTGTACTGCGCTTTGTCCGTTTTCCTGAAGAAAAAAAGATAAGGAGGTTGCATGTTAGTTGAGAGACGGTATCCTAACGATCTCCCCTCCTTCCAATCCCATAAACACAGCCGCAGTAGGTAAACGAGGCAAAATGGTAATTATTGTTAAACACATCAGTCAGAGCGGCCCTGTTCACTGGTAACTGACATAATGAGTGAGAAATTGACATGTCCCAGGTTTTTTTTTTTCCTGTATTCATTAATCAAATCCACCCTGCTGTACACAGTACATACATCCCACATGCTACTGACAGCGTTCTCATTAACCGCGTCTGACGCACACCGCGCTGCAACGAGCTCTGCTGACGGTGGGACTTTCACTAATATTACATCACGCTTTGAAGCCTCCAACGAGGAAGCTCCTGTACCCAAGCGGGGGGAGCGATGTGGAAGTGGGCCACAGAGCGAGCGAGCGCCATCCACCTCGCCGTGCTTTGCATTTCCTTTGAATGCAATCGGGAAAAACATCTACATAAACCTGGGTTTCCAAACGTTTTTTTTAACACCCGTCTAGAAATCTGAAAAAAAACAAAACAAAAAAAAACACGGGAGGCCGACGCACAAAAACGTGTCCTCATCTTTCTTTGTCCCGTGGGAACAAATAGGATATCGACTAGAGGAGCCGCTGTGTTTGGTCTGGAAGCCAAGTGCACACCACATACCGCTGTTTGTAGAGATAAAACCCGAGGCCTGCGAAGATGAGGGCAAAGAAAGGCACAAGGATTGCGACAGCAACAGAACTGCTGTTGGTGGAGCCATTTGTTTCGGGGTCAGTGAGGGTCACGTTCTCTCTCACACTCAAACCTGGAAGAAGAAAAAAAAAAAAAATCACATTATTAAAAGGAACACGGAATAAATTCATAATGCTGAATTTGTGAAAGAAGAGCGTCTAAAATATTATGATTAACAAAATAGCACAAACCCTGAAAAAAAGAAAAGAAAATGGAATTAAAGAAACATACGTGTCATCTGCTGGTGATGATAATGGAGATGATGATGATGATGAAGCAGTGAATGCAGAGGAAGACGATCAAAATGATGACACGTCCGAGACGCAGCAGATGCGACTGATAACGATCACTGCGACTGCCATGATCTCGTTGAAGTCAATTATGAGGTGATGACAACAGAATTGAAGGGAATATTCTACTCTGTGGCACTATGTGACTCACTGCATATGAGCACAGAGCAAATATTATGGAGCTTTATTGTGCTTTAGAGGTGTTACAAATGTATAAGTGAACACAGATGTATCCACACATAAGTGTCAGTAGTCTGTATTCTACAAACATCTATTTACATGACCTCTACATTTGCAAACTATATCTTATATTTGACAATAATGATATTGTATTATAGAAGTGTCTGGCATGGTCTCCATGCTGTGCAGATAAATGATCCCCCTCAATTTGCATCCAAAATGCTGTTGACTTTTAATAAATGGCCAAAACAAAAAAGAAACCAAAAAAGCACAGAAAAAACCCCACCCTAAATCACAAAGATGTTAGATGGTAATTTGTGGTGGAATTTTTCCTTTAGAAAATCCTCCTCAAATGGCAGATTCAATCAGGATTTGAGGTCACAGACAACCTTTGCATTATTCAACACTACTCCAAGTCCCCGAGTAACATTAGTCCCATGCAAACAGGTTTCATGGACTCTGGATTTCAGTAGTATTTAAAATGTTTTAAATGACCCCGATGTGTCCTACGTCACTGAAAATTCAGTTCTCAGCGTTTGTGTGCTGAAAGTTTTATGGTTCCACGTCACACTTGTCTGTCACAAATCATGATTATATGTATGAATCTCTTGAACTCCTACTTAAGGTCAGCAGAGGAACTCCTGCTCCTTCAGAAAGGTCAATGTGAAGATAGACCGGCAACGTGGAACGCTACTATTGCATCATTCGTTCCAAGCAATCGGAAAAACATTTTGGATAGTGGAAGGGGTCTTAATAGCATCTCTTTTTCTACTTTTACTGTGGACATGAAAGACGAGCGGCCCATGGAAATGGTATTAATGGAATTTAAACAACACATACCGAGTCTTTGTAGTCCAAACCGTCCAAAGTCTTTGCCCTGCATGAAGCCTTGGAACACGTAGCTGCCTCCCTCCGGCTCCGCTGAAACCTGGCGGGGAAAAAAAAATAACAAAAAGCTCGAGAAACGGTAATACAATTTGACTCTTCATGGCAAGTAAGAGTGTATTCCATTCCACATGAAATGCAACATCTAGTGAGAAAGTCCCCGCATTCTGTCATGCTGGATTCAAAAATAGCCCCTTTGTCTTGGTAAACTGCTCTGGAAGTGTGCACCGTGCTATCAATAGCTCAGCGTGGCGCAGTCAGCTGTCACACGTTTTTATTAAGTGGACCCTGAAGTTCATTTTAAAAGACAAGCGTCTACTCCACAAACAAAAATTGGTGTCGTTTGCTGCCCCCGAGGTGTCGAGTGTGTGTCAGAGCTCTTTCAGCAAATTGTCAGTTTAGGAATTCTAAAATGGTTTATATGGAGTGACTGGCTCCTCTGATGTACAGTGTAAAAACTATGTGTAAAGAAATAACTATAAATAACTATTCTGCTTGTCATCACAGTTACCGCTTGGTTTTAGTTATTATTATAAACTAATAATGATTAAACATTTGCCTTAAAAAGTCAGAGAAAGGCTTTTCCACTTGATTTGTCGGACTAAACAAAAAGAAGATGAATGAAGAAAGGCTCGTAAATGACTGTACACTCACAAATCCGTCCATTGCCCAGGTCTCATCAGTAATCCTGCTCAAGGAGCTGTGGGCCAGCGCTCTCATCTGGTACAGCAGAAGCATTAACCGTGCCTCCTGGCGCTTGTACACTCCTACGAGTTAAGTTAAGACAAGAGGCAGCACGAGAATTGATGTGAAAAAAGACATGAAGCAAAATGAGTGCGGGGGAATGATAGGAGGTAGAAAAAGAAAAAACAGAAGCCGACGTGAGTGAGGAGAGAACTGGAAGGAAAGTTGAGCTGAGGGAGGAGGGGAGGAGACGAGTGACTCTTCAGTGGGCAGTAAGTCAGTCAGCGGAGGCTAATGCATCCTCCTTTAGAGCCAATAGTTAATTTCCACTCTCATGCATGAGATCATTTGGTGATTGACTGATTGACGTGAGGCATCCTCAAAATAAATTGAAGTGACACACGGAGGTAGTGAGAGGAGGAAGCAGAAGACGTATGATTTATGGAAGACTCACCAGAGAGTAGAAACTCCATGCTGCTGTCTGTTAAAGTAACATTGACTTTTCCTGTCGTGGCATTAAAGCTCCGGACTGTCAAAGTCATTGGCTGCTTCTGGCCTTTGTAATCATAGGAACCCTTCCACACGAAATCAGAGGCAAAGACGTTGTCAGGAACTTAAGAAAGAGAAATAAAAACTCATTAAATAAGGTCATTGAATTAGCTTTCCTACACAAGATCCAATCAATATTAATACGAGCTGAACACTTGCACCCACGGTGCAGAATGGTGATCAGATATGCATAAGAATCAACATAACAGCTGATAACCGTCTTTTTCCTTCGGCTTGACTAATACCATGTTCCTTATATGCTTTGACAATCTAAATGTAGGATAATTGAATACATTGGGAAAGAGATAACTCACTCTGTGAACTTGGCAAAAGTTTCTTATTAGTTTTTTGTTAAAATCTTGCAGCACAATCACCTACTGGGAATGATTTAGTAGGGAATAAGGGATTAATCACCCTTACAGAGGTGAATGCTTGTTAACCTTATAATAGTAAGATCAATTAGGGCTGGCAAAAACATTAAGAGGTGAAAAGTGGACTTCGATGCAATGAAGCATCATTTTATTACAACTGACGCTGCTAATAGCATATTACTTTGCATGATACCGAGTAAGCAATGTTAAATCTATAAAGGGTATGTGGTGCTGGCACTCTGTAAGAAACTTTAAACTCCTTATGAAAGACACGGAAACCTTGATCACGTTGACAAAGATTTAGATCCCACTAAAACCGCACTCTTGCCCTCTGGTGCTTGCCGTTAAAGACTCACCGTGCATCTTAGGGCTCGGTGTCCCCGGGACGGGTTTGACAGTTTTCTCATGTGATTTGGAACCGACTGCAGAAGGACACAAATATGTATTTCACAAAGATGAGCACAGCAGGGCTTAACAGCATGAGGGGGGGGGGGGGGGGGGGGGGGGGGGGGGGATATTGGAAGGGTAAACACGGCCCAACTGTAACATGCTGCTTACATTAAACTCTTCCTGGAAGCGCTTTGCACACAAACCTTTGAAATCATCTTAATGTTAAAGTTAAATAAGAACATGCATTATATAACTAGTTCGGAAACACTGAGCCTGTACACGAGTATAGAATTCACCCCTCTATAGCGCACCACCTCCACTTTCCTCCCACAGTGCAACGCCCTCCTCCGCCCCATCCCCTCCATCGACTGCCCTCGTGGACCTCCGCCGACCACGCACCTCTGCACACGGGCACCTTGCCAGTCCAGCTGCCGTCAGAGCGGCAGACCCGGTGCTCCGATCCCCCGGAGAGGAAATAACCCGACTGGCAGGTGTACACCAGGGTGTATCCGTAGGAAGGCAGGTCCAGACCCACCACGTCGGCGTTGGCCGGGCTCCTCGGCTGCTTGCAGGCGTGAGCTGGTGAGCGAGCAGAGGAGCCCGTGAGTGCACAGAGTCAAAAAGTCAAATACAGTAACTGCGTGGATTGTCAGAAATGTAATCGGAGCCTTTGCGAGACACAAGAAGCAGAACAACAGAGAGGCTTCGCTGACTCATTATCATTCAGCAACAGCTGGGGAAAAGCTAAATGATTTTAAGTTGTTTTTGTGTTTCAAAATGTTCAAGGGCGAGACCAGACAACACCCAGTTCATCGGAGTGCTTGCAAAGCAGTGCTCAAGTGAAAGTTATTGTAAATCTTTTTTT
Organism: Pungitius pungitius; assembly: GCF_949316345.1. Lineage (NCBI taxonomy): Eukaryota > Metazoa > Chordata > Actinopteri > Perciformes > Gasterosteidae > Pungitius > Pungitius pungitius. The sequence goes on from NC_084910.1 coordinate 1,694,795, forward strand.
CCATTACCAGAATGGGCATACAGAGGTGAAGGTCACAGACACTTAGGGACTCGGAGAAGAAAGAACTGACGTCTGGAAATCAGAAGATAATAGAAGGATAACAAGAGCAGCCCATATCCTGGAAGGCAGACCTGTCCAACTTTATATACTAAATGTACGGATTTGACTTTTTAAAGCCTGCAAATTTAACTATTCTGTCTGAAAAAGCTCAAAGGTGCTGATTTAGCATGGCTTTGAAAAGCCAAGGAAAAAAGCTGTTATTTGTGAGTTGCGGGTTCAGAATACTTTGTTCAAATCTCTAAATCCCTACAAAACAATAAGTATGCACATGTTACTGCACCACCAAAACCACTGAAGGGTTGAACATTTCGGATCCAACAATCATGTGAAGATAGCTAAATCATTTTGCAGCTTGTGAGTGAAAGAACACGTTTGCTGCTGCCGGATGGGAGGCAGCTGCAAGTGAGTCACGGTACCAAATCGGTCCTTCATGGCGTCTTAGTGGCAATTGGGTGTGGAAGGAATGCCAGGATGAAAGTCTCTCTGCTCTATGGACGACAAGGGGGCTGCAGGAAATCCCCCCTGTTGGATATTAGTTTGCTGGTGTTTGATCCAGGAATAATATATGTGTGTATGCCTCTCTGAATACATCCATTTCTAAATGCTCTACATATTTAAACAGGTGCATCCAGGCGCTGTCCCGAAACCAGTAGATTACTTCTGCTACACGGGGGGCTATGACGATTTAGTACACATCAGGAAAGACGGATGAAGAAAGCACAAGGACAAGTGTGTAAGTCACCCAGATGCACCACCCAAAGAGTTGATAAATCTGCCTGTAGGAAATTTAGTGTGGTATTTATATGAGCTGTGAATATAAAGAAAAACGGCATCACACTGTTAGTTAAAGATATCAACTCCAAAGGCCTAAATAAATAAATTGATTTATAAACACCCGTCTTGCCATTTCCAAAATCCATTCAAACCAACCGCTCAGCACCGGTCCAGGGTGGCTGTAATGATTCCCGAAGACGGGTCCGATGAAGTATTGTTTCAAAGGCCCGTCACGTTGCCAGTTTATTTACAGCACAGCGGAGATTACATGAGGCATCAGGAGACACTTTTTTTCTGATAGAGACCATTAGGAGACACAGAGAGACAGCCCTGCTGATGGAGTTCTGTTCGATCCGGGGAGGTCGGCCAGTTACAGTCCAGTGGGAGTACAAAGTTTACTTCCGAGTGGTTGCAATTACTTTTGAAATTTTCTTTCAATCTAGTGTGCAAATCTTGCTGTAGGAAGGAAAACTTTATGTAAATGTTGATTTTTTTTTCCCCCAAATAGAAAATCAACATTCTAATTATTCTATCCCAGCGGGCAGTGGAACATATTGGGGGATTTGGGGCGACAGAAAGGTAACATGCTGGAGATCCTGCAATACAAAACTAGCAATTGTGTCCATTGCGTCGTTGTGTCCATAATCCCTCCACACTTTTGCTTTTGTCAGCAGAACAAAATTAGTTGGCATCACGTTTAAGTGTCCTCACAGTAACAGAAGCGCATTTCATCACAGAGAAAGGTAGTTTGAGGATTTATGGCGGTTTTGACCGCGGGTCAACACAGCGTGTCGGACCCATACAAAAGCACCCGTACTGAAATACATGACCACAGCTTTCCTCCAATGTTTTATGGGCCTTACCCCTCGGGGCTGCATGAATGAAAAAGAAATTAAAAAAACAATGCTATCCATCAGCAGACTAAAATTAATGTATAAAGTCATATCAAGCAGGATAACGGTGACCTTTTGCTTTGTGTTTTGGGATGTCCACTGATGTGATAACTATATTCTTTACTCAAACCACAATCAGATAAATAATACTTGTGAAGCTACATTGAGGGTTATTTAATGACGATGACAATTAATATGTTAATACACTAGACAATCTTAATGCTTAAGTCTTAACTTCCTTTAAAGGAAATGTGTTACAACTTTAATAAAGTTTATTCAATCTAATGAATTATTTCGTGACAATAAGGTTACAGTTTCCCTCAGTCACACATGCGATACATTTAAGAAATGATTCAAAAGCGATGGGGTGCTAGAATGTGCTCTATCCAGCAGTAACAATGACAGGACGATGGCGGACGAAAATAAGATACATTTTTCAACGAAGCAGGGCCAGCGAGCGGCTGCTGACATCCTGCAACCTCAGCAGACGCAGACAAAGTGCACCTGCTAAACAGGGGGAGTCAGAAGAGTTAAGGGCCTCAACGCATGCTGCTTCTGAATGAAATCCAAATAGGTTATCGGTGACTTTACAAAACATCATGGGTAGACAAAAAGGACATGAAATGGATCATTTCATATTTACCACTGTGGAAGTCAAAGTGGCTGCAGGGATGATTTGGATACAGATCCCAAAAAATTGAAATAAGAAACCACCCAAAGGCCACCAAGTGAAATTAAACTCAAATGATGCCTGAGCATCTCAAACATCAGATCTAAATTGGTTTTATAACAATGTACAACTAGGTTGAAAAGTTACTTAATTTAGTTTGGAAATGAATCCACTATTGAGCCCGACGTTTATCTTCATTTTGAGTGAATTATTGTTGCTTCATGCCAACATCCTTTATTTATCACTTCATTGACAAAGCGGCATGCATTGATCCGATCTCGGCAACTCCAAATTATCGCAATTAAACATAGGAGAGTTAAATATCAACACTTGTCAAATAGGAGTGGAGAACCAAGCAATTAATTGCGGACATTAGAAGGCTAAGATGTTGCTGATAAAGTATACCAGTAGACCTTGCACAACATAATAGATTATTTGGTTTCCTTTAGAAAATCAAGACAATGAGTTTCAGCTAGGTGTATCTAATTATATGGCAGCTAGGTGTTTACACATTAAAGAGGCCACTTGCACATACACAAGGATTGAGAGAGATAATGTATCAAGATCATAATATTACTTTATCATTACACAGTGTAGGACGACTAATAGTACGATGGGAACACTTCTGTGAAAGATGCTGTAGCTGAAAGGGATTCTACCAAAATACTGGATTACATTAAATTTTAAAAGCTCTTGGCAAAGCGACTTGGCTGTGCTGCAAATGACCAGGATGGCAGGTGGACTGAGGCTGAAGCTGCAATCCACCAGGAGGTCAAAGGACCGAGCAAATCGACAGAGGGAGAGCGCGTATCGAGGAAAAGAAAAGACATCGTCGGAGTAGCCTCCGATGCATCTCAACAGTGACAAGACGCCAGAGGGCGAAGTGGAAAAACAAAGACAGGGAGAGTGATGCGAGGATCAGGGAGCACTCACGGATACAGCGGGGCTGGATGCCGCTCCAGGTGAGATCTGGCAAACAGAGGCGGGTGGTGGAGCCCTGCAGTAGGTGTCCCTGTTGGCACTGGAAGTCTACTCTGCTGCCCACCTGGTCACAAACACACAGCGCAAAAAGTGGAGAGTCAATAAACTGATACAAATGCCAATAGGCTCCCAGCATAAAATCTAAAGAACTTTGAAAAGTACTGCACAAGTGGGTTTTTTCCCCCCTTTTTAATGATTATGTGCCGCGTGGAGGCGGATGGAGACTATTCCTGGAGGCGATGGCCCAGGTTTGTGGTGATGCAGAAGTGATTGAAAAAATAGACAACTGTTTTTTGTTTTTTTCTTGCATTCAAATAATGGCAAAAAACAACTGACATTCTCCCAATCCAGTATACAAACTGTAAGACAATCTCACGCAACACTAATCTTTGCTTTTTGTCATCAATAAAATACGCTTTTTTTCGGAAATGCTGTAACAGCATTGACACAGGACTTTCTCATTTGGTGGTGTCAAGATACTGGTAACGTCGGTCTTTAATGCAGAAAAGTGTACAATACAAGCAGTGATCCAAATAATAAGCTGCTCCTTGTGCTTTCATTCGGGACGGATTTCATATCAGATATTCGGCTGAATGTTGCAGAGAAATATTTTGCACTTAACTTGTAAGTGACGCTCCAAGAGTACCGGCGCGGAAATAAAACGAAACTCACTGGCTGAAAGCGTCTCAGGGGAGCTGCTGTGTGCACACCCCAATGGTCATGATGTGTTTTTTTTTGTCGTTAGTTTTTTTGACTACGAGGTACTTGAGCATTGCATGTTCTCCACGGACGGTCAAGCTGCATGTTCTGTACACGTTACTATAGATCCAGACCGCGCCTGTATACATGCAGTGAGGGAGAAACGGTCAACCCCCTTGGGATGGATACTGCATGCATCACTGCGTCACCCTTGCACCTACATGACATCATCCAAGAGAATAAATGATGATTTGACATGGATCATCTATTGGAAACTTTTACATTGCATGTCATTTAGCTGACGCTTTTATCCAAAGTGACATACAATACGTGCATTTCAACCACAAGGACACAAACGCAGAAGAACAAGAAAACCTCCCATTTGAAAGAGGAACGAGTACAGGTAACACATTGGAGCTGCATGCTTCGATTGGTATGGTTGCCTCTCGTGCTTCGAACAGTGCAAAAAATAGCGAGAATATGGAGATCTGTTGTCCATCTGAATTAAGAGAGCATATAGCAAGTCTTGCACCTTATATTTTAAAGCTGTACGCCTGTTGTATAAACCTGCCTCCAACTATAAATGTGCTGTTTGGAAAAACATTTACAAAATGCACATGACATCTTTATAAAATGTATGCATTACAGGTTTAGCCCATCTTACCTTAAAGCCTGTTGTGTAATTCATGAAGCCATGCTCAGGTGTTCCTGGATTTTCACAGGTCGTTCTAGTGGGCTCTGGAACGAGAAATCATTGTCCCGATGACAAGAGTATCGCAGGCGAACAAAAACGAGAGTATGAAAAAGGGCCAATCATTGATAATGACTAAGCAATTTCTCTCTGGTGTACCGTGTACCAGAGCACAATTACTGAAATAGCGCGGTAACATAAGCAGAATTAATGTGCCATCTCTAGTCTCTTCGACTATGAATTCTCAGGATTTCATTTGGAGTCTGAGGGATGTAGACCCCTGGGATCATTGTAGGGACTAGATTCAAATGAAGACGCATCCATTTTGGACATTTTTTAATACATCCACCGCAACTATCATATTTAAAAATCTATAGAATACAATTCATTCTTTAGTCAACAACGTAATCAAATGGTCGATGATCTGTACCTATACAGCGTGGCTGAGAGCCGCTCCAGATGCCGTCCTCCTGGCACATGCGCGTTGTTGATCCCACCAGAAAATAGAGGGTGTTGCAGCTAAACGTCACCTCAGACTTGAAGATGAAACTGCGCCCTTCTCTCCGTCCTCTGGCAGGCGTACCGGGGTCTCCGCAGAACTTGGCTGGGGGGAAGCAGGAATGTGGAATAATGCTGATGGGATAGGTTTGAGGGCCAAAAGATCCAACACAGATGTTACGCATTTTTCATCCAACAGTGACCCTTCGGTCTGGTTCATGTCAACGTGGACGCCCTGTTCCTCCAGAGCCTGTTCAGGACTCAAACGTCCATCGGTTTCTGACCAAATTAGCAGTAAGGAAACACTGGAGCAGCTGGTCAGTTGAATGAAGCATTGGGTAAACTATCAAGCGTTTCATTCCCATATAACGAGACGAGTGGACAGCTGCGGCTCCCGCACCATCAGACCAGGATGAGCGGCGCCTTCAGCGCCTTCTATTTATTCCACTAGCTGACTTATACCAATATTGTCTTTCCATATGATTTGGAAAGTCTTCATGGACTGAATTATTCAAATTGCATTGACATTATGCGTGTAGCATGACTTCCTGTGGCTGTTGGCTCATTGCGTGTGGGCAGATGCCTTGGCGTCTTTGTCTCGGGGTGAATTGCTCCGACTCAACATTTTTGTTTTGTTTACAGACATTCGACCTTTCTGTTGAGTGTTTCCAGTAGGTATGTGAATATTTATCTTGACAGCAAAGGGGGGGGGGGGGGGGACGAAGGAGGTCATGGCACTCAATTTCAGATCAAAATAATTAGCATGTGAAATATTAATTTCTCTGACAGGGCCCCGAGGTTAACACAACGAGTGCCATCTGCCGCCGCTGTTGCTCCCCGAGCCTCCGCTACAACACCGCCTTCATAATGGGACGCTCAGCAGATGAAGCCCGTTGGATTATGCTCCTTTTCATGCATCGCTTATAGACATCTAATGAGTAGCAAGTGGCTTTAATGGGATTGAACGTCTGCCCATGTATGGTTCTATCCATCTTTACCATACATATACATATATATATACACACGTATATATCAGCTATAACCATGATGGCCATTCAATGTCACGTTTTAGCTGTAGGAGGTAGAGAAATGCTCAGTGTGAGAGAGCAGAGGCGAGGACAGGAGTCACAGCATTCAGTCACGCAGCCAGAGCGCCGTGGGATCAAGCCAATAATAAGGCAGACCGCGTCTCCAGACCTGACATGTGCCGCTGCGTGGAGGTCTGGAGGCAGAGATAAGTTCTCGCTTACTCTCTTTTTCTAGGAGTCAGTAACTAACAGTGGCTTCCCGCAGCCAATCCCTGACATAATGGATATCGAGTAAAAAGAAAAGGAGATTACTATCCAGCCCATGCAGGAATGGCTGAATACAGCCATTACTGCAAAATTGTTATCTCGGAAAACAAATCTTCGCATTCAGAGACATATCTTCACCCTAAAAAAGATGTTTGCCTGTATTGCAGGTCCCATCTGAAAACATTGCATTGTGAGTCCCCACCCCCCCCCCCCCCCCCCCCTTTGCCAAATAGTTAGTTTCACTATGTTTCATATGTCAACAGATGAAGCTGCGATTGTCTGGCGGGATCTGAAACGATGAATGCCACTATTCAAGCAGCAGGACTGCCTTTTTAGGGGGAGGGTATTTTTTTTTGACAATACAGGCCAAACCAGTGACATGTACATCAGTCATAGGATTCAAGCTGCAGGGAAATATGCTGTTTTATGGATGTATAAAAGAAATGGCCGTGGGCCAAACCAAGCTCAGCATATTTAATATACGTGTGTTAGTGTTTGTAGGGGGGGGGAGTCTCTCTCTCTCTCCCTCCCCCTCCCTCTCCCTCCTTCTCCCGTTCCTTGATGAATTATCAATGCTTTGAAGTAATCAGTATGCAGAGGCCAGATTCGAAGTTGGGATCACAGTCTCATCCCTGCAGACACATGAACCAGCAAGCTCTGGATTTTGCTGCTTGCTCTCCATTTCCCTGTTGCTGTGGTAGGGGAACATGAATATGCATCTTAATCCTGTTTGGCTCAAAGTGTCAACAGAAGTGACAATTTAAAATAAAGCACAGGTTTACCCTGCAGATGTGTGGCATCTGCTGCAGTTCTGCTGAGCTGTATTTCAACTATAAGTGCTGAGCATGAGCTGCAATAATATTTCTAAAGAATACAGCAATGCAATACGTCTAATATTCAGGAAGACCTGCTGTGAAAAATGATAATCCCTTCTACTCGGCTCATGGTTTTATTGGTAAATATACTCAGCCTAAGTAAATATAATGTGCTTGGGGTGAGTGTTTAAAGCGGCATCGAAAGCACACATACAAAAACCATTACTAGCCTATGAGCATATTCGGAGCTGTTTTATGACAACGCATGTGTTCTTCTTGGGAATACGCTTTAAGCATGGACACTAATTAACAATTTACTCCTTACGGAAGACTTCCCGACTTACAGGGACCAGCAGATGAGAATGATGTAGATTGTGCTGACATTTTAATACATGGATAATAATCTTTTCTACACCAAATTCCATCAGCACTTTTTTCCCCCTGTTTTGTCCCCATTTTCCAGACTCATTTATTTCTCTCTGTAAACCCCAGTGATTTATCACAGACTTTGACTTACAGTCCGCTAGCAGGAGGCCAGCTATAACAACATTTCAGAAGAGCCAAGTTCTTTACAGTCACTGGTTATTGATCACATTGAATGAGATTTATAGTGTATGGCTCTCAATTTGGGTCAACTTTGCATCAGCATTGGCCCTCTATTGCAAGTCATAAATAATGGACCTATTAGATATAATTACTACATCAAAAACAATCCTCATCTGGGACGAATTAAGCAACAAAATTGCATCACTAAAAATAAAGGTTACTCGCTCACACAGCCGCGAGGGGTTGTTTTGGGGTTGCTGAGGTGGAAAAATGATTGGAGCTTGTGGAGGGAGGACACTGCTCATCATAATTGTAGTGGACAGTAAGTAGACATGGTACACTTACCAAGTGGAACCTTATGTATTTTATGTCCAGACGACAGGTTTTTTTACCCATCATAACAACTCAGGGCCACAACAGAGAACTACGGTTGCACTTCAATAAAACAGACATCCCTACTTAGCAGAGCCAAAGCACATATCTGGAAAGACAAATCCTTTACAGTTACGCAGGATATTATTCAGATAGCACATTGCCGTGCACATTGATTTACAAGAATTACAAATAAACAACAGCAATCTGGCCATTTGGAGAAGCAAATGGCTCTGTGAGGCACGGTGCTTCCAGTTGCATGGCCACAAACACTCGCAGTCTGTCAGCTGTATCTCAGATGTTAAATACTCAAATGGGACCTGAATACAGCCACAAGCACCAACATGCTGTCATTAGCATCAATTACAAAAGAACACAGCAGAGAAAGAAGGTCTTTTTAAATAGGCGCAGGGGTCTCCAACATGTTACTGAAATAAAAAACATTTAACTTCTCCCTAGATCATAAACTCTGGCCTAAAGTCAACAATCAACACCAGTGTCGATACAGTCTGCCTTATTAAGATATACAACAATGTGATAACAGCAATTCTCTTCAAAAGAAGGCTGGATTAATTGATTCGTATGAAGCATTTCAGCAGCAACTGTCTACAGTTCAGGTGGAGAAATGTTCAGCTGTCCGAAAAAAGACGGCATCTTTCAGCCTTTGTGCGTGAATATTTCTTGTGGCGTTTGCTACACTTAACGCATTTCAGAGAAACAGACAGCAAGTCATTCATCCTCGTTGATATTTTATTTCTGAGCGATTGATTTATTGCAAAAATGATTGGGATGACAGAGAGATTATCTTGATGCATTCCAGGGGTTATTATTATGCTTGCAAAGATGATTGATGGCCCTAATGTAGGGAAGAGCACCAAGCACCCCATGAGTGGTTACACTCTGATCATCACCTTCATCATCAACGTTACAGCTTGACTTCAGGACTGCGGGTTATTTCCCATGTTTTATTAAAATGTAATTTGAGTGTTAAATGTTAATTTACGTTTATGAACAGGTAGGATTCAATCTCCTTGGCATTTTTTAAAATGTCATCTTTTAAACAGAAAAATCTGTTACCACCGAAAGGGACTCCAGGATTAGGTATAACTTCCTCCTTATTAAAAATAGACCGTTACTTGAAAGACATATCACAGTTCTGCCTTCCTGCGGGGCTGTTTTATTATTTTCTCTAGTACTTCCATCCTTTCCATCTTGGCCCTGATGTTATGTTCCATGACTTATTCACGACTTTCATTAATTTCATTCATTTGAGATAACCTCCAACAGGGGGCAAGCAGCAAAGAGGCAGAATGACACTTAAAAGTGAGAATCAAGAATGAGTCCAAGTAGAAAACGGTGACTCACGCAAGCACTGAGGCAGGTCTCCGCTCCATGTCCCGTTCCCGGTGCAGGTGAGCACAGCGGGGAAGGACAGTTCGTAGCCAGGTAGACAGCTGTAGCTCACGCTGGTACCCCACTCCAGGACTGTGCCCTCCAGGACGCCGTTGGGTATGGGGCGGGGGGCGGGACACGTCACCACTGCGGAGACAGCGAGCAGGCGGTCAGAGTCAAGGCCCGGGACCCAAAGCAGGACACAGATCCGAGCGACTCCAGGCCCACTCAAGAGCAAAAAGGGAAGTAAGAACCGCAGGTGACAAAGTGCAGTGAGTTGAAATCACAAGACAATCAATGCGGAAGGTAAAATTCACGATATCTCAAAATGTATAAGAAATATTGCAATACAATTCCAAAACATAACAGTTCGCGCCATTAAATTGTCATTCCAACAGGTTTCCTCTTCACATTTAAATCCAGTTGGAAAAAAACATGGGTGCTTTAAATTACGTCGGCTGACTGGATGGAATTTTCTGCTGTCTGTGTTTGGGGTATACTAAAGAATTTCTGTAAGAAATAAGACATCTTGTTGTTGTGTAAGCCGCAAACTTTCTGCTTAACAAATGTAATTAGTATGCAAAATAAAGCTCAGAGTTTGTTCTGACACACTTTGAGATGAACCCGTGGGGTTGCAAATGGGATACCGGTTTTAGGCATGTGAATAAATTATAGTGGTTGTTTAAAACCATTACAATCCCCATTTCTGTCTGTTTAGACATGCTCACGCATGCCGAGACACTGGAACAAAAGATCTACAATTTGGAGTTGGGCTGTAGCCAAGTCTCGAAACTGTTTACAGTCTACAAATCCTTCTTCATACTCAACTCCATTTTATCTACACACTTCAAAAAGCCTCCGTTCACCGGTTTAAAGTTTTGTTTTACGCAGTATCGTGGTTAAATTGGAAAATGAATATGTTTCTTATGATAGCATTAATGTAAGGTGGCCACATGACGGACAACTTTGTTTGCCTGTCAAACTTTTTCTACACAATTTCCAGTAAATGTGGGGTATTCACAGCTTGTCTCCGAGGTGGAACCATCTTCTGTTCTTGCTTGGCAGCAGAGATCCAAAATCAGCTGCATATGGACATGTTGCAGCAGTATAGAGTATGTGTGCTTTGGATGTATGCTATATTTGGACAAGTATTAAGGCCATCATTAAGCCCAAGTAGAAGACAAAACCATACAGATGTTCCATCTGTATGGTTTTGTTTAGTAATTTTCTTTCTCAAGGAGGAACAGGTTCCCTTGAAATTCCTTCTCTTTGATGTTAATGAATTAGTAAAGTGCATCTTCAATTTGGGAATTCCGTTTTATTTGTTCTGCAGCCTTAGAATAAAAAGGCAGATCATTCTGAGATACTCTCTATAAAGTGCTCGGCTGGAGGCTGTAAGGTAGGAAGTTGGTCAGAGTCTGTGAGTCTGTGTGAAAGAAGAGGAATGACCGATAAGAGAATTTGTGGACACACGTGCGCAAGTTGGCAAATTAGGCTGATTAGAGGGGGGTAGGCCCACTAATCCCATAAGAGCTGCATCAGAAATTACTAAAATGAAAAAATAAAATGCAAGGCATGGGCGGCAGGCAGCAACCGAATGGGAAGTGGAGAGCGTCCCCATTTTCCTAAGTAGTTCTAAGTAGCATTAGTGCCTCTTAGCTGCACACGCCAAAACCTGGGATTCAAACGGAATCCGCGCTGGGCGAGGCTTAGAACGTGTCATCGGCGCCGCGTTCATGCACGCCGCACAGGAACCGTGCACGCATGTCTACACCCGTGCACAGAGTCGACATGCGCCAAAACCTCTCTCTCCTTCCCCCTTCCCTCCCTCGCTCCCTGCCCCTCCCTCCCTCCCTCCCTCCCTGGAACGTCGGCTCATATCCTCGAGGAACATCATTCAGTTCCATGACAAGACGGATGCCCCCGCACCGTGACAATCTCAAACAGCTCAGTCCGCCTCAATCATCGCAACTTCAACTTGAACCCAATCCAGAAATAGAAAGGTGACAGATTTTATTGGAAGAAGTATTGTTTTCCGTTTCAAGAAGTAAAAGAGAATTATACTTTCTTAGACCTCTTGCTGCTTTGGCTGTCAGTGGGAGAGGTTAAAAAGCTGTGACTACTAGCAAGCTGCTGTAATGCTTGTCCTAGATAGTTTTAGAAGGGACCAAAGGCGTGAAAGGGAGAAATGGAAAAAAGAAAGTGAAGCTTCAAACATCTATTCTGCTATTTATTATCCCGTACTGACAAAAATGTATAGCACACATACT